>NC_090442.1:804975914-805614129 GCF_031143425.1 Pleurodeles waltl | reverse complement strand
CGATGTGGAGATTTTGTATCAGAGTTCCTCCAGGTGACATTTAGCATGTTTCTTGCAGGCGCCCCTAATGAAGGGTCAGTCAACCCAAAATGCATTGGGGCCTTTTGAACACATGACATTATGAAGCAATTAATATGCACTTTGTACAGAGTTCATGATTTGATGACATTGAGAGGATGGTATAGGATTGAAATCAATGTGAACATTACATGATTGTTGCAATAAACATTTAAACTAATTAGTTTGAGGAGCACAGCATATTTGTGTATCAAGCAGCAAATGAATCTGCAGGTCTCAGTTCAGGTGTGTCAGGCAGTTGATGAGGGCTCGCTACCGCCAGCACATTAAGATGGACCATTGGAAAAGCGCAGTTTGGGACACTGCATATAGCTTAACAGCACACATGTTTAAGATTGCCTACATTGGGGAAAAGAAAGTGTGTGTGATCAGAATACAGTGTGGCTAAACTCTGTCCATGGTGCCACTAAGCTACTGAAGCTATTGAAATGTGGTCTGCTCTGCTCATAATCCAAAGCTAAGCTAGAATGTATTAATAACCCTGTATATTATTGTTAGCATCTTCCAATACTCAGCTTCACCAAATTTAGTATAACAATCCAAGAATTATTATATGTTCAATATGCCAGTTCTATACAACACATTTAAGTGACCACAAAGTAGCCTGTGTGTTAGTGTAGAAAATATCTAAACTAAATATCAAGCACTGGCAATGCCAATAGGCCTAGCTTTAATAGTGTGCACTCACATGTGTACACTGTTTACCTTGTATTCATGTGGGCACAGTATTTTACCTCTGTTGTACTGAGAACAGGAATGTAAACCAAAGCAGATTGTCTGCCTTCTCTGCTGTGATAGAAAATGGGCACCACCAAGTGTGTATAACAAGAGGAACAAAGCATGAGAGGGACACATAGGACTAAAGATGAAAGCTGGGATAATCAGGGCAAGAGGCAGCAAGTGCCCTTTGCACCGAGTAAAGTGCATTAGGGAAGATCATTTTATTCCCAGTTAACCTATGGAGGAAGTCCAACTGGGATTTAACAGAAGTGTACTTATGCATATTACGTAAAATACATGGCAGCATTTTGTACAATCTGAAGGTGAGATTTTATTTGATTACATTTATGTATTAATGACTTGAAACTCTGTAGAGGTTCACATAAAACAGTATAATTAATAAAACACAATATATAGAAAATTGATAAAATCTACATCAAAATCCATATTATCTACAAAGTAAAGTGCAAGCCAATCGCAATGCATTGTGCTTATGTTACAGTTCATTTCCTATACAGTACTTCAATACATGAATTGCATAAATCCATTTGAATAAATGCAAGCTTTAAAGTGTATTTAAATCATAGTTCCTCTAGCTTGATTTACAGTAGATTTCTTATACAGTGCATCAATATATTCATTGCATAAACCCATTTAAATAAGTGTGTTCTTTTAGTAAACTGACAATAAGTAGTCAAATCAATATAAATTTAAAAATGTCTTAAAAAATAAAAAAATCCTACAACAGAATATTTCATTTGGAGGCTAATACATTGCTTCCAGAGCTTCACCTGCTGAGCTTATATTAACATTAAAGAAAAGAGGTTTCAACCATTTTTTCCTCAATAAAAATAGAGAGGGACAAACAAATATCAAATGCTGAAGGCCCTGTACCCCAACCAGACACAAATTGCATACAGTAGAAGAGCCATCCCGTTTAGAGGTTAAATCTTTTACAGAAACGCCTCACGCCTTATGGTAGGTTCCAAAATAGGTAGGGCTGGGGTTGTTTGAAAATCGCAGAGTTAATCAGGACCTCAAGTCTCCTCTTTTGGCAACAACACTCTATATCTGACAAAAAACATCTATGCATTGCAGCCTCTTTTAAACTCTTTTTGAATAAAGGAGGTGGTAAAGCCAGAATAAGATTGAGTCGAGCTCTTACAATTGCAGGGCATGGTTATAATTTTTGAGGAACTGGAATTTCTCTCTTAGCGTACCAAAAACTTCTTTGTATGCTAGATGTCTTAGAGTAAATTCATCACTTTGGAATAAACAAAATGTCCTCCGAACCACCGCTGCTAAACCCTGTGCGAAAACACTCCTAATACCGAATTCAAACGTTAAGGCTGCAGTAGATGCCATGGTATTACAGGGAACCAAGCCTCCTAAAATTTGTCCTTCCGGTTTATCTAAGAATTTCCAGTTTGCTATCTCTATATATTCTATTGCGTACAGTAAAGTAGCCGGAATCTTCGCTTGGTAAACTGACAGTAGATGAGTAAAATGTCGACAACCAACTGCCTTATAAAAAGCTGTTAGACCTTGTGCCTGGGAGAGGGCCATACTGATAAATTTTACGATTATATTCATGGTCATTAAGTGAGCTGGACATAATTTTCCCCAAAAAACAATAAGCCTTTACCTGCTAAAGTTTATGATGGCCCACAAACCAAGAAAAATGTATTTTCTTACATGATTTTTTACCTGAAAAACAGACTACTTGAGATTTCAAAGCAATCATTTTAAAATAATGTTGATCAGTACAGTAATTGAGAGCTTCCAGGCACTTATTTATTCCTTTTGGAGTAAGATCAATCACCTATATATCATAAGCATATAAAAGACAGGATATCTGACACCCTCAAATTTTGGGTGCAAAACCTACACTATTCCCCAGGGCAGTAGACAAAACATGAATATACAGCAAGAAGAGCAGCGGTGCCAAAAGACATCCCTGCTTCAATCCATTTTTTGTGGGAAATTCTGTAGACAAACCCTGATCACCGCCTAATAGTACTTTGCACCAGGTGGATGAATGTAAGGCTATAATCAAGCATAACAAATTTCCAGGGATGCCTAGTTTAGATAGCTTCCTCCACAGGACCTTACGATTAACCCTATCAAAAGCTGTAGAAAACTCTATAAAGGCCGCATATACAACTCCACCCCTAATCTGTACATATTTTTCATGTAAAAGTTGTATTATTAAAATACTGTCTAAGGTATGGTGCCCCTTCCTAAAGCCAGCCTGCTCCAAAGGAAGGGCAGAATTTTCCTCAACCCAGGTATTTAATGATCTACCACACTTTTAGCAAAAACCTTGCCAACTGCATCCAATAAAGCTATTTGGTGGTAATTTATTGGGGAAGTTCTATCACCCTTCTTATATAGGGGAACTATAACACTCCCAACCCAAGACGCCGGGACTACACCTTTTAAATAACAAAACTGAAATACAGGGTGGATATTCTTTGCCCAAAGCAAGGGTTCTTGTTTAATTATAGAAATGGGAACCCCATCAGGGCTCATTGCACCTAAGGCCCGCATGGACCCCATATACGCCTCAATCTCCATCACTGTAGGAGGGCCGTAACTCTCCAGCTCAGCTCTATAACCTATAGCAATATCAATTTCACCTGACTCAGTATCCTGATTTTCTGCATACAGGGAGAGTATATAGTCCATTCATTCTACCTCAGCTATTGGGGGAGCAAGAGAGGATTTACAGGACACAAAACATTCTGAAATAATTGCCTAAAATGTATGGCTGTTTTTAGACACAGCAGCTTCTCTCAGGGCAACCCATCTCTGCTCGGACTTCTCCTTTCTTATACCTATCTTCAGTCACCCTCTTCTCTTTAATAGGGAGATTATTCTACTCCTTTCCTTTGACACGAACACATACTGGAGCCTAACCAATGTATTAATTTCCTTATTCAGAAATAACACAGATGTCCTATTCTTCTTTTGGGGTAGCTTAGAGCACCTTGGCTGATCGTTTTGGATTATCTTCCCCATAAATTCAGAAAACAATAGAGAAGGTCCCCGCTCCAGACATTAATATGCACTATGGTCCATTCAAGACACTTTTTTACAGATGATATTTTTAAAGCCAACCAATTAATTCTTCCAGTTTTCCTACTAAAATTAGTGTCTTGACCATTACAATTCTATGGTTCTACAGCAGACACATGAAGCTTCAAAGTGAGGCTGAGGATCTTATGATAATTAAAATTGGTATCAACAATTGACATGTCCTCCACCAATGGGGCTATAACATAAGAAGCCACTAAATAATTGATAATAGAGCTATCCTGACGTGATTTATGTGTAAAAGCTGCTGAGGAGTCTGAGTGGAATCTCCCATTTAGGATCACATAACTAAGATCCCTCAAACCTTTTAATAAGATGTAACCCCTTTTAGCAGTCCTAATTCTTGGGGGGGAAGAGAATAGATGGAATGTTACTTTCCACTTTAGGTCTCCCATTAGCAACAACTCATATTCTTTTTCATTTGCATTTAACCCAACGGTAGAAATAAAGTTAAACATATGTATTAAGGATTTATCATGGCACCTATCGGGGGAAATATGGGCATTTACTATTAGCATTGACACTCTCTTACCATCTTCCATGATTGGGTTGACTCTTACTAGCTAATAGAATTTTAATGGAACTACCAGGCTTTCATTTTCCCATTTTAATTTGTTACTTAAAAGTATATCAATTTCCCCTTTTGCACGCTTTTTCTTAGAAGGCTGCGCCTTTTGACACAATACTGTGTAGCCTGGACAAGAGAAATCAGTTAAACACCAGGTCTCTTGGATGCAAATTAAATTAACCTGTAATGAACATAGATAATCAAGCTTTTCAGTTTGATTCTCAATTCCCGTAGCATTCCAAAAGACCACACGAAGATTAGGGTTAGTAACCCGTTTGCAGTGTGTTTCCCATTGCCCCGGTGCTATTTAGAGCCTCAGACAACCAGCTCTAATTCTCCTGATCAAAAACTGCATAATGGAGGGGGGGCATTGTTCACCACTCTTTCTCCAATAGAAATGCAGACATTAAAGTTCTCCAGAGGAGAGCTCATTAGATCTCGCAAAGGGCACAGCCCACCTCCATACTGATGTAGGGCTGAAGGAGCCTGATATGTATTGAAAGGGTGCTCTTCTTCCCATGTAGAAACCACATCTATGCCTCTACGTTGCAATTGCTCACAGTTGACAAGAATCAATTTTGCAATACTTTTTTAATATAACAAGACTCTTGTCTTCACTGCTCCAGGAACATGCATTAAATACACATGAGAAATGTCTCTGCTTTCAATCGATTTTAACTAATCTATGTCTTAAAAACAAGAGATTAAAAGTGAGCGGTTCAAAATTATGTTTGAGTCAAATAATACTGAAAACATGCAGTGGTCTCGATGGTCTGTAAATAATCCACATCCTTAAATTCTACTTCCCAATCCCTCAGAAGACCAGGCGTATAGTTAGGTATCTCAGTATTTGACTTCACATTACAGAAGGAGTCAGCACATGGATTTAGGGAAAACAAAACCTTTTTACCATCAGGAGGCATATCGTGGGAGGGACCTGATATGTGGATCTGCTCAAGTTCTTCCCTTATGTAGAGGGTTCCAGGAATTCCCAAGTTCAAAAACCTGACTTTCCTTGGTTTCTTTATAGAAATTAATTGTTTGCCTTTTTTCCCATTTGTTTCCCATTTTCTTCTCTATGTTTACACTGAGATCAAGTTTTCCGTTATTCATTAAAGGTGCAATTTCAGTGAGTATTCTAGACTTTGGTAAAAAAATGGGAAAAGAGGCCACCTCGGAACTCAACTCTTTTGCAGGAGTATCAGAGTCAACTCTACAGGAGGTGGAAGGACTTGAAAAAAGATTTTCCAAGGAAAAGTCAAACCTATCTTGATGACGAATTTTCTTAGAGTGTGAAGACTTATTAGGCACTTGAGGTTTGCCTGCCTGAGTTCCCTGAACTGTAAGAAAAGGATGCCTGTGTGGATTTGCTGAAGGGCATATATCCTGAGCAACTATGGATAATCTAGAGCCTTGACACCCCAATTTTCTTTAGGCACTATTAACAATCGATGAAAACTTCCCTTCCAGACTAACTCCCCTTCCTTTTGTCCCACCAATACTTTCAATATGACCAGTAATATATCTTGTGTGTGGTAAAAATTGTTTATTGACTTTTCCAAGAACGCCAGAATGGAAGATAAAATTATTTCTAGGCATTTAAGGGACTCAGAGATTACAGTATATTGATCGGAAAATACAAGCTCTGGAGTTGGAGATGACAATAGTACTGAGGATGCTCGATCTGATGGAGCACTACTAAAGAGCCTTAAACCGGGGGATTGGTTTATGCCAACCAGAGACATAGCTTCACAGCAAGATGGAAAACTCCTGGCACCTTGGGCTACGTACACGTCAACATCCAGAAGAGTAAAATCTCCAACATCAGGATCACCTAGAGCATTATAAGCAAAGGATGCATTATTTCTTTTTCCTGTCCCAGAGTTTAGAGGCTTTCCACCTCAATGAATTAAAGGAACATCCTTTGCAATAGTATCTAGTAGGGAGCCATCATCCTCCTTGGCTATTAATTCATCAGATGTCTTCTTTTGGAGAAAAGTAAGAATAGAATTTGAGATTTTCAAATGCAGTTGAGATATACCCCTACTTCTAAGGGAGTTGGACTTAGTTTTTTTCCATGCCCTAGTGAGAAAAACTCTACCCAAACAAAGATGTTTAGCCGTCATATTAGGGTCCGTAGGTCTTCTACGTCCATAGCCCAATTTATAAGGGGTGCTGAGAGCGTTGACAAGCGATGTGTGTTATTTAATATTTTAGTCTTTCTAGAAAAGAAAAAAATCCCCCAGGCGCCACTCTATGAAGGATTCATGTAGTAGGACGAGGGAGGGTGCCCCAGAGAAGAGAAAGGTACACTGGCCTAATGCCAGCTGCCTCCACCCCATCTCAGAGACCCGCGGCTCTAAACCTTCCTTTCCCTGGTCCTGTTTCAATTTCTTTAGAACACCTTGTCCTATCCTTGATATGAGTTTAGTGATGCCCCCAGGCCCTAATAAAAATGTTCCGTCTCTTTCAGCTTTTCACTGTGACAGAGGACTACTTGAGGTAGCTATGGGCCACCAATGGACTATTACGGTACTCTAAGGGCCACTGGGCTACTGGGAGAGCAGGGGACACAGACCAGATCACTCGGCCGCATCACCTCATCCACCACCGCCTCTCCCACTGCCTCTGCCCTGCTCCAGCCCCTGCTGTTCCCACTACCTCCTAGAGAGCGACAGGGCACCAAGCAGCAGGGTAAGCACAAGCCACTTCACTCGCTGGTGATGGCACTGCCCAAAATTCCATGCTCTGCTGGAGTCACTAAGACTGGTCTGCTAGACTGCTGGACTACTGGGGGAGCAAGGGATGAGGGCCACTCCACTGCACAACCTCGCCGCCTTTCCTACTGCCGCCTTCGCTCCCACACTTTACTGCTGCTCCCGCTACCTCCTGGAGGCGCAGAGGGTGCCTGACGGTAGGTGCGCTTCCCTCACTGGTGTTGGTGCTGTTCAGAACTCCGAATCGTACTGTCGTTGGTGCCGGTGGAGATGGTCTGCTGGTGCCGGCTGCTGCTGCTGGCCGCAATTCCTCGCTCTTATCCTCCCATTTCACTCTCTTCTGATGGATAGAGATTTAAGAAAGCCAAGCAATTTGGCTTTTATATAATCCAAACAGGATGATATAGCACCACATTTCTGCTTTCAACTCAGACGCTAGGGAGAATATTCCTCTCTCCCTCTTCAAAAGGGAGAAACATGTACTGGAAATTTTGTTGACATAAGGGCAGAAAGTAATACCAGCATCAATAGTAACAGCAACATTTTTTGTCATAGTAGCAAAGGCTGTGTGTGGGCTAAAAACCACGGCCTACCAAACAGAACTTCAGGTGTAAGGATGATTCACTAATGCCTACATCTATGTTTTATCTTCATTCAAATTCAAAAGGTTATTAGTTATCAAACATGGGATTGAAGCAAGACATTCCCATATTTTAAGGAAGAAGTCAGAGTTGATACCGCTTTTGAACATATACAACATAGTTTGAAAATATACAATCCAAAAGAATTAATTAAAACAGCTAAAGGGGTTAAACAGATGTTGAAAGACACAAAGGCCCTTATTACATTGGCGGTTAGTACCACTTACCGCCATGCTGACTGCCGACAACATACTGCTGCCGCAACGGATTACCGCCAACCATATAATGACCCACACATAGCAATCCATCACTATAGAGCCACACAAGTTTGCCAGCCCAAAGGTCAGTGATAAACTGGTGGTAGCAAAAATCATACCGTTAAGCCAACAGAACAACGCCCACAGCATTATGAACCACAAATCACCACGGCAGACATTCAGTGGCGCTAAACCATTGGCGGTACATACCGCTGTGCTCAAAATACGTACAACCTATCAAAACAACACCACATTGGACAATTCAAACTACACACACTTGACACACATACACACATCACACCCACACACCCAAACCACTATAAAATACATACCCACACTACCCACAACCCTTTATAATTAAAAACAATTGCCACAAGAGAGATAGCAAGCCCACATACAAGACCACAGCCACACACCACCATCACCTATACACCATCCACGCACCTTACATCACACACCCCAAGACATCACCCCACACAGTCTCACCCACACCACTCACACTACACCCATGGCACCACAATGACAGCCCAGGTTCTCTAAGGAGGAGCTAAGGGTCATGGTGGAGGAAATTATTCGGGTAGAGCCACAGCTATTCAGATCACAGGTGCAGCAGACATCCATTGCAAGGAAGATGGAGCTATGGCGGAGAATCGTGGACAGGGTCAACGCTGTGGGACAGCACCCCAGAACAAGGGACAACATCAGGAAGAGGTGGAACTACCTACGGGGGAAGGTGCGTTCCACAGCAGCAATACACCAAATAGCTGTACTAAGGACTGGTGTGGACCCCCACATCCTCCCCCACAACTAACACCATGGGATGAGCAAGTCTTTGCAATCATGCATCCTGAGGTCCTGGCAGGAGTAGGAGAAGGACTGGACTCTGGTAAGTCAAATCTCAATTACTATCACCCCCCCTACCTGCATGCCATCACAAAACCCCACCCTTACCCTCACTCCCATCAATCCACCACATCACACACACCCCACCTTCACAACCCATCCCTCCCAATACCAAGCCCTGCACGCAACACCAATGCACGGACCCCCATCACAGATCTGCATGGACACCCATCACTAAAGCATGCACAATAGAGAGAATCACCTAGCCCACAAAATAACTACTCACACAAGGCAAAGCTAACAGGGCAATAATAACCATAGAGGGCAACACACCCATGCACAAGATGACAGACACCAAAACAATAACACTGCATTTACATCCCCACAGATCCCCCACCCAACGTCACCAGAGAGGAGATGCCAGCAACATCCAGTCCCCCCCCAGGAAAGGCCCACAGAGATGACAGCAGCTCTGGATGCCTGGATCAGGATGACCAGCCTGGCCCATGAGGGATCTCCGCACAGTCGGTTACCCGGGCACTCCCATACCACCACAGAGCCTCAACCCTCAGGAAATACCAGCACAGTACCCAACCAGCGGGCTCATACCTCTGTCCCCAGGACACGTCAATCAGCAGTGTGTCCACCACTACAGGGACCCCAGGCAACCCTACAAACACAGGACGATCAGGGACCTGGGGTCAGTGGCAGTGGGCACACGGTTCAGGGGACAGAGGCACAGGACAACAGGGAAGCTGGGAGGACGTCTGTGCGACAGGGGGAGGACAGGCCCAGGGCACCGACTCTCCAGGAGGCACTCACCAACATCCTGGGAGCATACCACCATTCCCAGGAGACGATGGGCCAGATAATGGACAAGTTGCAGGAGACCCTGTGGCTGCAGGAGGGACAGAACCTGTTGATCAGGGAGGACTTGAAGGACATCCACACCACCCAGGTCACCATTGCAGGGGTGCTGGCAGACATGGCCAACACCATGAGGGAGGCAGTGGCACACCAGTGGGCCCCTGACACTAGCCAAACTGATGAACAGCCTTCTACCTCCGCTGCTGCTAGTGGACAGGAGGCCCGGCCACAGGAAAAACAGGCTACCAGCTCTCCAGCACCTGAAGAAGGAGAGCCACCCCACAAACGGTGCCTGCGATCCAGGCAGAAGCCAGAGACTATTGCCAAGACCCCCACCAGGAAATAAGACTCTCCTGATTGTCACCCTTGTATCCCACTCTGTCACCCTAGCCACCTTGAACTGCCATTGCTCCACTTCCTATGCCCCCTTGGACAATGCACTTGTGATACAAATAGACTGGATTCTAACCTGGACTTTCCTCCACTATCACCCCAGCCCATTGCATATCCCCCTCTAATTATTAGCACTTAAATAAACACAATTTCAATAAATACAAGTATGGAGTCTGCCAAATGATTGAAAAATGTATTTGTATAACAAGCTTTAAACACTGCAATACAACTGTACAGTAATGTATAAGGGGGAATGACCTGTGGTTGGCTGCAGTCAACACACCAGGAGCGATAGTGGGGCACACATATCTGCAAATAGAGATACCAAAGGGTACAGTAAGTGGCCATAGAGGTGGGAAAATCAGCCTGCCAGTGACAATGTCAAACACAAAACTGTCAATGTAAAGTGAAATTACAGTGTCTTACCTGTGTGTCATTGGAAGTATTGCTGTATTACAGAACTTCTGCAGTCCTCATCCTCTGCCTCCTCATCTTCACTGTCCACAGGGTCCATTGCTGCCACACGCCCATCTCCAGCCTCATCCTCCTGCTGAAAAGGCACCTGGCAACACAAGGCAAGGTTGTGCAACATACAGCATGCCACGATGATCTGGTACACCTTCTTGAGTGAGTAGTACAGGGATCCAGATGGAGGAAACAAAACCTGGCCTTCAGGAGGCCGAATATACTTTCTATTCTTCTTCTTGTTGGCCCATGTGCCTCATTGTAACGTTCCTCTGCCCTTGTCCTTGGATTCCTCACAGGGGCCAGTAGCCATGAGAGGTTGGGGTAACCAGAGTCACCTGAAAATATCGAGGGACACACACTAACCGTTAGGGCACACACAACACCCACACAGCAACACCTACAGGGTGGGAACCAGGGCTCTGGAGTTGAGCCATCACATATGGGATGCTGCTATTCCTCAGGATAAAGGCATCATGCACAGACCCAGGATACTTTGCTTTGACATGGGAGATGTACTGGTCCGCCAGGCACACTATCTGCACATTCATGAAGTGAAAGCTCTTTCGATTTCAGAACACCTGTTTATTTCTCCAGGGGGGAACAAATGCAATATGTGTACCATCTATTGTCCCAATAATGTTGGGGATATGTCTGATTGCATAGAAATCTGCTTTCACTGTGGCCAAATCCTCCACCTGGGCGAAAACGATGTATCTGTGCATGTGTTGAATCAGGGTATACAATACTCTGGTCAGCACTATTGAGAACATTGACTGAGACATTCCTACTGCCAAGCCCACTGTCACTCGGAAGGAGCCAGTTGCCAGGAACTGGAGCACTGATAGCACTTGCACAAGAGGGGGGATCCCAGTGGGCTGATGGATAGCAGATATCAGGTCAGGTTTCAATTGGGCACACAGCTCTGCGATTGTGGCCCTGTCCAGTCTATAGGTGAGGATAATGTGCCTGTCCTCCATTGTTGCCAAGTCCACCAGGGGCCTGTACACGGGGGGATGTCTCCATCTCCTGTTCATCTGCAGCGTTTGCAATCTAGGGGTCAAACGGTAAGCAGATGGTCAGTATTCCATTTTTCCAAACACTACACTGCATTGCATGTTGTGACTGTAACAGTATATTGTTAGGTAGGCCCAAATGGTGCCTATGTGTACTATGACGCAGTTAAGTGCCATGGCCTACCCCCCCCACGGAAATGGCGTCCGCCTGTCCTGTATGGAGGGACAGGTGGAAATTAGGTTATTCCGCTGATGATGTGCGCCATTGTGGGGGGCGGCCGAGAACTGCTGTGAAACTCCTCATTGGATACCATTGGGCCCTATGGGTTACAGTGGGCAATGGTGATGTACGCCAGTGGTGACGGTACGCACGCCACGGACGTGACCGCCATTCTCTATCTGTTCACTCACTTGCTATCTGGCCTTCAACAGGAGAGGACCTACACTGCAAGTGCTGCTGTGACCTGTGTCTGGAACCGACCATGGCTCGTGTCACTGGGGGAAGGGCCCCTGCCTTCACCACTGCGGAGTTGGAGAGACTGATGGATGGGGTCCTACCCCAGTACAGAATGCTGTATGGGCCTCCAGACCAACAGGTGAGTACACTGTGAGCACGATGCATGGGGCATGAATGCCTGGAGTGCTGTGTGTGAGGGGCTCATGTGGGGGGGGGGTTGGTGGAAGGGTCCTGGGCAGCGTGCGGCATGTGTGGTGGGCAATGTCTGTGCGTAAGGGGATGTGAGGGCTATGGTGGGCCATGACTGTAACAGGCAGGACGGTCTGGCTGATACCTTTTCCTATGTGTATTTCTTTGCAGGTCATCACTCATCAAAAAAAGGGTATATGGCGTGCCATCGCCAAGGGAGTGTAGACCCTGGGGGTCTATGGCAGGCGGAGCACCCACTGTCAGAAATGTTGGGAGGACTTGAGATGCTGGGCATGGAAGACAGCGGAGGCCCAGTCTAGGATGGCCTCCCAACGAGGAAGGGGTGCCCGTCAAACTCTGACTCCCCTTGTGGCCCGCATACTGGGGATGGCCTGTCCGGAGCTGGATGGGCGCTTGGGGGATCACAGCAGCCACAAGGGGGTGAGTACAGTGCCCCAATATACAACTTGCACTTGGTGGGGTGGCATCCGGGTGGGGGATGTGGGGGATGTGGGCCTGTGGGTGCCCCTGGGCCAGGCCGGACATTGCCGGGTAGAGCCTATGTTGGGCAGAGTCTAATTGTACACCTCCTCCAACCAAGCTAGTAGGCATCCACCACTAGGCAGGGGTCTGTGGACTTCAGCTATGTTGCAATTGGCGTTAGGTATCCCTGTCCATGGGCTGGTGACTAGCATTGTGACTTTTAGTGCATTCCCTAGTGCGTAGGGCTGTTCCGTGTGTGTGTGTGTGTTGTGTACGCCAACGGTGGTGTTGTTACCGCCATTGACCAACGGTATCCTTTGTCTCCCCCCCTTTTTGTTTTGTCACCCTGTCATTCTGTGCATTAGCATCATCTGGTGGAGGAGCAGAGGCACCAGCAATGGGGAGAGCTGCATCTCAGAGGGTCCAGGAGGCCGAATCCACCAACGGTGAGGCCAATAGTGGGACGGAGGGTGAGGGGCGCATCGCGGCAGAGACTGGAGGGGACAGTTCTGACAGTGATACCTCCTCCGATGGAAGCTCCCTGGTGGTGGCGGACACCTCGGTGCCCACCCCAACTACAGGTACAACTGCCACCCCTGTATCAGCACCGCCCTCACAACAGCCCCTCAGTGCGTTTCCCATGCCCGCTCACCCAGGAGGGTGGCCATCTCCTTCGCCCCAGGCACCTCAGGCCCTGCCCCAGTGAGCCCTGCTGCCCTGAGTGAGGAGGCTATTGACCTCCTGTGATACATGTCTGTTGGGCAGTCAACCATTGTGAAGGCCATCCAGAGGTTGGCAGGCCATTTGCAACAAACAAATGCATTCCTGGAGGGCATTCACTCTGGAATGGTGACACAACAGAGATCAATTCAGGCTCTGACCTCCTTCCCGATGGCAGCTATTGTCCCTGTTTGTAGCCTCCCCCCTCCAACTTCCTCTGCCCAATCCCATTCCCCTCAACCCCAACCTATCCCAAGCACACAGGCAGGCCAGCATCCACCCAGGAGTGGTTCAGGTAAACACAAGCACCACACATTATCCCACAGGTACTCACACAAACACCATACAGAATCAGACATATCAACATCCGCTTCCTCCACTGTGTCCCCCTCCTCCTCGTCCTCCACCTCCCTCCCAGTTGAGTCTACTCTCACACCTGCATGCACTACATCCTCATCCACTACCACCATCACGCCTATCACTACACTCCCCTCACTGGCAGTCACCACCCCCACATCCATGCACACGTCCCCTGTGTCGTCTCCCACTGTGTCTGTGCCCCTCCTCCTAAGGTACAGAAATGCAAGCACTCAGACACCCAACAGCCATCCACCTCACAACAGCATCCAGCCCATGCACCTGCACCCAAACACAGAAGACAGACACCTCCTACAATCACGTCCTCTTCCTCCACTCCCAAACCTTCCCCCTCTTCCCGCCCCAATGTCCCTAAGAAGCTTTTCCTCTCCACCCTTGATTGCTTCCCTGCCACTCCCCCCACCCTTCTCGTCGGGCCAGGGTGGTCAAAACCAAGGCGAGCACCTCAGCCACCCAGTCCACGGCCACAGTAGTGTCGACAGCTACTGCAGATGGGAGAGGATCCCGGGTACCAGGCAGCAACACTGACAGGGTGCCTGCACCAGGTGCATCAAGGAAGGGCAAGGAGGCACCACCAGCTGCGACAGGGAAGGGAAAGGAGGCACCACCAGCTGCGACAGGGAAGGGGAAGGAGGCACCACCAGCTGCAATAGGGAAGGGCAAGGAGGCACCACCAACTGTGACAGGGAAGGGCAAGGGGCAATCCCTGGCTGCTGACAGGAAGGGCAACGGGCCTGCACCAGCAGCAGGAAGGACAGGAGGCTTGGTGCTGGGACTCAATCTGAGCCCCAACCATGGTGGTTCAGCCATCTGAGGCTGCAGGGGAAGGGCTGGAGCCTCCCCCCACCACTCCCAGCACTGCCAACAGCACACCACTAGCGCTGCCACCAGCACCACTGCCAGCAGCAGCATCCCCAGTGGGCAGCCATCCGAGGTCGCGGGGGTGAGCTGGAGCCTTCCCTACCACTACCAGCACCTCCACCAGCACCACTGCCAGAAGCAGCAGCCCCAGTGGGCAGCCATCCGAGGCTGCAGGGGATGGGCTGGAGCATCCCCCAACCACTGCCAGCACTGCCACCAGCACCACTGCCAGCAGCAGCAGCCCCAGTGGGCAGCTGTCCGAGGCTGCAAAGGATGGGCTGGAGCCTCCCCCCACCACTGCCAGCACCGCCACCAGCACCACCACTGCCACCACTGAGCAGCTGTCACCGTCGGCAGACAGTGTGTAGTCCTGCCTCCATGGGCTGTTGTGCGTCCTTACTCCAGCAAATACTGTAGGTCTGACACCCAGGTGAGAGACTGTGACCTTGCACTCCCCAAGATCTGCATCACAGGGCACAATGGCCCCTCCAGAACCAGTGGAAGAAGCCATCCACTCACCCCTTCCTTCCCAGGATGAAGCACACTGGGCACAAGGCCCCCTCCAGAACCAGTGGAAGAAGCCACCCACTTGAAAGACTGTGGCCTTGCACTCCCCACCACCAAGCAGTGGGCAAACTACCCACTAGAGAGACTGTGGCCTTGCACTCCCCATGACCAAGCAGTAGGCAAACCACCCACTTGAGAGACTGTGTCCTTGCACTCCCCAGAACCAAGCAATGGGCAAACCACCCAATAGAGAGACTGTGTCCTTGCACTCCTCAGGACCAAGCAGTGGGCAAACCACCCACTAGAGAGACTGTGGCTTTGCTCTCCGTAGGACAGCGCACAGGGCATGTTGGCCCCTCCAGGACCAGTGGTGCTGTACCATCTTCCGGCTGAGGTGGCCCCCCCATTCCCTGTCCCCCTGAGGTGCCTGTGTATTTTCCACCTGATGCCTCTGCAGTGTTCTCTCTGTGTTGTTGCAGGAGTGAGTTGGGGGCATTGGCCTATGTGATGTGGCCTTGTGGCCCAAGGACATTGAGGACTGAGCAGTGTCCCTCCATTTGTAAATATATATAAATATACGTTTGTATTTTGATGCACTTATTCATGTTATGTTATAGTATTACACTTACTTTCTTCCAATCATTTTGTCCTTGAATTATTCCTGAAGGATAAGGGGTGAATATGGAATGTTTGTGCATCTGCTTGTGTGTATAGTGTTGGGGGTGGGGGTGTTGCGTGTGTGTGTCACTCCCTTTTTTCTCCCCCCTCCCTTGTGTGCTAGGCAGTAGTACTCACCGTGGTCGTCTTCGCCGGTGCTGCTGCTCATAATGCAGGAAAAGGTAGACAAGCATGGGAAATATGTGCAGCTCAGGCTCCATGGCGTTGTGGTTGTTCCCTGAGTCTCCAGAGGTGAGTCCTTTGAGTTCTGTGTTCTGTTTCTGCCATGCTTTTGATGTCGTTGGTACAGCTGCGGAAAAGGTGACGGACAGGCCTGTCGTAATACAGTGGCTGGGACATTGTCTTCCGCCTGGCTGTTGGCGGTTACCGCCATGGTGCTTGTTGATACCGCTGTGGCATCCGGTGTGTTAAAGTGACTGTCTGTCTGAGAGGTTTCTGCCATGGTCATAATTCCATTTTTGTTACCGCCGGCCTGTTGGCTGTCGTACCGCCGCTTTGTCACCGACCGCCAGGGTTGTAATGAGGGCCAAAGTGTACAATGCTTCTTGCTAAATCAATGTTCAGGTTAATCAAAATATACTTTAGTTCACATTCACAACTACATACTAAGCATAACATTACAAATGTAATCAATGCAAAAGAGATCTCCTTAGCTCTACCTGAACTAGAGGTCTGTGTCATAAGGTCTCTTAGTGATAGATTATGTATTGTCCCTCCATCTGATGTTCATCTAAGAGTTCACAATAGTGAGATTTTTGTATTGTAGTTGTCAGAGTTGTCAGTGTAAAACCCTCCTCTTAGATTTGTGAGAGCTGTCACAATGTGAATCTCCTTCCTTGTGGGTATTGCTGCAGGGCATGCTAAAGAATGACTCAGGGAGGTATTGCGGGCTAGAAACTCAGACCTGACCAACACACAAAATAACACAAATAAATCAATGTACAACCAATGCCTCTTCCTTGAAAGGGAAAATATTGAATGCACTTACAACTAAATACTATACTCAAAGGACAAAGACTTCAGGTGCTATTATACATTGGAACGTCTCATTTAGTGGCCTCACTGTTTAACAAGTGTGGAAATCATGTATGTTATGGAAATCTTACAGTGACACATTACAGTGAAAAAGTAGTCTGCTACTGTTATTTGTGATGTAGCATGTGACAAATTTCCCACCAGCAGGCTTCAATCCTAAAACTAGACAATGCTCCTATGTGGGCTTGATGGAAAACAAGACCATTCACAATCGAAAAGGTTAAGCCTATAGGCTTATAGCGTTCTTTACAATGTAAAATGAGAGGACTACCTTCTTTATCATCACAGTTAATAACCAATAAAGCAAGCATGTTGGCTTTACCATGAAAATAAACATGACCATGAGGCCCCTGCCTAGGGAAGACCTGTCAAACATATCAGAAAGACTAAAAGTATGCATTGACTTAAAACTTAAATTTCTTTCTTGAGATAGCAAACATTTTTTGGTGCCAAACCATGAAATGGGTCAGATGTATTAAATCCCTTCCTGAAGCATTTATTACAGAGTATAGAATGCAAATCCCCTTCCTTTCGCATATGTCAGATACTTTAAAATATAACCCCCTTCTTTTGGTGTTTCTCCTGGAGGTCACAGTCAAGAACCACTTTCTGTTGCATTTGGCAGAGAATTCACCATGTAAAAGCACATTCTGTTGCATTTGTCAGGTTTCACAGTGCAATACACATTCCTATTTTATTTGTTAGCCGGTTCACAACGTAAAGCCTGTTCTTATAGTGATTGTCATAGAATTCACCATGTAAAAGACCTTCCTGTTTTATTTATGAGAGAGTTCACAATGATAAATGCCTTCCTATTGACATTTTTAGGGAGTTCACATTATAAAATTCCTTCCCTTTGTATTTGTTGGAGTTGACAGCCCCCTTATTATTGCATTTGGCAGAGAGTTCACAATGTAAAACCTCTTCCTATTGCATTTTTCAGGGAGTTCACAATATAGATCTCCTTTCCTCCTTCCAGTGGTTTTTGGCAATGCGTTCACAATGTAAATGACTTTCCCATTGTGTTTATCAGATATCTACAGTGCTAAAACCCTTTCTATTGTATTTGAAAAATCTGGTTCAGCGTATTCTAGTGCTTTCTATAGTTGCTGGGCCCCAACTGTAAATGAATCATTCTCCTTTGGTGTACTGGAGCCTCTGCACCCTGGTCCCTGAAATTGGGGACCAAGTATTCCTTTTTGGAACTTGAAACTCAGTATAATTAGTCAGAGCAGGCAGAGGCTCAGTCATGGAGGTGTTGTGGGCTGGACAAGCAAAACCCAGCACAACACTTAAATAACAGTAACTCAAGGTTCGGCCAATGCTTCTTTAAGATGGAAAATGGACTATATTGAACACACATCTAAATACTGTGCACAAAAGTACAAATGTTTACAAGATTTCAAATGGTATTGCAAATTGAAACTCCTCCTAAAAGGGCCTCACAGACTCTGCAAGGTTAGGCCTAAAGGCTTTGTCAAGTTGTTCACTGTCTTTGCTACCTTATTTACATACAGTAAAACAATAAAGTAAGCCTAGTAACTTTAATATGAATGTAAACATGACCATGTGGTCTCTACCAAGCAAGAGCCTTCTAACATTTTAGGCAGACCTAAAGTATTTATTGACATGAATCTAAAGTCTCCCTTTTGACATATCAGACATTTATGGTGACAGGACCTAAATAAGGACCTATGCGCTAACTCCTTCACATTCAATGTATAATATTTCACAATGTAAAATCCCTTCCAATTGTATTTGACAGGGGGCTCACAATGTAAAAACATTTGCAGTCACTTCTATTACAGAGTTCTCAATGTAAAAGCTGTCCCTATTGTATTTTTCAGAGAGTTCCAAATGGTAAGTCTCTTCCAATAGTATTTGAGAAATTCGGTTGTCGCAGCTTAGTTTCTAGCTCAATTGTGTCAATGGAGAGATTTCACCTATAGTGTCCAGGGGTCTCCATACCCCAGACCCTCAAACTGCGGACCAAGTATCTCTTTTATAACTAGTTTGTAAGAGTAACTAGGCTGAGTAGTCCAGGACTGACTCAATGAGGTGTTGTGGGTTAGAAACTCAATACACAGCAAAGCACAGCATCAACACTCAATAAATCATTGACCAGCCAGTGCTTTTTGTTTAAAAAGGGAAAGTACTTTAATGGCCACACAACTAAATACTGTAAACAAAATGACAAATGCTTACAAGCTTGCAGGTAGAACCAGAGTATAAATCACATACACTAAAGAAATACCGCAGGATTAATTAACCTTGGGAATGTAGTCTGCTCCCATTATTTGTGAGGTGCCATGAGATAACTTGTTATGCAACAGGCTCTAAACCTAAAGAATATATATGTCCCCATATGAATCTATTGCAACATATAATTATTTTCACTTTTCTGGCTATGTTGAGCTCTTTGCTATGTAAATGAGAAGCCTAATGTCTTTGTCAACACATTTAATAATTAATAAAGCTAACCTGTTGGGTTTCACTTGAAAGTAAACATGACCATCTGATCTCTGCATATTGAGATCAATCGAACAATTTAGCCAACCATTGACATGCACATGACTTCACCTTATGAAGGCACCAGGCATTTTATAGGCAGCCCTAAAAGAGATATAGAAGCAAAGCTTTGTCTAATTGTGTTTGACCAGAGACTTGCCCATGTGAAAATCATTTCCATTGCAGTTATGAAATACTTACAAATGTGAAGCCTCTTCCTATGGTGTCTGTCATGTAAATCATAATGTAAACCAACTTTTCAATGCATCTGTTGGACAGTTTACCATTCAAAATCCCCTCTATTGCATTTGTTCAGGTTCACAATTGTATGAAATTGCATTACAGATTGAGGGGGTGAAACCTTACTCAATCAGCAACCACAATCCTTGTCAGGGTGAAGTCACAACCAAACCCCAAAATAACCTATGCTGAACCCTATGGCAGCTTGGCGGAAAGCAGTTAGGCTTAACTTAGAGGCATTGTGTAAAGAATTAATGCAGCACTTCAAAGAGAAATAAAGTGAAAACATAACAAAAGAAAAATCCCACTCCGATTTAGAAAAATAGATTTTTTTTTTGTAAATACATCAAGACCAAAAAAACAAAAAATTAATCAGTAGAATTGGAGGTATGCAATTTATAAGATTTCAGTGAAAATGGCACCAAAAAGCACAAAGCGCCATCTGTGGTTATATCGTCACGCCAGACTGGGACAAAGTCACAAGTTCATGCTAACCACGATGGGGCATGGACCAGCTACAGGGATGCATTTAGGTCCATGGAAGACAGTTTGTTACTATTGGTTGTGAAGAGATGTGGACCTGCATTGGGCAAGGCAATGTCCTTGCATGAAGACGCGTTGTGAGGCAATGTCTTTGCATGGAGATGCATTGCAAACCAGTAGTTCAGGATAGGCTGCAATGGGCGATGTGAAGTCTTTGCATTGGGGTAGTCCACGCAGCAGCAGTGATGTGTTGTTTCTGAGGGCAATGCGTCAAGCAGTAGAGGTGATGCACTGGTTCTGTGGGAGATTTGCCACACAAGAAACTCTTCAGGTCTGCTGAATTCACAGATGTTTTGGCAGCGCACCTTCTTGCTCACTTTTAAGGGTCCAGCACTGGAATGACATTTGGCAGGGCAGAATGCACAGATGGCTGTGTCCAGGTGTAGGGTTCAAGGTTGTTGGAAGCCTGTTCTGTCCCTGGTGCTTCTGATCACAAGGCAAGCCAATTAGCCCTTAGAGTTACTCTAGGGTCCTGGGTTTATAGATGCTGATCCATTCCTTCTTACTCAGGCAAGAAGGCAGCAGAGCAGCAGGTCTGCACCGTGGGGCAGCAGTCCTTCTGGTCAGCAGTCCAGCAGTCCAGCAGAGTGTCAGTCCTTCTCAGCAGCACAGCAGTTGTTCTTTCTGGCAGAGTCCACAGGTCCAAACAAGTACTGAAGAGTTGGGTTGAAGGATCTAATATTTATACCTGGTTCAACTTTGAAGTGGAGGAAGTTTCAAGAGGATTCTACCTCCGTGTGTTGTCAGACATTCCCTTCCTCCCTGCACTGGTCCCAGCTTGTCTGGGGTCACAAAAGACCAGTGTTAGCCCTTCATGAGAGTGCTCAGGCAGAGAACATATGACATGCAACAGTGGTAGGTGACAGTTCTTTCCCCTTATCAATTCAGAGTGACCCATTCTGGAAGCGTCTAGCTTCCCTTTCTCTCACTGTCCAGGAGCAATACACAAAGACCGACTGCCAGCTACTTCTAGTCATGTACATAGGATCAGGCTGCAGGCACCAAAAGGTTGGGCAAAGGAAATGCCCACTTTCTAAAAGTGGCATTTTCAGAATTGAAACTAAAAATCTGATTTTGCAATTAGAGAGGGCTTTTAATTACAATTCCCTAGATGCCAAACTTTTCCTGTCTACCTGCTCCCAATTGAAAGTTTTTATTTATTTTATTTAATAGTGTAACTCAATGATATCCTATCGGAGAGGTAGGCCTCACAGAAGTAAAAAACAAATGTAGGCGTATTTCACCACCAGAACATGTAAACCTTAGTAGTATATGTGCAACCTTTTAAAGTACTTGCATCCTGCCCTGTTGACTGTGTAGTGCCTAACCTAGGGGTGACATTTATTAAAACAAGGCAGTTAAAAACTGAACACACAGGAGGCAATGGCAGGCCTGAGGCATGTTTAAAGGGCTACTAAAGATAGTTTCACAATCGTTGCTGTAGGCCCACTAGTAGCATTTAATTTATAGGCCCTGTGCACATCTGTTCTGTGTGAGCCACTCACCTGAATTCCAGGCAATCCGATGGGGCAATGACAATTCCCCAATCCTGGTGATGACTAACGTGACCGTGATGAAGAGTACATTGCCCTCTTGTTAGTCTTCAAGGGGAACGGGGTTTGGGAAGAGAAAATACTAGCATCTGCTTCATGGACTGCAGAATCAGACTGCTAGACTCTGGACTGTGTGTCGTGTTGGGTGCCAGAACTTCTGATTTCTCAAAACACTGGGTTCTTGGTTGTTAGGATTCTGGGCTGCAAAAGAATTACTTCATTAATATTTTGAACTTGCATAAACTGTTGCAGAATTATACATTGCATAATGTCAGTTACTATCGATACATTGTGCATTCTTCGCAGACGTTTCTGGCTGAACAAGTCTCTTCCTCTTTTTACAATACTTTCACAGAGTCTCTGAAGCAATGTCCAAACTCAAAACCAATCAACTGGACTAAAGGGCTTCTTTGTGTTTTGACATAATCTCTTGTCAATAATAGTTTTGATAAACTTGTTCTATTTCCAATCTCCTAATTCTCAGAGGAGCACTTCTCACAGGAAATACGTCTTTCCTTAATGTATGCTTAGCAGTATCTTGGATTCCCACCCAAATGATAAATCATGGTAGTTCTTGTTGTCATAAAGTATTTAAAAGGCAGAGAGCTGTGGTATTTCATTTATTTTAGTGCAGGGTGCATTAAGCAATTAATCTTTCTTTACCTTGAAACAAAGTTACTTTCTTGAAAACTTCAGATGAACCCAAACTGGTTTTTTTCACCTTTCTTATTTTCTCTCTAGTACAGGAAATACGAGATTGTAAGCTGAAGTCCAAAGAGGCGAGCCGGACTCCGCAAAAAGCGACCAAAGGGTGAGGATCACCGGAACTTAACTGGAGGCTGTCCGTAGGACAAGAAATGCTGGAACTTGACTGAAGGCAGGATGGAGGACAAGTAACTTGACTTGACTGGAGACAGCTGAGCAGAGCAATAGGTATGAAGCCAAGCAAACCCTCAGACTCACTAACATCCATAAATAATCAAATGCACACATGTCTTTTGGCATTTGAATGCTTGTAAAGGAAATGAGCAATTATCCTCCTGATCGTGGCACATGTTCAATGCAGATTACATTGTGAAGAGCATGTGTTTGGCATCTAAATTTGAAGCAGGTGAAAAGGCAGTTGATTGCTTTTTGAGGAAATGAGCAATTATTCTCCTGATTGCGCCACATGTTCAATACAGATCAAATTGTGAAGAGCACGTTTTGGCAGTTACAGTTAGCATGAGTTTAGCAGATGGAATACAATGTGCATAATCAACAAACATTGGTTTTAATAAATGAAACCATCAACAAGCATTGGTTATTGCAAACATGATATTCAAGAACCATACACAAAGGCACACATCCCACCAATGTAAAATGTTATTCAATCTTCACAGTTTATTCCATATTCCTCCTCCAATCAAAATTCAGCTTCAGTTCAAGCTCCAGACACTCTTGCCAACACGTGTTTCGTCTGGCAACACATGAGAATATGTGACACACAGAATGCTCATCAGAATTTAAAATATTTTGGATTAGAAAATGTGTCTTTGGACCCCAGGGGAGGTAACAAAGAATTATATTTGAAAAGAAGAGAATCCCTATGGATTATGAGGTTAAGGGCGGTGGAAGATGGTTTAAACATGGATCAAGAATTGGAATATTTTCTAGTGGCTTAGAAAATGTGTAATGTACAGTGTAAATATATGATATGCATATATTATTTGGATATGAGTTCAAAATGGTTTGATGTGGCTGATCATAGAATGATGATAAAATCTGATTGGTTAAATGAGAATCTTATAAAGGATGTACATGCATACACATGTAGAAAGCACATTAGCAGGTATTCTTTAAGGGGTAAGAGAACTAAATGTGAGGGTAGATGAAGGAATATATGAACATTAGGTTAAAGATATGAAAAGTGTAGAAATCATAATAAAGAGGTAAGACTTATAATTATACCAGGAGATGATATTATGGATGTGCGGCCGTAATGGAGACAATGACTCTAAGTTGTGACAGGTAACGTAGAACTTGGACATAGAACAACAGTTTCATTAAGATTTCCTGTTGAGAAGTGAGAGAGTTCGGGATTCTAGTCCATTTTTTGTGTCAATGGGATGGAGACTATGATAACAGAGGAGATAGAGAGCGGACTAATAAAACGAAATAAAGTGTACTCGCTGCACAGGAGGACGGCGAACGCAGGTTAGTGGACTGGGAAATATATTGGGGGTATAGATCAAGTTTCCCTGTTTACCGAGGAGCTACAGCAACCTGGAGGGTACTCGGATAGGCAGGGGCCAATTGGAATGAGGGCAGTGATGTAAAGTAAGGTTCCATTACGATTGATTTTGAGAGGGGTGCAGCTCAACAGAGTGCGGGAACTTAGTTCGGTTTTGTATTATTGCAGTATGGATTTTGAAAAACATTGCGTTTGAAACCCTAATTGAGGGAATGAAGTGAACTGTATGCATTGTGTGATATGAGGATAAACACGGGAAGTGAAGAGAGGGGGATAAAGTGACACAGAATGTATACATGAACAGGGCGTAACTGACGAGCATTGATTAAACCTTAACTACGTACAAATGAAATACATTAAAGGAGGATATGCAGAGGAGGTCTATGAGACAGCTGATTATACTTTCTGTTGTAAAGAGAGCAAGAAGGGGTGATGGGAACACACAGGGGGTCATTCTGATCTTGGCTGTCCATGACCGCCATGGCGGAGTGCGGCGGAAGCACCGCCAACAGGCTGGCGGTGCTTCCTGGGCGATTCTGACCGCGGCGGTAAAGCTGCGGTCGGAAAAGGGGAGCCTGCGGTTTCCCGCCGGTTTCCCGCTGGCCCAGGGAACCCGCCATGGTGGCGCTGCTTGCAGCACCGCCATGGGGATTCCGACCCCCTTCCCGCCAGCCTGTTTCTGGCGGTGTCCACCGCCGGAACCAGGATGGCGGGAACGGGTGCCGTGGGGCCCCTGGGGGCCCCTGCACTGCCCATGCCACTGCCATGGGCAGTGCAGGGGCCCCCTAACAGGGCCCCACGAAGATTTTCACTGTCTGCTTAGCAGACAGTGAAAATCGCGACGGGTACCACTGCACCCGTCGCACCCCTTCAACTCCGCCGGCTTCATTGTTGAAGGGGCTGTCCCGCTGGGCCGGCCGGCGGTCTTCTGGCGGTCGCCCGCCGGCCCAGCGGGAAAGCCGGAATGGCCGCCGCGGTCTTTTGACCGCGGTGCGGTCTTTCGGCGGGAACCGCTTGGCGGGCGGCGACCGCCGACCGCCGCGGTCAGAATGACTGCCACAGTGTAGTGGCCGCGCGTTACAATATTTAGAAATGGGTGAGATGGAGAAGACCATGGTAACCATAGTTGAGGAATTTGGACTGGATTGGAATGTAGAGCAATATGATAAGGGAGACGTTAAACAAGAGATTATGTTTACAGAGAACCCGGATATGAGGGGAGAATATTTATAAGAGATTTGGAGACTCATTAACACTTGAAAAACATATGAAAATTATGGGCGAAAGAGTATAAAATAAGGATGAAAACTGGCCAACAGCTTGATATATAAAAAGAATTATTCTACAGGTACCTTTTATGGGTGATAGTGGTAGTGTGTTCAATCTGTCATAATACGGGAGTATGGCAATTTAGTAGGGTCTCACATGTGTATGCATGTACACGAGAAAATTATCTCAAATTCATTTAAATTATTTTAAATATCACTTATAAGATTCATTATATAAAGAGAATGGATATATATGTACATATGTCTTATGGTCACACAATACACAGAAATGGGGAAAAGAAGGTGATGTAAATAATTAGGGGTTCCCACTTGCTTCACAGGAGGTGGTCTATTCTGTAAAAGAATATCAGTGATATAGAATGGTAGATATACAATATAATGCATTTGTGTAATTGCAGCCCTGATGAAGTCACTGGTTGATTACCCAGATGAAACACGTGTTGGAAAGAGTGGCTTGAGCTTGAACTGAAGCTGAATTTTGATTGGAGGAGGAATACGGAATAAACTGTGAAGATTGAAAAAGATTGGACATTGGTGGTATGTGTCCCTTTTTATATAGAGTTCGTTATCAGCAATCACTGATTGTTGCTTTGCAGTGATTTGGGATTTCTTTTCCTGTAAAGTGTACCATCTGAAAATGAAATAACTATTGCTGTAAAATTTGAACATATAGGTGACAGGAAGCGCCAAACACTCCTTTAAACCACCACTTGACTGAATATTTGATACTCAAGAGTGTAATGAATATACCCAATTATATAAACCTGAATGTTGCAAGCAACAGCACCATACTGTAATCGAGCTCCTGGATGTGCTAGTGTACCCACAACAACATCATACATCTTTACTACAGACTTATAAGTAAATTAAATAGGCCAGTTGGGTGTAAGCCAATTCTACCATGTTTTAAGGAGAAAGCACATGCGCTGAATCAGTGGTTAGCAGTGCTAAAACCAAACATAATGGTTCAGAAAACAGGAGGGTAAAGGCAAAAGGTTTGGGGTTTGGAGATGACCCTGCAGAAAGGGCCAAGTCGAAGAACAATGTAAAAAAAACCTTCTAATTGCTTTTTCCAGAGAATTCACAATGTAAAGCAATATTAAGCACAATTTGTGTGATGCATGCTCTCCTTTTCAAAGGAAACACACAACTTTTACCAAATCAAATCCAACAGTGAGGATGATCAACATATGGGCTAAGTCAGACACATCCTCTCAGTAGTGTTCTTTTAAGCTCTTTTTTCTGTTCATCTGATAAGGTGAACATTGTGCTGTCAAGCCACACCTGAAAAACATTGAGGATCCCTCAATGAATATCGAAGAGGGAGGGCCTGGAGTGAACAAGCACAAATAGTGATTTTTTTCATATTTTCATAAACACATGTCCTCGTTGCTGAAAAGGGGAATAAACACTCATGGAAACTTGTTCTTATCAGTTTGGAATGGTTTATAACAGACTGAAGTAACATTGATGGAATTCTGGATGCTGAACTGCATTGAATAGAAGGGAAAGATAGGCACTCTGTTGGTTGAACCAAAATGACATTCATATACGTTTTCCATCATTTGATACTGACAAGGAGTTTAGAGGCACAACTATCATTTGGAATGTTCTCCACTGCAAATCATTAGCTGTGCAAACACCAATATGGCAGCAATTGGATCCAGCAAAACAATTTATAGCGAAGTATAAAGTAGATCAAACCCATGCTGCTGATAAAAACTCCAATTGATGTTGGCGGTGTAGTGCCCTGACAAATGAACAGACTAATGCTCTCATTATGACCCTGGCGGTCTACTGACCACCAATGCCACAGTGGCGGTTTTACTGCCAACAGGCTGGCAGTGAAGACCGCCACATTATGAGTGTGGCGGATTGGCCTCTGCCAACCCTCCACATCTGTGTTCATACCGCCAGGGTGGTCGGACCCGCTGGACCGGAGATGAGCATCTCCGACCCAGCGGTATTAGGAGCCCCCTTTCCACCAGGGTTTGCGCAATGGTAGCACTGCCACACAAAAGACTGGCAGAAAGGCTACCGGTGACAGGGAATTTGTTCCCTGTCACTGGTAGACAATTCCCCCACCCCCTCCAGCAAGCACAATACCCCCCCACCCTCCCTGCAGGTAGATCGCCCCCACCCACCCTCCAGGTAGATCACCCCCATCCCTCTATACATTCACATGCACAGACACCCACAAGTACCCCACATACCACCAACACTGACATACAAGCATTCACTCACATGCATCCATACACAGATTTACCACAACACTCATACACACATTCACAATACTCACAAACACACATACATACACACACGAATACACACATACATACACACATGCATACACACTTACATTCATACATGCACTCACTACTACATTCATACACCCATACACATTCATACACACATGCAGACAACACCCACTCACACATGCACACACAACACCCCCCACCCACCCCCTTCCCCTGTCGGACGATCAAAACACCTGGTCCGGAGAGGAGGTAATCCGAAGGGAACAGGCCCTTCCATCCCCGGCAGGACACCTCCACGCTGTATTATTGCACATAATA
This sequence comes from Pleurodeles waltl, assembly GCF_031143425.1. Taxonomy (NCBI): domain Eukaryota; kingdom Metazoa; phylum Chordata; class Amphibia; order Caudata; family Salamandridae; genus Pleurodeles; species Pleurodeles waltl. Next base: position 805,586,218 of record NC_090442.1, on the reverse strand, counting down.
CGGTGGCCGGAGTCCTTCTGGCAGGGCAGGCCGGTGGTGGAACTGCCCCAGTGCCTCCGCCCACCAACATGACTACTGCTGGATTTCTGCCCAAAATGTGGTGAAAATCCAGCAGTACCCGTAATATGGTTGGCGGAAGACTGGTAAGGTGGCAGGAATGATCAATGCCAAAAACAAATGAAGCAAGTGTAATAGTGCAGCTTACAAATGAATGCATAATTCTCTTTGTTGGAATGACACCTGAGAATCAATTTCTTAGATTTCCATGAGCCATTTTTTTCACCCCCCCTTACGTAGGAACACCACCTTTGCATGCATTATGCATGGTGCATGCATTGCTCCACTTTGTGAATATGGCCTTAGGATTTTGGCCTTGTTGGGCCACATTAGCGTAAAAACAAAATGACATTAATGTGACGCAAGGTGGTCTTAGATGCTTAAAAATATGCCCCTTAGTTTCCTCAGGGGGACAGTGGAGTACGACTTGCCTCCCTCATGCTCTCTCACGATATGGTAGCGTGTTGGGACTTTTATGCGGATGCAGCATCATTCAGATTGAGAATTTTCTCCTCACAGTGCATCTACCTTGCGTGATACTGAAGTTTTGATCGGCATTTAGATGGACTTTACTCATTCATTGCCATTTATCTGTTCCTTGATGCCAGTGACAGATAAATACCTTTGCTTCAATTGGTCATTTATACAAGTGAGTTCATTGGATCTTTCTGGGTACATTTAATTTGTCTTGGGATTTTGACTCTTTTATAATCTTCTCATTAGGATCCTTCCTGCTGCGGTAGGTACTTTATTTTCAGGCATATTAATCACTATCCTCTAGAATCTACATTACGCAGTTTGATCCTCTAGCAAAGTTTCTACAGTTACATACATGAAGGCTATTGATGGTGAAAGTATGGGAGCCGAGAGGTAGAAGAACATGCTATTGCCTTGTTTGACTTCCTAGGGTCAATTTGTTTTTAGAACTTTACCCCAGGTGGTACATTTGCATGGTCAAGGAGACACTGATGTCTATCAACAAGGGTTACTAAGAACAGAATATAGGTTTCAGCCCAGGACCAACATTGTTTTGAACAGATTCAAGTTTAAATGTATACGAGGACAGAGAAAGATGGAGAATTATTAGCCTTAACTGCCTTATCTATGACATGCAATTTTGGTCCTATGACTGAAGAAACAATTAGAGATCAGATTATTGTTCATGTGAAGAGTAAGAAAATACAATAATAATTGCGGCTCATGGGTGATCCTAAATTGCAGGATGCTATATCCACAGCAAAAGCTTTGGAACTATCAGAGACATGGATAGCATCTGTAAAGGATAGTGGCATGCAGTCGAATTGTGCAGAGGATGTGTGCAGTGTGAACTGTTTTGATGAATGTCGGCCTGAAGTGTGTAGTGTGGGAAGTGCTAGAGTTTAGGGTGGGTATGGGTTTTGGGGTGGCAAGGTAATTTTTAGGTTTTAGGATGGGTATGGGTTTGGGGGTGGTAATGGCATTTTTAGATTTTAGGGTGGGTAGGGGTTTTGGGGCAGTTAAGGCATTTTGGGGGTTTAGGGTGGGTGTGGGTTTTTGGGTAGACAGGGGTATTTATGGTGGGTAGGGGATTTTGTCTGTAAAGGGATTTTTAAGGTTTTTTAGAGTTTAGGGTGGGTAGGATTTTTGGGTGGAAAAACATGTGTGTGTGTATATATATATATATATATATATATATATATGGGTTATACTTACCTCTTTACTTTTTACCACACACATTCCTAAACCAACCATTACTTTACAACTAAATTTGCGTGGTAAAGGCATACATGGCAGAAGCATATGCATGGCAAAAAAACATTCCTTGTAAGTGCATGCGTGGTAATGATGCATGTGTTGTACTTACTCTGTTGTAAAGCCATGCTTGGTAAGTGCATGTGTTGTTCCATTACAACCTACTGGAGACAGCCTGCAAGGCACATGGAACAGTCAGAGCAGAGAAAGGCCCACTTTCCTAAAGTTGCATTTCTAAAATAGTAATGTTAAATCAGACTTTACTAGCAAAGTGGATTTATCATTAACATTCCAATGATATGAAGCATGACAAAGCTAATTGTGACGGGCCAGCGCTGCCTGACCCGTCCGTGAAGGTGGCATGTGCTGACACTGCCGCATGTGACCCGGAACGGAAGAAAAAAGAGACCAATCCCTTTTGGGTTCCGGGATCAAAAGGAGTGTGGAGAGCCACTCGAGGGCCGGAGAACGCCGACCAGGAAGAACAGCGGACAGGAACGCGGAAGACACCGGAGTGCGGTAGCGCAATGACAGATGGCAGAAGAACCCACCAGTCCAGAACCCAGAGGCAAAGGAAGGCGAGGACGTGGCTGGAGAATTAACAGCGGTGCAGGATGTGCATTGCAAAGACTCCTGCCACGCTTCTGAAGAAGCGTGGCAATGCCAGGTGCATCCATAGGCGGGGTAGGGAAAGCAAAGGTGGGGGTGGCTGACAGGAGGAGCGGGACAATGTTAAGAAGGGGAGCGGGAAAAGAATAGTGGGAGGGGGGAGTAGGAGAACATACAAGGGCAACCCTAAAGGAAACGAGAAGCAACAGGAGAGGAGAAAGGAGAAGCAACCTATAGGAAATAAGCGCATGAGAGAAATAAAGCCACAGTAAGAAAGAAAGACAGAGACCAAGAGAGAGAGAGCCAAGAGGTGAAAGGGTACAGAGAGAGTAAAACCCAAAAGAAGGCCAAGAAAAGGAAAGTAAACAGGACAATAGGAAGTTGGAATAAAAAGAGAAATGACCATCCAGGTGACAGCAACGATCTTTAGATGAGAAGTATACATGTGACAGAAAACAGGAAAGTAGTAGAGCACAAGTAAAAGAATCCTCTCCAGATAACTAAGACAGGAAGCAGGAAAAGAGTAGGAAAATAAAGAATAAGAAAAAAAAAATAAAGGAACTTACCGATACTTTATCTTGTTCTTCCCCACATGCGCCTCCTTGGAGCCCTGGAAGACAGAGAAGAGGACAAGAGACTTGAAATCCAGCAAAGGACAGACGAAGGGTGAACAGTAGACCTCATGTAATGTACATGTCACGCCAGAAGCAACAAAATAAATAAAGCTTACCTGAACTCATATTCTACGTCCTTCGTGTCGTCACTGACAGATCCGGTGACACTAATTCTTTCTGATCAGGAATTATAGCTTACATGTATATGAAGGAATACGCAATGCTAGCCTATGAGAGGAGTAGGCCTCACAGTAGTGGAAACCAACTCTGGGAGTTGTTCACTACCATGACATGTAAAACTTAAAAGTACATGTCCTGCCTTTTACTTACATATCACCCTGCCCTTAGGGTTACTTATAGCCTAACTCGAGTGACTTATGTGTAATAAAAGGAGTCATGCCACCGGAACTGGGGAACACTATTGATTATGCTGTTGCCAGAGAGCTCAGTATGTACTTTGTGCTTCTAGCATTGCTCCCTGCAACCTGAACCATGTTTAAACCCGAACTATGCTTTGTACTTTCTGTTTATTATATGTTTATAAGGTCAAAATGGTTCATTTTCCTATGCTTATTATTTTTAGTGCTTATTCGTTTCAGAGGCTTTTCCAGTGCTCCTTTATGTAAAGAAAGACACAGTTGAGCCCCCACTTCAGTTAGGACTTCATATACCAGTTTTCTTTTGAGCTGTGGCTATCATGGGTAGGGCACTGCTATAAAAGCGGCCCTGCCCAATCATTATTCCAGAAGCCCATGCAAGGTTGGTTCTCTGCGGCTGCAGAGAAAACTGATTCCCCCATCGGCACATCTACCGAACAGCTTGCTGCTGTTCACTATAGTCCGAGGCAGCAGCAGAGGTTCAGAGAAGACAGAGGAGCCAAGAAGACCCATTTGCCCCGCCTGTATGAATCCAGCACAAGGGTAATGTGAGACTGGACAGGTCTTGTTGGTAAGCGTGCTGCGCTTGTTTATGCTTTATGTGCAAGACTTGATTCTTCGTCTATTTTACTGGTGAGGCCTGGTCCTGCAAGTACCATTGTGACTCGTGAGGAAACTGTGACTAGACATTATTTCATTTGACTAAAGGTGACTAAAATGTTATTTCTCTTGCATAAAACAGCAAGGAACGTTGGCTTAACTGTAAAAACCCTCATCATGAGCCTTGTGTATAAAGTAAGAGAAAAGCTTGTGATTTTGTCAATCTGCTTGCAGAAATAAGCTGTGACCACGACAAGACCTGCAGAGCATAGTTGATGGTACGTGCTGCTATAGAGTATAGCAAGTCTACAAAATGGCCTTACTGTATGCTGATGCAACACAGAAGTAAACCCATTGTGCTTTATTTGCTTTTAAACGGTCAATTGTTGTCCATACATTTATATACAAGGAGTTACAACAAGCTTACAGTCACAGGTAATAGTACATTATGATCCCGTACATACATTGATAGTTGAGGACAGTCAATAGTAAGTGTCATCCCAGTGTTGTTATTCTCTTACATATCTCCTTACCTGCTGTTCCTTCTCCAACACCTTTCCCTCACCTGGCCACTCCGAAGGTCTGTGGCATTATATCATGCAGACTTGGTGTTGCCTGGAGGTGGAATTCTGAACTTCACCGTACAAGTCCTGAGGAACGGTTGAGCCCTGACACTTTTGGTACCAGAAGCATTTCACTGGACCAGGGTCTATTAGAGGATTCTATCATCCCCAATTTCAGCATCTTACAGTCTCCGCTCATAATGCTGGCCCTCACCTTATCCGACAACCTGTAAGATTTATTCTTGACAGGGAGGTTGTCCCCTGTGTCCACATCATAGGTACATATGTGCATAATTCCAGGAGTAAGGGAGAAAAGAGAGGAGTACTGCTCCGATACTTGGCTACAGTTCTTCTGCTGTTCAGAAGTCAGCCTAGGGGAAATAATAACTCCTTCCACAGACCCTTCTTTCGTATTGGAGGCTAAGAGGTCAGGGAGAGGTTCACTCTCCTCCTCTGTTCCATCTGCCCCAACAGCATGGGGAGCACAGACCTTTCAAAGTGTGGTTTGCGGTGATTGATGTGAAGCACCCTGTGGGGTTGCCTGGGGATCTTAAGGCCCACCATGCAGGTAGCCTTACCATTCTTCTCAATTAGCTCCTATGACCCAGTCCATCGGTCTTGAAGAGCACTGGGCTCAACAGGTTCCATGAACCTCACGTTCTGCCCAGGCTGTAACTCCACAGTGGTAGAATTTTGGTCATAACTCTCCTTATTCACAGCCTGACTGACTACCAAGTTGCCGGAGATCTGCATCCACAACTCAGCCATTTGGCTTTGGATAACCAGCATGTAGCTCACTACATCCTGGGGAACCTTGCTGGGAGCTTACTCCCAGCCAGCCCTCCTTTACCAAACTGAGAGGTCCCCTAGCATGGTGCCTGTATAGAAGCTCAAAGGGGCTAAAGCCCACTCCCTTCTGCGGTATCTCCCTGTAAGAAAACCTTTCCTCAGGCCTTCAGACAGACTTTTGATCATGCCTTTAAGGGTCTTATTGAATGTCTCAATAAGCCCATTGATTTGGGGGTAGTAAGGGGTTGGGAACTTGTAAGTTACGTCACACTTCTTTGGGGAAACCCAGTAGGGTAAAAATCCCAAACAGGGCTTTTGCTACTGCAGATGCAGTGGTGGTCCTCAGAGGGATCGCCTCTAGGTAGCGAGTGGCATGATCCACCAAAGCCAGGATAAACATGTTGCATGAAGCAGTCTGGGGATCTATAGGCCCCTATCAGAAGGGGCTGGTAATGACAGGTAAGGGAATGAGGGGGCTTTCAGCCTCTGCCATGTCTTTCCACCGGCCTGGCAGGTCACAAAGGTCCTACAGAACACATCTGTGGAAGGCCTGATCTTAAACCGATAAAAGTGGGAGACAAGCCTTGCAAAAGTCATGTATTGGACTAAGTGTCCTGCCAGGGGAACTTCATGAGCCATCTCCAGGAGGAAGGTCTTATAGTATTGGAGGACCACCAGGGCAGTTGTGGTCCCATGCACAGTAACCTTAGGCTTCCTGTATAAGAGGTTGTCCTCCCAGTAAATGTGGTAGCTCCCAGATACATCACCTGCTGCTTGGGCTTCAGCCTGTTTCCTCATTAACTCAAAGGTTGGGCACTCCTTCAACATGCCATCTTGCAAGTGTAGGCAGGTCACCAAGGGAAGCAGTGCCCCCCTCAGTGGACTCCAGGGCTGCCACCGCAGGTGTCCCATCCATCTCACTGGGGTTACTCTCAGGGGGCTGGTTTCTCATACCCTGTGCCTTTCCCCTTTTTAGCAGCTGGCTGGGCCAATATTCCAGGTTCTACCTCTTACTGACTCCTCTCCTGGGCAGCCATGGACCTTATGGTAGCACAGATCTAATCAGGTAGCCCCCAACATCTAGACATGAGCCTTAAGTTCCACTTCTTTCCAGAGAGTAGACTCTGGGTCATTACCCAACAAATTGTCCACAGGCATGTCAGGGCTCACAGGAACCATCAGAAGTTCCGAAACCCACACACTCAAATGGAACAAGGGACACATGATTTTGACCCTCTCTGTTGTCAGCCACCACAACTTGGAGGAATGCATTGGAAATCACCTGCTCTAGGGACACCAACTGACTCCTTACCCTAGTCATTCTGGTGCCTGTGATCCTCAAAGCATCAAAACCTTGCCCATTGATGGTGACCCATTTCCTACACTTTGTAGTATTTGATAGCACATGGATCTTAAGAACCATCTCACTGTCACCTGGGGACACTAGGGTAACCCCACTAATCATCCCCCCATTAACTGGGACAAACTCCTCCCTCAGCACAACACTAGCCACCCCTGGGTTCTTACCTCCAGTGGGAGAGTGTGCTCTATTTGGAGACTTGACGTCCCACTTGTAATGGCCACACTCACTGCACTCAGAGCATTTGGAGTTTTGGACTGCTGACTTTTGTCAGTGTCATTTTGTTTCTGGTGGCCAGATTGGAAATGAGAACCAGACCCTTTTTGCTGCATGTTGTTTATGGGAGCATTTAGTAAACTCCTTTTTATCCCCCTGTTGGGATCCCTGACCAACCTTTTGGGAGTCACCCACCCCCAGACACCTTCTAGGACACTCTGTTGCTGGCCCAGATGTCAACCTCCTCAGCACGTGTCCTAGGGTCAGTTAGCTTGCTATCCACCAGGTGTTGGCGCAGCCCTGGAAAACAATTATCAAGAATGTACTCCTTCAAAATCAAGTTGTATAACCCTTCAAAATTATCAACACTGCTGCCCCTCACCCAGCCTTGCAGGGCCTTACTAGTGTAGTCCAAGAAATCGACCCATGTTTGTGTAAAGAGTGTGTGACTAGTCCTGAACTGCTGCCTATACTTCTCAGGTGTCAACCCAAACTTACTAACTAAAATTATCTTCATGGCTGAGTAATTGCTCCGGTGCTCCACCTCTAATGTGAGGAGCTTGTCCATCTCTACTGTGAGCATGTACCACCAAAGACTACCCCTCATAACTCCGCTGGGAACCTGTGCACTTTAAAGCCATTTTATAGACTGCCAACCATTTATCTATGTCATCCCCCACTCCATAACTGGGCACCATATAGATTGGGATATGAAATCTGGACTCTTATTAGGCCACTGCAGATGTGCTGCCACCATTTCCTTTGCTAGACACTACTTCCAGGGTTCCTTATGTCCAGCTCTTTCAAACTGAGATCATGTGCCAATTTCTTCTCCTCAAGAGCCAGTTTCCTTTCTTCAAGAGCCTGCTTTAATTTAGTAAACTCTAATCTGGGCTTTCTTTCCTGAGCCAATTCAGGTTCAAGATTCATATCATCCTCCTCATCATACTCCTCAGGAATTTCCTGCCCCTCTTCTGGGTTGTCATCTTCTGCAGCCTGGGTTTCTGCAGCTCCACCTTCCTAGTGAAGTCTTTGGTAGAAACTTAGAAAAATGGCTTTGGGAGTCGTTCACTACTAGGACATGTAAAAATTATAAGTACATGTTCTGCCTTTTACTTACATAGCACCCTGCCCTTAGGGTTATTTACGGCATACCTTAGAGGTGACATATGTAATAAAAGGGGAGTTTAAGGCTTGGCAAGAGGTTTTAAATGCCATGGCAAAGTGGCAGTGAAACTGCACACACAGGCTCTTCAATGGCAGGCCTGAGACAGGTTTGAAAGGCTACTGGTGTGGGTGGCATAATTTGTGCTGCAGGTCCACTAGTAGCATGTAATTTACAGGCCCTGAGTATACGGTATACCAAGTTACAGGGGACTTACAGATGAATGAAACATTCCAATTGTGTATACACCAATATTACCATGTTTAGTGAAGAAGCACATGAACTTTAGCACTAGACAGAAGAGTCCTAAGGCCAACAAAAAGATACATCAAAAACAGGAGGTGAAAGGTAGAATGTCTGGGGGAAGGACACCCTAAGGATGCCAAGTCTAATAGATGCTCTTGGCCACTCCCCACCAAAAACTCCCTCTTTCTTCTCAGAAGGGATATCGGAACTAATTTATTTCCCCTTAACCTAAGACTTGTCTGGGTCTCTCTTGACCTCCCCTCACTCTGCTGGGGGAACCTGAACCACCTTTCTTGGGGTCATCCCAAGTACCTTTTTAGACACTCTTGTGCTGACCTAGATTTCTGCCTCCTCAGCAAGCTTCCTGGGGTCAGTCAGCTAGAACTCCTCTGGGACCTTGTGCACTCTTAGAGCTACTTCATAGGCAAACTATTTGTCACCAAATCTTTGGGTATCTTGTCCTCCAGCTCCTCTGGGGACAGGTGTTTTGAAGACACACTGATGCCTTCCCTGGTGGATTTTCAGTACTAGGTGGAGGTTACTCTCCCACCTGAGTAGGTTAAATGACAAGATCTCCAGACATACCCTGCTCCAACTCCTCCTCAGACTCTGACCTTTCCTTATTATCATCTGGGTGGTCTTGATGGGCTGATGACTATGCTCTTGAAGGTTATTTAAGCTCTGCCTCCTTGGCACTTCCCTTCATGAACAGCCTCATTTCTTAGCAGAACCCCTTGAGCTGGGCCACTGTTTAGGTCTACAGTTTGGCCAGCTCGAGTTCCAGCTTGCTATTATAAGGTGTCAGAAATTATAGCAAAAATTGGAATTGGGCAAAAAGACTTTTGGAAAAATCAAAGATGTCAATTAGGGAGAATTGAAAAGGGTTCCAATTGGTCCTAGTATTGAGGTGTAATGAGCAATGAGTTACTATATGGTATCGCACAAACACAAGTCCTATCCTCACAGCTGATAACCAGTGTTAGAAATGAGGTATCTAGTTGTCAGGGCTATGCACCCTGTCAAAGTAGGGAACACCACTCTAGTCAGGGTAAGTCAGATACACACTAAAGATAACTTGTGCTCATCCTCTTGTAGGTTGGCACAAAGCAGTGAGGCTTATCCCAAGAGGAAATTTGTAAAGTATGGAAAACACGTGCACAGTCACACAATGAAAACAGCACAAAAAGACTCCATATCAATAGACTATGATTTTATAAATAATGTAAGACCAGAACGTCAAAAATACAATGAGTAGAAGTCTAGATATGACTTTTGGAGGAATAAAAGAGTACCAGCACGTAGAAGCAAATAAGACTTTAGGGGTTATTTGAGGTCATGCTGGACCAGAGCAAAGTTAACAGTTTAAGCCGACAGCGATGGAGTGCAGGCCGGCTACAGGAGCCACACAGGCGTGGGGAACAGAGTAGCTTGGTCTTGGTCGCAAGCACGAGATGCGGGACGATGCGTCAGTAGATGTGTCGATTTCACTAGTACAAATATTTGGGTCCACTTCCAGTGAACCAAACACAGGAGCAGGGGTAGAGGCTTTGATATCCCTGAGTCTCTGGCAAAAGGAGGCATGCCAACAACCTCTTGGAAGTCACTATAGGATGCAAGGCAGAGTCCAGCTCTCCCTCAACAAGGTCAGAGAGCAGTAGGCAGCAGGACAGCACAGCAGAAAAGAAGTCCCTCCAGGTTTAAAAGTCCAGCAGAGTAACAGTTGTTGATGCAGCACAACAGTTATTCTGCCAGTCTAATTGTAGTTCCAGAAGTGTCTGACCTGGTGGGGTCAGAAATCCAGTACTCATACCCAAATGTGCCTTTGAAGTGGGGGTGACTTCAAAGAAGGGTCTTTGAAGTGCACAAGTCTTTTCTTTCTCAGCACCGTCTCCAGACAATTGGTACAGGGTAATCAGCTCTTTGTGAAGAGGCAGACACTGCTTATTCAGGTGTGCCATCCCCTACAGCCCTTCCTGACCAGGAAAAGCCATCAGAATGCAGATGAGAACTCAAATACACCAAACCTTCCTGTGTTTATGGTTGTCAAGATGGTATGCACAAAGTCACAAATTGTAGTTGTCACCCACCCCAGATGTGTACTGGAGAACGGCTGCAGGCACAAAGAATTGCAAAAGCAGAGAAATGCCCACTTTCTAAAAGTGCCACTTCTAAAATAGAATGTTAAATCCGACTTTATCAGTAAAGAGGATTTATCATTATCATTCCAATGATATGAAACATGACAGAGCTACTCCTTCACAATCAGGAATTGGAGTTTAAAAGTGTAATAAGGAATTCCCAAAGTTAACCTATGAGAAGAGTAGGCCACACAGTAGTGAAAATCTAATTTAGGAGTTTTTCACTACTAGGACATATCAAACTTAAACATGCATGCCCTACCTTTTACTTACACAGCACCCTGCTCTATGGGCTACCTAAGGCCTATGTTAGGGGTGATGTGTAATAAAAGGGGAGTTTAAGGCTTGGCAAAGGGTTTAAATGCCAAGTGGAGGTGACAGAAAACTGCACACACAGACTTTGCAGTGGCAGGCCTGAAACGCATTTAAATTTAAAGGGCTACTTAAGTGGGAGACACAATAAGTGCTGCAGGCCTACTAGACACATATAGTTCACTTTACTAGAGACCTATAAGTAAATTAAGTATGCCAATTGCGGCTAAGCCAAAGTTACCACATTTCAAGGGAAGAACACAAGCACGTTAGCATTGGTTAGCAGTGGTAAGGTGCACAAAGTCCTAATGCCAACAAAAATGAGATCAGAAGAAAGAGGAAGAGAAAGGCAGAAAGTCTGGCATGATCCTTCAGAAAGGGTCATTTTTCAACAAATACATTTTGGAATTTTTTTGTAATGTTTTGGATTTTCATAAGATGCTACCTTCTGACATTACTGCTGAAAGTTTTGACGGGTCTACCATTGATATTGATGGTTGTGTGAAAGGTGTGAATGTGCAAGGGAGAAGGGATCAGTGAGAGCTGGGAATAATTTTGAATTGAGAAGTAGAGAGCCAGTATTACTTATTGCTGAAGAAGTAAAGTGGTGAACCAATGTTATTTCTTGATGAAGGGAGGAAGGAAAATATGTTGATAGAGAGATTTTTTATGTTTAAAGAAAAGTTGGGCAAGTTAACCAGTTTTGCCCATAAGATCAAAATAGAGGGATAGATGTACCAAGAAAGCAAAAAGTTAGGGTAGTACCGATAAATGTCAGGCAAGAGTTAAAAGACATGGTGATTGAGATTATAAAGCAAGGAATAATTGAAGAGGCTGAGTCATCTAAGTGTGTGCCTTCAACAGTTTTGGCACGGAAGTAACACCAAAAGTTGAGATTGTGTGTCGATTTGAGGGCTCTTAATGCAAATATGATAGCTGATTGTCATCCTTGGCCAAATAACAGTGAAGCAGTGTGTGTACTGGAAGGTGGGATAATTTTATTTTCAGAGATATATCTAAGATCTGTTCACCATCAGATTGAGTTAACTGATGGTTCCAAACAACTAACAACTTTCATTGCACCTCATGTTTTATACCAGCTCAACAGAATGCCTTTTGTTTTTCCCTCTGCAGCCCACCTCTGTATTCCAAAGGGCAATGTTTCACATCTTTCAATAAATTGATAATTATGTGAAATGTTTTCAAGATGATATTTTCCTTTTCTCAAGGAATGAACAGGAACATCATGTGCATATTGATGAAGTGTCCAGCAGGTTAGAAAAACATATATCTCCATTAAAATAATAAATATGTAAGTTGATTAGGAATTCTGTGGAATACCCAGGCCATACCCTGTCTGGCGATGGTGTGGTGCCTGAATTATCCATTGTGGGTACCATAGTAAAGTCACCAGCACCTGCTAGCAAGGAACAACTCCTGTCATTCAACAGAATGTATGAATATTATTGTAAATTCATTAAAGATTTCACTACTAAATTGGATCCTTTGAGAGAATTAAGGCATAAGATTGCATTTGTACGGGCTACAAAACAACAATAAGCTTTTGAATGTATCATTTATATAATTTCTACCCCTGTGGGATCATAGGGGAAAGTGCTTTTGTCAATTAACACATTCCCATGTCACTGTAGTTATGGAAGACCCATGCTGATCCAGGAACTTCAAATCTGTTCTGGTTCAGCTCTCAAAGAGCCTGTTAATGCAGCACCTGAGTTGCTTTCTGCTCTGTGGAAAATGAGGAGCACAGCTTCAGAGGTAAGACATAGCTAATGGGAGGCAAGGTATTTTGTTTAGTCTTTGTGTGGGAGGGTATAGTGTTGTTTAGAAGCAGGACACCAAGCCATTTTTATTTTATTTAGCTGGGTAGATGCAGATGATGGTGAGGTGCTGTGACAGGAGCACAGATATCTTGTTTACTTGAACGAGGCTAGCAAGAGGATTGAAAAGAGGGTGGTGTTGATGGGTGGCAGAATATCAGCTATTTTTTCCACTTTGAGTGGGAGGGTTACTGTAAATGTGCAGGGTATTGGGATATGGTGACAGTAGGCCAGGTATATTTTCTATATCTGCATAGCAGGAGGAACAAAGAGAGGGTGGTGTGATTGGCAGAGCAGTCAGTGCCATTTTTCTAGGCTGGGTAGGAGAAGAGGGTGAGGGTGACTGGCAGGAGACCACATATTAATAATTGGGAAAGGAGGGGCAGGTAATGCTGAGGATGGTATGGGAGTGTGGCAAGACATTATATACTTTTTAAAAAATGTAGATTTTGCAGGAGAGGGATGGCCAGAGTGTGGTGGATATTGGAGGCAAGACATCAGGTATTATAAGGGCAGGGACTGGTGCAGGTGAGGCTATGTTGTGCATGGCTCCCTCATAACTTCACTGCTCCAGCACAGCTGACGAAGGGTCCATACACAATATAAAATTAAAGATGTACAACTGTGATTAAAGAGGATGTTTTCATCTTGGATTTCTGAGGGACAAAATAGACAGCTCAAGCTTTGCTCTTGTTATCTTTGATATCATTCAAAGTCCCTCAGGAAAAAGCATACAGTTTTTAGTAATTATTTTTATTGATTTTACATTAAACAATTGCCTTGAACATCGAGATGCAGTGCCAATAATAGGCAGGCAGAAGCGGCCTAATATCCAATGCATCAGTACAGGGGTGCATGTACAAAGGAAGAAACACAGTATCCTTTGAATTACTGTACTTTCACATGCATACAGAAGAAGGAGACATAGGGACTTAGACAGGCATCTAATCAACAAATAAAGAACCAGATAAGCTCAGTCCCCTACCCCACACCTCCCCCTCTCTCCCAACAAAGGGGTACATAGTATCTTCCCTCAGGGAGCCTCCCATTCATATAAAACAACTACGCAAGGTACCACACTTAGCTGTCAGTAGTATGATCAATTGGAGTGAGCATAGCTTGTAGTCATTTCACTAGTTCATGAGGTTACATCTTTTATCCCCTGCATCAGTCCGCATGGGAAGCTCTGCTGAGGCCCAATGAATTACATCTGTCTGCCATGCACTGATCTGGGGAGCTGAGGCTACGTTCCAGGATATGGCGATGTGGAGTTTCGCAACTACCAGTGCTAGACCCTGAAACTCAACCAGTTGTTTGGTCCATTTAGTCGCATCCCCAGAATTAAGAATGAGATTTTTTTATGAAAAAACAATGCCAGATTATTACTGTTTTCTTGGGAAGCATCCATGAGTTCACTGTGAGTGTGTGGTGGTGCAATTTCTTTAAGTAATTGAAAAATCTCTTTTGGGTAGTTGGATGCCTGCTCAATTCTAGTGGCATAGTTTGTAGATTGGGCTGATTTCTTTTTTGAAAATGTCATGCAACAAACTCAACCTCAATCATTTAGTAATGACAGCTGTGCTATACTCCTGCTTTAGTGAAACTTCATAAGATTTTCTCCATCTTCTTTCCGGATGCCTACATTCCCTTTTAAGGTGGTGAAAATAAGGAGAGAACCAAGGAGCGCATTTTATGCAACGCCCCCTAGTTTTAGTAGAGTAGGGAAGCAGCATGTCTAAGCTTTTGGTGATCCAACCATTGAATGACTCTAGAAGGCAAGCCTTATTATCTGTAGAGGAAGGTTTCAGTCTTTCAAGGGTATTAATCCAGTCGCTAGCCTTAAGCTTGTGCCAGCGCCGGTGAGGTTGAGTTATAGTCTGGGAAGATCTACCAATGGTAGGAGTGGCTAGGTTAAACGTGATTAGAAAGTGGTCAGGCCAAGCCAGAGGGAGGGGAGACATGGAGGTTAGACCAACTATGTTGCTAAAAGCTAAATAAATAGTGTGGCCTTTAGCATATGTAGGGCCCCTATTTAATTGGACCAACTATAATGCGACCATATCGGTAAGAATAGTTTTAGCGGCAGAGTTTTCTAAGGCGTCTGCATGAATGTTAAAATCACCCAAGACAGTAAAATTGTTTTTTTTACATATTAGCTTAGAAATAGGATCAGGGAGTGATTGTAGAAAAGATTCTGAGGGGCCTGGAAGTTGATAAGCCAGGGCAACATAGAAGGTGAACTGAGAATTTAGTGTGATAGAAAAATACATATTTTCACAGCCAGGTAACTAGAGGGGCTGGGAAATGAGCTTTACTGATTCCCTATAAATAGTAGCAATTCCCCCACCTCTAGAGGCATCTCTATCCAACCTACTTATCAAGTAACCTTGGGGTAGCGCCATGGCTACATCCGGGGATGACCCCTCATGGAGCCAAGTCTCAGTGAGAAACAAGGCTATAGGTGTGAGATCACTCAAAAGTAGGAGTATATCCAGTTTATGGGCAGCCAAGGAACGACAGTTGAACAAAAGAAAAACACTAATAGGACCATCCTGAAGCAATTACCTTATCACTGATTCGAGCTGGGGGGACCAGTGACAGGTAGTACAGACCCACCTAGCATTAATGGGGTCTAGACGACAATAACATCCTTACAAGGGGACATGCATGAGAAAGTCAGAGGAGTAACTGACTATTTTCCTCCTAATAGGTCTAAGGGTTCTGGCCCCTGGGCCCATCTGGGCGCGGACGGGCGCGGATGGGCACAGACAAGCTTGCCTTACATGGGGTCGAAATGCAGAAAAGATGTCAGCTGGACCGCTAACTTTAAAGATGGTGGCTAAAAAATGGGCCCAGAGGATGAAACAAAATGGCCACCGCCATCTCCACGAGCGCTGGCTAGAATGCCGCGCTCGTCCTCCAGGAGCAGCAGAGAAAATAGCAGGTAAGGGGAGGGTGCAGCGCACAGGTTCCTAACGAAGTGCAGATTAGGAAAAATCACCAGAGATTAAACAAGTGTGATCCACCACCCAAGGCTACTGAACATGGTTTGGGGGGGTAAAGGGAGAGGCTGAAACTTGCAGTGGAGGCAGAACAAAGTTGCAAGAGGGAAACAAAGTAGATAGAAAACACTTCATAAGACTATATGAGACGATTTAAAAACGAGTTGCAGTGCTGTTATTAGGAAGACTCACCCAGACAATAGCCCTTGTAAGTTTAATGGCAATCAAACAATCCTTTCTCAAATGCTAGTACATGTTGATGAGTGATTCCCATACAAATTCAGCTTACACGTCCGTCTGTCATTGGGGGCAACTCACAAAAGTAAACTTAGCGAGTGCATCAAGTCCTGCATTTTGTGTAACTTTCGTACTTTTGACTATTTACCATTTACTAGTTTAAAGTTACTCAAAAGTGTAGACTTACATGTCCCCACCCCTTGAAATGGATGGAGTCAGTAAAAACATCATATGTGGCATAAAGTTACTACTAGAAGTGACTTTACAACTGCATTTGATATTGGGCACACATGGTAGAGACCTCAGTTAGCTGATTCGAGATTTCCCTATGGTAAAGTACAGGGAAATATAAGGAAATAAAAGGTTACTAAAGGTAAAAAATATGTTTTATATTGTTTCATGTTTAATGTTAATGTAAAGTAATCATTTATTTATTTTAAAAGTATGACAAATTTAAAAGACTACAATAATATAAGTTACTAAATGTTATGTTTACAATTAATTTTGATTAATTTGTTTTCGTTTTCAAAAACAAACTTTCCATTTATTTTTAAATGGAAAAGCAATTAAAATATTTTTTTTAAAAAATACAACAATTTTTAAAATGTTTATTTATCATTTATAATTTTTTGTAACATTCCAATACATTTTTCAAAAGGTAAAATAAATGAATTTATTTTAACAGTATATTCTGTTGGGGTTCTATTTTAAGTTCTATACCTTAGTTAGTTTCTGTTAGATAGTGTTACAATATCAGTGGTTGAGCATGTGCAGTGCTAGACTAACTCGGGCTCTGAAATGGGGTACATTTAAGACTGTTTTTTGTCTTTTTTGCTACAGTGACTATAGTCTTGCTCTTTGTAAATAGAAATTGACTTACACTTTTGTGGGTGAGTGTATGTCTCACTCCAAATCCCTTCATACCCCTCCCTTACCCCTCCTTACTCCTAAACACCTCCTATTTATTTGTAAAAATTCCCCAACTTCAAGCCACTGCCCACTGGTTCTCCCACAGTAACTGCTAATTGCATACCTACCTGTTCACAGATTTCTGCTGTTGTGGGGGAGATCTCAGCACATGAAAGATAGAGGAGGTGGATGGTACTGCTAACGTACTATAAAATGCTGTTCCTAAATAGGCAATATTCACTTGCAAATTGCTGGTGCTATGTGTACTGTTGCCTTCATTTCAAAACACACACTTTCTCCATATGAATCTGCATGAATTGTCGTTAGGTAATCCTGACACCTTTGGTGAAAACTGGCTTAGGTAGGGCAACTGCCAGGAATGGATGGAGAAGCAGAAATATGCCGTTTGACTATAGCACACCCAAGGGAAATACCTCCACTTGTGAGTTTCAGCTTTGTGGATTATTAAAATGATTTCAGTTCTACAGAGCTGTCGTCTCACCTTGCCAAGATACCTCATCTAAAATCATCTAAAATCGTTCCCTAACAAATCAGCAAGAGGTAATGGTGCAAAGCAAAACAAGTACAATAGTTTCAACTGCCATCCAGGATCAGGCCCTCCAACGACCGAGGCAACAGTGTGAGGGGAAGAAGCAACAAAAAACTGAAGAGACCAGAAGGCCAAATGGACAGAAGTTCTCTTCAAGGCACAATGTCCTAAATCATTTTTAAAACCCAGAGGAGCACAAATGACAGCACACGCCCTGATTTATTTTGCAACACCATAACTGGCTTTAAAAGTACTGGGAGAAAAAGAAAAATTATAGAATTGGTTATTAAGATCTTGCACAGCCAGGATAATTGCTATCCAACTCTTCTAGTAGCAACCACTTCTGAAGCATCCTCTTCAACACATTCAGGAAGAGATCTTTACAGTCACTACCACCAACCACAGGACACTTCATCAGAGGCAACAAAAGAACACAGTGAAGAATTACTCAAGATCTACAGCCTAGAAAGAAGTTGTCTACCTCCTTTCTCAAGCATGAGTGTTCGACCTGCCTCCCTCCATTTTTCTGACCCTGTTTTTGCTGGTTTTAGGACTCTGTGCCCTGTACCACTGTTGGCCAGTGCATGTGCTCACTATCTTAAACATGGTAACATTGGTCCCTACCCAATTGGCATACTTAATTTACTTGTAAGTCCCTAGTAAAGTGCACTAGCAGTGCCCTGGGCCTGTAAATTAAATGCTACTAGTGGGACGGCAGCACTGATTGTGCCACCCACATAAGTTACCCCTTAACCATGTCTCCGGCCTGCCATTGCTAGGCCTGTTTGTGCAGTTTAACTTCCTCTTTGACTTGGCATTTAAAACTACTTGCCAAGCCTTAAACTCTGTGTTTTCTACATATACGTTGCCCCTAAGGGAGGCCCTAGGTAACCCATAGGGCAGGGTGCTCTGTAAGTGAAAGGCAGGACAGGTACCTATGTGTTTTACCTGTCCTGGTAGTGAAAAACTCACAAATTTGTTTTCCACTACTATGAGGCCTGCTCCTCTCATAGACTAGCATTCAAACTGCCCTCATATTCTTTTAAGTGGTAGATTCTGATCTGGAAGGGGTAGCCCTGTCATGTTTAGTATTGACAGAATGGAAAAAGTAAATCCTGCTTACTGGTGAAGTTGGATTTAATATTTTTATTTTAGAAATGCCACTTTTTAGAAATTGGGGATTTCACTGATCTTACCGCCATCTGTGCCTCACAGCCCTGTCTGGTCTGTGCTGGTTGACAGCTCCCCTTGTGCATTCCACCCAGACAACCATAAACACAGGACACTCAGTCACATCTGCATTCATCTGCATACTGAATGGGTGTCCCTGGGCAAGAAGGGAGGAAGGGGCTCCTTCTTACATTTCAAAGGCCAGTGCCCTCCCCTCACATAAAGGACTGATAACCCCCGGATGGAACCTACCAGACAGGATTGGGCTGGAAGGGGAACTTGCACACTTCAAAACCACTCTTTGAAGTTTCCCCCACTTTAAAGGCATTTTTGGGTACATAAACTGGGTATCTGACCCCACCAAATCAGACACTTCTGGACCTACACCTGGACACTGTCAGAGACATTACCTGGCTCCCCAAAGGAGTCATCTGGACTGCATTGTGAAGGACTGCTTTCCAGCTTGTTGCCTTGCTGCCTGGTGCTCCTGATTCTGCTGGAAGGATTCTGCCTTCCTCCTGAAGCGTTCTCCAATGGTTTGGATTGAGCTTACCTTCTGTTTCTGAAGTCTCAGGGTCATCAAGACTTCACCCCTTCAGGCAATCCTGGTACATTGGAAAAACAATACATCGCCTGCAGAAATTAACGCAACGTCTGCCTCGTGGCTGGAAAATCACTGTGCCGCTGACCAGAATGACACACCACCAGACCCACAAATGGAAATCGATGCAGCACCCACCTCGCGGCTGAAATTTTACCACATTGCCTACGGGATCAACGCATCGCCTGCTACTTTTACCAGCACATCAAGGATTTTCAACGCATTGTCCCTGAGCGTCAGTATATCACCACATTGCAGTAAGGAACCAAGGCTGCGCTCCTGAAATTCGACACATCGCCTTGCAGCGTGGAAAGAAACAATGCATCATCTGTGCTGCGCTGGAAAATCAGACTCAACACCTTATTTTTCCATGCATCTCCTCCTTTGCGGCCCTGTGCGTCATTATTTTTTACTCATCCCAGGAACTGTGTGATACTCCAACTTGTGCTTAATGGATTTTTGTCATTTTACCTTATTTTATTCAAATAAATATTATCTATTTTTCTAAACCTGTGTGGTGTATTTATGTGGAGTTTTTACTGTGTTACTGTATGAGTTACTGCACAGATACCTTACACATTGTTCTGTGCCAAACTACCAGAGGATGAGCACAGGATAATTTGGGTTGTGTTGTGATTTACCCTGGCTAGGATTGGGGTCCCTACTTGGACAAGGGTATATACCTCTGCCAACTAGGTACCCCAATTCCCAACAATGAGGTATTCCATCGGCAAAGTAAACAAGCATTTGCAATGCAATGGGTCTTGCATTTGCTTGAGTTAGAGCTGTTGGTGTTGTAAATTCATAACTGGACTTTTGCCACATAAATTGGTCAACCCTGCCTCATAATTCGGTCTTTTCCTGCCACATACTTCCAGTGGCCCTGCATATTCTTCCTCTATCTGCAGCCAAAAATGATATTACAAACAAGGACTAAAACAAAACTTTTTCCAGCTGTAAAACAAAAAATCCAACCACGAGAGTGCTTACAAAGATACTGCATGGTGGGAGGGGTTATTAGTTTGGGGTCCCCACTAACCCAGAAAGAATCTGTCATGCTGACCATTTTGGTGGTGGCCCCATTGTCTTAGGACCACCACAGGCTGAGTTATGGGCAAAAATGTTTTGAAAATTAATGCTTGCAGAGCATTATGGGGCTACGTTTCCTGAGTGCGTTGAATATTGTAGTATCAGCTCTCCGGCTGTGTTGGGAGAGCCATGTGAGCTGCGTTGTGGATCTCGGTGTTTTTTTACGTGAAGCATTTTTCAACTGTAAGTGTTTTTAGAAAAGCTGTAAAGCGTGAAAGGGAGAGCTAAAAGAAATGATTCTCATTAGGTAACAGTGTAAACAATGTGACCAGCGCTCCAATACTGCTGATGGAGCTGCTGGCTCTGTTCACGCTGTTAGGCCCATGGATGCCATGGAGCATGAAGGGGAGAGACAAAAGAAAAAAATAGTTCACCTGTGCAGAAGTATATTGGCAGTCGTGCAATTATCCATGTCACAGCGTAAGTCTGCAAGGCGGTAACAAAACCACCCCACAGCAGGACAAACATAAAGCAATTACCAATGACATCAAGGGATTCTCGAAAGGCAAGCACACAAACGAGAGAAAGTGATGGGCGGGAAGTGGGTGTGGTTAAAAACACACAATGCTTACAACAAGACAATGCACTTGTGCGCTTGACCTAAAAAGAGTTATGACATCAACCCTGGCCGCGTTAGTGCTTGTTTCCCATTTTTACTTTCATCCATTCTACACAGCAGACGTACAGCATGGGTTAAAAAACCTGACATAGCCAAATAACAGAGCAATTTAGCTTTGTCACTGGATTTTTAACTATGTAGTGCAGCAGCAGAGATGCTGGGCAGCATGGTTGTAAGCAAATAAAAAAAAAGAAAAGCGGTATGACGCGTCAATGCTGGCCATGTCATACATTTTTTACTTTCAACCATGCAGCACAACGGCATGGCTGGTGTGCAATGTGGCTAACAAAACAAAACACATTGACAAAGCCAATAGATCTTGCATTGGTGAGCTCTATTGGCTTTGACAATGCCTGCTGATAAAGGGGAGGGATTATTCAGTATGGTGTACACCATTTTCAGCATAGTGGTGATAAGGAACCCAGCTGTAGCACTATTACTTTCACTCTCAAGATAGGTGCATGTTTATTCCACTCTACCGCAGAAAGTTAAAAGTCCACTGTAAAAAGGAGCCTTCCCTTCAAAACTAGACCACATTTTGTTTAAAAAATAACAAGACAGACAGAAACAAATGAATACAAATGAAGCCTGCAAGGGTCAAAGGACAGGTCTGAATGCACCCACTTTTTTAATCTTTGTATTGACATACAGTTTCATCTTGCACGAAAGGAAAATAACTGCATGGAATGGAAAGGAGTGGTAATACAGCAACAGCGGGGGAGTCATAAACAGAGGGGCGGGCGTCCTTGAAATCTTAATCCTTCTCCGGTGATTTCTATCACTCAACAAGAGGTAGGTAAAACATCTCACAGCATCAATGCAAAACGTAATAAATCTTATCACACTCTCCACAACAGAGAGGCTGGTGCTTGCTGGGCACTGGTTAACGACTCATACACCCAGTAACATGGAGCTAGAAGCGAGAAGCACAAAAACAAAAAGAAAAGTTGTCATCTTTTGACAACAGCACCCATGTATAAAAACACAAGAAGACATGACTGGAAATAGAGAACAGTTGATTTAACAAAATAAAAGAAAGCTAGTTTTAAAAAATAATACTTTGCAATTTTGTTTGTCCTCCTGGGCATGTTTTTGTCAGTCACAAACCTTCTGTTTGCAGGGCACTAGAAGTTACAAGGAACCAAATAGTACCTTGATCATGTGGGGAGCACCGGACTGGCACTAATTAAGTTTACATCAATTAGTGCTTGATCCCCGCTCCACATAGAGTAACTGAAATTCTGCTAGGCTTGCCTTGACAAATTACGAGACTGTAAAGAAGAGTGCCATGCAAACCAACAAATGTTGAGCGAAAAACGGGCTCCAAGCCCTTTACCGAACACAACAGTGTATCGCATGTGAGATGTCAAAGTGCACAAGCAGGCACAGTCCTGTGGAGGGGTAGATGGAAATAAGGCCGAGGAGGATGTTCCTGTTTGTGAATGGTCACGGTTTATTGAATATAATAAATGTAAATAGCAGGGAGGGGCTTTTCACCATCAGAAGAATAAAATCCAATGTCGACACATGGCAGGAAAAACAAATCTTGATAGTGTCGTCCAGGCTCAGTGCAGGGTAAGGGTTTTGCAAATAGCAAGTTCTTCAGCGCCTTTTCTTCTCTCCTTATGTTATACAGAATGGTGCCACTGATAGCCCTCGAAACAAAAGAAAGCCCAGAGAAGTATAAAAAATGTAATCAACGTATACTAAAATATCACTCTTTGTCTATCTGTTTCCTTAGAGATCGGAAACATCATGCTTGCTGTGTGTTAGTTAAGGTTTTCAAGTTTGAGCCTTAATTACTAGACCTGACCTGAATTCTCATCACAAACAGAAGGTTTTTCGGTGTGCTCCGTTACCATGGTTTTCCTGTGTCAGCCTCTATCCCACGTGTATGCAAAAGCAAATACCCCCTTGTGCCCATAAATCTCCAATTCCCCAGAGGTGAAATACCATCAGGCAAAACTTCACCCAGTATGCTCATGTGAACCCCAGTGCAGGGTATGGTGCAAACAGACAAAAACTATGTGCATTCAGGTAGGTGAGTGTCCCCTTGTGTGGCCCCTAGTTACTCATTTGGGCAGCCACAGCTCGACTGAGCTCAGCCTCAGTTGGTGTGATCACAAGTTCTCTGATTAGGCTTCATGGTCCTCCTCCTCCGTCCTGCTTTGCATTTCTCTTCTGTCTCACTTCTGCTCCACCTTACTTCGCATCTCTCTGCTGTCTCATGTCTCCTCCTCCCCATCGCTTAGTGTCTCTCCCTCAGCTTTTATTTCTTGTTCTCTTCCCACTTCCTCCTCCTGTTAGTTGTAGTTCTTTGTTAGTGTTTCCTCTTTTTTCATGACCTCCCTTTTCTTTCCTTTTACTGTAATTCTTGGCCCTTTTCCCTTTCTAGGATTCCTGGTCATCAGGTGCGGTCTGACGTGGGAATGCTAGTTGTTTCTTCAAGTAAGTGAATTTCGTGGCCCTCAGCCCTTTCACAAGTCCCAGGGATGGCCACTGTGGAAAGTACTCACTCTTCACCTGCCCTTGCCAAAGCAGTCATGGGTTCCCTTGGCACTGCTAGGTAATAAGGATTCACGAATAGGGGACGTGGCACTACCACCCTGACCAAATGCTCAGCTATACCATTGACAGAACTGGACTGCCCTCATCGCCAAAATGCATCTGTTCATGAAACATATCAGGCTTCCAAAAAAAGGCCACTGTACCAGGAGATGTGCAGCACTTGATGAAATTCAAAGTTATCCTCTTACAGGAGACTTGGGCACAGCATTTGTTTTTCTTTGTTGGGGTACTTTGAATATAATAAAATTGCACTGAGATCAACCCCTAAGGGCCGGCCCAAAAGTGGGCCTTGCAATATACATAACAGTTAAGCCATTCTGAGAATTGACTCCCGGTTGTCAAAACTGAAAACCGGACACATGGAGCAAAGCAATCTGTCATGGTGCTCATCCTATACAATAATCCTACTTTCAGGGAAAAGTCAGTGGAAATATCTATACTGGAATCAATTCTTAGTAGCTTGATGACATATCGTGATGCACATTATATGATAATGACAGGGAGTTTCAATACCAATTTGTTTAATGCACAAAAGAATGATGAGAATAAAACAGCCCAAAATGCAGCTTGGAACATCAAAGATCAGACAGCTTTAGCTTCAAGACGAAAATACTTCGAAGGCACCTGGCTTGCATACTCACTGGCAAAATCAGGCCTGCACATACTGAATGAAAGATTCACATGGGGCAAGCCCCCATCCTGGATCCATATTTCACAAGAGACCACGCTGTAATAGATTTTTCACCTGCCACTTTGCCTCTCTTCAAACACATCGAAGATTTTCAGATAGAAGAGCACAAAGAGAGAGATCATAACCCACAGATAACCCACAGATAAATAATGTTGATCCTCAGTTTATATGTACATCCTACAGCCAAGATTCTAATCTCCTATATTAAAACAGAAAACCTGAAAAAGTTAAGATGGCATGCAGAGCTCCAGGATGTAATTCTACAAAAACTCACCATATATATCCAAATCTCATTAAAGAAAGTAGTAAACTCAGAGTACCTCCAATTAAAAGAAAGAATAACTTTAATAAGGCACAACAAGAAAGGGTGAGGACTGTGCTCTTGGATTACAGGAGGGCAGTCTAGATGGGCAAAAAAAGCAAACCATACGCTCTGGGCAAAGGCTCTCCACACCTGTAAAAGCAGAAAAACTAAAGCCTTCTGGAAAATAGTCAATTAAGTGAAATCCTCGGCGCATCACTTAGGGAAAAACTATTCCCTCACACAAGCAGAATCCACAGCAAATTGCAGTGTAAGCTCACGAATCCCCTGCCCAGTGCTAGAAAACTCTCAATAGTAGCAACCAAGACAAGTGGAAGAAAATAAGACTGGAACGAAGTAGAAAGTACTAATAGATCACATACTCTCAACAGCATAAAGTGTCAGACTTAGTCATCAAATCTGCCAGTCATAAAGGACAACAAAGGGCAGCGAGGCTGGGCAAGTAGGCAGAGCATGACATTGCCCCCTCCAATACTAGGCTAACGACAAGTAGTGAACATCTGGGGACAATAGACCAAAAGACATGCCCCCTAGAAAATATCCTAAGTAAGAGCAGAGTAAATGGGACCTCTGTCCAAATGGCTTACCTTCAGCTTTCTTCAAATTTAATACTGAATTTTGGGCAAAACACCTTGTACAGTGCAGTGAGCCTATTTGAGGTTGTCCCAGATTCATGGCATGGATCCATAGTCCATGCAATCTATAAAGGAAGCAATAGGAATAACCATGCCAATTACCGACTGATCGCTTTACTTGATATTGATTCTATACACTTTGTAAATCTGGTATCATAAGATTGTTTAGCATGGGTGAATAGCCTGGAACTTACCCCATTGAAACTAACAGTATTCTGTGCTGGCCATAGCACACTATTTAATCTAGCCACCCTTACAATTTGAATGGAAACTGCCCTCAGCAAAAAATCTATGCTCTATGCCTCTTTTATTGATTTCAAGGCTGCATTCGATAGAGCCCCAGAGCCTTACTCTGGCAGTAATAAGTGCTGGGATTCCATCAAAAATATTGAGAGCCATCCAACTTCTGTATTCCAAAACATGGCTTTGTGTGAAGATAGGAGACGGCCCCAAGCTCTACTAATAAATCCATACCACAGAGGGACTGACGCAGGGGTGCAGTATCGTCCCCCCTTCAGTTCAATATCAACATCTAAAGTATGTCCAGAGATCTAGGCGCATTAAATTCTCATGCTCTAAAATACGAGGGCCACCCCATGACCCACATCTTGTATGCCAATGATGCTTTTAATGAGCATGACACAGGTGGGTCTTCAGAGAAGTTTATATGCTTTCTTCATCTTCACACAGCATAACAAATTTGAAGTCAACATCAAGAAAACTAAAGTAGTGAAAATCAGTAAGAAATTAATTATACCTGGCTCATGGAACATCAACAGACTCCGGTTTGCATTTGACTCGCAACATATATACCTTAGGAAGGTATTTGATTTCAGAGGCACTTTTGCCCCTTGCATGGAGGCTGTGAAATCCAAAGCTACATCCTTGACATGAGATTTCAATACACTCTCTAGTTCACTCCATGGTCCCATTCAAGGGCATTTACAGAAGGCCATGGTGGCGAAATTCTTACCACCCATCACAAACAACTGTAAAAACATAGCAGGACAAGGTGGCCAGGCTACTAGATCAATTGAAGGTAAAGCTTATCAGACTGTATACAAGCTAGCAAGCTACACTTCACAGGCACAACTGCATTTGAAGCGCGGGGTAATTAAACAAGCTAGGGCCATAAAGCACTCTTTTCTTAAGATGTGTCACTGATTCTGGCTGGCCAAAGCAAAGTCACAAGAAGCACACGTCTGGCTCGAGATAAAAATGCAGAATCCAAGGTTCGTATTTAGACGTTCACTAAAGGACGCATTACAGTCACTACAAGCCATTAACGCATGGAACCTCCAGGTGTCACCTCCAGGTGTCCCCCATGATTTAAAAAACACATCTCAATCGAATTACCAAACCCCTCTCTACAAGACACAGAGTTACCTTGGCGAAGAGAGAGAGCCCCCGCCTGACAAGTTATTAACTCATGCAGGTCACTAAAACAGCCGTATTTTGATCATGTGTATTCACATCAAGCAAAGGTTATTTTTATGTAAAATCCAGTCGCGGCTCGCTGACCTGTAAAGGGGTTGGGCAGGTGCAGCATGTACAGTGGGGGGAGGGATAACATTTAATAAAAAATCCAAAAAATAAAAACGTACCTCTTCCGTTGCCGCACCGCTCCTCTCTCCCTCACCGTTGCTCCAGGCAGGTACAGGCTTCCGGCCTACCCTGTGGCCAGTTCTGACACTACTCAGAGCAACGTCAGGATTGGGTGGGAGCACCCTGGCTGGGCTCTCCCAAGCAGGCTGGAAGCCTGTACAAGCTCTGTACAACCCAGCAACACAGGTCCCAGCTGGAGAGAGCATACTGCGCATGTGGACTCCCTTCAATTCCCATCACCTCGATGTCCCAGTCCGTTTCACCACGAAGGGATAATAAACCTAGTTTAAAAGGAGCTGGAAAGGAGATCATGACACCATGTGCGTCAATTCACCAAAATGCCAGGGGTTGCGGAAGTGACATTACATGCCCTTTGACCTCTACTTTCACTCACACACACATACATGAAGTTCATTATCCCTTCGTGGTGAAAGGTTCGCCCTAATGGAGGAGCTGCCCCTGGTGAAATTAGCTAGGTGTTCAACCAACACTGGACTCAGAACCCCCATCCCCTGTTAAAAACAACAGAAGCAGCAGGATGTGGACATTGTTGTAATGGAAAGGAGATCATGACACCATGTCCGTCAATTCACCAAAATGCCAGGAGTAGTGGAAGTGACATCACATGCACTTTGACCTCTACTTATACTCACACACACATACACATACATTCACACTTAAATGCATTCTCTGTCACATACACACTCTCACCCGGAAGCACAACAACATACATTTAAAAAACAATTTTTACTTACCTCAGCTGCCATAGATGGGCATGTTCTAGCTAATTGTACTCCATTTTTATTAGTAAATATTGTTAATATTCGCTATTAGTGTAATAAAAAATTGACAGAAAACAAACAAAATGGAGTCCCAGCTGACGATCACGAGCTTCTCCTGTGTTCCTGGCAATGAATTTGCCACTTCTGAGGCCTGGGGTCACAAAGGCAGTGCCAGGGGTAGCAAAGGGCATACCTGGGGTCACAGCTACGACTTCTGGTGACCTCAAAAGACGTCCATGCAAGACACACGTCCTCTGCATTTGCCCAGCTTTGCTACCTGAAGGAAGTAAGATGCTGCATGGGGGGATTAACCAAGTCACAATACAAAGTTGCAGACAAGCCCTCTTTATGGCACTCAATCCGTATTACATCCAATTGAGTATAGTTAACAACTATGGTGGTCATTCTGACCCTGGCGGTCTTTGACCGCCAGGGCGGAGGACCGCGGGAGCACCGCCGACAGGCCGGCGGTGCTCCAATGGGGATTCCGACCGCGGCGGTAAAGCCGCGGTCGGACCGGCACCACTGGCGGGGTCCCGCCAGTGTACCGCGGCCCCATTGAATCCTCCGCGGCGGCGCAGCTTGCTGCACCGCCGCGGGGATTCCGACCCCCCCTACCGCCATCCAGATCCCGGCGGTCGGACCGCCGAGATCCGGATGGCGGTAGGGGGGGTCGCGGGGCCCCTGGGGGCCCCTGCAGTGCCCATGCCACTGGCATGGGCATTGCAGGGGCCCCCGTAAGAGGGCCCCTACATGTATTTCACTGTCTGCTGCGCAGACAGTGAAATACGCGACGGGTGCAACTGCACCCGTCGCACAGCTTCCACTCCGCCGGCTCGATTCCGAGCCGGCTTCATCGTGGAAGCCTCTTTCCCGCTGGGCTGGCTGGCGGTCTGAAGGCGACCGCCCGCCAGCCCAGCGGGAAAGTCAGAATTACCACCGCGGTCTTTCGACCGCGGAACGGTAACCTGACGGCGGGACTTTGGCGGGCGGCCTCCGCCGCCCGCCAAGGTCAGAATGAGGGCCTATATGTGAAGCTAGAGCAATGGTCTATATGTGGCAGAGTCCACTCCCAAAAAAGTGTTTCCAAAGATGCTGCTCCTTGTAGCAGCCCATTATTCGTCATTTACTTCCTTTCATTTGCAGCCAAAGACAGAGTACAGTTCACGGTTGGATACGGGCATGACTGCTTATATGAGATGCTTTTGCCAAGCCTTGGCTCTTTAGCAACTTTTGCAACTTTTGCACATAGTGGATCACTCTCCCTGTGTAGGCCGCAGACAGAGTACAGCCCACAGATGGATACAGAGTATTACTATTTCCTAGAGATGTCATGGCAGTACATTACCAACTCAGCAAACTTTGCACACAGCGCAGCGGGCGATTGAACCACCTTGCGCTGGCAGCTTGTCAACAGGCGCACTTTATGACAATCACTCATACAGTTCAATTTTATGTTGACTTAAAAAGACTGGAGAGAATTGCTTATTTTAAGATCTCTTTTAACAATACAGCCATCTAGGTGTAAATAATGTTTTCTTTTTTTCTATTTCTTTTTCAATGGTTTTAACTAACTATGCTCTTTAGAATTAAAATTGGAATTTGAATTCATACATAATGCTTGACATAGTGTTGTAGAAGGGTATTGGGGGATTTTCAATGTACTCTTTTGCACTCTAGATCTTGTTGTGTTTCTTTCTGCATGGACCCCAAAACCCTGAGGTGGTCTTTGTTTCCTCTGCATGCTTATGAGCTTTCCCCTCCAATGTCAGGAGATGAGTTACTGTGGCATGAAAGGGAAAAACACCACAAGTGGCCTTCCTTCGATATTTCAACCTGGTATTAGCATACTACATTGTGCAGGACCAGGAATTTTCATGAATACAGTGTGCTGATAGAGTTGTAATCGTACAAGACCAGTGGTTAGTTTGTGTCTCTGGTTGCCTATTGGCACCATGAACACTCATTTCAATGAACCAGGACTTTTTACCACCTCCTGCACTGTACCTGCCGGAGCAGCGGGCGACTGCAGAATAAACCATCCTTCATTTCCAATGTGCTTAGAAGCAGAAGAAGGACAGTCAATAGAGTGGTCCGAGACTGTACATAAACAGTGTGTGACCCCTGATGTGGCCTCGAGTATGTTAGCGGGTCTGACCTTATTGGGTTTCTTTTCTATAGTTTATAAGAGGATGCGTTAGAGGTTTGATGGACCTTTTGACTGCGCTTAAAGTGTTCAGTCAGTAATGTCACACACCATGACCTCTTTGCCTATATTTATCCACACCTTTATGTAAATGTTAGAATGTTTATTTCCCTATATTAACAATGCTAATATCACATAACTTAGTCTCAAAATCAAATGATATACATATAAAAACAACACTGGTTGACCAAACCTTCTAAATAATCTCATTTTAACTAATGCATGGATTACTACGCACTCAAGAGTTACAGTACAAATTAATAGCAAGAACAACTGTGCAAAAGAAATAACATACATCTAGATTCAGCAACTGAACATCAATTATTTATTAATAGCAACCTATCCACATTTCAGGGTCTTCCCTCACTAACCCTTCTGATTAGAATAACATGTTGGGCTTCATGCAAAACAATTGAGTCATTATAAATTTGGAAAAACATCTAGCTATGGCTCTATCAAAATAGCGGTTGGTACCTAGAAACAAAAATGCAAACTTATAACAAGAACAATAGCATTTCGTTATTCCTCTCCTCAGTATAGATCAGCAAGCTGCGATTATCTTTGTCAGTTGGACATCTGTTCGGTCAGCACCAGCAACAGACAATGAAAGGGAATGGTTTAGAACCTGGGACTCTAAGCTATCTGAACCATTTGGAATAAATGTCTAAGGGATCCGCATTCAGCATCAGAAGTTTAAGCAATGAAGTTAAAGATAGAAATAAAGTCATCAGGAACTGTGCAGCTCCTCAGACAGAATAGAACAAGTGCAAAGATGAGAATGATCAAAATTGCGCCCTACTCCTCTGTGCAGTCAGGCTAAGTTAAAATCGCCTAAAACACTTTCCACGTTGCCATTGGTCAAAGAGTCGTACGTTTACATGTAGTCCAATACGGATTCATTTCTAAATGTAAGATATAACTAAAGTGTCTTTCACATGTCGATGATTGGATCCTCTTCGTCCTGTTCCCATTGTCAGGCTCGTCAGGTAACGTTTTGTATCTATCTGTACTCCAGTCAGTGCATCCATTGTTAGCTACTGGGAACATCGCTTTCTCAAACACTAAACTATACAAAGTAACAGTAAATAGTACAAGACATTCTAGCAAGCAATTCTCATGAGAAAGACATCTGCTAGCGTTTGGGCAACTCAATAAAACAATTTGCATATTAATTTCTTCAGGCGAAGATTTCTCACAGCGTTAATTGAACAGTACAGCTTAACATGAGGCCGTGCAAACTAGGCCCAAGACCTAGATAACTTTAAGGCCTACAATTAATAAAGCAAATGCATAAAAAGTAATCATTAATATAACACACTACTACATCAATCTAAACATGTGTACATCAATTTATATTAATAAGCATTTATTAAGGACCCTTCGTGATTATTAGTGGCAACTCAACTGGGCACATTTTCCAAGTCGCACAATACTTTCTAAATTAAGTCAAAGTCTATGCAGATTCATAATTCAAAATACATGAAAATTTATTAGTACAAATTCAGCATTCACAAGTACATACATCAAGTTTGCTTGGGGAACCTAATTTGTGAGGCTAATGTAAGTTTACAGGTGTTTAAGTTCAGGTGCCAGTTCCCAACACAGGGAAGCACCTCATCGTTCACCTTTCCTAGCCTTTTTCGTTGGTCAAATTGGGGATATGTTGTTTTTGCTGAAAATGATTTTCATCAGGTGCCTGTTCTTGGGTCTACTGCAGACTTTGCATTTTTTTGCCAATGCTGTTTGGATATTGTGATGATTTCGACTTCTTTAGTAGGTAAACTGTGATGTCATAACAGCAGCAATAGAGGTGAAAGTACAATTACAAGCGCTATTTCCTCTTTCACTTACAATCCTTGTTGAACATTTTTTCTAAACATTATTAATAATATTAACATCAATTGATAATGTTCGCTACTACAGTTCATATGGTACATGTGCACATTTATTTTATTTTTATTTTGTTTCAACAAAATCTTTTTTTGTTTCAGTGGGCTTTTGCCCTGGCAGAAAGCATTTAGTTTCATGAGGCAGAGATCCTCACAAGAGGGAAGGGGCTCCTAAATGTAATCTTCTCCAATCAGATGTGCAGAGAATTATCTGAGCGTCCTGTTGCCTTCCCTCATTTCACATTGTTCCAGTGCAGTTTCAGGTGGAAATGCCTCTACTGAGAGGAGAGGTGTTCTGTGTTGCTCCCCGATAACTAAGCACACTTTAGTATTCCAATCCAATAATGGCGGAGTCCTATGGCACCCCTTCAAACTGGGTATTGTGAGGGAACACATTTGGGCTGCCTGTGCAGGCAAGACAAATGCTGACATATGCCCTGATTATGAGTCTGGCGGTCTTGGGACTGCCAGATTCACAGTTGTTCGGACTGCAGAAGTCGTGTTCGTCCGACTGTCAGATTACGACTGTGGTTGAACCGCCACAATCAAATCGCCAACACCACCAGGTTGCCGACAGCCTGGCGGTCCCGGCGGTTGTAATGTGCCAGGGAAGTGCTGCAAGCAGGCTGTCCTCCGGATTATGAGTCCCCATACTGCCATTCTTTTCATGGTGGTCCCACCGACATGGAAAGGCTGGCAGAATGAGGGTGTCGGGAGCCCCTTGGGGCCCCCCTGCACAGCCCTGTCACGAATTCCAATGCCCGAATTACGGGCAGAGGAATGAGCAATGGGTGCTGCTGCACCCAACCACACCGCCACATTGCCGCCGGCTCGATTACGAGCTGGCTGAAATGTTAAGGCCCTGTTCACCGCAGGGCCGGTGGGCAGAAATGCTGTTTTTCGCCCGCCGACCCTGCAGTGAACAAAAAAATGGCCGGCGGTGTTTGGACCGCACAGGCGGCCTCTCAGCTGTATGAATTTGGGGGGGTGGCCTCCTCCGCCCACCAAACTCATAATGAGGGCCATAATGTTGAGTATTCTCAATTTACACTTCTAACCCTTGGATTTCAAATTAATATTCAAATCCAGACGTGGAAGGAGGTGTGAATGCATTCGCAAGGGGCACTTGGTTATGGATTTTTTTTATTTCACACAGTTCTGCCTGTTCCAAATTGTAGATGTACCCGCTGATAGATGACCTTTTGCCGGTAATCCTCAATATGTCATGGCCAGAGATAGGGTGCCCATCACCCTGTAAAGTTTAAAGGCATATAGGATTTCAGATCAAAGAGCAGTGCACTGTTAGAAATTAACATAAGAGTAAGACAGGGACACCCCTTTAAGGACATTTGGTCCATCAAAGGTGCTATATATAAACTTTTTTATCATTGATTTTATGAGACCATCTAGCTCATTTGAAAAAGAAAAGGTTGAAAAATGAGCAAAACTGCAGAGAACCTACAAAACCCTCTAGACCACTCGATCCAACCACTTCACTACAACACTGTGGCTCATTCACATAACAAAACAAAGCACAGTGGCAAGTCTATAAAAGTATTTTGAACTTGTTGACCTCATCTACAAGCCTCACTCAGTGCAAAGCATTTCCAGAGGACCCCGAAAACCTTACTAGTCAGCAAACCCTTCCCCAATTAATGTATAAATAGGAAGATGACTCCCTTCTTCGCAAGTTTGCATTTTCACATTGAACCGCCCAGCACGGCCAGTAACCCATTCCAGAAGGAATCCATCTCCTTCCTTGCGAATCTGTCCTAGCCTAAAAGAACCTGATGCCAGCTGTATCAGGAGCCGAGAAAGCAGCTTCGGGGCGCTCCCTACCAACAGCTTAAACACTGCATGCCAAAGAACACCTTCAATCCCAGTTTACTCACTGCATCTCATGGCATATATGAACAGGGACCAAAACAAATAAAGAGTATGCTTCAAAGAAATCTACATTCAAGGATTTTTTTATTTTTTTTTAGTCTAGGTTTTGAACTAGTGAAGGGTGCCTCCAATTATTTTCACTATATTTTGCACTGATAGTGTCATTATATATACATAATACCTAAAGGTAGAGCTGAATAAGTGTGCTTTATAAGCTCATGCATATTATTATTTCTGATGCGATACAATATAGATAATTGTTAAATTATAAAGTAATGTACATTGTAAAATAATGTAATCTTTTATGATTAATATTTTGACACATTTCGTTCTTAAACTTCCTTTTGAATGGTAATTATACCCCTTTCCTGTCACCAGTCTGTTATCACACAGTGGGCTTAATTCATCTTGCTCCTACATTTCTGACATCCACAACTGATGCTTCATAAATATAATCATGTTGCATTGTTTCCAAGGGAACACAGTTCAGCGTGTACCAGATTGATATTACAAGTAGAATCAAAAACTCATTTTAATTCTACTTTTACTTGGATTATTTTGCTTAAACTGAATTGTAGTTTTGTGTTTTTTCATACAATTCAAACAGTTCATCATTGCTTTAAAATTAACTTACTCATAACACACTCTGCATGGGGGGACCCAATTCACTAGGTCATTCAATGCATAGCAGTCATAAATGTTTACTATTGTGTCATTGTGGGCCACAACTGTGAAGAATAACAAGTAGTAAACTCCCTGCAAATGGGGAGTGGGTGGATCAGGACTTGTGACCCCAGTTGCGTCGCACTTGCACCATGCAATGTGGCCCTGAGTGGCTTCATAAACCTTGAGTAAAGCAACGTGGTGCAAATTGCAGCACTACCTTACTCTGCACCAGGGAGGCATTCCAGCCATGGATTTTAAAGCATTCCCAGATTTACCAGAAGTGTTACACCTGGGAATGTGCCAAAAACCTACGCCTCCCCAGGTGAGGCGTAAGGAGGAGAAATACCATGGTGGAAGGGTGACTGCATTGGCGCTAGGCAGCCCATTAGGCTCCAGCACTGGGGAATGGACAGGAATGTGCTGTATTGGGATGAATATGGTGCAGACCTGCCCTTCCCTGTGACTGAACGCATCAAGGTGACTTGCTGCGCTGCGCCACTTAGCCATAAATGGAGTTCATGGTTTGCCTTGAGAGTTTGAGAACTCCCATATAGTCATGAGCTTGTGAATTTTCACAGACTCCACACTGACCCTTTCCCAACTTAGAAATGGACAGAGATTTGTTGCAGTAAGAAGCCAGAATGGGAAAGGGAACTTTAAAACCCCTAACATCGTAGATGTGTAGGGGAGGGGCATTCTTTAGAGGGGAAAAAGTATCCACGTGGAGGAAAAACGATGAACATTTTTTACATTTACAGGACTGGGCTGCCTTTCGAATGTGCAATTGTACCTTCCTTTCAGTTCTTCATTCGAAAAGTTGCAAACATTTTTAGAGCTGCCTTTACCGGTGCAGATCTGTTTCTTTGTGATTTGGACCCGCGTTTTCATCATTTTCTTCCGAGTTTACTACATTATTTCCCAAAGTGGAGAGGGTTTGTGTGAAGTGCGTTCGATTAGAATGAGTTAATTAGTTTAGGTTGGTGTTTATTAACCTCACTGTTTTTTGGCATGATAAGATGCCTGATAAATTGGTGGTATTGGTCAGTTCATTGCTGATAATAATCATAATGCTCATCATCAGAATACTAATTATATTTTTAAATTGCACTCCATATTGCACTTCCTCAGTTTCTATGCTATGTAAATAACAGGCGTGTCTATAACTCAGTATGATGGTACCTAAGATACCAGTCTGGTGAATATGGAAGGCTGAGTTGGCCTCACAAGAAAACATATGACTTGCAGATATAGGCAAATACACCTGGAGCAAATACTATGTTGCCGAAGCGTGGTTCACGGATTTCTTGAATTCATGATGTCACTCCCATATGCTGGTTAGCTCTGAATTCTCATATTACGATTGTGGGGTTAGGACGAGTCGGAAAAAAACAGCTCGCCTACATTCGGCTGTATAGGTTAAAAGTATTCCAATCAACACGGAAGAGAATTTAATCTGACCTTTTGTTATAGACAATACGGGTGATGAGTCAGCCAACTGCGTGGCTGTTTGTTATTTTGTCCCATTTGCCCTCCATGCGCCTGATTCAATATTACAGAAGGGGTTTTATCAGCTCTTGGTTCCAGTCGCTTTAATGAAGATGATGAAGGCAGAGCTGATGCATCAAAGAACTCGACTGACATTTGATTTGAGGCAAATATATTGGAAGTGGGAAATTTGAAATTAAGGTCAGAAACAAGAGAAACGGTGAAAGAGGGCTTGGGAGCAATTTAATTTGTATGAAAAACAGGGGCTGTCTAGTGGAAGATATTGACAAGTAAAGGAAAGGTTTAGAGAGATCGAAACCTGGAGAGGAGGAAGGGCCGGTTATTGAGCACAATGCTCCTGGGACCACTGCTCCTTCTGACGGTATGATATTAAAGCCATTGAGCGGGAATCTCTAGCCGAGCCCCCAAAAATGTAATTTGTAAATGATCATTATGGAAATCCTACTGCAATGTAACCTAATTGTAATAGAAGAACCAACTTAGGATAATGAAAACGATTACACACAAACAAGGACTCATTGCTTGCTCTAGTAACATCCAGTAGGGCAGCTCAAGTGGAACTGATAAAACTCTCACATAAATATATATTCGTATCTGAAAGGCAGTAATAGCACCTCTGTAGTTAGGGATAAGTTAGACTTTCAATTGAAAAGCCATTTTTTGTTTTCTTTACAATGTTGCCTCTGTTCAGTGAATCTGTGCAATAAGTATATTCACTTTGCGTTTCTCATGGCAAATTCGTGCAGATTGATCAATCAAATGGGCGCTGTTGGATGGTGGGTCATTAGTTGTGAGGCCTGCACAAGTAATGGGTCCGCACGCGACCACCACTGGGAACCAAACACTCCATTGCAGCGCTTGACTCTCGCAAGGTAGTGTTGCAGAGCAGTCCAAAGCTTACTCAAGGGAGGTGGTGTGGGCTAGTAATCCCCATTCACAAGCACGAAGGCATGGCACTCAGTAAATGATTGTCCAGTCCGTGCTTTTTCTTTTAACAAAGTAAAAGTACATTTATTACACACACACACTACTCAATACTATGCAACAATTTACAAATATACACAAATTGACGGAATTACCCTTGGATGACATTATGTAATCTCTCATGCCTCCCCCTATGGGACATATAATCCAACAACCCACATGGAAAAACAACCCCTGGTATCCCAATGCAACATTTGCCTGTAATGTAGAGTGAAAGCACCAAAATCTGACAAATAAGCATATTTGCTGTACAAGAGAGTGGGTATCAGTCTCATTACATAAATCAGCATTACCAGAAACACCTGGAAACATGTTTAAATACTTTGTACAGTAAAGATTATTTTTGAATTACCTTTAGATTTCACTAGTATAACATTATACACTTGATTATTCTGGAGTAATATCATCCTGCACTCCTAGAAGATTCAATCACAAAAGCCAAGAACAAAAGTTCCAACATGCTGGTGCTTTACATTTGTTTGTAACCTTTGTCCCACCCAACCTAGGGTGGGGGACATAAACTTGGCATTGGGGGGACGTTGCGCTGTTACAGCAGCTCCCCTTGACAATGGGCACTTGGTTGGTGGTGGCCCCATCCTCCTGGGGCCACCATGAGCTGAGCACTGTGCCCTGGAGGACTTGGGCCCACAAAGCCTTATGGGCCATATGCATAAGAAATTAATGTCTCTCCCGCTGTGCCACGGAGAGCTGCTTCACGTTTCTGTAGGGATGTTCCTTTCTGGCGGCCTGGGTGGTGCAGGGATCCACCCCCGGCTGCCCTCTTGATTAGGCGGGTGTCCGGTCCCACCCGGGCACCCCATCATTCTGCCTCCTCGGTGGAGGGCAGTGGGGGAGCCCATCCCAGCTGCTGTCGTCATTGGGGGGTGTTCGGTCCCACCCAAAGACCCCCGTCAGGTGAGTGGTGCTGGGGAGCGGCTCAGGAAGATCACCATCGGCCGCTCTGGCCGGCTCCTCGTACGGCCAGCACCTCCAGGTGCTGCCGCAGGAGCCAGCCTGTTCTTTGGTGTCTGCACGCTCCTGCGGGCAGATGTGTAATGCTGGGCGGCTGGATGGGCCACTTGTGGGGAGTGCAACAGCACTTTCTCCTCCTCTCCTGCTGCATCGGGCCCGTGTTGGGGTCCGGGGCCCCCTCACTACTCCTGCCACATCAGGCCCAGGGATGGGGTCCAGGGCCCCGTCACCACTCTGGAGAGTGCTATGGTACTCCCCAGCCTCGACCTCTTTGCTGGACCCTGGAATGGGGTCCGGGGCCCCGTCACCATCTTCACGGGGAGTGTGACAATGCTCCCTGGCTTAGTCTTTGATGCGACGGCAGCCCCCGACTTTTCTTCCTAGTGGGGCCTTGGGATGTGGTCCAGGGCCCCCTTCAACCATTTTCACGGAAAGCACAGCGACGCTCCCTGCCTTCCTTTTCTGTGGGGCCCGAGGATGGGGTCCATGGACCTTTGACTGTCTTCTTAGGGGTCGCGCCGGCAGCCTTGGCTTTACTCCTGTTTGGGGGCAGCCCCTGGGCCCTGGCACACCCTGGGGGCATCAACCGGTGCAGCGGCAGAGCCCCATGCGCTTTACTGCTTGCTCAGAAGTAGGTCAAAGGTCACATACCTTATCCTTTGGATATCTTGGGCCCCCAAGGGCAAATTTGGATGATTCTGGTGTTGTTTCGCTCCTGTGGATGAGCGCTTGGCACCAGGAGCATTCTCCTTAGGCCTCTCAGCCTGGGAGGGTCCCAGATGATAGGGGGCCAGTCCCACTGACTCCCTGCACCAGCCTTTTCTCTGCGTGCCCTCCTTTCCTTCTGGGCAGTGCGCTCTTCTTGTGCCAGCCCAGTCTGTCCCCCAACTAGTCCTCAGGGGAAGTAAAGGGGCCAGCTTACCTGGCCCTGGCCTGCACCCCCTTGGGCCTGAGGTCCTTCAGGGGCAGAGTCCCTGCTCCAGGGGGCGATCAGGGGGTTCTAATTTCCAGCTGTCCATGACGCGCATCTGCAGGCTCAGTGTCCAGCAGTGAAGCACAGCCAAGAGAGAGAGCTCTCCCCTGTACAGGACCTTTTAAGTGGGGGTGGAAGTGTCCAGCAGGCCTGCACCTCTAGTCAATCCAGGCATGCCACATCACTTCCTTGCCCCTGTCCCCTCCTTCCTGCACAGTCTTCTGTGATAGCTCGAAGAAATGGCATTATCCAGGAGCTCGGGCCATGTGAGCTCTGAAACT
Source organism: Pleurodeles waltl (assembly GCF_031143425.1). Classification (NCBI taxonomy): domain Eukaryota; kingdom Metazoa; phylum Chordata; class Amphibia; order Caudata; family Salamandridae; genus Pleurodeles; species Pleurodeles waltl. The sequence goes on along the minus strand of NC_090442.1, from coordinate 805,547,459 downwards.
CAGCCCCTCCTTCCTAACATTCCTTTCAGGGCTTCTCCGCCCATTTCCTGGCAGGGGCTGGCAGGGGCTGGTAGATGGCTGATTGATGCAAAGCCCTGGTCAGCAGCTGGATATAGCAGTAATTGACCCTAATCCTGAGCTCATCCAGAGAAAGCTGACATTCCTGGATGACCCACAAGTGGTACTACAATGCTTTTGTAACCTACTACATAATTCTTTTCTGTGGGCCCTAGGGAACCTGAGTTATGCTCTAGGCCACTCTTTCCTATTGACATTGAATGGAGTGTCCCTACAGTGAAAAGGCAGTAAGCACACTGATGTTGACATGTACTGGAGTATCCCTACGGTAAAAATACAGTAAGCACACTGACTATCACTCCTATGTGTACACCCATCTCATGAGGCCTACCTCAGGTCACCACACACTCTGCATAGTTCCTTCTGCACCGGGCTCCCTAAGTGCAGTTCTTGGGCTGCGCACGGCAGGAACCCTCCCTGCACAGCCCATACATGGGTGCACAATCGTGTGCACACATGATCACGTGTAACCAGCCCGGGGCCTCCTACTCTTGCTGCGCCACAGCAGCCTTTCATTAGCAAGGTGGCACCGGTAGTCATACGCGCAGTCCATATTACCATGAGTTTTCTGTGGGAGAGTCCCTGACAAGAAGGCTCCTTCACAGTAAAAGATCAAAAACCAGGTGGTCAAAAAGCACAAAAAGTCATGGCAGACCAGTTGGTCAGGACCATCCTCTGACAGCTGCCTTAAAATAGGGGGGTACCAACAGTGAAAAAAAAAAGGCTGAAAGGAACGAAACTTAGCATGTACATAGAATATGACTCAAGAAAATGGTGTCATGTGTTTGGTGTAAATCCATTTGGTAGTTTTCTAGAGAGCTGCATTTAAAATTTGTTTTGCTCTGAGCATGAAAATGCATTGAGGTGTGTGGATTGCAGTTTTCAAATGCTCAGCGGGTTTACAAATCCACTGAGTATTTGCAACGCCTTTTCAAAGCCTGTTTAAAAAAACATAAAGGAACTTCATTGTATGAGGGATGTTTATGGGCCTTGTTGATTTGCAAATATGGCTGCAAATCTCACATTTGCTGTTGCCTGACTGGCTGGCCATCACAGAACTACTTGGGATGACTGCAGTCTAGGCCCTGCAGCCAACACCCAACACAGCATAGATGAAGGCTGTGTGGAGGTGGTATCATGCGATGCTGGGAGCAGGACCCGAAGATTGGCTGTGGCAGAAGATCATGGAGATTTGCTACCTGTAGAGCTGCAAAAGGTAAGGCTCTTCTCCCAACCCAATTGCACACAGCTGAATTCCATGATTAGTGATGGATGACAGCCCACAGAGTATTGTCTGCAAGGAACACTTGAATGTGTTGTATGACCAAAAACACCTCAGAAAATATTGAATCTTGTCAAATACGTTTGGATTTGTTCACAAATGTGATTAGTTCTGGTTTCCCATATTTCATATTTCACAATTCCTTGTGAAATATGTGATACTGTTTTATTGTTTTATGCCAGTGAGGTTTTGTGACATTGTGAAATACAATCATATCTATATATCTATATCTATATCAATATCTATAGCTATCTATCTTTATATATATATATATATATATATATATATATATATATATATATATATATATATATATAAATCTCAGGCACACCGCCCCTCCCAGTATTTCACTTAAAGGATACACATACAGTTACATTTGTTCCTTTATAGGTACAAAACATACTAGAAAGGAACAAATCCATCTCCAATTGATCAATGTATTTACAAAGACATTCATCAGCCAGTATTATTGGAGATAACAAAGAATATTTTTTGATAGAATCCATGTAAATAAAAATATATAAAAAAAAAAAAAAAAAGGATATTCCAGTACCAGTACTGTTGGCGATTGAAGAAGTTAAATAAGGAAAGAAGGATATTATTCCCATAACTGTACCAAAGGAATTCAAAGTCATAGGGAACATAAACAGCTAAATAAGGACACAATTTAATTCCTATTTACATATACGTGTCTTCATTTATAATATACATCTTTTTATATGATTTTAAACTATTAGTGTTATTGTGTTAATCCATAAGTAGTTGGGTCCACTCATAGGCCATAATTCTTAACTGGTTATCATACTTACAAATAATTCAAGGAATATATAAATCAAATAGATAAAATATTAAAAGTATGCTATTCAGAAAAGTGTCCTGTGCTTGTTTCAAAGTGCAAAACAGTCATAATATACAGCATTATTAAGTCAATCTATATGGTAATAATGAATTTAGCTAGATACCGATCTACCATCATAAAATGACTAATTGCATATTTTCTGTGCCTATTTTAAAGTGCAAAACAGTCATACTGCCGATCTATATGGTAATAATGGGTCGAGCTAGATACCAATCTAGTATCATAAAGTGACTAATTGCATATTTTAAACGTATCTATAAAATCACATGATCATATTTGAAATGTTCTATAATTTCAATAAAGGGTACATATTTGTATCTAATCAACGCCTTATTGTTCCCAAATGTACGCTACGAAATAACAACCTACCTATTGAAGAGCACGGGAGTACATTGAACTAATCACCAGTGCATTAACAAAAAGTGACAAGTGCCTATTATAAAGTACAGATTATTGTTTTTTCACAAACATGTAAACACAAGTAACAATTACCTAAATTCAATTATAAGGAAATAATCTATACTTTTTTGACATTTCACATTTTAATCATGGACACTGAGGCGGTCATTCCGACCCTGGCCGTCATGGACCGCCAGGGCCGGGGACCGCGGGAGCACTGCCAACAGGCTGGCGGTGCTCCCAAGGGCATTCTGACCGCGACGGTACAGCCGCGGTCAGAAACGGAAAACCGTCGCACCCTTTCCACTCCGCCGGCTCCATTCGGAGCCGGCATCCTCGTGGAAAGGGGTTTCCCGCTGGGCGGGCGGCCGGCCTTCTGGCGGTCGCCCGCCCGCCCAGCGGGAAACACAGAATAACCGCGGCGGTCTTCTGACCGCGCAGCGGTATGCTGGCGGCTCCCGCCGGCACCGCGGTTACCGCGGCCGGCGGGAGTCAGAATGACCCCCTGAGTTTCTAATGTCAATAAATCTAAAAGAATGTACTATAATCATCATTTTTCCAAATACTCATATACATACATGAAGCTTAGCATCGTAATCTCAGTATTTAATAACATTATCTATTTGGATTCTGACTGCCTCAGGGACCGTTCACAATCTTCTGCTCTTGTTTTTTTATTTATGTGCTGAATGCCATAGTAAATTACTCCTGAAATATCTCCACCACGGTTTTCCTAAATGTGTTTCGCAATGGCATATGTTATATCTTTATTTTGCACTGCTCTGTGATGTTGCAAAATTCAGAGTTTTAGTTTGTTAACCCCTTCGCTGCCAGGCCTTTCCCCCTCCTGTGCCAGGCCTTTTTTTGCCTATTTGGAATAGTTTTCGCTTAGGCCCTCATAACTTTTTGTCCACATAAGCTACCCACCCCAAATGTGCATCCTTTTTTTCCAACATCCTAGGGATTCTAGAGGTACCAGACTTTGTGGGTTCCCCTGAAGGAGGCCAAGAAATTAGCCAAAATACAGTGAAATTATCGTTTAAAAAAAATAAATGGGAAAAAAGGTCTGCAGAAGAAGGCTTGTGTTTTTTTCCCTGAAAATGACATCAACAAAGGGGTTGCGGTGCTAAAATCACCAGCTTCCCAGCTTTCAGGAACAGGCAGACTTGAATCAGAAAATCCAATTTTTCAACACAATTTTGGCATTTTACTGGGACATACCCCATTTTTTAAATTTTTTGTGCTTTCAGCCTCCTTCCAGTCAGTGACAGAAATGGGTGTGAAACCAATGCTGGATCCCAGAAACCTAAACATTTCAGAAACGTAGACAAAATTCTGAATTCAGCAATGGGTAATTTGTGCAGATCCTACAAGGGTTTCCTGCAGAAAATAACAACTGAAATAAAAAAATGTTAAAATTGAGGTGAAAAAAACAGCCATTTTTCTCTACGTTTTACTCTATAACTTTTTTCCTGCAATGTCAGATTTTTTAAAGCAATATACTGTTACATCCGCTGGACTCTTCTGGTTGCAGGGATATATAGGGCTTGTAGGTTCATTAAGAACCCTAGGTACCCAGAGCCATTAAATGAGCTGCACCTTGCAGTGGGTTTTCATTCTAAACCGGGCACACAGCAATTAATTTGCTGAAATATAAAGAGTCAAAAATAGGTATCAAGAAAACCTTTGTATTTCCAAAATGGGCACAAGATAAGGTGTTGAGGAGCAGTGGTTATTTGCACATCTCTGAATTCTGGGGTGCCCATACTAGCATGTGAATTACAGGGCATTTCTCAAATAGACGTCTTATTTACACACTGTCTTATATTTGGAAGGAAAAAATGTAGAGAAAGACAAGGTGTAATAACACTTGTTTTCCTATTCTATGTTCCCCCAAGTCTCCCGATAAAAATGATACCTCACTTGTGTGGGTAGGCCTAGTGCCCGCAACAGGAAATGCCTCAAAACACAAAGTGGACACATCACATTTTCTCAAAGAAAACAGAGGTGTTTTTTGCAAAGTGCCTACCTGTGGATTTTGGCCTCTAGCTCAGCCGGCACCTAGGGAAACCTACCAAACCTGTGCATTTTTGAAAACTAGAGACCTAGGGGAATCCAAGACGGGGTGACTTGTGGGACTCTCACCAGGTTCTGTTTCCCAGAATCCTTTGCAAACCTCAAAATGTGGCTAAAAAAACACTTTATCCTCACATTTCGGTGACAGAGAGTTCTGGAATCTGAGAGGAGCCACAAATTTCCTTCCACCCAGCGTTCCCCCAAGTCTCCCGATAAAAATGGTACCTCACTTGTGTGGGTAGGCCTAGTGCCCGCGACAGGAAATGCCCCAAAACACAAAGTGGACACATCACATTTTCTCAAAGAAAACAGAGGTGTTTTTGCAAAGTGCCTACCTGTGGATTTTGGCCTCTAGCTCAGCCGGCACCTAGGGAAACCTACCAAACCTGTGCATTTTTGAAAACTAGAGACCTAGGGGAATCCAAGACGGGGTGACTTGTGGGACTCTCACCAGGTTCTGTTTCCCAGAATCCTTTGCAAACCTCAAAATATGGCTAAAAAAACACTTTTTCCTCGAGTTTCGGTGACAGAGAGTTCTGGAATCTGAGAGGAGCCACAAATATCCTTCCACCCAGCATTCCCCCAAGTCTCCCGATAAAAATGGCACCTCACTTGTGTGGGTAGGGCTTGTGTTCGCAACAGGAAGTGCCCCAAAACACTATCTGGACACATCGAAATTAGCAAATAGAAAACAACCTGTTTTTGCGGGCGGGGCACCTGCGTTTTTGGTCCTGGGCTGAACAGCCATCTAGTGAAACCTACCAAACCCAGACATTTCTGAAAACTAGACACCCGAGGGAGTCAAGGGAGGTGTGACTTACGTGGATCCCCCAATATTTTCTTACCCAGAATCCTCAGCAAACCGCAAATCTAGCAAAACAATCACATTTTTCCCACATTTCTGGGTGGGATCACTGCACCGGGACAAATTTCCTACCACCCAACGTTCCCCTCAGTCTCCTGGTAAAAATGATACCTCACAGGTATAGGTGGGCCAAGTGTTTGTGACAGGGAAGAGCCAAAAACACGTTGAAATTGAGGGGGAACCAAAGTGGGTCCGAAAGGGCAGTTTGAAAAAATAAATTTAGGCTGACAAGTGCAACAGAAATGTTATCGGTATAGATGAGACAATGCTGGGTGGTAGGAATTTTGTGGATTACTGCAGATTCCGGAAGGTTCCATCACAAAAATGTGGGAACAATGTGTGCTTTCCTGCAAAGTTGCAGGTTTGCAGGGCATTGTGGGTAAGGAAATGCTGCGGGTGCATATGAAGCACACCACCCTGGAATCAACTAGATGTTTAGTTTTCAGATGTGTCTAGGTCTTGTGGATTTGTGTAAATGGCAGTGTCCCAAAGTAAAAAAAAGTGCAGCCCTCACCATCCCAAGTGGGACGATTTTGAGAGTTACCAATCTCTCATGGCCCAAATGTAAAGCAAAAAACAAAAATAATCAAATGTCCTCTTGCTTGCCATGGGATAAGATGTTTTAGTGTGCGGGGGAGAGCTGAAAGACTGTTAGCCCCTTCAGTTCGGGTGGGGGCATAACCAGGCCCATACTGGTTGGTAGCCAACATCCCACTATTTTCTTTTATTTTTTGTATTCCCTGGCATCTAGTAGACTTTCTGTCCCCCCGGGGTGTGGATCGGGGGTAATTGCCCAATCTGCCCACTGCTGGGCAGAACAACTTTGGCCCCATTCATTTGGGGTGGGGGTATGGCCATACCGCCAACCTCTTATTTTGAAAACAAATCTTCCTTGGTCTCTGGTGGGCTTTCTGCCCCCCTTGGGGCAGATGGGCCTTCCAAAATAGGCCAGTCTGCCCCCAAAGGGGGCAGTTATGGCCAACAGTAATGTGCCCCCATGGGGAGAGACCCTTGCCCAAGGGGCTGCCCCCTCCAAAGAAAACACACACATACACACACACCAATCCACGGTGTCTAGCGGTTTCTGCCCCCTTTGGGGGCAGATTGGCCTAACAAAAATAGGCTGATCTGCCCCCATGGGGGTCAGAAATGGCCTAAATACAATTTGCCCCCCATGGGAGCGGCCCTTGCCTATGGGTTCGCTCCCCATACATAAAAACATAAAGTAAATAAAACAATATATATATCCCTGTTGTCTAGAGGTCTCTGCCCCCCGGGGGAAGATCCACCTAATTATATTAGGCCGATCTGCCTCCAGGGGGGGCAGAAAAGGCCTAAAAATATTTTGCCCCCCACCGGGGAGTGGCTGTTGCCAAAGGGGCCGCTCCCCTTATGTGTTAGTATAAAAATAAAAAATCCCTGGTGTCTTGTGGTTTCTGCCCCCCTGGGGGCAGCTCGGCCTAATTATATTAGGCTGATCTGCCCCCGGGGGGCAGAAATGGCCTGATAATAATTTGCCCCCCCCCCGGGAGCGACCCTTGCCTAAAGGGTCACTCCCCAAACATAAAAAAATAAAAGTAAACAAAAAAAAATGATCCCTGGTGTCTAGTGGTTTTCTGCTCAACCCCCGGGAGCAGATTGGCCTACTAATATTAGGGCAATCTGCCCCGGGGGGGCAGAAATCACCTAGAAATAATTTGCCCCCCGAGGAGAGGCCCTTGCCCAAGGGGCTGCTCCCCTTACTTCAAATAGCCCCAACAATATATATTACCTGGTGTCTAGTGGTCAAGACCGATCTGCTCCCGGGGGGGGCAGAAATGGCCTAACAATAATTTGCCCCCCATGGAGCGACCCTTGCCCAAGGGGTCGCTCCGCAAACATGAAATAATACCAAAACAAAATAAAGAACATTTTCCTTGGTGTCTAGTGGATTTCTGCCCCCCCCGGGGGCAGATCGGCCTAATAATTTTAGGCCGATCTGTCCCCCCGGGGGGCAGAAACAGCAGTAAAATTATTTGCCCCCCTGGGGAGCGGCCCTTGCCCAAGGGGCCACTCCCCTTATGTGTACATATTAAAAAAAATCCCTGGTGTCTAGTGGTTTCTGCTCCACTTGGGGGCAGATTGGCCTAATAAAAATAGGCCGATCTGCCCCCAAGGGGGGCTGAAATGGCCTCGAAAAAATGTTGCCCCCAGGTGAGCGACCCTTGCCTAAGGAGTCGCTCCCCACAAATAAAAAAACAAAACAATCCCTGGTGTCAAGGGGGGTTTCTGCCCCCGCTGGGGGCAGAAAAAGCCAAAAAATAAATTGCCCCCCTGAAGAGCGGCCCTTGCCCAAGGGGACGCTCTCCTTATTTAGTAAATATAATAAAAAAAAATCCCTGGTTTCTAGTGGCATTTCTGCTGCCCGATCGCAGTCAGAGAAGCCTGAAAGGAGTGGAAAGGCCCTTCCTCTCCTTCCAGGCTTCTCTGACCTCCTCCACATGATCGGAGGAGAAATGGAAAGCATTTCTCCTCCGATCTGGTGCTGGAAGCTGAGCTTCCAGTGCCAGAGGGAAGGCCTCTGATGAGGTCAGCATGCAGGGGGGTGACGGTGGGGGGCTGGAGTGGAAGGAGAAGCGATTCCCCTTCCATCCCTGCCTAGGGGCCCCTAGCAGGACGAGGTGATCTCGTCCAAGGCACTGGGGAACCGGCGCCTTGGACGAGATCACCTCGTCCTGGGCACACTAGGGGTTAATAGTGCTCCCAACATATTGTTTACCACATCTACATTTCAGAATATAAACAGCATATGGGGTATCACCGTTAATCCATTGATTGATCTTGAAACTTCTCCCATTCTGTGATTTGAACCTGGTGATACTCCATGCATATTGACATGCCTTACACTTGTGACACTGCCAAAAATATTTTTGCTGACATTGCAACTAATTGTGCAGCTTTCCATGAAGCTCTTTGTCAGATATTGTCCTAATCATCTAGTTTTCTGATGTTATCATAGGATGATTTGGTAATATCTTTTTTATGTTAGGGTCCAATGTAAGGACCTTCCAATGTCGTTGTAACTCTTGTTTGACTGAATTACTTGAACCATTAAATTCCATGATCTAACGACAGGCTTGGCCTTGTTCTTCCGTCTTGTTTTTGGATTGCTTTGGCGTCAATAATTCATCTCTTTTGCGTAACCAAGCTCTCGCATGGCCGTCTCTACTGCACTCTGTGGATAGCCTCTCTCAATAAATCTTTGGCATATTTCTTTTGCTTCACGAACGAAAACTTCATCCTCTGAGCAATTTCTCCAAGCTTTAATCAGTTCACCATATGGGATGCTCCATTTGAGAGCTTGTGGGTGACTACTATTTGCATGGAGTTGATTGTTACAATGTGTGGGTTTTCTATAACTTGCTAGGCACCTTATCATTCTGTATATACAAAAATAAATACAAATATGTAATTTTAGTAGCATTGATGTCATCTGTGAGGCTCAATTTATATGGATTACCATCCCATGATTTAATGAAGTCAATCAGTTCTTCCTCAATTTCATGCCAAATGATATCTATAAATCACATACATGGGATGATCTTTTCAAGATCTTTTTTATCATTAGTCCACATTAACTCTGAATCCCATTGGCCCATAAACAGATTCACATATGTTGGTGCAAATGAAGTATCCATGGCTGTTCCTTGGATTTATCAAACAAGAAGGTTTTATGCATTAAACAAAACTCCAACATCTCAAGCAGCATCTTTTGACTAGTGGAGTGTGTCCTTAGGTACTATTTGCAAGCCCTAATACCATCCCCATGTTCTGTGGATGCATATAAGGATTCCACATCCACTGTTGCCATCAAATAATCACATCTCCAAGGGATGCCATTTATACGGCTGAGAAAATCCATTGAGTCTCTAATATAAGAAGGTAAGGACAGCACATAGGGAAACAAAAAATATCTATAAACCTGGATGAGTTTTCCAGTAACAATAATATTTCACTTCCTATTGGTCGCCCAAGAGGATTGATCTGATTCTTATGTACCTTAGGCAAAAAGTACATAGTGGGTATAACTGGAGGATTATTTCTTAGATACATATATTCTTTCTTATCCAAAAGGCCTCTTTCATACCACCCTCTCAACTTTGGGTGATACATTTCAGTATTTTCAGGGGTTGGGTCCTTTTCCAAATATAGCTATTCTTGTCCCCAATCTGACTCATGGCCTCTTCAATATATTTTACACAATCCATAATGAAAATATTATCCCCTTTATCTGAAGGTTTAATTTATTATTTGATCATCCTGTACTTCTTTTCATGTCTTCCAATCATCCTTGGTCATAGTTCCCATATGGGCATTGTTATTTTTCTTTTGTCCCTCCTTACTATGGATTCTGTACAGTTCTGGTGTCATAATTTTTTGACGTACATCAATTTTATTCCCTGCAGGTAATTGTGGGCAAAATGTAGATCTAATTTTGCAACCACTATCTGTGGCTCCATCTGTTAGTATACCCATTAAGTCACAACTATCTTTATCTGGAAGAGTGCTTGATAGCATACCTTGATCATTTTCAGACTCTTTTTTCAAGCTGTGCAGGTCTCGTAGTGTATCTATTTCATTGATCTGTAATGGTGACATCTCATAGGAATCAGATTTGTTCTGCTGGTACCATAAATTATCTTTTTTTATCGCATAATATTTTTGCAGTTTTAATTTCCGACAGAGTTTGGATAAATTGAGTCTTGCGTTTGGGAGATTCACATTAGCTAGAGGTACAAATCAAAGACCTTTCTGCAGGAGTTTAAGATGACGTTCATGTTAGACTTGGCATCCTTGGCATGGTCTCCCCTAGCTTTTTGTCTCTGTTTCCCAGGTTGTTTCGGTGTGCTGGAGTCTGTTTTTGCTGTTTTGTTTGCTCTAGACACTTTACCACTGATGACCAGTGCTAAAGTGCAAGTGCTCCCTGTATACATTATATGTGTATACTGGCTTATCCATGATTGGCAAATTTGATTTACTAGTACGTGCCTAGTAACGTGCACTAGAGGTACTCAGGGTCTGTACATTAAATGCTACTAGTGGGGCTGCAGAACTGGTTGTGCCACCCACACTAATAGTCCTGTAAACATGGCTCAGACCTGCCACTGCAGTGTCTGTGGGTGCAGTTTTAAACTGCCAATTCAACCTGATAAGTGTACCCACTTGCCAGGCCTAAAGCTTCCCTTTTTCCTACATGTAAGGCACCCCTAAGGTAGGCTCTAGGTAGCCCCTGGGCAGGGTGCAGTGTATTGTGAAAGTGACACATGTACTGATGTGTTTTACATGTCCTAACAGTGAAATACTGTTAAATTCAGTCTTCACTGTTGCAAGGCCTATCTCTCCCATAGGTTAAAATGGGGACTGCCTTTAAATAACTTTAAAGTGGAGATTCCATTTGAGAGCAAAGAGAAATATGAAGTTTAAGGTCCCTGAACTCACAATTTAAAAATACAGTGAAGTTGTTTTTTAGATTGTTGGGGCCTGATTTATGAAAGGTTAGCTCCACCTTTGTGTCATTTTTGTACAAAATATAGGCCCTCATTACAACCCTGGCGGTCGGTGTTAAAGAGGCGGTAATACTGCCAACAGGCCGGCAGTAAAAAAATGTGATCACGACCACGGCGGAAACCGCCAACACATACAGCCACTTTAACACTCCGACCGCCATGGCGGTAGTAACAAACACCGCAGCGGTCACTGCCAACAGACAGGCGGAGGACAATGTACTGCCCACGACATCACAACCTGCCAATCCGCCAGCTTTTCTGGGTCAGTACCAACGCCATCAAAAGCACGGCGGAAACAGTCTATGGAAGGGAAACCACTCACCGCTCGACACTCAACGAAGAACCAGGATGCCATGGAGCCCGAGCTTCAGGTCCTGCCGATGCTGGTCTACCTCCTCATACACAAGGAATATCAAAGGCGGCGGCGAGGACCCCCGTGAGTGCTGCACCTAGCACACAGGGGACAGGGGAAGAAAAAGAGAGTGACACGCACATGCAACAAGCAACACCCCTACCCTCACCCACAACACCATACACACAAACACATGCAACACAGTACATATACACCCCATTACCCCCTGGAAGAACGCAAGGACAAAAGGAATTGAGTGAAATAAGTGATATATTGAAATATGCTTTGTGCCCATTGTGCTTCATCCTGCCAAGGATAGGGTGAGTGGATGCATTTCTCCACTGGTTCTGGAGGGGGCTTGGTGCCCAGTCTGCTTCATCCTGCCAAGGATAGGGTGAGTGGATGCCTTTCTCCACTGGTTCTAGAGGGGGCTTGGTGCCCAGTCTGCTTCATCCTGCCAACCATAGGGTGAGTGGATGGCTTCTTCCACTGGTCCTGGAGGGGGCATTCTGCCTTCTGATGCAGATCTTGGGGAGTGCAAGGTCACAGTCTCTCACCTGGGTGTCACACCCGCATGCTTTGCAGGGGCCAGGATGCACAACAGGCCATGAAGGCAGGACTACACACTGTCTGCCGGCGGTGACGGCTGCTCAGTGGTGGCAGTGGCGGTGCTGGTGTCAGTGCTGGCAGTGGGGGGGGAGGCTCCAGCACATCCCCTGCAGCCTCGGTCGGCCACCCACTTGGGCTGCTGCTGCTGGTAGTGGTGCTACTGTCAGTGGTGCAAGTGGCTGTGCTTGCGGTGGGGCTGTTGGCGGTGCTGACTGTGGTGCAAGTGCTGGTGCTGCCAGTGGTCGAGGGAGGCTCCAGCCCTTCTCCTTCAGCCTCGGACGGCTGCCCACTGGGGATGCTGCTGCTGACAGTAGTGGTGGCAGCGGCGGTGCAGGTGGAGGTGCAGGTGGCGGTGCTTGCAGCGGGGCTTGCTGGCAGCGCTGCATGCGGTGCAGGTGGCGGGGCTGGCGGTTCTGCTGGTGGGCAACAGGGCATCACCTGCATCTTCCGTCGGCTGAAGTGCCTTTCCTTAGGTTTTCTGCCCCTTCCTCACTTTGGCTGATGCTGTTTTGCCCTTGATTCTGTCAGCTGGAGGTTTGGAGGAAGCCTTGCTGGGTGGGTTGTCATCCATGCCCCTGCTGCATGCTGGCCCCTTCTTCACCTTGGCAGGTGGTTGTATGGTTTGGTCCTTTGCAGGGGTTGGTGGTACAGTACCTTTGCTGACAGGTGCCGTCTTTGAGCCTCTGGGAGCTGCAGGGCCCACATTGGATGGCGACTTGGTGGCTGAGGTGCTGGGCTGGGTGTTGGACACCCTGGCCCGAGGGGAATGACGGGGGAGGGATAGGGAAGAGGCCAATGTTAGCTAGGAAAAGTTTTTTATACACACTGGGGTGGGACTAGGGAGAGGGTTTGAGAGTGGAGGAAGAGGAAATGGTTGTAGGAGGTGTCTGTCTGCTGAGTTTGGGTGAAGGTGCATGTGCTGGATGCTGTTGTGAGGTGGATGGCTGTTGGGTGGGTGTGTGCTTGCATTTGTGTACTTTGGGAGGAGGGGTTACAGACACAGTGAGAGAGGACACAGGGGACGTCTTTATGGTTGTGAGGGTGGTGACTGCTTGTGAGGGGTGTGTTGTGATGGGCGTGCTGGTGATGGCGGTAGTGGATGAGGATGTAGTGCATGCATGTGTGAGTGGAGACAATACTGGGAGAGAGGTGGACGACGAGGAGGAGGGGGACACAGTGGAGGCAGTGGATGTTGGTGTGTCTGCATCTGGATGGTGTTTGTGTGAGTGCCTGTGGGATGATGTGTGGTGCATGTGTTGCCTTGGGTGCATGCTGGTCTGAATGTGTGCTTGGACTAGGTTGGGGTTGAGGGGAATGGGACTAGGTAGAGGAAGTTGGAGGGGGGAGGCTAGAGACAGATACAATGTCTGCCATGAGGGAGGAGGCCAGAGCCTGGATTGATCTCTGTTGGGCCGCCATGCCAGAGTGAATGCCCTCCAAGAATGCATTTGTTTGTTGCAAATACCATGCCAGCCCCTGGATAGCATTCACTATGGTTGACTGCCCAACAGAGATGGATGGCAAGAGGTCAATAGCCTCCTCACTCAGGGCAGCAGGGTTAACTGGGGCAGGGCCTGAGGTGCCTGGGGCAAAGGAGATGCCCACCCTCCTGGGTGAGCGGGCCCGGGAAACATGCTGAGGGGCTGCTGGGACGGCGGTGCTGGTAGGGGGGGTGGCGGCTGTACCTGTTGTTGGGGTGGGCACAGATGTGTTCGCCACCGCCAGGGAGCTTCTATCGGAGGAGGAGTCACTGTCTTTGGTTTCCCCTCTTGTCCCCATCGTGGTGTTCCCCTCGCCCTTCGTCCCACTGGTGCCTTCACCCTCGGAGGATTCAACCTCCAGGCCCATGTGGGATGCAGCTCCTTCCGTCGCCGGTGCCTCTGCTCCTCTGCCAAATGATGCTAATGCACATAAGGACAGGGTAACAAAACAAAAACGGGAGAAGAGATAGAGGATACACTTGGTCAATGCCAGCAACACCACTACCGTTGGCGGACACAACACACAGGAATCAGCCCTATGCACCAGGCCATACCCAACCAGTTCCTAAGATAGCCACCAGCCCATGGGGTACAATGCCTAATGCCATCAGCTGCACCCCAGAAACCCAAAGGACCCAGCTCAGTAGTTGATGCCCACTAACACTATTGGTGTAGATGTGCCTCAGAGCTTGCCCAACAAGGGACCTACCCTGCCATCTTTGCCCTTGCCTAGGGGCACCCATAGCCCCATCCCCCACCCAGGTAACTCCTAACGCGCGCACAACAGGAGTCAGATTCACTACTCACCCCCTTGTGGCTGCTGTCATGCCTTGAAGCGCCCATCCAACTCCAAATAGGCCACCGCCAGGATGCGGAACATCAGGGGGGCCATGGTGCAACGGACACCCCTTCCTCTTTGGGAGGCCAGCGCCAGCTGGGCCTCTGCTATCTTCTCCAACCTCTTGCGGCAGTGGGTGCTCCGCCTGTCAAAGACCCCCAGGGTCCACACCTCCTTGGCGATGGCACGCCAAATACCCTTTTTCTGGTGGGCGCTGACCTGCAGAGAAAAGACAGCAGAAAAGGGAATTAGTCACCTGTCCGGACCGTCATACTCATTGCCCACAAGATCACACCCATCCCCTGATGCACATACATTGACCCCCTTATATGCTGCACTCTGGAGGACCGTAGAGTAACGTGTACTGTGGTAGGACCCCATCTACCAGTTTCTCCAACTCCTCCACAGTGAAGGCAGGGGCTCTTTCCCCAGACACTCAAGCCATTGTCGCTTCCAGACGCAGGTCACAGCAGCATTTGCAGTGTAGGTACTCTCCTGTTGACGATCAGGTAGCAAGTGAGTGAATAGTTAGAAAATGGCGGTGACGTCTGCGGCGGTGCGTACCGTCAACGCCAGCGTACATCACCATTGGCTCCTATAACCCATAGGGCCCAATGATAACCAATGCAAAGTTGCGTGGCGGTCATCGACCGCCTACCACGATGGCGTACAACGCCAGCGCAATTACCTCATTTCGACTTGTCCCTCCTCACAGGTCAGGCATCTGCCATTTCTGGGGGCCACAGGGCATGGCACATAACTGCGTCACAGCAGACATTGGCACGGCAAATGATTTTAGGATTCACATTTTGTTTCTGTAAAGTTAAAAAAAATAGCATTAGTGCAATAGATGTGGGAATGTGACCCTCTGCTCACCGTTCTTTTCCATAGGCTCCAACCGCTGAGGCTGCAAATGAGATGGCGGCATCCTCCGATGTACAGACCCCTGGTGGACCTTGCAACAATGGAGGACAGATACATTATCAATACCTACAGACCTGATCGTGCCACAATCTAGGAACTGTGTGCCCAATTGGAGCCAGACCTGATATCAGCTATCCATCATCCCACTGGTATCCACGCTCTAGTGCAAGTCCTGTCAGTGCTCCATTTCCTGGCAAGTGTTTCCTTCTAAACAGCAGTGGCCATGGCATCAGGGATGTCTCAGACAATGTTCTCTAACATGTTGACCAGAGTGTTGTCAGCCCTGTTGAAACACATGTGCAGCTACATCGTGCTCCCCCCAGGTGGAGGATTTGGCCACAGTGAAAGCTGACTTTTATGCCCTTGGACATATCCCCAACATCATAGGTGCCATTGATGGTACACATGTGTCATTTGTCCCCCTCCCCCCCCCCACCCTGGAAAAATGAACAAATTTTCAGGAATGGAAAAAGCTATCCCTCTATGAATGTGTGTTTGGCGGACTAGTACATCTCCCATGTAAATGCCAAATATCCTGGCTCTGTGCATGATGCCTTTATCTTGGCAATAGGAATATTGAGGAATAGCAGAATCCCATATGTGATGGGCTAACTCCAGAGGCACCGGGTGTGGCTAATAGGTGGGCCCAAGGTCCCCACACAGTATGAGTAGGTGTCTGGGCATGGGGTTCTCCCTAAAGGGTAGTGTGTGTCTAACTGGTATCCCTCGATATTTGCAGGTGACTCTGGTTACCCCAACCTCTCATGTCTACTGACCCCAGTGAAGAATGTCAGGACAAGGGCAGAGGAATGTTACAATGAAGCACATGGGCATACAAGGAGGATTATAGAACGGACCTTTGGCCTCCTGAAGGCCAAATTCCAGTGCCTCCATTTGACTGGTGGATCCCTGTACTACTCACCCAAGAAGGTGTGCCAGATCATCGTTGCCTGTTGCATGTTGCCCAATCTGGCCTTGAGATGCCAGGTGGATTTTCTGCAGGAGGATGAGTTTGGAGATGGTGTTGTGGCAGCAGTGGAGCCTTTGGACAGTGAGGAAGAGGAGGCAGAGGAAGAAGATGTTGACAACAGGAGCAACATTATTCTGCAATACTTCCAGTGACACACAGGTAAGACATTGTACGTTCATATTACATTTCAGTAAACTGTTGGACATTGTACAAGACAGCCTCTTACCCCATGTCTCTGGCCACTGACTTTACCCTTTGCCATCTCTATTTTCAGATCCCTGTGCCCCATTCTGGTTCCTGCTATGTGTATTGCTGCCCACTACAGGTCATACCAATGTATATATAACTGGACATATGGATTGAAATGTTTACAGCTTGTTCACCTAATACATTTTGCAATCAATTGACAGACTCCGTACTTGTATTTGGTCCAAGGGTGTTCATATCAGTGCTCATAAGTAGAGGGGGATGTGCAATGGGCAGGGGTGATGGTGGAGGAAGGTCCAGTTAGAGTCCAGTCTCTTGGTATCACAGGTGCATTGTCCAAGGGGGCATAGGAAGGGGAGCAATGGCAGTTCAAGGTGGACAGGGTGACACAGTGGGACAGAAGGGTGACAATCAGGAGAGTCTTATTTCCTGGCGGGAGTCTTGGCAATGTTCTCTGTCTTCTGCCTGGATTGCAGGGACCATTTGCGGGGTGGTTCTCCTTCTGCAGGGGGTGGGGTGTTGGTGGCCTGTTGGTCCTCTGGCGGTGCCTCCTGTCCACTAGCGCCAGCAGAGGTGGAGGGCTGTTCATCTGTGTGGCTAGTGTCAGGGGCCTGTTGTTGTGCCACTTCCTCCCTCATGGTCTTGGCCATGTCACCCAGCACCCCTGCAATGGTGATCAGAATGGTGTAGATGTTTGTTAGGTCATCCCTGATCCCTAGGTACTGTCCCTCCTGCAGCCACTGGGTCTCCTGCAGCTTGGCCAGTATCTGGCCCATGGTCTCCTGGGAATGGTGGTATGATCCCAGGATGTTGGAGAGAGCCTAGTGGAGAGTGAGTTCCCTGGGCCTGTCCTCCCGCTGTCGCACAGCAGTTGTCATGTGCCTCTGTCTGCTGAACTGTGTGCACACTGCTACTGACCCCAGGTCCCTGATTGTCCTGTGTTTGTGAGGTTGCCTGGGGTCCCTGTAGTGGTGGACACACTGCTGATTGACGTGTCCTGGGGACAGTGGCATGGGCCTGCTGAGTGGGTGCTGTGCTGGTGTTTCCTGATGGGGGAGGCTCTGTGGTGAGTTGGGACTGTGGCAGGGGAATTGACTGTCAGGAGGTCCCTGATGGGCCAGGTTGGCCATCCTGATCCAGGAGTGCAGAGCTGCAGTCATCACTCTGGGCCTCTACAGGGGGTGGACTGGTTGTAGTTGGCACCTCCGCTCCGGTGACGTTGAGTAGGGGTCCTGTGGGGATGCAAATGCAGTGTTAATGTATCTGCATGTGCCATCTTGTGCATGGGTCTGTTTCCCTGTATGATTGTGATTTCCCTGTCAGCTTGGCCTTGTGTTCGTGTTGGTTTTGTGGGCTGGGTGAATCTCTGTGATGGACATGCTGTGGTGATGGGTGTCCATGCAGGTCTGTGATGGGTGTCCATGCATTGGTGTTGCATGCTGGGCTTGGTATTGGGATGGGTGGGTTGTGATGGTGGGGTATATGTGAGGTGGTGGAGTGATGGGGGTGAGGGTAGGGGTAGGAGTTTGTGATGGCATGCAGGTAGGGTGCGCGATTTATTAGTAAAGATTTAACTTATCAGAGTCCAGTCCTCCTGCTACTCTGCGAGGCCCTCAGGATGGATTATTGTCAAGCCTTGCTCCTCCCATGTTGTTAGTTGTGGGGGAGGAGGTAGGGGTCCACCGCCAGTCCTCTGTACAGCAATCTGGTGTCTTGCTGCAATGGAACGCACCTTTCCCCGTAGGTCATCCCACCTCTTCCTGATGTCATCTTTGGTTCTGAGGTGCTGTCCCAGGGCGTTGACCCTGTCCATGATTCTCCGCCATAGCTCCATCTTCCTTGCAATGGACGTCTGCTGCACCTGTGATCCGAATAGCTGTGGCTCTACCCTCTCTACTCTGTAGCTCCTCCTCTGAAAACCTGGGATGTCTTGGGGTGCCAAGGATGTGGTATGAGTGGTAGATGTGAGGATGTGTGGGGTGATGTGTGGGGCGATGTGTTGTGGTGTGTAGACCCTTGACCCGAGGGTAGGTCGCTCCCCCTGCCGCTGTAGCTCCACCAGCCCAGGCTCCTGATACCTTCCAGCAAGACCTGCTAAAACCGTAAGTACTCCCCCCGCCCAGCCCCTCGCCCAGCCCCGCGCTACTCACCTCTCTTTCCCTGTACCTCTGTCTTCTGCCTTCCGCTCTCTCCTCCAACCTCTCTCCGCACCTCTGCTGTCCATTTCCCTTCACTCTCTGCTCCTCTTCTGCAGCCCACTTGCTGCGTGTTCTGCTCTTCCTCGGCCCCGCTCCTCTTCCTCACCGTGTTCTCTTCCTGCTTTGCTCTTCATCTGTGTTCTTGTTTTTTCCTCTGCACCCGACCTGCGTGTTCTTTCTTCTTTCTTCATCTGTGTTCTTCTTCTTTTCTCCTCTTCCTCACCGCATTCTCTTCCTGCTTTGCTCTTCATCTGTGTTCTTCTTTTCTCCTCTGCACCCCGACCTGCGTGTTCTTTCTTCTTTCTTCATCTGTGTTCTTCTTCTTTTCTCCTCTTCCTCACTGCGTTCTCTTCCTGCTTTGCTCTTCATCTGTGTTCTTCTTTTCTCCTCTGCACCCCGACCTGCGTGTTCTTTCTTCTTTCTTCATCTGTGTTCTTCTTCTTTTCTCCTCTTCCTCACCGCGTTCTCTTCCTGCTCTGCTCTTCATCTGTGTTCTTCTTTTCTCCTCTGCACCCCGACCTGCGTGTTCTTTCTTCTTTCTTCATCTGTGCTCTTCTTCTTTTCTCCTCTTCCTCACCGCGTTCTCTTCCTGCTCTGCTCTTCATCTGTGTTCTTCTTTTCTCCTCTGCACCCTGACCTGCGTGTTCTTTCTTCTTTCTTCATCTGTGTTCTTCTTCTTTTCTCCTCTTCCTCACCGCGTTCTCTTCCTGCTTTGATCTTCATCTGTGTTCTTCTTTTCTCCTCTGCGCCCCGACCTGCGTGTTCTTCTCCTCTTCTGTACTTTTCTCTGCATGTTCCTTTTTCTTCCTCTGTGGCCTCTCCTCATCTTCTGGACGCTTCCCTCCTCTGCTTCTCTGGTCTCTCCTCTTCTGCCTGACTCTTCTTCTTGACTCTTCTCTCTTCTCTCTTGACTCTTCTCTCCTCTTCTTCTGGACTCTTCTTCTTGACTCTTCTCTCTTCTCTCTTCTCTCTTGACTCTTCTCTCCTCTTCTTCTGGACTCTTCTCTCTCTTCTCCCTTGACTCTTCTCTCTTCTCCTTTGACTCTTCTCTCCTCTCTCGTGACTCTTCTCTCTCCTCCTCTTCCGTTCTTCCTGACTCCCCTCCTCCTCTGTAATACCCCCTCCCCTATCTTTTCTCCCCTCAACTCTACCTGACCCCCCCACCCTCCGCTTTCCCGCCGCCACCTCCTGCTTGGCTCCGCCCCCCCGCTCCCATTCGGCGCCCCCCCTCCCACCACCCACCCCTGCCCCCAGCTGACCCCTCCTCCTCCGCAAGCCCGTCTGCGCCCGTCCGCGCCTGGACCACACCCAGCGCCACAACCCCTGGCCCCCAGCACTCCCAAACCCCACAGCACCGCTACAACCCCAACACCCTCCACGCCCTCAACCCGGGGCGCTCCAGAACCTGCTTCCAAGCCAACCCTAAACGCACCCATGGACCCTTCGCATGCCTCCCCTGCAAACTCACCTTCCACTGCGAAACCACCCCGCCCGCCAGCCCACGCGCCAACAACCACCTCAAATGCATCCTGATCAACGCACGCTCCATCCACAAGCACGCCATTGAACTATGGGACCTCCTGGACTCCACCGCACCGGACGTCGCCTTCATCACTGAGACCTGGATGAACACCTCTTCTGGCCCGACATCGCCATAGCCATCCCCGACAGCTACAAGATCTCCAGGAGAGACCGCACCAACCAAGTCGGTGGAGGAATCGCCATCGTCTTCAAGTACTCCATCAATGTCACAACCTCCACCGAAGACACCCCCCTCGCCGCAGAACACCTGCACTTCCATATCCACACCAACCCCAGGACCACCCTCAGAGGAACTCTCATCTACAGACCCCCTGGACCACGCGCCCTCTTCACCGAATCTATCACTGACTTCATCTCCCCGCACGCCCTTGCCTCGCCGAACTACATCCTCCTCGGTGACCTCAACTTCCACCTGGAACAGAACAACGACCCCAACACCACCGCCCTGCTCGACAACCTCGCCAACCTCGGTCTCAAGCAACTGGTGAACACCCCCACCCACATCGCCGGACACACGCTCGACCCCATCTTCTCCGCCAGCAACCACATATCCTTCAGCCACTCCTCCGTAATACACTGGACCGACCACAGATGTGTCCACTTCACCTTCCAACGCAAGACTCTCCACCTCCGCACACAACCCATCCCACGCAGACATTGGAACAAAATCCCCACGGAACAGCTTCTCTCCACTCTCAGCGACAACCAACCCACCTTCTCCACGACCCCAACTACGCAGCCCTCAGCCTCACGCATTGATCACCAACTGCACGGACAACCACGCACCCCTCAGACGCCTCCCAAGACCGACCAACACCAGGAAACCTCTTTGGTTCACAGACAGCCTCAAGGAATCTAAAAAAACTGCTGCACCCTCGAGAAAGCCTGGCGCAAGGACCACACCACAGAAAACATGTCTGCCCTCAAAAACGCCACCCGCGAACACCACCAACTGATCCGCACCACCAAAAGAACTTCCTTCACAGACAGACTGTACAAGAACACTCACAACATCAAAGAACTCTTCAACATTGTCAAAGAGCTCTCCAATCCTAACGCCAAGGCCAACGCCATCAAGCCCTCACAAGACCTCTGCAACTCCCTCGCCACCTTCTTCCATCGTAAGATCACCGACCTACACGACAGCCTCGGACACCAGACGCAGCCAACCACCACTGAACCTACAACCCCAGCCACACCCTCAACGCCTGGCCTCACATCAGCACGGAAGAGACCAAAGCTTCCATGAACTCCATCCACTCCGGTGCCCCCTCGGACCCCTGCCCATACTTCATCTTCAACAAAGCCGACGACATCATCGCCCGGCATCTCCAGACCATCATCAACAGCTCGTTTGCTTCTGCCACCTTCCCCGAGAGCTGGAAACACGCAGAAGTCAAAGCCCTACTGAAGAAACCTACGGCGGACCCCAGCGACCTGAACAACTTCCGCCCCATCTCGCTCCTCCCCTTCCCTTCCAAAGTCATAGAGAAGACCGTCAACAAGCAACTTACCAACTTCCTTGAAGACAACAACCTACTCGACCCCTCAGTCCAGATTCCGAGCCAATCACAGCACAGAAACCGCCCTCATCTCAGTCACAGATGACATCAGAACTCTGATGGACAACGGAGAAACAGTCGCCCTCATCCTCCTTGACCTCTCGGCTGCCTTCGACACCGTCTGCCACCGAACCCCAATATCCCGCCTCCGCTCCACCGGTATCCAAGGACAGGCCCTGGACAGGATCACCTCTTTCCTCTCCAACCGCTCCCAAAGAGCCTACCTCCCATCGTTCTGCTCAGACCCCACCGAGATCATCTGCGGCGTCCCACAAGGCTCCTCGCTCAGCCCGACTCTCTTCAATGTCTACATGAGCCCCCTCGCCGACATCGTACGCAAACACAACATCAACATCACCTCCTACGCCGACGACACTCAGCTGATACTCTCCCTCACCAAGGACCCCACCAGCGCCAAGACCAACCTGCAAGATGGAATGAAAGACGTCGCAGAATGGATGAAACTCAGCCGTCTTAAACTGAACTCAGACAAAAAGGAAGTCCTCATCCTCGGAAACACCCCTTCCGCCTGGGACGACTCTTGGTGGCCCACGGCCCTTGGCACTGCACCAACCCCCTCAGACCACACACGCAACCTCGGTTTCATCCTGGACCCACTTCTCACCATGACCAAACAAGTCAAGGCCGTATCATCTTCCTGCTTCCTCACCCTCCGAATGCTCCAAAAGATCTTCCGTTGGATCCCCGTCAACACCAGAAAGACTGTGACCCACGCCCTCGTCACGAGCCGCCTGGACTACGGAAACACCCTATACGCAGGAACCACCGCTAAACTCCAGAAACGTCTGCAGCGAATAGAAAACGCCAGCGCCCGCCTCGTCCTCGACATACCCCGCAACAGCCACATCTCCGCCCACCTGAGACACCTGCACTGGCTTCCCGTCAACAAAAGGATCACCTTCCGGCTCCTCACCCACGCACACAAAGCCCTCCACAACAAGGGACCCGAATACCTCAACCGTCGCCTCAGTTTCTACACGCCCACCCGTCAACTTCGCTCCGCCAACCTCGCACTCGCCGCCGTCCCTCGCATCTGCCACACCACGGCAGGTGGGAAATCCTTCTCCTACCTGGCGGCCAAGACATGGAATTCCCTCCCCACCAACCTCAGGACCACCCAGGACCACCTCGCTTTCCGGAGGCAACTCAAGACCTGGCTTTTCGAGCAGCAGTAACCCCCTCCCCCTAGCGCCTTGAGACCCTCACAGGTGAGTAGCGCGCTTTATAAATGTTTTTGATTTGATTTGATTTGTAGTGTGAGGTGCATTGATGGTGTATGGGTGATGGTGTTCCGTGCCTCTGATTGAGTGGGTGTTCCTGCCTGTCTCTCTCTCAGTTGTCAAATCCTTGGGGTCATAAAGGGTTGTGGGTAATGTGGGTGTGTGTTTTATAGTGGTGTGAGTGTGTGGGTGAGGTGTGTGTATGTGTGTCAGGTGTGTGTATTTGGAATTGTCCAATGTGGTGTAGTTTTGTAAGTGTGTGTGTATTTTGAGCGAGGTGGTGTGTACTGCCAATGGTTTACAGCAGTGGAAAGACCACCGCAGTGATTCGTGGGTCGTGATACTGTGGGCGTGTTCCTGTTGGTGTGGGTTTTATTACCGCCAGTTTATCACTGACCTTTGGTATGGCGAACTTGTGTGGGTGTCTGTATAGTGGCGGATTTTTCTGTGTGGGTCATAATACACGTAGCAGATTTCTGCCGCCGTCACGGTATGTTGGCGGCCGTCAGCACAGCGGTAGGCCACATTTACCACCACGGTTGTAATGAGGGCCATAATTTTTTGTAAGTTTGCGCTGCTTTTGCATCAAAAAATGAGGCAAAGGCGGCTCTAACTTTTCATAAATAAGGCCCATGGTTTGAAAATGCCACTTTTAGAAAATAGGCATTTTCTTACTTGAACCATTCTGTGCCTCCGCATGTTTGTTTTGATTGCCTGTCTGGGTCAGGTTGACAGTTGGGCTGTTTGTGAATCTCCTCTAGACAGTGACAGAAAGGGAGCTGGGGTGTAGCCTGCACATCCTGATGAGTCATCTGTGCTAGGAGGGGAGGAAGGAGTGGTCACTCACACCTGAAAGGGTTGTGCCTGCCCTCACACAATGCAGTCTCCAGCCCCCTGGTGTGTGTCTGCAGCCGTGGGCTTCACTCCCACCCTCCCAGGGCAGGGATGGAAGCCCTTCCCCTTCCACATCGACCGCCCCCTTTAACTCCCCCCGTGACCTCTGATGGCATCAGTGCACGATCATGCGCTGACCTCATCAGAGGCCATCTCCCATTGCGCTGGAAGCTGAGCTTCCAGCGCGATCGGAAGACAAATGCTTTGCTTTTCTCTTCCGATCATGTGATGGGGGCCTAAGAAGCTTCAAATGGAAGGAAAGGAATTTCGTTCCCTTTGAAGTCTCTCAGAGTATTTCAGCAGCCAGATCATGAAGCAATCTGGCTTCTGAAATGCCCAATAAACACCAGTGATTATTTTGAAAAAGGAAATTGGCATAATGGGAGTGACCCCTTGGGCAAGAGTCGCTCCCGAGGGAGGCAATTATTTTCAAGGCCTTTTCTGCCCCCCCAGGGGCAGATCGGCCTATTGTTTTTAGGCCAATCTGCTCCCAAGGGGGGCAGCAACCACTAGACACCAGAGATTTTTTTTTCTTTTTAGGTGAATTTCACGCAAGGGGAGCGACCCCTTAGACAAGGGTTGCTCCTCGGATGGGGGGCAAATTTATTTTAGACCATTTCTGCCCACCTTGGGGGCAGATTGACCTATTTTATTGAGGCCGATCTGCCCCCAAGGGGGGCAGAAACCATTAGGCACCAGGGATTTGTTTTTGTTTTACAGATGGGGAGTGACTCCTTAGGAAAGGGTCGCTCCCCTGAGGGGCAAATTGTATTTAGACAATTTCTGCCCCACTTGGGGGCAGATCAGTCTATTCTTGTTAGGCCAATCTGCCCCCAAGGGGGACAGAAACCACTAGACACCAGGGATCTTTATTTTTTTGCATCAATTTCACGCAAGGGGAGCGACCCCTTAGGCAAGGGTCACTCCCCTGGGGGGCAAATTGTATATAGGCCATTTCTGCGCCCCATGAGGTAGAGGGGGGCAGAAACCTCTAGACACCATGGATTGGTGTGTGTGTATGTGTGTGTTTTCTTTGGAGGGGGCAGCCCCTTGGGCATGGGTCTCTCCCCATGGGGGCACATTACTATTGGCCATAACTGTCCCCCTTGGGGGCAGACTGGCCTATTTTGGAAGGCCCATCTGCCCCCAAGGGGGGCAGAAAGTTCTCCAGAGACTAAATAAGACAAAATAAGAGGGTGGGGTATGGCCATACCCCCACCCCAAATAAAAGGGGCTAAAGTTGTTCTGCCTACCAGTGGGCAGACGGGGCAATTACCCCCGATCCACACCCGGGGGGCAGAAAGTCTGCTAGATGCCAGGGAATTTTTTTAAAAATAGTAAGGTGGTGGCTACTGACCAGTATGGGCCTGGTTATGCCCCCACCCCAACTGAAGGGGGTAACAGTCTTTCAGCTCTCCCCCCCACAATAAAACATCTTATCCCACGACAAGCAAGAGGACATTTGATTATTTTGGGTTTTGGTTTTACATTTGGGCCATGAGAGCTTGGCTAACTCTCAAAATCGTCCCACTTGGAATGGTGAGGGCTGCACTTTATGGACTTTGGGACGCTGCCATGTAGAAAAATCCACAAGACCTAGACACATCTGAAAACTAAACATCTGGGTGATTCCATGGTGTTGTGCTTCACATGCACCCCACACCATTTTCTCACCCACAATGCCCCGCAAACCTCCAACTTTGCAGGAAATCACACATTTTTCCCACATTTTTGTGATGGAACCTTCCGGAATCTGCAGGAATCCACAAAATTCCTACCACCCAGCATTGTCTCATCTAAACCAATACAAATGCTGCTGCACTTGTCAGCCTAAAAATGTTTTTTTTCAAACTGCCCTTTTTGACCCGCTTTGGTTCCCCCTCAATTTCGACATGTTTTTGTCTCTTCCCTGTCACTAGCACTTAGCCCACCTACACAAGTGAGGTATCATATTTACCGGGACACAAGACTGAGGGGAACATTGGGTGGTAGGAGATTTGCCCCAGTGTGGTGATCCCACACAGAAATGTGGGAAAAATTTGATTTTTTTGCTAAATATGAGGTTTGCTGAGGATTCTGTGTAAGAAAACATTGGGGGATCCACATAAGTCATGCCTCCCTGGACTCCCTCGGATGTCTAGTTTTCAGAAATATCTGGGTTTTCATAGGTTTTCCTAGATGGCTGCTGAGTCCAGGACCAAAAACGCAGTCCCCCCCCAAAAACAGGTAGTTTTGTATTTGATAATTTTGATGTGTCCAGATAGTGATTGGGGGCATTTCTTTTCAAGGGCAGTAGGTCTACCCACAAAAGTGAGGTACCATTTTTATCGGGAGACTTGGGGGAATGCTGGGTGGAAGGAAATTTGTGGCTCCTCTCAGATTCTGGAACTTTCTGCCACCAAAATGTGAGGAAAAAGTGTTTTTTTGGCAAATTTTGAGGTTTGCAAAGGATTCTGGGTAACAGAACCTGGTGAGAGCCCTACAAGTCACCCCATCTTGGATTCCCCCTAGGTGTCTAGTTTTCAGAAATGTGCAGGTTTGGTAGGTTTCCCTAGGTGCTGGCTGAGCTAGTGGCCGAAATCCACAGCTAGGCACTTTGCAAAAAAGAGGTCTGTTTTCTTTGGGAAAATGTGATGTGTCCATGTTTGGTTTTGGGGCTTTCCTGTCACCGATGCTAGGCCTACCCACACAAGTGAGGCACTATTTTTATTGGGAGATTTGGGGGAATGCTGGGTGGAAGGAAATTTGGCTCCTCTCTGATTCCAGAACTTTCTGTCACTGCAATTTGAGGAAAAAGTGTTTTTTTGCCCAATTTTTGAGGTTTGCAAAGGATTCTGGGTAACAGAACCTGGTGAGAGCCCCATAAGTCAACCCATCTTGGATTGCCCTAGGTGTCTAGTTTTAAAAAATGCGCAGGTTTGGTAGGTTTCCCTAGGTGCTGGCTGAGCTAGAGGCCAAAATCCACAGCCTGGCACTTTGCAAAAAACAGGTCTGTTTTCTTTGGAAAAATGTGATGTGTCCACGTTGAGTTTTGGGGCATTCCCTGTCACGGGCGCTAGGCCTACCCACACAAGTGAGGTACCATTTTTATCAGGAGACTTAGGGGAATGCTGGGTGGAAGGACATTTGGCTCCTCTCAGATTCCAGAACTTTCTGACACTGAAATGTGAGGAAAAAGTGTTTTTTTGCCCAATTTTTGAGGTTTGCAAAGGATTCTTGGTAACAGAACCTGGTGAGAGCTCCACAAGTCACCCCATCTTGGATTCCCCTATGTGCCTATTTTTCAAAAATGCGCAGGTTTCGGTAAGTTGGCTGAACTAGAGGCCAAAATCTACAGCTAGGCACTTTGTAAAAAACACTTCAGAGTTCAATGTAAAAATGTGATGTGTCCATGTTGTGTTTCCTGTCGCAAGCAAGTGAGGTACCATTTTTATTGGGAGACTTGGGGGAACACAGAATAGCAAAACAAGTGTTATTGCTCCTTGTCTTTCCCAACATTTTTTCCTTCCAAATGTAAGACAGTGTGTAAAAAAAGACGTCTATTTGAGAAATGCCCTGTAAGTCATATGCTAGTATGGGCACCCCGGAATTCAGAGATGTGCAAATAACCACTGCTTCTCAACACCTTATGTTGTGCCCATTTTGGAAATACAAAGGTTTTCTTGATACCTATTTCTCACTTTTTATATTTCACCAAATTAATTACTGTATGCCCGGAATACCATGAAAACCTGTTGCAAGGTGCAGCTCCTTTATTTGCTCTGGGTACCTAGAGTTCTTAATGAACCTACAAGCCCTATATATCCCCACAACCATAAGAGTCTAGCAGACGTAACAGTATATTTCTTTTGAAAATAGGACTTTGCAGGAAAAAGTTACAGAGTTAAACATGGAGAAAAGTGGCTTTCACCTCAATTTCAATACTTTTTATTTTATTTCAGTTGTTATTTTATGTAGGAAACCATTGTAGGATCTACACAAACTACGCCTTGATGAATTCAGAAGTTGGTCTACTTTTCAGAACTGTTTAGCTTTCTGGGATTCAGCATTGGTTTCATACCAATTTCTGTCACTAACTGGAAGGAGGCTCAAAGCACAAAAAATTTTGTTTTCTGATTCAAGTCTGCCTGTTCCTGAAACCTGGGAGGATGGTGATTTTAGCACCGCAAACCCTTTGTTGATGCTATTTCCAGGGAAAAAACCACAAGCCTTCTTCGGCAGCCCTTTTTTCCCCATTTTTTTTAAACGAAACAACATTTGTGCTGTATTTTGGCAAATTTCTTGGTCTCCTTCAGGGGAACCCACAAAGTCTGGCTACCCCTGGAATCCCTAGGATGTTGGACAAAAAGGACGCAAATTTGGTGAGGATAGCTTATGTGGACAAAAAGTTATGAGGGCCTAAGCGCAAACTGCCCCAAATAGCCAAAAAAAGTCTCGGCACAGGAGGCGAAAAGGCCTGGCAGCGAAGGGGTTAATGACTCGTACAAGCTCCTCAGCTGATCTGATGTCTCCCCTCTATAGTACAAATAGGTCATCAATGTACCTGGCCCATAAGGTAATGTGTTCCGACCACTGTTGCATCCTCCCACCAGCCCGTATGCAAATTTGCATAGCTGGTAGTGAAGCTGGTGCCTATTGCTGTCCCACCCATCTGTTGGAACCCTTCCCCATTGAATGAGAAAATATTGCATGTAAGGCACCATTGAATCATTTCTAGTACTTTGTGTGCAGCAAAGTTAATAGGTCTTGCTTTCAAAAAATGCGCTACTGCATGCAGTCTGTCCTCATGGCGTATACTCATATACAATGAAGATACATCAAGACACTTTATTAGCATGTTCTCTTTCATTGTACATCAAAGATTCTCCTCAGAAAATCAGAAGTATCCTGAATATGGGATAGTAAGCTTTTGACTAATGGTTGTAAAAAATATTCAATATATTCAAAATATTGGAGTATTGCCTGTTGTGGCTCAATTGAATCCTGAACTGCTCAAGAGACTTGGACTGCTTTGTTATTATCCACATTGAACGTATTTCTTGAAACAATGATCAATTGTCATATATATATATATATATACATATATATATATATATATATCATGAATAAATGCCTGGAAATATTCTGAACTTGGGCTTTGATATTTCTTTTGCACTGGATATATATATATATATATATATATATATATATATACATATATATATATATATATATATGTATATATATATATATATATATATCTATAAATTGCTGTGGATTTATAATGGGCAGATTGCTCTATCCCTGCCATTCAAAGCCTCCCTGCAGGGTTGGGGGTCCCCGGCAACGGAGGTGTCTTTTCTGAAATTTATGATGGGGGCATGACCCACTTGCCAGCTTGACATGGCACTAAACCGGATATATGTACATTGTCACTGAGACAAGAAAGGGACAAAGGAGAGATTAATTACCTTTCTCTTAGCATCTTCCGATTTCCTGGCTTGATATAGACAATGAAGGCAGCAGTAAGTTTCTTAAGGTTTGAAGACTGATTTTGGACTATAAGTATTATGGATGCTCGTGGCCACTTTGAATTTGAATTAAATGTTTACCAAGAATGATTATGACTGTGATGTTAAATGTTAATAAGCAACGCTGAATGGATGTTATCAGTAACACTGAACATTATATTACATCGCAGTGGAAACATAGAATGAAACAACAAGTTTGGTGCACTATGGGACATGTATGCTGGTATTATGGAATAACGTGACTTTCAAGCTTAAAAGCACTTGAATTTGATTACTTCTAACTTTTTCCTGTGATTAAGGCACATTCACCGAAACACGTTAGGATTAGATTTGCGCAAGCACATGTTACCATGAATAAATTCCTGGAATTATTCTGAACTTGGGCTTCGATATTTCTTTTACTGTGGATTTATAATGGGCAGAATGCTCCATCTCACAATTCAAAGCTGCCCTGCAGGGTTCGTTTCCTCTGACAATGGAGGTGTCTTTCTGGAATATATGTGTGTATATATATATATATATTTTTGGAATACAATGGTGGAGACCACACTTTAAAAATAAATTTGCAGCAAATTTGCAGCAAAATTTAAAAACTAAGCATTTTTGCATAAGCGGGTTCCCAGTGGAACCACAGTACCAAGTTAGGGGGTTATAGTATTCTTACCCTAACCCCTTTGCATTTGTTTCCCAAGGCTGGGGGTGACTGGTTAATAACGTTTTGGACACCAAAGGCCTGGCCTCCAAAGGCAGTGCATGGTGCAAGGTTTGGCTAGGCCCTGCAACCAACCCATGCCATGCACAGCCAAAGGTAATGCGTGGTTGGGTTATATAAGGGCAGGCCGCAGGACCTGGCCGCAGGTCTACTGCTGCGCATGGTCAAAGGCCATACATGGTGTGTGATTGCGTGTATAAAGGGGTAGGGCACAGGGCCTGGCTGCAGGCCATGCATGGCGGTGGTTGGATAAACATGAAATAATTAAAATTACTTAACGTTAAAAAACGTAGAAATTCCTTGAAAAAAACATACATTACAGGGACCTTATAGCTATTAAAAATAATTGAAAAAAATTGAAAAAACAAAGGTTACAGAGACCTTATAGTTAGGTTCTGAATTTACACGCCGAGAAACCATAGAAATTCAACTGCTGAATTTCTATGGTTTTGTAAGTGTAAATTTAGAACTTAATTATAAGGTTCCTGTAACCTTTCTTTTTTAAGTGTGCCTTAAGGTAACTGTAATTCGTGCCCCTGCCATACACATTTATCTCATCAATAATTTTGGTGCAAATGTTACAGTGACATTATCAATGATGTTAGCAAAGATGTCATGAGTGCTGTAATAGCTGAGGTAATTAGCAATGCATGGCAAGGGCGTGAGTTATAGTTAACTTAGGGCATGTGCTATAGTTACTTGAAATTACTCCAAATATGACAGGTGAACTTCTATGATTTTTTTATGTTTGAATTGTGAGCATAACTATAACATCCCTAAAACCTTTGATTTTTTAAGTACATTTCTATGTTATTTTAAATTCTATTTACTAACTATAATATAATGTCCCTGTAAAAATGTTTTTTTTTTTTTACGTAAAGTAATACGTTAATCCAACCACTGTCGCATACTGCCAAAGAAGGAGGTTGGCCACAGGGCCTAGCCTATGACCAACACCCTATAACTACCCAACACCAAGCTACGGATGGGCTTAGGCCCACCCCCTACAACCACCCAACCCCATGCCACGCATGGCTTTTGGCAGGTGTTGACTGCAGGTCCTGGGGTTAAGTAGTTAGAGGGGTTTGGCCGCAATGCAAAGATTTTCCTGGGAAAACGACTTCAATGTTGCAGGAATGTTTAACATTCGATACACTAGTAAATAAACAGGCACACGTCCATGAGATAGGAGAATGTGAACCCTCAACCTACTGATTGTCAGGCAACGATCTTTACCAGTAAGTCACAAGTCACAAGTAGCTCTGCTGTACTGTGCATCAAATCATAGCTATAACATTCAAACCAAACATCTTGCTAGTTTGACACTTTGAAGTCATTGTATATGGAGACCATTGCAAACCCGATCTTAAAACGCCATTATGGGATAGACAAGAGAGAGAGAAAGAAAATGAGAGGTTGGGAGTGAGAGATATTAAGAGGAATACTTTGACAGAGAAAGTTTTTCTAGATGTTGATGAATGATATGCTTAGAATGAGATATTGTAGAACAAATTTAAAATTAAAAAGAGTGAGATTATCGCTCACTATGCACCTTAAACATATGAAGTAAAAAAAAAAAAAAGCAGGGAAATGACCACAGATGCACCTCTACTAGAACCCTCAACCTTCAACGTGTGTCTAAGACCTTAACTACTACATTGGAGGTTATTCCTGACTATGCAGTGTCCAGACATAACTATGAAAGTCAACCCAAAGATTTTACCTGGAAAAATACTTCAACATTTCATCACAAGGAATTTTTACCATTCAACACTAATAAATAAACAGACACGCTGCCATGAGAAACCAGGATTTGAACCTTCAACCTATGGCGTGGCAGGACAAGAGCTTTACCAGTAGGCCAGACATCACTCTGTTCTACTGTGATTCAAAACATAACTGTAACATTGGAACCAAAAATCTTGCTTGTGTTCTGCTTTGAAGTCCTTCTATGGAGAGGCTATTGCTATTGCAATGGTCTCTTCATAGAATGACTTCAAAAGATGTAACATAATGGCTACAGCTGCTAACTTTGAAGCTGGGGAATCAGGTTTGAGTCTTGGTGTTGGCTTGACATTCTGTGATTCTGGGCAAATAGCTTAATCTCCCTTTGCCTCCCAAGATATGAGTGTGTCCTTGTGTAACGTAACTGGTGCTCATGTAAGGCACTCCAATACCTTTGGGTCGAGTTGGCGCTATATAAAACTGCAAAAAAAGTGGCAGACAAGCAAGATGCTTGCTGCCAGGACAAGACCGCAGGGTGAACCTGAAGGACCCGGTGGTCCTAGCCGGTTCCCCAAATACTGCAGGAGCTGACACTGCTCCCGCAAGTAGGGAGCTGCTTTAAATAGCAGGTCCCTTATTGCAGGAGCATTTTTCATCTCTTTCCCTGCACACATGTTTGAGTACAGGGAAAGAGATGAAAACTTTGCTTTCAGCAAGCAGGAGCTGTTCGATAGCTCCTGCTTGCTGAAAGCAGAGTTATGTTTGCTTTTGCTTTGTGGGAGCTGTCAGATCTGAGTTAGCAAGCAACAAGCCCGCTACTAGGACGAAACAACCACACACCAGATTCCTGCTACCTGTTGCTATCTTGGTGCCGATGATCTCCTTTTTCAACTTCCTCTGAATCCATTCCTGCAATAACAAAAAGGAACAAGAGGTTAGAGATAACAAAGCACATTATTAAGGTTAGTGCACTAACTAGTAGAGACTAGAGACACTTCTTAATTAATATTCTGCTCTAACAATAGCTTGGACAAGCAAGACTTGCACATCTTAGACTGTTCAAGAAAACAACCATTTAAGGATAACCCTAAGGTCTACTCAAACATTAAGGCTCTCATTACAGCATTACAGCTTACCACGTGCAGAAGACCGCCAACACACCACTGCGGCGGTAGAATTCCGCTACTGCTATTATGACACACAGCTCGGAATCCGCCAAAATCCAGACACCCACACAAGTCCGCCACACCAAAGGTCAGTGATAAACTGGCAATAACAAAACCTCCACCGTCACGCCAACAGGAATCAGCCCACACTATCACGACCCACGAATCCATGCAGCGGTCTCTCAAACGCGGTATTCCATTGGCGGTACACACAGCCAACGTTTGGTCAGGCTCTAATTTTTGGGTCCACCAGCATATCTCGGTCTCATTTTTATATAATGACCCCTCAATTCCGTATACAGAGACGTCCGTGGTACTGAGGATTTCCACCACCGTCGTATAGGTAATCCTATTTTCAGCTGCTGGTTGTTCAAGCTTGAACCTTAAAAGGAAAAAAAAAAACATCTTGGTGTGCCTTCTCTGAACTCTTAGTGCTTCTATGATAGAGAATCCCCAGGTTGCACAAATAGCTCTTAACATGAGACAACCTCTCACAGCACATTTACTGGCACATGGCCTTACGACCCAGGGAGGTCCAGTCACGTTTGTGGTGGACGCCCACGCAGCCTATAGAACAGAACTTTTTTACTCTTGGGTCACATTTCCAGCAGTTGATGGGAACACAAATAAATTTCATACATATACAGTTGCAAACGCGCCTGGGCAATACAGGGCGTATGCATATTTAGAGATACCTCTATCTTATCAAGAACATAATAATTGGCTTGATGGCGACCTACCCCATACAACATTACCAGGAAGGTTAGGTCCACTAAGTAATGAAGGTCCTACCTGGCCTTTATTGGCCACATATACACCACATCCTGCAGTTGCGAATATGGCGGTAGCTGAGGTTCGACGCTTATACATTGAGTTAACAGCAATATATAGGCGATTAGTACAATTTGTGATGCAAACTTTAAATACAAACCCAGCACGTGCTGCTCCAGCACAACCACATGCTTTAACACCAGGTATAAATCCGGTGACTGTATATTCTACTATGGGTAATGTCCCGGCCAAACGAGAGGAGACTCCGTTTTGGCTAGCACAGAAAATTAATACGCTGGAGGCAGTATTTCCCCATACGGGCCTCAGGATAAACATAGAATATTAACTATGTGCTTGCCCTTTGGGATGGTCCCTACAGTTGAACACTGTAACACATGGGGCACGGTATTTGCAGCGCTCTATACAACGGCACACAGTACACCGACACTAGCTAACCTACCGGAAGTGCTTAAACAAATTCAAGATGAATACGGGGCTGCTCCGGCCCTAGATTTAGGGATGCAACTGATGGGCAATTTTGCCACAGTTTCTTCAATCATCCTAAGTAACCTTAAAGGAGAAGCAGTTGCACTCGCAGTGCGCATGCGGCTCTGTGACGTTCCGCAACAAGATCAGGAGCGAGAGCTGCCTAAAATAATAGCGGAAACATATTCAAGTATTGGTCGAGATAGCCTTGGGGCTAGACCACAAAAACCTCAATTTCAGGGTAAAATTAATAAAGACAATACTAAACAACAACCTGAGGGTAATAAGAAACGCTTGGAGAAAAAAAAAAAACACCTAAAAAAGAAAGGGGAGAATCTTCACGAGTGGAGACCCCACAGAATGGATATAATCTCAGGAATAGAGAGAATATAAAAAACGCCTGATGGATATAAATATACTGATTCATGCCAATCTCGTTCCTTTCAGGACTCATCGGAAAAGAGAAATGAGAGAGGTGGGCGATCAGAGCGGAGAACAGAGTACGTGGAACCGAGACAGTAATCACAACGCTCTTCGGAGGTTTCTGTTAAGAAGGAAGAGAAACCCGTACAATAAAAACAACAATTTAAAAAGAGAAAAGTGGCAGCTGTCTCAGTTAGACATGCCACTCAGGAAGAGGGTTCTCTTGAAGAACAAGAACTGGGCTCTAGCACTGCTAGACAGCGCGGCAGAGGTCACAATTGTTCGCTGGAATCTTCTAGAGCATCTGGAAGTGAAAGCAACTGATGACTTTATACAAGTAGAAACAGCAGACATGCGTGTCTCCAAACCCAATAGGGTGTATAAAGTAACTCTACAACTGGAAGGAGACATCAATCTTCTGGGACCATGTAGTTAAAATATATGACATTTTGTTGGCCGAACAAGATTGGCCACCTGATTTTGTCCTCACCTGCCCATATGGAGAAGAGGTTAATAAACCTTCCTTCTCGCCCCTTGTTCCAGAGGAACTCACTGAGTCCTATTCAATAGAATGGGCTCTAGCACAAGCACCTGCGTTATATAGAAATCACATAGGGTGGGATAGGGACTCTCCATACCATGTCATTCCCATTAAAAGTGAACCTCAGCCTCAACCGCTGTATCCCATAAAACATGAAGCAAGGGCACCGGTGAGAGAAATACTTACGCAATTAGAATACCGGGGTGTGATTGAACCCTGTGTCTCACAGATGAATAACCCCTTATTCCCTGTAGCTAAGCCGGACCATTCATACAGAATAGTCTTAGACTACAGACATTTAAATGGATATACGCGTGCATATGCTATACAAAACTCACATAGCACTGAACTAATGAGCAACATTGTGCAGAAAAAATATAAAACAACTTTAGATATCTCGAATGGGTTCTTATGCCAAAATATATCACCTGAAAGCAGGGACTTAACAAGCTTTAGCACATTAGGCTCCCAGAAAAAAATCTGTTGTTTGCCCCAGGGGTATAAGAACAGCCCAGGATTGTTTGCAGCTCGTGTGACTGCTATTTTACATGAGATAGACCCTGAAGCATTGTTATATGTGGACGATATATATCTCACAGATGACGAGTTACTACAACATTTAAGACGGGTAGCCCGCATTGTTGTAGGGTTTGCCGAACTGGGCTACAAATTTTACTTCAAAAAGTCAAAAATTGCCTTCCTCAGCGTCCTGTTCCTGGGACATGAGTTAAGGGAGGAGCCTTGCGCCACAATTTTTAGAAAAATGTTCACAATTGCAACCACCAAATACGATTAAAAAACTTCAATCATTGTTGGGCTTTCTAAATTTTGGCAGAACATACATTCCTGATTATGCCACACGCATAAAACCTTTATATGAGTTAATACGTCCTGATTTTTCAAGTTAATTCTGGACAGTTGAACATACACGTACTCTTCGAGAGTTACAGGCAGATATGCTAGCGCCAAACATTTACACACACAGGACAATAAGAAACATTTGGTCATCAGGGTAATAGCTGGGGCAATCGGTTTTACTTCTGTCACATTTAATGAAGGTGAGACAGTCCCGATTGCATACAAATCACATTTGTATTCAGCTGCTGAACAACGCTTTGCACCCACAGAGAAAATTCTCACTACTGTGCAGATGGCTATTATTAAAGAAAGACCTCTTGCCCAAGGAAAGCACATTATTGTCATTTCTCCTATTCCAGGCCTGGAGGCTGTTACAAAAGCTAGTGTCCTGAACGCAAAAGCACTTCATCCACGATGGATACAATGGGCTACGTCTTTAACAGCCACTGATGTAGACTACATTTTCCACCCAAAGTTACAAACTCAAGAATTTCTACAATATGAAGTAGAATATCCAGTTCCCGCTGACACCTTGCCTATTGATCAATATCATGTAGTCATGTACACCGATGGCTCTGCGCAACCAGCGATTGGAACTAAACATCAATATTCTGCTGCATGTGCGGTCGTGAGCGGCTATGTGGAGGGGGAGAAATTCTGTCCCCAACATATCTATACACAGACCTTAGGGGATTGTACAGCACAATTGGCTGAGCTAAAAGCTCTGCTGATGGCACTAGAACATACGGATCCGACACAGTTCACACTGATTGTTTGTGATTCATATTATTGCGTCCAGTCTTTTAATGAATACCTGCATTGCTGGCGTTTGAATGGGTTCAGAGATTCAAAAGGCAACACCATAAAACACAGACTCCTGTGGGAGAAG
The DNA here is from genome assembly GCF_031143425.1 of Pleurodeles waltl. Lineage (NCBI taxonomy): Eukaryota > Metazoa > Chordata > Amphibia > Caudata > Salamandridae > Pleurodeles > Pleurodeles waltl. The sequence continues at coordinate 805,510,455 of NC_090442.1, read as the reverse complement.
GTAGCAGACCTAAAAGAGATGCTACCCAAAGTCCATGTTGTGCATACACTTGGACTCCAGCGTGTTGGAATACACGTTGCTGGAAATACTTTGGCAGATGAAGCTGCAAAGTCAGCAGTGGCAGTCGCCACTGTAGCTGCAGTGACTCGTTTGAGTTCTAAACCAGACACAGATATTATGGCTGCCATAAAAGCTATCGTTGATGGCACGCCATATCCTTAAGGATTTCCTAATAAATATCAATACTTGATGGGAAGTATGCTGAACGCTGAGGTTAAAATTTCAGGCATTCGCGACATCCCCAATAAAGATGTAAGACCTCAATTGATTAAAGCAGCGCATGAGGGTGTGGCATCTGCACATGCTGGTGTTGCAGCTACGATTTCACTCTTACAGGCCCATTATTGGTGGCCCAGTCTCTATAAAGAGACTAAGCAGTATGTCCTTTGTTGTGACATCTGTCAACAAATTAAAGTTTCCACTGCCAAGCTCCCGCCGCAGACACCCCTCTTAATTTCAAATAGACCATTACAATGTGTGTACTTGGACCATTGTGGTCCATTAACACCTTATAGTGCATACAAATATATATTAGTCGCTGTTGATTCCTGCTCCAAATTTGTGTGGGTGTGGCCACAACGCTCGACTGACGCTCGGACTGTTATTAAAGATTTGCGAGTCTTTGTCGGTACATATGCAGATGCGGCATTCCATTCGGACCAGGGCCCTGCTTTTGCCTCAAGGGAATTTAGGGACACCATGGCTTTGTTGGGGGTCCAACTCCAGCACTCGTCTCCATTTCATCCCAAGGGAAATAGTGTTGTGGAGCGATTAAACCACAATTTAAAGCAATCCTTAACGGCCAGAGTCTTAGGTACGGGTCGTAGTTGGCTAACCCACCCGTATGGAGTTCAGAGAGCACTAAATAACCTGCCTAGAAGGTCCCTGGGGGGTCATACTTCATATGAGTGCCTGTTAGGAACACAAATGTTTGTTCCGTATCTTGATGGTCCTGGCATGGAGGCAGCGGAAACAACTATTGACATAAATGATCGTGTCACTGTTTCACAGGAATTACAGCAGTTCCATGAAGATAACTCTTCTAAAAGTGCTGCCTCCACAGGAATTATGGATGTGCCAGTAACACCTACCGGCTGGATTCCCAGGGTTGGGGATCTTGTGCGTGAAAAGCACACAGTGTAAAAAGAATTTGTCTCTTCTTATCGAGCACCAGTCCCTTTGTTGGGGATACACGGTACCAGAACTGTTATTCTACCACCGTTGCCAGGTGCCAAAGAACATCGCTTTGTTTCCATTGACAATGTCAAACTACAACATGTGGCCAATTCTATACAGCCGACCAAGAGGAACGTCCAGTAGTTCCCGAATCCCTCTCACTACTGGAGAAGAAGTTCCGCTTCAAGTTGTTTATACCAACGCTGATACCTCTTCGAGCTTGGGGAGGGTGGATGATGATCTTGCATTAGTTCCACTAACAACAAGCAATTTAGAAACATTTGATCAAGTCACTATGACTACAAGCCAGACGGATGGTGCTGTCTACAGTGTACCAACTCAGAAAACACCAACTCCACCGTTGGCCACTGCTACACCATCTGGTTATTTTGCCGACTACAACAACGGTCTATCGGACTCATTTGCCTCTTCGACAGCTGACCTGTCAGGTGCATGTAAGCTAATACATTGGCTTAAAGAAACATATTTCGTTTTTCCATGGAACTATGTATGGCTTTCCTTGACTGTGCTAGCCTTTCTGCTTTGGATTGGTTTTGTCATTACCTTTTTCTTGTTAATACATGGTCATTTTTTCCCGAGAGATCAGCGGTTGAACAGGTGGAGGAGGTTTTGAAACCACATTTTTCATCACATAAGATTCGAAGAGACTTTTCTTTTGTAAACATTTCTGCAGTGCAAATTGCTGATGGAATTGTGTGGGACAAAGTAATGTTTGATATATATGGTCCCACTGAAATTATTCAAATACCGTATGTGTTAAAATTATCCATGAATGATGTAGTTATACCAGGCATTGTATCTGATGATTGGGATGTGAAAACAGTTGATTCTATGATGACAGAATTGCAATATTATACTGTCTATGAAAACGAACATGTTTACCAGTTTAAAGAAAATTATGGTGATATGCTTTGCTATAATTATTATGGGAACCACTTCCTACATAGAGCGAGCAGTCCAAAAACGATATTTAATTACACACAATGGGAACATTGCCCCACCCCCCGGCAAGGGAGTTCAAAAACTTATACTGAAAAGTTTGCGTATTTTTCGGGGCATCATCAAAAAAATGCTGAGTCATATTATTTTAAGGTAACTCCTACTAAGGATATAAATATGTTATTGACCAACACAAAATGTATATATTCGGATTCCTTTGTTTCCCGGTTATCAATCGAAGGTTATGAATATTGGTCAAAATATGTTGATTTGAAAAGTGTTTTGGGAACAAAGAATTGGCAGACCAAGTGTAGAGAAACATTGTTTAGAGCATGTCTCATTCCTGTTCAAATGATCTTTTTAAATGAAACAGTACACCAAACTAGTTGTTTAGGCTTAGCAACAATTAGAGAATTAAACATGCCAAGTATACCTGCCCCTGCAAAATTTAATAACTGGCAAATGTACACGAATACAACTATAAATGAACTCAATGAGTGGGTCCAGAATGGTGTGTTTAATGCTTCACTGACACGTTCGGGTGGGTGGCTATTGTGGCCGATAGATACAAACGGGTGTCATCAACATTTTGTCACCTCCTCAGGGGGTTTCTGAACGAGTAGGTCAGACCCTCGCTATACATCACCAGAACATGCTGACATAATTACAACATATAGGGGGTCATTCTGACTCCCGCCGGACGCGGTCACCGCGCGCCCGGCGGGAGCCGCCAAAATACCGTACCGCGGTCGGAAGACCGCAGTGGGTATTTTGAGGTTTCCCCTGGGCTGGCGGGCGGTCGCCAAAAGACCGCCCGCCAGCCCAGGGAAAAACTCCCTTCCCACGAGGATGCCGGCTCGTAATCGAGCCGGCGGAGTGGGAAGGTGCGACGGGTGCTGTTGCACCCGTCGCGTATTTCACTGTCTGGCAAGCAGACAGTGAAATACTTGTAGGGGCCCTCACTGGCATGGGCACTGTAGGGGCGACAGTTCCCGGACCGCCGGGAACTGGATGGCGGTATGGGGGGTCGGAATCCCCTCGGCGGCGCAGCTAGCTGCGCCGCCTTGGAGGATTCAATAGGGCGGCGGGACACTGGCGGGAGACCGCCAGTGTTGCCGGTCTGACCGCGGCTTTACCGCCGCGGTCAGAATGCCCTGCGGGGCACCGCCGGCCTGTCGGCGGTGCTCCCGCCGACCCTGGCCCCGGCGGTCTAAGACCGCCGGGGTCAGAATGACCCCCATAGTGTAGGAAAATTGTGCCAACAGTGGCTAAAATCATCCTCACTAGAGGAGGTTAAGACACACCTCAGTCTCCTGTTTAACAACACTGACTTACAAGATTTCTTGTCAGGTCCAAAGATACCACATAGGAAGCGTTTCTTGTATGAGGTATACAATGAAATATGGAAACTTTCCCAACAAGAGGCTGCAGCCCGGTTAAGGCAGATAGATCAGGAAAATTTGAAAAAGGCATTAGCTGTTGTGGATAATGGTATTCACACCTTGTCCGACCGGATATTTACAATTAACAACATTGTTTCTTCTGCTGTAGACATTATACGATCTGATACGTCTTCTTTACATCATGGACAGAGTCAGACCAGGTCCATTATACAGTTGGGTTGGACACTTCAGACATTGAAGGCGGGTCGCGTTCCGTGGCAGCACATCAGTGCCAGGGAAATATTTTTTTCCTTTAATTTGACGCAACAACAACAACTAATGGCTAAAAAGGAGGCGACTTATGTCATGCTTAACATTGAAAAGATAGAAAGACTGCCTTTTACCGTGGCCGAGATTCCTTCAGCAGAGTGATTGATACACGGAGTTATTAATCTGCCTATTTCTACATTACAATTCACTTCTTGTTTGAAACATGTTCCAGTAGGCAGATTTGAAAAGTTTGGAGATAGTTACATCCATGAGGTGTGGGAGCTTCCCTTCTCGTACAAATGCCTCAATGGCATGAAAGAGGTCTTTCTTAGCAGTAGTGAATGCAAGACTTCAGTCAGCCATTCGATGATTTGTAAGCAGCTGCCCCTGCATGGGGCGTGTAATGCCTCGGTTGCGAACATGGCTTGCTATCTGAAGGGAGTTCCAGTCCCCTTGATTAAACGCACGTTCCAGGTGCTTTCAAACGGCAGCTACGTCCTTATCAATAGTGAAGACTGTTGTGGCATGCGGGCCGGAATAGTTTACGTTGTTTCGGTCTCTAAGGTCGTTACATGCTGCGGGAACGTGTTGTTTTCCCCACTAAATTTAGGGAGGTAGCTGATATCTGGCCTGACATTGCTACTTCCAAGGTGAATTTTGACAAGTTAAGTAGACTGAAGGCTTTATTGTTTCAGAAGCATGTGGCCCTTACATCTGCATGCAAGACCTATGCACTTCAAGTGGCAAGGTCATCGGCAGAAATACAGTCCCTGTTAAATATGAACTTTCCGAGACACTTTGGTGAACTCGTGGGACGTATATTTAATGCGTCCAGCACGGCTGGATTAGCACATTTTTTCAAAGTTGTTGGTATTGGTTTTGTTCACACCTTTTCCTCTATATTTGGTTTGATACCTTCGGCTATTCACTCAATTATCTGAAGCATTTTTGGGGGATTTCCAATAACTTTGGCTTTATTAGCCGGCATTTTGCTGTTGCTGTTGTTTTTCTGCAAAGGCTGTCCCGCCGCAACAAGGACAAATGAAGGTGCTTCCATCAGCTCAGCTGTGTCGTGAACGCATGATGCAGCAGTTTGGAGCAACACTCCTGGAACATTTGGGGTGTGACTGGTCTCTGTCATTCAGACCGGTTTTGGATTGTGTGCAGCCCGTATTTTGGTGCCGTTGGTTCTCTTTTGAACATGCACTGGAAGTTTGTCTTTCACAGCAACGCCCCTCAGTGATTGATGCTGATCCGTTGATGTTCTCGTTGAGGGTTCATTACCAGACATGCGCGCTGTGGCTGCGTTTGCTCAGAGACGCTGATTACGAGCTACCCTTCCTGGAGGAAGTTACCATTAACTCGTTAATAGGCACTGCAAGGGATGCAGCCTTCGTTGACACTGGGGCTATGAAACACACCTGCTCCTTAGTGGTTTATGGCACGGATTTACCAGCTTTGTCATCTGCCGAAGTGGAGGACCTCCTGCTATCCATGACTGGTGCTTGATTTGGAACTGTCCTAAATTGACATTTCCTTGGAATTTGGCTCTTGGCCGCATGCTCATCTTTTAAATTGCCGATTATTATGCTTGTGTGTCCTCTTGAATTGTCAAAATTAAGTAGGGTTTTAAATATATTTTAGCTTAAGGCATTTTAGCTTTGGCTTAAACCACTTTCAACCGACAAGGGGAGGGTGTAGAGTAGCCATTTTAAATATAGCTTCATGCACGTTAGTTTAACATACTAGGCCGCTGTGCACTTGGCCCTAGATATATTTTATTCAGCTTTGCACTGTTATTTTACAATAACCAGTTTTTACGGTCTCGTTTTAATTTCTTCTATCACACTGTTTAGCTTGGTTCAGCACTGTGCTCTCAAATAATTCATTCTTGATCGCCCTGTGCTTCAGTCAAGGCTACAGTCTGGTACATTGCCGGTAAACGTGGTAGAAGTTTAGTCTCCAGGATTCGTAGAAAATATACATCCTTACGTAGGGACATTTTCTTAGAACATCTGTGTGTTAGTTATAAAAACACTTTCTAGAACTAGTACACGTCAAGAGGGTGATTCCAGCCAGGGACCCACAACTGTATGCTGAATGCCCCATTGCAGATGCTGATGCAGATTACAGGCCTTTGCTCAGGTATGAGGGTCGATGTCCTCCTGGGGGAACCTGAAAGGCAGGCTTAGAGCTTAAGATGCTGTGCTCGAAAATATAACTTAAAGAGAGAATAACCTAGCGGCACTGTGATAGCTTTATTCTTGTGCTTTACTCTCATCTTCACTATTTTAATATTACTGTGTTGTGTAGTTCTGGTTATTGCAGCTCACGCTTTGCTATCTAAAATGCAGTTGTTATATTATATCAATCTTTAAAACATATACTGCTTTTTGTCATTTATATATGAGACCGCACTGTGTATGAGAGAACCGGTTGTGACCTGAGTGACCACGTCTTCCCTGAGAAGTATTAAGATGTCATGCGCTCAGCTGCCAATTGTCTCTACCATTTGGGAGAGATGAGGCACTGCTAGTTAGCCGGAGCAAAACCCGGATTTGGAGTGACAAGCGTCATCTACCGTGGGCTAGACTCAGTCACCCACATTGTGGACGATCTTGTTGCTCAAAATCCAGTACTCTGGAAAGAAATACACACACATTTACAAAACACAACCACACTGGACAATTCAAAATACACACACCTGATACACATACACACACCACTCCCACACATCCAATCCACTATAAAACACACACCGACATCACCCACAAACCCTTACTGCCAAAATTGCGAAAGAAGGCCAGAGAGACACACCACCAGAAACAACACTAGCATCCACAGACACACAACATCATCACTCACACAACATCCACTTACCTCTGACAACACACACAAACACATCCCCTCACACATCACAACACACACCACCGCACACATCACCCACACCACAACATGGCACCACAACACCCCAGGTTCTCTGAGGAGGAGCTCAGGGTCATGGTGGAGGAAATCATCCAGGTAGAGCCACAGCTATTCGGATCACAGGTGCAGCACACCTCCATTGCTAGATAGTGGAGCTATGGCGCAGAATCGTCGACAGGGTCAACGCAGTGGGACAGCATCCAAGAACACGGGATGACATCAGGAAGAGGTGGAACGACCTACGGGGGAAGGTACGTTCTGTGGTCTCAAGACACCAGATTGCAGTACAGAGGACTGGCGGCGGACCCCAACCTCCTCCCCCACAATTAACAACATGGGAGGAGCAAGTCTTGACCACACTTCATCTTGAGGGCCTCACAGGAGTAGCAGGAGGAATGGACTCTGGTAAGTCAACTCTTAACTATTATATCCCCCACCCTACATGCATGCCATCACATACCCCCACCCTCACCCTCACCCCATCACTCCAACATCTCACATATGTCCCACTATCACAAACCACCCATCCCAACACCAAGCCCTGCATGCAACACCACAGCATGGACACTCATCACCAAAGCATGTCCACTACAGACCCCAAACCAAATATCACACAAGGACCTAGACATGAATGCAAGCACTGGAGTACAGGTCACTCACCCATTGCACATGATGGCACACACAGATGCAATAATCATGCCTTAATACCCCTGCAGGACCCCGACCCAATGTCACTGGACAGGAGGTTCCAGACATGTCCACTCCCCCTCACAGAAGAGGCCCACAGTGATGACAGCAGCTCTGTACGACTGGATCAAGATGACCAGCCCGGCCCATCTGGGACCTCGGGACAGTCGGTTCCCCTGACACTGGCACAAGCCACCACAGAGGCTCCCCCTCAGGAAACACCAGCACAGCACCCACCAAGCGGGCCCATCCCTCTGTCCCCAGGACACATCAAGCAGCAGTGTGTCCACCACTACAGGGAATCCAGGCAAACCCATCACCCCAAGAAAATCAGGGATCTGGGGGCAGTGGGCACACGGTTCAGGGGACAGAGGCACAGGATAACAGGGAAGCTGGGAGGACTGCTGTGCGACAGGGGGAGGACAGGCCCAGGGAACCCACTCTCCACAAGGCCCTCTCCAACATCATGGGAGCGTACCATCATTCCCCGGGAGACGATGGCAACGGTACTGGCCAACTTTCAGGAGACCCAGCGGCTGCAGGAGGAACACTATCTGGGGATCAGGGAGGAACTCAAATCCATCAACACCACCCTGGTCACCATTGTAGGGGTGCTGCAGGACCTTGTCAACACCAGGAGGGACACTGTGGCACAACAAGGGGCCCCTGACACTAGCCTGGATGATGAACAGCCCACCACCTCCGCCGGCGCTAGTGGACAGTAGGCACCACCACAGGACCACAGCACCAGCACACCACCCCCTGCAGATGGAGAGCCACCCTGCAAACGGTCCCTGAGATCCAGGAACAAGACAGAGAACATTGCCAAGACCCCGACAGGAAATTAGACCGCCCTGAATGTCATCCTTCTGTCCCACTTTGTCACCCTGTCCATCCTTAAACTGCCCTAGCTCCACTTCCTATGCCCCTTTGGACAATGCACCTGTGAAACAAATAGACTGGACTCTGCCATGGACATTCCTCCACCATCACCCCTGACCATTTTACAACCCCCTCCACTTATCTGCACAAAAATAAACACACATCAATCACAAAACAATCTGGAGTCAGTCTATGCTTTCACAAATGTATATTTACAATGACTATGGAATATAGCAATGTCAATTTTATTGTCAACATACTGATGTAACACAGCTCTAGTCCATGAGGAAATATAGCAGAGGTCACACAGTGGGACCCACATCTGTGAAATGGAAAGGCAAAGTGACAAGTCAGGGTCCATACACTGGGTGAAAGTGACAGACTTATGATAGTTCAAACAATAGTATGAGATGCGTGAGGCAGTGAAATCTTCTTACCTGTGTCTCACTGGAAGTATTGCTGGATAATGTTGTTTCTGTTGTCGATATCCTCTTCTTCTGGCTCCTCTTCTTCACTGTCCACAGGCTCCACAGTTGCCACACGACCTCCAGTTGGACCATCCTCCTGCAGAAAAGGCACCTGTTGTCGCAAAGCCAGGTTGTGCAGCATACAGCAGCCCACAATGATCTGGCTCACCTTCTTTGGTGAGTAGTAGAGAGAACCACCTGTCATATGGAGGCACCGGAACCTGGCCTTCAGGAGGTGGAGGTTCTTTCTATAATCCTCCTAGTTCTCCCATGTGCCACACTGTAGCGTTCCTCTGCCCTTGTCCTGGGATTTCTCACTGGGGTCAGTAGCCATGACAGGTTGGGATACCCAGAGTCACCTGCAAATGTCGAGGGACAACTGTTAGACACACACTAACTCGTAGGGACAACCCCAGACCCAGACAGCTATTCACACGGTATAGGGTCCTTGTGCTCACCTATTAGCCACACACGGTGCCTCTGGAGTTGCCCCATCACATAACGGATGCTGCTATTCCTCAGAATGTAAGCGTCATGCACTGAGCCCGGAAACTTGGCATTCACATGGGAGATGTACTGGTCGGCCAAACACACCATCTGCACATTCCTTGAATGGTAGCTCTTCCTGTTTCTGTACACCTGTTCACTCCTCCGGGGGGTACAAAGGCCACATGTGTCCCATCAATGGCATCAATGGTTGGGGATATGTCCCAGGGCATAGAAGTCACCTTTCACTGTAGGCAAATCTTCCCCCTGAGGGAAAACGATGTAGCTGCACATTTGTTTCAGCAGGGCAGACCACACTCTGGACAACACGTTAGAGAACATTGGCTGGGACATCCCTGATGCAATGGCCCCTGTTGTTTAAAAAAGACCCACTTGCCAGGAAATGGAGTACTGACAGGACCTGCACTAGAGGGAGAATCCCTGTGGGATGGCGGATAGCCAGGTCTGGCTCCAACTGGGCACACAGTTCATGGATTGTTGCACGATCAAGTCTGTAGGTGACTATTACGTGTCTCTCTTCCATTGTCGACAGGTCCATCAGCAGTCTGTACACTGGAGAATGCCACCATCTCATCACTTGCCCCAGCGGACGTGCCCTATGGACGAGAACAACGAGCAGAGAGTCCGCCAACACTGAGGTATCACAAATTGTCTTTAGCACACATTTATTAATCCGCAATGTGCCTGTTACTGTGTGTATGCAAGGCCTACATAGGTGTGACGCAGTTATTATTATTGCCATGTGGCCCACTGAAATGGCGGCTGCCTGACCTGTAAGGTGGGACTAAGGGATATGAGGTAACTGCGTTGGCGTTCTACACCGTCGCCGTAGGTGGTCGAAGACCTCGGCGCAATCCTGCATTGGTTAACATTGAACCCTATAGGTCCGAGGAGCCAAGGACGATGTACGCCGCCGGTGACGGTACGCACAGCCGCGGACGTGACTGCCATTTTCTCTCTGTTCACTCACTTGATACCTGACCTTCAACAGGAGAGGACCTACACTGTAAGTGCTGCTGTGACCTCAGTCTGGAAGCAACTATGGCTCATGTGTCTGCGGAAAAGGCCCCTGCCTTCACTTCAGAGGATTTATAGAAGTTAATGGATGGGGTCCTCCCCCAGTACACGCTACTCTACCGTCCTCCAGACAAACAGGTGAGCACACTGTGAGCATGCTGCATGGGCAATGGCTGTTTGGAGTGGTGTGGATGGAAGATACATGGGGGGGAGACTAAGCGCTGCATGAGCGGACAGTGAGTGTCTGTGCGTCAGGGCAAGGGTGGGAACATGGGCCAATGACTATGACGGTCTGAATGGTGAAAGATTTACCTTTTCCCCTGTACTATTCCTCTAGGTCAGCGCCCACCAGAAGAAGGATATTTGGCATGCCATCGCCAAGGAAGTCCGGACCCTGGGGGTCCACCACAGATGGAGCTCCCACTGTCAGAAAACATGGGAGGACATTCGCTTCTGGAGCAAGAAGACGACAGAGGCCCAGCTGGGAATGGCCTCCCAATGTGGGAGGGGTGCCCATTGCACCATGACCCCCTGATGTTCCGGATCCTGGCTGTGGCGTATCCAGAGTTGGATGGGCCCCTGAGGGCATCACAGCAGCCACAAGGGGGTGAGTACAGACACATTCATCTGACTCTGTGCACATTACGAGGTGCCTGGGTGGGGGAGGTGGGCAGTGGGTTTCCCTAGGCCAGGGCAAAGTTTGTAGGCAAGGTCCCTTGTGAGGCAGGCTATGTGGCATCCCAACCCCACCAGTGGTAAGAGCCATCTACAGCTAGTCAGGCTCCTGTAACTTCCATGTGTGCAGCAATCAGGCATAGGCCTTGTACCCCATGGCCTTGTGAATAATCTAGGAAGTGTTAGTGCATGGCGTAGTGCTGAGATCTGCTGTGTCTGTAGTTTACGCCAACGGTAGTGGTATTGCATGCACTGAACATGTCTTTCTTCTGTCCTCCCCCTCTTCTTGTGGTGCCCCTGTTCTTGTGTGCAATAGCATCATCTGGCGGAGGAGCAGTGGCACCGGAGCAGGAGGGAGCTGCATCCCACTTGGCCCTGGAGGGCGAAACAAGTCTGAAGCCACCAGTGGGACGTAGGGCAAGGGGAGCTTCACGGCGGGAACAGGAGGTGACAGCAGCGACAGCGACTCCTCCTCTGATGGGAGCTCCCTTGCGGTGGTTGGCCCCTCTGAGCCCCCCCCCATCTACAGGTACAGCCACCACCCCCCTACCAGCACCGCCCTCCCAGCAGCCCCTCAGTGTGTGTCCCGTGCCCGCTCACCCAGGAGGGTGGGCATCTCCTTCGCCCCAGGCACCTCAGGCCCTGCCCAAGTAAACCCTGCTGCCCTCAGTGAGGAGGCTATTGACCTCGTGAGATTCCTCACTGTTGGGCAGTCTACCATTGTGAATGCCATCCAGGGTGTTGAGAGGCATTTGCAACAAACAAATGCATACCTCAAGGGCATTAATTCTGGCCAGGCAGCCCAACAGAGAGCCTTTCAGGCTCTGGCTTCACGACTGATGGCAGCCATTGTCCCTGTGTCCAGCCTCCCCCCTCCAACTTCCTCCACCAGACCCAATCCCCTGTACCTCAGCCTATCCCAAGCACACCATCAGACCAGCATGCACACACATCAACACACAAAAGTGGCTCAGGCAAACATAAGCACCACACATCCCACAGGCACTCACACAAGCATCACACCCATGCAGACATACCAACATCCACTGCCTCCACTGTGTCCACCTCCTCCACGTCTCCCTCTTCACTCCTAGTCTTGTCTCCACTCACACCTGCATGCACTACATCTTCAGCCACTACCTCCATCACCAGCGCTCCCATCACCACACACCGCTCACGTGCACTCACCACCCCCACTGCCATTCACACATCCCCAGTGTCCTCTACCAGTGTGTCTGTGACCCCTCCTCCCACAGTACACAAACGCAGGCACACACCCACCAACAGCCATCCACCTCCCAACAGCCTCCAGCCCATGCACCTTCACCCAAATTCAGCAGACGTACACCTCCTATAACCACCACCTCTTCTTCCACTCCCAAACCCCCTCCATCTACCTGTCCCAGTGTGTCTAAAAATATTTTCCTGGCTAATATTGACCTCTTCCCTACACCTCCCCCCTGCCCGTCCCCTGGGCCAGGCTTTCCAGGTCCCAACCCAGCACCTCAGCCACCACATCACCAGGCACAGTGGTGCCAGCAACTGCGGGCTATTGGAGTGCGCCAACCATCAGGGCTGCCAGTGTGCCTCGGAGCGAGGGCAAAGAAATTCCGCCAGAGGCAAAACTTAAAAAGTTGCCAACATCCCAGAGGGAGAAGCAGAAAACACCTGCCACCAAGGGCTCAGGGAAACCAAAAAGGGATAGTGGCAAGACAGCAGTGCCACCATCCAAGGTGGGAAAGGGCCAGAAACTGAAGGGCAGGTCATGAGAGGGCATGGTGGCACCGACTGAGGGACCAGTCTCACACCTTCTGTCCACGTCGACGACAACCTTTACAGCGGAGAAGACCGCCATCTGCACCATTACAGAGCCCGCCACCAGCACTGCTTTCATTGAGCCCGCCATCAGCACCGCAGTCACTGAGCCCGCCACCAGCACCGCCGTCACTGAGCCTGCCGCCAGCACCACTCCCACAGAGCCCGCTGCAAGGATGAAGTACTCTGGGCACAAAGCTCCCTCCAGAACCAGTGGAGAAAGACATCCACTACCTCTGTCCTTGGCAGGATGAAGCACTATGGGCACAAAGCTCCCTCCAGAACCAGTGGAGAAAGACATCCACTACCTTTGTCCTTGGCAGGATGAAGCACACTGGGCACAAAGCCCCCTCCAGAACCAGTGGAGAAAGACATCCACTATCTCTGTCCTTGGCAGGATGAAGCACTCTGGGCACAAACCCCCTCCAAAACCAGTGGAGGTTCACATCCACTGGAGAGACTGTGGCTTTGCACTCCCCAGGATACAGCAGTGGGCAAAGAACCCACTGGAAAGACTTGAGAGACTGTGGCTTTGCACTCCCCAGGATAAAGCAGTGGGCAAACCACCTACTGGAAAGACTGAGAGACTGTGGCTTTGCACTCCCCAGGATAAAGCAGTGGTCAAACCACCCACTGGAAAGACTTGAGAGACTATGGCTTTGCACTCCCCACGATAAAGCAGTGGGCAAACCACCCACTGGAAAGACTTAAGAGACTGTGGCTTTGTACTCCCCAGGATAAAGCAGTGGGCAACCCACCCATTGGAAAGACTTGAGAGACTGTGGCTTTGCACTCCCCAGGATAAAGCAGTGGGCATGGAGCCCCCTCGTGGAGCAGTGACGTTGTGCGTTCATCAGGCTGAGGTGCATCCCCTCCCCCTCCCCCTGAGGTGCCTGTTTATTTTCAATCTGATGCCCCTCTAGTGTTCTCTCCATTTGGAGTATCGAGTGTGGGCCTCGCCCATGCATTTTTGGCCCAGTGGTCCACGGACAATGATTGGTGCACTATCCGGACTGGTGTAGTTGGTGTACATAATTGTATATATTGTATTTAGAGTTTTGAGTACTGGATTATTATTGATTACATTTGTTCAAATCAATTCCTTTTGTCCTTGCGTTATTGAAGGGGAGTGGGGGGGTGTATATGTAATGTTGCAGCATGTATTTGTGTGCATGGTGTTGTGGGTGAGGGTGGGGGTGGGGGTTTTGAGTGTTGCGTGTGAGTGTCACTCTCTTTTCCCTCCCTCCTCCCCCGTGTTGTAGGTGCATTACCCACCGTGGTCGTCACCACTGTGCCTGGAGCTCCTGATAGAGGAGCAGGAAGACGATCGCCGGCAGGATGTGAAGTTCTGGCTCCATGGCGTCCTGGTTCCTCGTGGGATGTGGAGAGGTGAGTGATTTCCCCTTCTGTGTACTGTTTCCGCTGTGTTTTTGATCGCGTTGGTTCCGCCCCGGAAAAGGTGGCAGGTTGGCATCTTGTGATAGGGTCGGCGGTACATTGTGTCTGGCCTGTCTGTTGGTGGTTACCGCCGCGCTGTTTGTTTTTACCTCCGTGGCGGTCGGAGTGTTAAAGTGGCTGTCTATGTTGGCGGTTTCCGCTGTGGTCGTAATCCCATTTTTTTCCCCGCTGGCCTGTTGGCGGTATTACCGCCGCTTTAACACCGACCGCCAGGGTTGTAATGAGGGCCTAAGTGTCATACAGCTAGCATAATTGTGGATACTGCGACATTCCTGTTATGCACTTTTGTACAAGTTCATTGTGTATTCATAGAAGGTAATAGAGATATTATGTGCAATTCTTGTATGATTGTTTGATACTCTAGGAACAAGACAAATCCTAGTGGATCACTTCCAGAAAAACTCATCTACAAAATTAATTGATCTAATAGAGGACAAGTACACTGTGTAAGTGGTCATTGTTATATTAATGACTTGTACATTCATAATGTAAAATTTTGTTAATGCCTATTGATTGACACAGGTTTGTCGCTTGTCCAGTACAGATGTTCACTCAAACAGAAGAACCTAAAAAATGAGAGGAAAACTACTGAGCAGACTAGACAGAATTTTCAGAAGACCCAGCAACAGTTTGTGTCTATGTAACTCTCTTCTTTTGTTATTTTTCCCAATCCCCTTCCCTTCTGAGGCAACACTTGATTCACAGTACTAATTTCCTAGATCGAATGCTGCACAAGGAGTGAGTGGAAGTTCAGCATTGTCTCCTCGGACAAGTACTTCAGGTGAATGGCATGACAAAAAGCCAAGACACTACACTCCTTTCCCATTCAGATGATTTGGACCTGATAAACTTGATAAACAGCCAAGAGCTGGCTCAAGCCTTAACAGACAGAACCAAAGAAACCCCTAGTGTGTTATATTTGGCTAGAGCTCTAGCCAAAATGCAACATGAGGTATAGTCCTTGCAGTAAGAAAACCAATCACTCTGGAATGAACTAGTAAGATATCATCCTTGTAATTCCCCTCGGTTATCAGGTTTGGGGGCCATATCCAAGGACAAATGCCCAATTCTTCAACCCTCACATTTTAATGAATTGGAACAACAGATAGTCCCTGTATATGGGGGTACACACCCCATCAATGTTACCAACACAACATCTACCCCTGATCTACTAAGCATTGCCTAATTATTTTTTAGGGACAGTACAAAATTTGATGCAATTTGGAGCCAGTGCCAACTGCAATTTCTATGGAAGCCCAAAGCCTTTCCCTCAGACACCGCTAGCATTGCATTTGTGGTTACTTATCTAGGTGATAATACCGCAAACTGGATGACTCCCTCATGGAGAATGATGATCTGTTGCTGCATGACTTTACGAGATTCAGAGAAGCGATGCATCACTTGTTTGTAAAACATACCTTTGCCCAGGCCAGTGACAATGAGTTGTTAAATTCATGGCAGGGAAATGATTTGCTTTCTTACATAAGAACGTTCTGTATCTGGTCATAGAAACACAGTGGCCAGAAGAAAAAAGAACCTAGTTTTTTTTTTACAGAGGGTTGAAGGACAAGTTTAAAGACTGCTTGCCCCATATTTTTGACCTCCCAACTGACTACTCAGAATTAATTGACTTAGTTGTCAAACCAGACTATCATTTGAACCAACATAGAGGTGCGCAACCTCAGGGTGAACCCAAATTATTTATAATTCGAGCCAAATGTAGGGATGCTGAGGTTAAGACCCATGACTCCATTGAACCTATGCAAAAAGGAGGAATTTGAGGTTCCTTGTCCAGTGAATAAAAATAATGATGAAGAAAACTAAATTTATCCCTATACTGTGGAAAAGCAGGGCACTTCACTTTTGACTGTGTAGCTAAACTAAAGGGAGTATGAAAGACTGTTGTAACAGTTACTGAAGCCTTTCAGGAAAACTAGTGAGTTAGACTAGTTTAGAGGTTGACTGGTCAAGTAAATCCTCTAAACACACCTCACAATATCTAGCCAATACTGTAGGTGGGATTCCATGCCACCTGATCATCCTGGTTACTATGATAATTTCGCCATAGCTGAAAAAAATCTTGCCTATGATTTTGGATTCAGGAGCCTTAAGATAATATATAGACCTGACATTGGCAAGAGCATTGAACTTTCCTAAAGTTAGGAAGCATGAACCTGAACATATGAGCACTGTTGATGATTCAGATTTTTCATATGGACTATTCCATTAGCCTTGGCTTGTGGGAATGGATATGCAGAGACCTTGTCTTTTGATCTAATAGACACATGCACCTTTGTCGCCATCTTAGGGGTACCCTGGTTGCAACTCCATAACCCTTTCATTGATTGGTCCTTACATTTGGTGACCCTAGGGTCACACTATTATCAAGTCAACTGTTATACAATGGCACAGGATATGATACCACCCCTGACCTACGCAGCAGATGATCAAGGACTCATGGTTTTTCTTCCATTCTGCTTTTTCTGGATGCATTTGATGAGGAAAAAAGCTATGCATTTATCCCCTCATAGAGAGGTTGACTGTTGAATCAATTTACTTCCAGGAGCTGTTCTTCCACTCAGTCACATTTATGCATTATCTGAGCCTGAGTCAAAACATCTAAAACAGTATTTTGATGACTGCTTACATTAGGCATTATTAAGCATTCCACCATCCCTGCTCCCTCTGCACTCTTTATTTTCCCAAAGAAGAACGGGGACCTGTGTGTACATATTAACTACAGGGCACTTAATAAGGTGATAGTGTATAATCAGTACTCACTGCTTTTAATTCCCTTCTCATTAAATCAAGTATGGAATTCCATGATCTACACAAAACTGGACCTGCGTGGGGCTTATGACCCAATTCGGGTTGAGGAGGGCAATGAGTGGAAGATGCCCTTTTGGACTAAGTTCATGCTGTGTGAGTACATTGTCATCCTCTTTGGCCTATGTAATGCACACACAGCCTTTTGGTTCTTTATAAATGAAGTCTTACATGACCTACTGGACATCTGTGTCATTGTATACATCAATGACATACTAATTTACTCCAGAAACATTACCAAACTCATTTGCCAAGTGCAAGCAGTCTTACAACGACTTCAAGACCATGACCTCTTTGCCAATTTTGAAAAATGCACCATCCACACTCAATCAGTGGAATTTTTAGGATATATCTTGTCCACTGATGGAATCACTATGGACAAAAAAAGGTTCAGGCAATCTTAGACTGGCCGGCAACCACTACCATGAAAGAGGTGCAGAGTTTCCTAGGATTCGTGGAATTCTATAGGAGGATTACCTTACACTTTTCAGACATTGTGAGTCCCATTACTAAACTGCTAAGGAAAAAGGTACCCTTTTCTAGGTCTAAAGAAGCCAATGAACTTTACAGCTGCCGGCCAGCCACAGCAAAGACTCTGCTCAAAGCAAGGGAAAGCTGTCAAAAGGCTCTCCCTTGCTTCGAGCAGAGGTTTCCTCTGTCCTCCTGCCCACAGAGATGCAGGCAGGGAAACAGAAGAAACAATTGCTCTCACAGAGAGGGAGCTGCTTTAGTCAACTGCGGCTGTGCATGGCTGAAGCCCTGCGGCCAACCCCCACTGCGTACAGCCGAAGGTCATGTCTGGTGGTGGTTAGATTAATGTATTGTAATGAAAACTACTTTACGTAAAAAAAAAAACCATAGAAATTCACTGAAAAGAACAACAGTTACAGGGACTTTTGAGTTAGGAATTAGAATTTAAAAATCCTTAGAAATTCACTTAAAAGGTTACAGCAACGTTATAGTTATATTCTGAATTTACTTGTACAAAAGCTGAGAAATTCAACAGTTATAGGTAGAGTTATTTCAAGTAACTGTAACTTATGCCCTAAGGTAACTATAAAACACAATTACAAGAGGAACCCAGAATGTTCATGTAAACCTGGAACAATTATTATTATTATTAATATTATTTTTTTATTGTTTATTAAAGGATATAGGGTGATACAGAGTATATAAAAATATACCTTCAAAGCATTTCTTTACAACAGGTAATTTCACAGTAGAGATATAGACATATGCAATCTAACAAATATTCTGAATAATAGGTTGAATGATTATAAGTAAATATTTAGGGGAGGAATTGAAAGGGAAAATAGAGAACGAAGAAAAAGGTTGGTCTTGGGGTGGGAGGGGGATAGGAACATCATATAAACTAAAAAAGGGGAAAAGGAGGTTGGGAGAGATAAATAGATGAAGGGGCGGGAAGCCTTGGAGCCAGAATGTCAAGGCTGGTGCGTGAGTAGTCCGATTATTCCCTGTCTGATGTGGGTTGTCGCGTAGAATTAAATAGTATGGCATATGTGCCTAGATGGTTATGATATGAGGTAAACGTTCCAGTGCGTGAGGAAGGATAGCGCCAGGGAAGGAGCGCTCAGGGGGGTATCCGTGGAAGTATGTAGATTAGAATGTTTTTATTTGGAGAGTGGATTTTTCTTATGTGGATTAGATAATCAGACACTGGTCGGATAGGGGGAGAAGGAGGAATATATGATTAATCGGCCCAAGGTCTAGGACGTTTATCAAGGCGGAAGACCTAAGGGGTGGAGGAAAAAGAAAAGAGAGGAAGGGAGGGGGAGATACGAGGGGGAATAGGAAAGGGAGGGGGGAGGAGAGTGGAGAGTTCTGAGATGACGATTGCCGCCCGCCGACCATCCACCAGCTGCCTCATGATCTTGTCAGGAAGGGGCTCCAGACTTCCGTGAATAGTGCTGCTTGATCCTGCAGATTGTAAATTACTCGCTCATGGGTGGCAGTTTGGAACATGGCTGTCATCCATTCTGTTGGTATGGGGGCAATACTGGACCTCCAGTGCCGGAGTATGCAAATTTTGGCTGTGGCATTTGCCGTATGGAGTAACCGTTTATGGGCTCGTGATAGGGAGTGGTACTGTGGCATATTGAGTAAAAGAATGAGTGATGGTGGGGTCGGGTTTGGTATCTGTATAGAGCCTATCAGAGTGTGGCGCACTGCTTCCCATAAGGGTTGGTTCGTCGGGCAATGACATAGGATGTGGAGTAAGTCACAATGGGGGTCTGCACATCGCCAGCATTTCGCATGTGGCATCAAGCCTGCCCTAAAAAGTTTTATGGGGGTCCAGTACCATTCTTGGAGAACTTTAAATAGACAAAATTTCAGACGGGCTTCGCGGACTCCCCTGTCAAGGGCTTCTATTATGTCTGACCATTCTTCTTCAGTATAGGTAATCTCAAGTCGGTCCTGCCATTTTAGGCGCAGTCGTTCGAGAAGAGGCTGCGAGTAAAGATGGTTTGTTAGCTCTGCATATAGACCAGCCATAACGCCTCTGTGTCGGCCCCACTTCTGGAGATAGGTGACAATGGGTGAGGCTTTAAGTATCCATGGGGGGGTTCCTAGGGCTCTGCGCATGTAATGCTTAAGCTGCATGTATCACCACTCTTGGTTATTGTGTATGCCAAACTCTTCCTGAAGGGCGGCAAAGGTTCGAAAGCTATCACCTTCTATGATTTGAGGTATGTTATGGATACCAGCGTCGCTCCATTGGGGCCATCTGAGGAGGTTTCCTCTTATTTTTATGCTTTTATTCCCTGCTATAGGGGCCTGGGCATGCAGGAAAGGGTGTGTACCAAGTAATCGGTGGGCTCTGCGCCATGCTGTGTTTGTGGCCATAAGGATGGGGTTAGGTAACTGGGGATGATCAGTGTATATCCCTCCTATCTCTGTATGCTGACCTCTTAGGAGTTTCTCTATGGTTACCCATTGCGGGGGATCCAGTGTATCTGGGAGTGTGTACGCTAGCTGTGATCATTGTAAGGCTAATGAGTATTGTTCTACTGAGGGTAGGCCTAAGCCTCCATAGGGTCGTCTTGCCAATATCGTTGCAGGTTTCAGCCTTGGGCGTATGGAGCCCCAGACGAAGGTCCTTATTGTTGCGTCGATCAGGCGGAGCGAGGAGAGAGGTATCTGTAGAGGGAGCATGTCTAATATGTATGTGAAGTGTGGGAGGGTAACCATCCTAACTGCCTGCGTCCTGCCCCGCATGGATAGGCCCAGTAGTGACCACTTGGCGAAGTCCTGTTTCATTTGGCATATAAGAGGATCTAGGTTGACCCTGACCATGTGTTCCAGGCCTCGATTGATAAACGTTACTAAGTATTTAAGGCGAGTCGGGGTCCATTTAAATGGGAGGCCATGGATTGCAGCTCTCGTCGTTACGTGGGATAGTGGTAGCGCTTTGCTCTTATCCCAGTTTACCCGATATCCGGATAAGGGTGTGAAGCCCTCTATGATAGAGAGTAATGATGGCAGGGAGTTTTCAAGGTTGGACAAAGTTAGCAGAATGTCATCTGCGTAGAGGTAGATTTTGGATAAGCCCCCTGTTAAGGGGATACCTTTTATCTGTTCAGAGTTCCGTATGGTAGCTGCCAGAGGTTCCACTGCCAGTAGAAATAGGAACGGTGACAGGGGGCAACCCTGGCGAGTGACTCTTCCAATGGGGAATGGGTCTGATAGAAAGTCCCCGCAATTAACCTGTGCCGTGGGGTGGTCATACAGTAAACGGACTTTGGAAATAAATTGTTCTCCGAGGCCGAAGTGCTTCATGGTAGTAAACAGGTAGGACCATTCGATACGGTCAAATGCTTTCTCTGCATCTAGAGATTGAGCAAGGGCTTCATCTGGTAGTTGTAGTGATTCCAGTAAGGTATGACAGAGGGTACGCATGTGATTTATGGAGGTGCGACCCGGTACAAACCCCACCTGGGTATTATGAATCAAGGACGGTATCACCTTACGTAAACGTGCTGCTAAGACGCTGGCTAGGAGTTTAACATCTCCGTTCAGAAGGGAGATGGGACAATAACTGCCACAGAGTAGGGGATCCCTCCCTGGCTTAGGTAAAACGACAATCGTGGCCCTGTTGGACAGAGCACCCAAGGAGCCTTCCTGACATGCTTCCGTAAGTGCCTCTGCACTGCTGTGATTGCCTCTTCCCCGGCCCATCTACAAAATTCCACAGGGAATCCGTCCTCTCCTGGAGATTTATGATAGGGGAGGTTTGCGATGACTTGCGTTATTTCTTCCCTGCTTATATCGCCTTCTAGGAGGGCCTCCGACAGACAAGGTAGGTTGGCCGCGTTAAGGAATGCCTCCGTCTGTACATGATCGGTCGCTATTTCAGGGGTATAGAGATGTCGGTAGTACGTGGCAAATTCGTTCACAATTTCTTGCAGGCGGGACAATACCGCTCCTGAGGAGGACGTTATGGCCGGGATAGCAGAGGCAGCCTCTCTCTGTCGAAGCTGTGCCTCTAGGAGGCGTCCTGCCTTCTCGCCTTGTTCATAGTGGCGACCGCGTAATCGTTGCAACGCGTATTCCACCGGAGATGTATAGAGTTCATTGCGTGCCATTCGAGCCTGTTCTAGGGAGCGGCGCAACTTGGGAGACGGCTGGGCAGTGTATTGTTTAGTGAGATTCTGGATTGTGGTTTCTAAGGTGCTTTGGCGGGCTACTCTGTCTCTGTTGGCTAATGCTGTGTCACGCATCATGTTCCCTTTCAGAGTCGCCTATGCCGCTGCCTATAGAACCCTTTTGCAAGTCACAGTACCCATATTTTAGGACATATATGTGGATATATATGGGTCTTAAGTTGCTCCTTCCCTTGGGGGGAGCGGTATCTATTTATAGCGAAGCGCCATGGTTTTCGACTGAGGGAGGTTAGACCTACTTGGATCAGGAGTAATATCGGGGAAGGGTCTGAGAGACCGCTATCTAGGATACTAGTGTCTGGCATGTGGGGGATTATAGTATGTCATACAAAGAAATAATCCAGGCGTGATTGGGTACCATGGACAGATGATAGAAAAGTATATTCCTTATCTTTCGGGTGTGTTATTCTCCAGCAGTCAACTAAGCCTGCATCCGTGGTTAGGTCCGTCAATAGTGTCCTGTCATGATTATTGCCTACATCAATGGGGCCTGTCCTGTCCAATATGGCATCTCGGGCGAAGTTCCAGTCTCCCCCGATTATGTAGCGGGTAGTTCTGATTTCGGTCAGGAGGCGATTTAGTTGTAGGAAGAAGGGGCGCTTTGTGCTGGTTGGTGCGTAAATGGAGCCCACGCATAGAAAGGTGTTTCCTAGTTTTAATTTAGCGAATATATATCTTCCCTCCGCATCATTCCATGTTTTAATGATTGTAATCGGGAGGGACTTATGCGTTAGTAACGCTACTGCGCATTTGCGAGGCATGCCATTCCCAGTCTCTTGGTCTGTTGGGCAGCAGCTAAAAGCAGCCTTTCCTACCCAGTCCCGTTTAAGTTTACTGGATTACAGGATATCGAGGTGTGTTTCTTGAATCAGGGCAATGTCCACTCTTTTAGATTGAAGATAGGACAGTATCTTTTTCCGTTTAACATAGCTCGTCATTCCGTGTACATTCCAGGAGAGGATTCCTAGTGGATGTGTCGCATGGGGGGCGTTCCCTGACATTCTAGGCGATAGTGTAAGGTCTTGACGGTTCCAGGGACGGTGATAGTGGAGGGGGGGCTACTTCAGCTGTTAGAGTGGGGGTTGTGCTTGTTATAGTGTGATGGTTTGGGGGAGGGAGGGTGCAGCTGGCGGGGACCGGGTGTTCTCTCTAGAAAAGGAGGGGGGCAGAAAAGAGTAGGGGAAAAAAAGAAAGGGAGGGAAATAAGAAAAAGGAGAAAAGGAGATGGAAATAGAAATAGATGGGGGGGTGAGAGATAATGCAGAGAAGACAAGGAGGGATGTGAAGATCGATATGTGGGATAAAATAAAATAAAGTAACAAGAGAAAATGCTGGGAGAGGAGATAGAAGACAGATGGATGGGGAGGCTAGGGATCCAGCCTCTGTGATCAGATCTGTAAACGGCAGGTCTGATTCCTCTCAGAACTCCCGTGCCGTCGGGGTGGTCTCTGCCGGGGAGGTGAGGGGGGGGGGGCAGAAGACAGCCTGTGACGATTTATGACAAGAAAAGAAATTGCGTGGGTCCCGGAGGGGGGGAGGGGGTCACGAGTGCATTGTAAAGGGAAAAAACCTTGGTGGGGTTGGTAACCATGATAATGATGATGACGATAATCAAGGTTTATCATCCTGGACGAGGATAGGATGTCTTGCGTGAGTCATGTGTTTACAGTTTTGGGATAGAGAGCAGCCACCATACTTGGGTAGTGCTGTTGTGTAGAATCATATGTTGTGGGAGTGATTTGGTAA
Organism: Pleurodeles waltl; assembly: GCF_031143425.1. Taxonomy (NCBI): domain Eukaryota; kingdom Metazoa; phylum Chordata; class Amphibia; order Caudata; family Salamandridae; genus Pleurodeles; species Pleurodeles waltl. Next base: position 805,486,920 of record NC_090442.1, on the reverse strand, counting down.
AAGAGGAGAGGAAAGAGGTTAATGCAGGGGTTTGAGGGTATATTATGGGAGTGGAGGGGAAGGGCGGGGGAGAGGGAAGGAGGGTAGGTTGGGGTGGGGGGGAAATGAGGCAATATAGTACTGGTTCAGGCGGAGGTTCGAAGAGGTACAGGCATAGAACATCCTGAATACTTCTATACATCTATAGTGTCACTATATCACATAACACAACACTACTGTAACCTGTTGATTCTGATAACATAATATATCATAATTCCTTGTCATACTGTTATATTATCGGCTGTTAAGCTGTGTGCCAGGAGGCTTATCGTAGAGTAAATAATGAGAACTGACGAGTCCTGGTCTATGCGTAGGCAGTGTATGTTTCTCACTTCACTGTATATACCTTGTATTGTATTATTACATCATAATACTATAAAGTAGAGTATATTCAGATATTGCCAGTTTGCTAGCTTAACATATGATACAATCATGATTGCCCTGTCCTGTGTGGGGGTTGCGGATGTCGGCAGTAAGTAGTCTGGAGACGAGTATGTATGCTCAGTATAGGCTATTAACAATTTATGCTATAATACGGTGGTTTGCAGCATTGCATTATAGAAGGCCCTGATATGCATTGGGTTGTGTGTCGCAGAGTTTAGTTTAGTTTAATTTAATTTGATCTTGGGCCCTGAGAGAGCGATGGTAGTTAATTAGCTCTGGTGTAGGTGTTAACCATATGGATTACATGTTAAATCAGGTTTAGCTTGTGCTGTATTGTTTGCTGCTACGGGGTATTCTGTAGTGCGGTGAGGGCGTGTCAGTTTGTTTAATAGGTGTTTGACAACGCCACTACAAAGCTATAAAGCTAAGCCTTGACTCTTATGTAGCCTGTGGGAATCGGTGAAATCTAGTCCAAGCACTAATATATGTACCCTATCTTATACTAGAAACAATTTACATGATATTGTCACATTATAAGGCCTTATATTACTTAGTAGAGAACAAGGGTATATTAACCGCCTATTTTTAAGAATGACACCAACGACCATAAACAGTTATGAAAAAGATACAAATATAAGATCCAAATATGTACTCATCCGTCCATGGGGTTGTCGGCGGCTGCGTATCAGTGTTATTGCAATTGTCTCACATATGCCCTATATCGAATCGCCATCTCAGGGAGATACAGTTGTTGGTTTTAAAGGGGAGCGGGATTTGTCTCTTTCCGATAGCTGAGTATGGACTGCCATGGCGCGTAAGACCTGGCCCCTGTCATCGTATGATCTAGCTAGTCTCTCCATGTCCCTGCCCCTTTGACAGGTGTCAGCGTCATGTAGGGCCGTACTTGCTTTCTCCATTCCTGGGGGGGAGGTTCCGTTACCTTCATCATCCCCTGAAGTATTTTGCGGGCGGTTTGTGCTGGTAGAATCCATAGTTTGAGGTTGGAAAGAGTCAAGGAAGAGTTTCAATTCTTCGGGGTTGTAAAAATCCTTGGATACTCCGTTTTTGGTGACCTACATTCTTGCGGGGTCAAAAAGGCCATATTTCATCTCCAGTTGATGAAGCCGGGGTCGTAGGGCTAGAAAGGCCTTTCTGCGCCCATTGGTCTCTTTGGAATAGTCGGCAGTTATTCGGATGTCATGCTGATTTATCTGGAAAGGTCAGTGACTACGCACCGCTTGGAGTATTTGACGGGTTTGATTATGTCATAGTAGGCATGCAATAATTGGTCGAGGCCTTGAGGATTTGTCGGAGAGTTTCGGGCCTACTCTGTGCGTCCGTTGGAATTCCAGCGGTGGATCGAAATCCAGTGAGGTCAGTTTAGAAAGGGTAGAGCCCAGAAAGGCCTGCATATCTGTGCCTTCTTCGTTTTCCGGAATCCCAAGTAGTCGGATGTTGTCTCTTCGACTTCTGTCCTCCATATCCGTTAGTTTACTCCTGAGGTAGAGGAGGTCTTGGTCTCTGTCCTGGGACGCGGCTGCCTGCGCTTCCAGTGATCCCATGCGTTGTTCCAGTCCTGTCACCCTGGATTGGAAGCCTGCAATGTCTGATCGCATGGATTTGGTCTCCAGTGTTAGTGAGGTTATAGATGTGTCCATTCCCTCTATTCGGCGGCTGACAGCGGTGATCTCCTGTAGTATCCGATCCATGGTTGTGGATTGTTCCTTGTCAGACATTGTGGTGGGCTCAATTGGGGGTGGTGATGCGTGAGGACCTGTTGTTATAGGAGTTGGGCGTTTATGATGAAGCGCTTCCGAGAATAACAGTTGCCGTGCCGGTTTGCTAGCGGGTTTATGGTTCGGTTTCCTACCGGGCATCGCCTTAACGGTCTGCAGGGACTACCCAGTTGGAGCATAGGTCTTCCTTGGGTCTGAGTCAGCCGATTCCTGTTTCTGTTCCAACCCCTTTTTTGTTATCTGTTCCCGCCTGTCTACTTTTCTCCTCTTTCCTCTTCCCCCCTTTATTTGGACCGACCCAGTGGCTGCTGCAAGGTGTGGCGATCTGCCGTTGTCATCAGGCAGGGGGAGAGTTATAGCAATGAGGGCACTGCAGTAGTGGGACAGGTGTGGGGCCTGTTGTAGCCCAGAGTATTGATGAAGCTGTGTCCACTATTTGCCATCGTTGGAAAAAGTCAGTGTAGGGCACTCCTTCAATTAGGGAGAGTTGCGGGAGGTATTGTTAGGGTTTGTACACAGCAAAGAGCATGTCCCCTCTCACTGCACTAGTGGGTTCTGTAATAGCTCCCTTTTAAACTTACTATTGAAAGCCTTTCTTGTTATCTCACCTTCTCCCCCCCCTAGGCTTCTGTGTATGTTGTTTAATGTGCTGTTTTGTTTACACATTGGGCCTTGCTTTTACCAAGGCTTCTTTAAAATACTCCTCCCTAGGCCATGTGTTAATCCAACTCATTTGTATAATAACTGAAACTCTGCACACCTTTCAAGAACATGTGCAGCATGTGAGGACCACACCCAGCTCTTCAAACCACACCCAGCTCTGCACACCTTCCAAGAACATGTGCAGCATGTGAGGACCACACCCAGCCCTTCAAACCACACCCAGCCCTGTCTATAAAAGGCATCCCCCGAGCCTCACCCAGTGCTTGTGCTCGTCTACCTCCCGCTTACCTGAGAACAGATCCCTTGGCGCTGGCACTCCTGCTCTTTACAGACTTTCATTGACTTCAATGGGCGCAGCTTCTGGCTCTTCCTTCTTCCGGTTTCCGGTTCCTCCTTGCTTCAGCCTCTCTTCTATGAGTAACCTGCAAAAGAGAAAGAAGACAAGGTTAGACTGATCAGTATCTCTTGCCAGCAACAAGTAAGTGCAAAACCTTTTATTACCTGAAAGAACTTTGACAACAATTTCTGGATTCGTGTATAGACAATTTGAAACAAAATACCTTCCACGAACATTGTGATTCAAACTCTTTGTTACAAGAATATTTTGCAGAACTTTGTGAAGCAAACATTGTTTTTTCTCATGGAACTTTTAAGAATCGAACAGTGGAAACCATTAACAGCAAGGCAAACAGTAAATCGAGGACTTGCACAAATTACATGCTGTATTTTGATGTAAAAGTACAGTATTTGTTTTATAAAAGATTCTGGAAATATGGGAAAAGTGAGTCTGCTATTGGGAATTTAGGCTTTAGTTATATTATGATGAATGTTTGATATTGGTAATTCTGATAACGGTATTTGTTTAATGTTTTAGAAGCTTTACAGTAATAGAAAACACATCCCAGAGCAGTAACACATTCCAAACCTGGAAACTAGAGACCAGGATCCAAGAGGTACTTTTAGAAGAGAATTTCTAATAAATAAAGGGATAGTCAGGAACCCATTTAGGAATAGGTTGCACTTATCTGTTCTTTGTTTATGTTTCATTAGGCACCAGTTTCTACAGAAGTCAGAAAGGGCCGCAGATTTGTGCAGCACTTCAACAGTGGAAACGCAAGAACGGTGTTGTCTCTCTTTTTTATTTTATCCACTTCCCCCCTTCCCTTGAGCTTCTGTTCTTAGTGCACTGTTTTAAAAACTAGTGTGCTGGAACAAGCAGTTTCAGGGTGGTGTCGGATTGTCTTCAACCTCCATCAGAACTGAACAAGAACTCAGGTGAGCTGGGCTTTGACAGGTATTGGGGGGAAGGTAGGCACGTCCTTCTTCATGTCTTTTTACCAGCAGTCCGTCGTGGCATTATTGTTAGAAACCTTTATCATGGCATAGGATGGTCCTTGTGTACTCTTAATGCAAAGCAGAATAGACAGAAAAAGTGCACTACAAGTGAAAAAGACAGCACATCCAAAAACTATCAAGGAACTGCTGGCATTTTTCTAGTCTCTGGTGTATCTGATAAAGACAGCTTCTTATTGAAATTTAAATACATTTATCAATACAGTAGTATTTATTCATTCAAAATACAGCATAGAGGTCTGTCTTATTAGACTGTCCGTGAAGTTTTGACCCTAACGGAGGGTACCCGGATCTCATCAGGACAAGCAATGAACTGTGGAATAGTTTTTGTTACAATATGGTTAATTCAGGGAGTGCATCTTGACTAAAAGTAATGGTATCCATAATTGTGTCAATGCATCCAGCTTGAGATGGTGCTCTAATCAGCTCAATTTACAATATGCGGCCTTATCTGGCTTGAAGCTGTTCCCACGGTAAGGAACGCTGTAAAATTAAATGCTCCTGATCGGAGACAATGCAGGGGGTAACTATAACTCACGCCCTCACCATGTCCTGTTAATTACCTCAGACATTACAGCACTCATGACAACTTATGTAAGGTTATTAAAAATATAAATGAAGTATTAGCGGTCAAATTGAAAAAAAGATAAAAATTGTGCATGGAGGGGGTTTGAATTATTATTATGTCAAGGCGTGAATTATCATTACTTGAAAGAACTTTATATATATATATATATATATATGTATATATATATATATATATATATTATCTACTGGCCAGAGTTAGGAACTAGTTACCACAGGAAAGGCATTTTTAGACTTGGCTATATATTTGGCACAGTTGGCACATTTTGAAGAATCTTCATTACATTTTTTATAAAAAAAGTGTCTTTTTGGGTCTTGTTGTACATGAAATTTTGAGGGCAACCAGCCAAGCGGGGACCAAGAAAAAGGGGAGGTCAAAAAAAGTGTATTTCCATGTCAATTCCTAGAGAGATTTTAGACACAACTACAGCCATAACCCCTGGAGTGATTTACATCAAATTTGACAGAAGGATAGCTCTTGGTCCAGAAAACACTCTTTTTGTCATTTGGTATATATCCGTTGAGTAGTTTTAAAGAAATTAATTGAAAGAAATTGTATATCTGGGCGGAGCCTAAGCACAGATCTCATGGTGAGACCTGATTGGCTGTCAGCACTTCAACCAGAAAGTGCTTACAGCCATCGTGGGACCAATATACATGATAGCACCCATTGAAATGCATTGCAGTTAATGGCAGGTTTTGAGGGTTACTAAATGGAGAATGTATAAAGGGTGATAACAGATTTTAATTACAATATAAATTGTTTTGCTAAGGTGATGTTTTATTCTGTGAAAAAGCCTTCTGCTGAAATTTCATGAATCATGTTTGAGAAAAAAACTGTTTTCTCATGATTTTCCTATAGAGGTTATGAAAGGTGCTCCAGAAGCTAAAATGACAGAATATTTTGTGTACATTCACACTATCTTTCTCAGCCATATCAGAATGAAGTATGACAATATCAGTAAAACATGTACTTCTAAAAGGAGCAGCCCGTCAGTTAATTCTCCTATGTTCTATTGCAGCCTCCCTGTGTTCTAAAGAACAACTAGAGTGCCAACAGTCTTACATCTGACAAAAGTGTGGCACACCTGAAGCCAGCTTGATTGAATCAAACTGGTCAAACGAAAAACATTTAATTTAGAAAGGAACAAAAAAATAATTCCTTTTGTCATAGAAGTTATGCTTAGTGCTGTGGAAAGAAAAGATGGGACACATTTTAGGTGAAATCTTAAATATCTTTGTGTTGTACTTCCAAAAGGAGCAGCGTGTCAGTTGATTCCCTTGTGTTCTACTGTAGGGTCCCAGAGTGTTCTTAATTTAGAAAGGAACAAGATCGGGGGTTCATTTAGCTATAGAAATTATGATTAGTGCTGTAGAAAGAAAAAATAGGATACATTTTAAATTAGTTTTCAAATATCTTCGTCTTGTATTTCATTAAACACTCTGACATGTACACTGAAACATGCACTTTCAACACCAGCAACAGACTGCCAGTGATCAGCAATCTGGTGATCAGCAGTTTACTACAGTGTTCTATGAGCAACTAGAGTGCTAACATTCTGAATTTATACCAAAAATGTGGCACGTCTCACAGCCAACTTGATGGAATTGAAGCAGAAAACATTTGCTACTGAGGATACTGCAGTAAATAAGGAGAGTATGGAGCTTCATAACAAATGAGTCTCCCAAGATGGCCCCCAGAGAAAAAGAGCCCAAATTAAGCACAAATATCACCCAAATGTAGCCCAATTGTAGCCCAATGACAGACGTGTGCAAATCACTTAGGACCACCATTATGACTTTGGCGGTCTCAAAGCGAGACCGCCAAAACCACAGGTGCCAGAAGACCACCAGTGCTGGCCGTCTTGCACCCGTCATAATATGGTTACTGCCGAATTTCCCCCACATTTAGGGCGGAAATCCGGCAGTAACCATGCTGGTGGATGAGGCTCCTGAGTGGTGCTACAACCTGCACCGCCCCACCAGTAGGACGTCGCCAGCCATATTTTGACCATACAGACAGCCTGGCGGTGTCCTGCTGGCAGGGCGCTGCTGGGGATAGCAGCGCCTCTTCCCGTTCCTTGCTGGATGACCACCTCACTGGACAAGGTAAGTTTGGCATCCAACAGGGGAGGGGGAGGATGGGGGTGTTATGTGTGTGGTACCTCTGTGTGTGTATGAAAGTGTGTGTACGTGTGTGTATGCGTCTGAGAGTGTTGTGGTTTATGCGTGGGTATATCCATTTGAGTGAATGCGTATATGAATATTACAGTGAGTTGTGTGTCTGCATGTCAGTGTGTATGCATGTGAGCATGTTAGTTTGGATGCGTGTGAGTATGTGTGCATTAATGCGTCTATAGATGAGTGTGAGTAAATGCGTGTATGGAAGTGGTGGTGAATGGGTGTATGTGTGGTGTGTGTGGGTGTGTGTGCATGATTGTGGGGAGGTGGGTGGGGGGCACTGTGACTCTAAGGGGGCGGGGGCACTGTGACTCTAGGGAGATTGGGGGATCAGGTGATTGCTGGGGGATGGGGGAGCCGTCTACCAGTGACAGGGAAGGAATTCCCTGTCACTGTTAGCCCTATCAACAAGGTTTTTGTGGTGGTGCTACTGTAGCGGAAACCATGGCTGTAGGCCGGCTCATTATACCACTGGCAGTCTTGTGTGGACCGCCGGGTCAGAGATGCTCTTCTCCATCCTGGTGGTTCATACCGCCATGGCGGTTTGAGTGGAGATGCGGTGGGTTGGCAGAGGCCAACCCACCACACTTATAATGTGGCGGTATACACCGCTAGCCTGTTGGAGGTGATACCGCCAGATTAACCCTGGCGGTGAAAAGACCGCCAGAGTCAAAATGAGGGCCTTAATATTTTTGTTTTTTTGTGCAGTTCTATGTGGAGCAGACTTGACCCGAAGGTATTAGAGTTCTTCCCATGAGCATCAGACACTTTACACAAGGACATTTTCCTTTTGGGCTTTAGGTATGGGGAGATTAAGGGGGTCATTCTGACCCCAGCCGGCGGTGGAAGCCGCCGGCCTGGCTGGGACTGCCAGAATACCGCTGCGCGGTCAAAAGACCGCCGCAGGTATTCTGGGTTTCCCGCTGGGCTGGCGGGCGACCGCCAGAAGGCCGCCCGCCAGCCCAGCGGGAAACACCCTTCCATGAGGATGCCGGCTACGAATGGAGCCTGCGGAGTGGAAGGGGTGCAACGGGTGCAGTTGCACCCGTCACGATTTTCAGTGTCTGCATAGCAGACACTGAAAATCATGGTGGGGCCCTGTTACGGGGGCCCCTGCAGTGCCCATGCCATTGGCATGGGCACTGCAGGGGCCCCCCGGGGCCCCACGACACCCCATACTGCCATCCTGTGCCTGGCGGACAAAACCGCCAGGAACAGGATGGCGGTATGGGGGTCGGAATCCCCATGGCGGCGCAGCAAGCTGCGCCGCCATGGAGGATTCCCCAGGGCAGCGGAAAACCGGCGGTAAACCGCCGGTTTTCCGTTTCTGACCGCGGCTGTACCGCCGCGGTCAGAATGCCCAAGGGAGCACCGCCAGCCTGTTGGCGGTGCTCCCGCGGTCGTTGGCCCTGGCGTATTTTACCGCCAGGGTCAGAATGACCCCCTAAGTGATTTGCCCAGAATCACAGGATGTCAAGCTGATGTCGAAACTGGAACCTGGTTCTCCAGTTGCAAAGTCTGCAGCTCTGGTTGTAACGCCTCATTCTCTCCCCTAAGTGAAACATATAATTAAGTGATCAACTGGATAAAAAACATAAAGATAGCAAATAATTTAAAAGTGTTTTGCCACTGATTGAAAACTCAGCCAACATATTTTCATTTCAGTTATTTAGAGCACTAACCATACTTTCTATGGAACTAGGACCTTCTATTTTTTTATTTCGAAAGGAATGCTTTAAGTATTACTGTTTTGATTACGTCAATATGAGGTTGGGCGTGCCACACTTTCATAATAAATACAGAATGTTAGCAATCTAGTTGTTTATTAGAAAACTTGGGGGAGGCAGAGGTCAGGGGCAGAGACTTGAATAAGTAAAGGCAGGTAGGAGGTTGCAGAGGCAACAATTTGACCATGCTGGGCAGGTGGGAGCGGCAGTGGTAGGACAAAAGACCATGGAGGGCAGGGGAAAGGGGGGCTGGAGCAACAAACTAACCATATAGGATAGGTAGATGAGGCTGTAGCATATACAAGATCATTAAGAGCAGAAGGAAGAGGCAGTGTCAATACAATCAGAACTGCCAACGGACCTGATTAAGGCAGGAGACTCCCTATGTTTTAAGCCCAAAGGAGATTTATTTTTTTCTGTCTCCTGCCTGAAATCTACTCTTTTGCAAGGATTTTTTCCAAAATCTCCCTCTTACCAAGTTCAAAATGTTGGCAAGTATGGTACATTGGATCATGGAGGGCAGGAGGAATAGGGTAGGGACATGGACTTGGATAAATGAGGGTAGGAGTGAGATGTGAAGGGGCACCAAACTGACCTTATAGGCATATGTCAGGGGATGCAGCAGCACAATACACTACACAGGGAACCAGGTTGGCAATGCTGCACTACAGACCATGGAAAACAGTAGGGAGGGGACAGGGCCATGCACATGGACATCAGAAAGCAGAGGGGAAAGAGGCAAGGGCAGGAATCTGACCATACTGTACAGACAGGTGGGACAGTTGCCAAATAATGGACCATGAAGGACAGTAGATTGGGGGCAAGGACACAACAATGGACCTGACAAGGCAGGAGGGAGGGGATTGGGGCACATGGAAAACAAAGGGAAGAGTCCAAGGGGGTCAGGGCAGTAGTAGCAAGATTACCATGAAGGAGAGGCAGGCTAGTCACTGGAAGCACAGCACATTTTGGTGGGAAACAGTGAGACTATAATGGCATACATAAAGACAACTGAGGGAATGTGGAAGGGGAGCCAGGGACAGCAAGATAACCACACAGGGCAGGTAGGATAGGCTGCAGCAGCACAGAAGACCATGCATGGCAAGCAGGAGGGACAGGTGCAAATCCATGGAACATGGTGGGAAAAAAGATGGAGCAGGGGCATGCACACAGACATTAGAGGGCAAGGTCAGGAGAATATGGTCAGCATGCTAAGCACAGAGGATAAGCAAGGGGGAAATGATGGGGCGAGGAATGGGCAGGGACATCAAGCTTAATGCAGTGGCAGCACATAGGACCAAACAGGGCAGGATGGTGGGGACTGGTGTGTGAACTTGGACAACAGAGTGTAGGGAGGAGGTAGATGGAGCAGCAAGCTAACTGTTCAGAGCAGGAGGGAAGGATAGTGGCAAAACAATGACCACACAGGACTGTATTGAGGGAGCAGGGGCATGAACTTAGAAAATGGATGGCAAAGAGGACTGGGACAGGAGCAGCAAGCTTCAGTAGGGGCAGCACAATGCCAGGCTAGGCCGTTCATCCAACCCCCCTCACACTGTGCATTGCGATGGGCATCTTACTTAATGTTAAAGAAAACCTAGAAATTCACTGAAAAAAACAAAGTTTGAGGGTACATTATAGTTAGGAAACAGAATTGAAAAAATCCTTAGAGATTCACTAAAAAAACAAAGGTTATATGGACGTCATAGTTAGGTTCATATTTACATGCAGAAAATCATAGAAATTCAGCTTTTATAGTTACTATAACCCATGCCTTGAGGTAATTATAACTCTCGCCTTCATAGCCAATAATTTTGACATAGTTTGATGAATCATCACAAAACTTTTTTTAAAAAGTTTATCTACCTCAGCTCCTGTTCTGGAAAGTTTTGGCTGATCTGTCAAGCAGGGGCCAAGAAAAAAAGGGGGATCCCAAACCAAATTTCCCCATGCATTTTCCATAGACATTTTGAGGCCACACTATCACAAAAACTGCTGAACCATATTACATCAAATTCGGCAGGACGCAAGATTTTGGCCCATGAAATATCATTTTTGTGGTTTGATGTAATCCAGTCAGCAGTTTTTGAGGTATTATGCATCTTGATGGCTGGGTTTGAGTCCCTCGAACCCAATTTACAAACATAGAGTGATCTGTTTGGCTCAGGGGTCTTTTCTATCCTCTGGGGCGATTGACTCTCATGGGAGACGCTCCCCTGAGAGTGGGTGTTCTGATTGGGTGCCTCTAACTTGAAGAAAAATGTTGCAGGCAGCCATTACAGGACTCAGACTCTTAGTCCCCAGTTGAGAAGTTAATTCAAATATTCAAATATTCAAATATTTTTTACAAGGGAGTAAGGTAGGTGTATCCTCCCCACCAGGACCCTGGGGGGTCCCCCGGGGCAAGCTATTTTTTTTTTTTTTACATTTTGGGATCCTGCCTGAGTCCTGTGGGGTTCCCAGTGAATCAAGAATCTTTTTTTAAAAAGAAAATGCCCATTAGCATTTTTCAATTATAGTTATTTGTGGTGGAGGGCATGCGGCTCCACTCATAGGTGTGAACTGGTCAAAGATGCGATCCGGGAGCACTGACTCCCATAGCCCTGGCAATTAAAAGGAGAGAGAGCACACAACTCCCTCCCCAAGCCCTAGGAGGCCCTGGGACTGAAAATAATCAAAATAGGGAGGAGCGTCCTACTCTTGAACTGTGTCCTGAGGAGCCCACCTCTGAATCACAGTACTTTTCCGTGATGCTAGACTGCGGGCAGAGAAAGAAGTCTGCTTCCAACTAGTGTGAGCTTTGAAAATGCTCCTGCCAAGTAGGAGAACAATTCTGCTTTTGGTCAAGGAAACTGTAATTGCTCCTGCCAAGTGGGAGCAAGCAGAAATAGCTGCACCCGCTGGGTGGGTGCAATAACGGCACGGTAGACATGCAGGAGCTGGCTGGGGCTGTGGGGGTCCTGGGGCTCCCCCCCAGTGCCAATAATGATATGTTTTGTGGGTGCTCTGGGTGGCCACCTGGTCACCAACCTAGACTGAAAATGCCCTGGGAGATGTATAATTTGATTACTTAAATCCCTGATATGTAGTTTCACGTGATGCCATTTGTTTTTAATTGGTCTTAATTGTACACCATAGCATTGTTGCACTTTTGTTCAAAAACCTACATTTCCCAGGAATCCTAAGGAAGCACTTCCAATAGGGTGTTTAGAATCACAATGAGGCTGTGATTGACATTCCTTCATCAAGGCCACAAAATGGTCGAAATGCATTAGGAACAAGTGAATCTACCATAGCTGGCATTTGCTGAATAGATAAATCACTGCTCACTTCGGATGTGGAGCCATTGCTGTGACCTTTATGTGCCAAACCGAGAATATTTGAGATGGTGGACTTGTCTGTCTTTTTTCTCCTGCACCCCTTCGTAAGAGCAACAGGACTGACATGACAACTTGTCTTCATTTCAATTGATTTCCAGGTTCCTGAACGGCCCCTACAGTGCTTTTCTTGCCGTGGAATGGAGACACACAACACAACTGCCTCATGAGGCGACACCAGAGCTTTGAAACCAGAGAGTAATGGCGGACCAGTGAAATCCCTTGAGGTAAGAGGGCAAGGGTTGGTGGCTGGGAGAAGTTTTTGATTCTGGACTAAAATGATTTAAAAAAAACATAAACACCTACTTGCAGGGAGAAAACTAGATCTGCAAAGGCAGATGCGCCCAAAACAACAGAGATGAAGTAATTTTGTTATCAGGCTCATTATTTAATGCAAATATGCTCAAAAGTGGATCAGCATTAAAGGGCAGTGGCACACAAAGCTGTGAAAGTGTGGAGGTCAAAACTTTATTAAAGAAATGGGACAACATTTCATGCAAAGAAATCAAAAAGTGGTGGGACGCATCCACCCTCAGAAAATATATGGAGGCTCAGAGAATACCAAGAGGCTTGAGGATAATGGTAATGCCCAACCAGGGAGAAACAAGCATGGAGATGTTACTAAGATGGGGCAAATTCATCCCCAAATGTTCACTTGTATTAATAGAGTTTCAAATCAAATATAAAGACATTGCCCTCACAAAAATACAGTAACAAATTAAAGAAACTGAAAAAGAAATCAGTATAATAAAGTTTACAGAGGAATTGACATCCCTTGAAATAACTATACAAAATAATTTAGAGAAACATGAAGAAGTATCAGCTCAAACTTTTTTAGGAGACAAAGAAGAAACTGAACTATTGAAAAAGGGATTAAACTTCTGCCCCATATCACACTAGAATTATGCCCAAACTAAGATTGATATGTTTCATTATACACAGAAAAATGAAACTGGTGAAAATATTCTTGGAGAAAGATGAGATCATAATGGAAAAGAAAGAGATATTTGGAAATGATATCCCATTGCCAGCAGAAGACCTAACCATCCTGAATACTCTCGTAAATTTAGAGTACTATATAATAGATATAGAAGAGATTATGGGATCAGAGGCTTTGGAAGTGTTACATATTCAGAACTTGTGTGTAGGGATAAGTGGGACAAACTCAAATCTAAAGTATGCTCTATGCTACCCCTTCGAAACAAAATTGACCTATTCAATGAACAAGTCATCAAAGACTTGCAGGGCATCAAAACCATTCACTACCAAACCAATTTGACAAAAAGAGAAATGCAGGCCCTGAAAGCTTTACAGGAAGACACAGAACTTGAAATCAAAATGGTGTACAAAGGGGGCAACATTGTAATCATAGAAAAAAATTATTGCACTAAGGAAGTTGGCAGACAGTTAATGATGCAACCTGTTATCAAAATATTGAAGAAAATCCAATGGATGTATTATTACCTGTTTTCAGAAACAAAGTAGGGGAATGGTTTGATGCATAGAGGAAAATGAAACTAAATGAAATAATTGCAAGTCAACTACTGCATGATGGTGACAATTTAATTCTCATAAAAAGTACCCTAAGATGCTCGAAGACCACCCAGAAGACCTATATTTTCAGCCAAATAATCAATGTTTGAACACATGTCTAATTACATTGATTTCATTCTAGCACCTTTAGAGAAGAAGTAAAGTTAATTTCTCCAGGGTACAGGAGATATGGTAAGACATTAAAAAAACACACTTTGGAAAAATAATTAAGCCTTGGTTACCATTGCTGTTACAGCTTTATATGCAAACATTGAATTTGAAATAGGCATAAAGGCCTGGGAATGTGTTCTGTAAAGTAAAAACATCCACATTTAGGAACCATTTAGGAACCAAATCAAATAGTTTTGGATTTGAATGCAGTGTTACAACCCTAGCTTAAAACTAAATAAAACAATCAGATTACACTGATCATGGATCACACAGTTGAAGCCAAACAAATCAATAAATGTTTATCACAACATTGAAAAATCCTGATGACTGACAGTGAGGACAGTCTTGGGCAATCATCCTAAAATAACCCATTGAAAAGCCAAAAATCTAAGGCCCTCATTACAACATTGGCAGTAAATGCTGCTTACCGCCGTGCAGAAGACCGCCAACACACCGCTGCAGCCGCGGAAATCCTCTACAGCTATTATGACCCACAGGCCGGAATCCGCCAAAATCTAGACACCCACAGAAGTCCGCCACACCAAAGGTTAGTGATAAACTGGCGATAACAAAACCTACACCGTCACTCCAACAAGAATATGCCCACACTATCACGACCCACTAATCCACCCACTAATTCAACCGCGGTATTCCATTGGCGGTACACACCACCGCGCTCAAAATACACACACATATACAAAACACAACCACATTAGACAAATCAAAATAAACACACCTGATACACATACACACACCACTCCCACACACCCAATACAATATAAAACACACACCTACATCACCCACAAACCCCTACAATCAGAATTGCGACAGAAGGCCAGCGAGAGACACCACCATCAACAAACTAGCATCCACAGGCACTCAACACCATCACTCACACAACATCCACGCACCTCACACAACACACACAAACACATCCCCTCACACATCACAACACACACCACCTCACACATTACCCACAGCACCCCATGGCACCACAAAGACACCCCAGGTTTTCTGAGGAGGAGCTCAGGGTCATGGTGGAGGAAATCATCCGGGAAGAGCCACAGCTATTCGGATCACAGGTGCAGCACACCTCCATAGCTAGGAAGATGGAGCTATGGCGCAGAATCGTGGACAGGGTCAATGCAGTGGGAGAGCATCCAAGAACACAGGATGACATCAGGAAGAGGTGGAACAACCTACGAGGGAGGGTGCGTTCCGTGGTCTCAAGACACCAGATTGCAGTTCAGATGACTGGCGGCGGACCCCCACCTCCTCCCCCACAACTAACAACATGGGAGGGGCAGGTCTTGGCTATACTGCATCCTAAGGGCCTCGCTGGAGTAGCTGGAGGAATGGACTCTGTTAAGTCAAATCTTAACTACCAAATCCCCCACCCTACCTGCATGCTATCACATACCCCTACCCTCACCCTTACCCCATCACTCCAACACCTCACATATGTCCCACCATCACAAACCACCCATCCCAACACCAAGCCCTGCATGCAACAACAAAGCATGGACACCCATCACCAAAGCATGCCCACTACAGATACCAACACAGACCCCAAAGCAATTATCACACAAGGTCCTAGACAAGAATGTAAGCACTGGGGTACAGGGTCACCCACCCATTGCACACAATGGCACACACAGATGCAATAATCATGCCTTTACACCCCTGCAGGACCCCTACCCAACGTCACCGGACAGGAGGTTTCAGACATGTCCACCCCCCCACAGAAGAGGCCCACAGTGATGACAGCAGCTCTATCCAACTGGATCTAGATGACCAGCCCGGCCCATCTGGGACCTCAGGACAGTCGGTTCCCCTGACACAGTCACAAGCCAACACAGTGCCTCCCCCCTCAGGAAACACCAGCACAGCACCCACCCAGCGGGCCCATATCTCTGTCCCCAGGACACGTCAAGCAGCAGTGTGTCCACCACTACAGGGAACCCAGGCCAACCCAAGAACAGCAGGGACCTGGGGGCAGTGGCAGTGGGCACACGGTTCAGGGGACAGAGGCACAGGAAAACCGGGGAACTTGGGGGTCAGCTGTGCGACAGGGGGAGGACAGGCCCAGGGAACCAACTCTCCACGAGGCCCTCTCCAACATCATGGGAGCATACCATCATTCCCAGGAGACAATGGCAACGGTACTGGCCAAGTTTCAGGAGACCCAGTGGCTGCAGGAGGAACAGTATTTGGGTTCAGGGAGGAAGTCAAGTCCATCAACACCACCCTGGCCACCATGGTAGGGGTGCTGCAGGACCTTGTGAACACCAGGAGGGACACTGTGGCACAACAAGGGGCCCCTGACACTAGCCTGGACGATGAACTGCCTACCACTTCTGCCGGCACTAGTGGACAGGAGGCACCGCCACAGGACCACGACACCAGCACCACACCCCCTGCAGATGGAGAACCACCCTGCAAACGGTCCCTGAGATCCAGGACAAAGACAGAGAACAATGCCAAGACCCCCGCCAAGAAATGAGACCACCCTGAATGTCATCCTTCTGTCCCACTTTGTCACCCTGTCCATCTTTAAACTGCCCTAGCTCCACTTCCTATGCCCCTTTGGACAATGCACCTGTGAGACAAATAACTGGACTCTGCGATGGACATTCCTCCACCATCACCCCTGACCATTTTACAACCCCCTCCACTATTTTGCACTTAAATAAACACCCTTGAATCACAAAACAATCTGGACTCAGTCGGTGCTTTCACAAATGTGTATTTGCAATAACTGAGGAAAATAGCAATGTCCATTGTGTTGTCAACATACCTATTTCACACAGCTCTAGTCCATGTGGTAACATAGCAGAGGTCACACAGTGGGACCCACATCTGTGAAATGGAAAGGCAAAGTGATAGGTCAGGGTCCATACACTGGATTAAAGTGACAGACATGTGATAGGTCTAATAATTGTATCAGATGGAGGAGGCAGTGATGTCTTCTTACCTGTGTCTCCCTAAAAGTATTGCTGGATCACGTTGTTTCTGTTGTCGATATCCTCTTCTTCTGCCTCCTCTTCTTCACTGTCTACAGGCTCCAGAGCTGCCACAAGACCTCCTTCTGGACCATCCTCCTGCAGAAAAGACACCTGTCGTCTCAAAGCCAAGTTGTGTAGCATACAGCAGGCCACGATGATCTGGCACACCTTCTTTGGTGAGTAGTACAGAGAACCACCTGTCATATGGAGGCACCGGAACCTGGCCTTCAGGAGGTCGAAGGTCCTTTCTATCACTCTCCTAGTTCACCCATGTGCCTCGTTGAAGCGTTCCTCTGCCCTTGTCCTGGGATTTCTCACTGGGGTCAATAGCCATGACAGGTTTGGGTAACCAGAGTCACCTGCAAATGTCGAGGGACAACTGTTTGACACACACTAACCCTTACGGACAACCCCAGACCCAGACAACTATTCACACGGTATAGGGTCCTTGTCCTCACCTATTAGCCACACACGGTGCCTCTGGACTTGCCCCATCACATAAGGGATGCTGCTATTCCTCAGAATGTAAGCGTCATGCACTGAGCCAGGAAACTTGGCGTTCACATGGGAGATGTACTGGTCGGCCAAACACACCATCTGCACATTCATTCAATGGTAGCTCTTCCGGTTTCTGTACACCTGTTCACTCCTGCGGGGGGGACCAAGGCCACATGTGTCCCATCAATGGCACCTATAATGTTGGGGATATGTCCCAGGGCATAGAAGTCACCTTTCACTGTAGGCAAATCCTGCACCTGAGGGAACACGATGTAGCTGTGCATGTGTTTCAGCAGGGCAGACAACACTCTGGACAAGACGTTTGAGAACATAGGCTGGGACATCCCTGATGCTATGGCCACTGTTGTTTGAAAAGACCCACTTGCCAGGAAATGGAGTACTGACAGGACCTGCACTAGAGGGGGGATTCCTGTGGGATGGCTGATAGCTGACATCAGGTCTGGCTCCAAGTGGGCACACAGTTCCCGGATTGTGGCACGATCAAGTCTGTAGGTGACTATTACATGTCTCTCTTCCATTGTTGACAGGTCCACCAGTGGTCTGTACACCGGTGGATGCTGCCATCTCCTCACCTGCCCCAGCAGACGTGCCCTATAGATGAGAACAGCGAGCACTGAGTCAGCCAACACTGAGGTAGTAAAAAAACAATTTTATTGCACACATTTGTCAATCCACTATGTGCCTATCTTTGTGTGTATGCAAGGCCTAGATATGTGTGACGCAATTAAAGCAGTGCCATGTGGCCCACTGAAATGGCAGCTGCCGGACCTGTAATGTGGGACAAGGGGATATGAGGTAACTGCGCTGGCGTCGTACACCATTGCGGTAGGCGGTCGAAGACCGCGGCGCAGTCCTGCATTGGTTAACATTGGGCCCTATGGGTCCCATGAGCCAATGACGATGTACGCCGGCAGTGACGGCACGCACCGCTGCAGACGTGACCGCCATTTTCTGTCTGTTCACTCACTTGATACCTGACCTTCGACAGGAGAGGACCTACACTGCAATTGCTTCTGTGACCTCAGTCTGAAAGCGACGATGGCTTATGTGTCTGGGAAAAGGGCCCCTGCCTTCACATCGGAGGAGTTGGATAAACTAGTGGATGGGGTCCTCCCCCAGTACACGCTACTCTACGGTCCTCCAGACAAACAGGTGAGTACAAGTTGAGCATGCTGTATGGGCAATGCCTGTTTGGAGTGGTGTGGATGGAAGATAAGGGGGGGATGAGGCTTGCATGATCGGACGGTGAGTGTATGTGCGACAGGGCAAGGGTGGGAACAGGGGACAATGACTGTGACCGTGCGGATGGTTAAAGTTTTTCCTTTTCCCATGTACTATTCTTGTAGGTCAGCACCCACCAGAAGAAGGATATTTGGCGTGCCATCACCAAGGACGTCCGGACCCTGGGGGTCCACCACATACGGAGCACCCACTGCCGGAAAAGATATGAGGACATTCCCCGCTGGAGCAAGAAGACAGCGGAGGCCGAGCTGCGGATGGCCTCCCAACGTGGGAGGGGTGTCCATCACACCATGACGCCCCCTGATGTTCCGTATCCTGGCGGTGGCGTATCCGGAGTTGGATGGGCGCTTGAGGGCATCACAGCAGCCACAATAGGGTGAGTATCGTCACATCCACCTGACTCTGCACGCATTGGAGGTGTCTGAGTGGGGGAGGTGGGCAGTGGATTCCCCTAGGCTAGGGCGAGCTTTGTCGGCAAGGACCCTTACTGAGGCAGGCTAAGTGGCACCCCAACCCCACCAGTGGTAAGAGCTATCTACACCTAGTCAGGCTCCTGTGACTTCCATGTGTGCAGCAATCAGTTCATAGGCCATGTACCCCATGTACCTGTGATTAATTAGGGAACTCTAAGTGCATGGCGTAGTGCAGAGGGCTGCTGTGTCTGTAGTGTCCGCTAACGGTGGCGGTATTGCATGCACTGAACATTTCTTTATTATTTCTCCCCTCCTTTTTGTGGTCTCCCTGTTCTTGTGTGCGGAGGAGCTGTGCCACCGGAGCAGCAGGGAGCTACATCCCACATGGCCCTGGAGGGCGCGACAATGGAGTCTGACGTCACCAGTGGAACGGAGGGCGAGGGGAGCTCCATGGCGGGGACAGGAGCAGAGACCAGCGACACCGACTCCTCCTCTGATGGGAGCTCCCTTACGATGGTGGTCCCCTCTGTGCCCACCACATCAACAGGTACAGCCGCCACCCCCCTACCAGCACCGCCCTCCCAGCAGCCCCTCAGAGTGTGTCCCGTGGCCGCTCACCCAGGAGGGTGGGCATCTCCTTCGCCCAAGGCACCTCAGGCCCTGCCCCAGTCAGCCCTGCTGCCCTCAGTGAGAAGGCCATTGACCTCCTGAGATCCCTCACTGTTGGGCAGTCTACCATTCTGAATGCCATCCAGGGTGTGGAGAGGCAGTTGCAACAGACAAATGCATACCTGGAGGGCATTCATTCTGGCCAGGCAGCCCAACAGAGAACATTTCAGGCTCTGGCCTCTGCACTGAAGGCAGCCATTGTCCCTGTGTCCACCCTCCCCCCTCCAACTTCCTCCACCCAGACCCAATCCCCAGTACCTCAGCCTATCCCAAGCACACCATCAGACCAGCATGCACACACCTGAACACACAAGGATGACTCTGGCAAACATAAGCACCACACATCCCACAGGCACTCACACGAGCATCATACCCATGCACACATACCAACATCCACTGCCTCCACTGTGTCCCCCTCCTCCACGTCTCCCTCCTCCCTCCCTGTCACGTCTCCACTCACACCTGCATGCACTATATCTTCAGCCACTACCTCCATCACCAGCACGCCAATCACCACACACCGCTCACGTGCACTCATCACCCCCACTACCATTCACACATCCCCTGTGTCCTCTCCCAGTGTGTCTGTGACCATGTTGCACCACCGTCAGTGGAGTGTCACATCCACTACCTCAGTCCTTGGCAGGATGAAGCACTCTGGGCACCAAGCCCCCTCCAGAACCAGTGGAGAAAGACATCCACTACCTCAGTCCTTGGCAGGATGAAGCACTCTGGGCACAAAGCCCCCTCCAGAACCAGTGGAGAAAGACATCCACTTGAGAGCCTGTGACTTTGCACGCGCCAGGATAAAGCAGTGGGCAATCCACTCACTGGAGAGACTTCAGAGACTGTGGCTTTGCACTCCCCAGAACCAGTGGAGAAAGACATCCACTACCTCAGTCCTTGGCAGGATGAAGCACTCTGGGCACAAAGCCCCCTCCAGAACCAGTGGAGAAAGACATCCACTTGAGAGCCTGTGACTTTGCACGCGCCAGGATAAAGCAGTGGGCAAACCACCCACTGGAGAGACTTCAGAGACTGTGGCTTTGCACTCCCCAGAATAAAGCAGTGGGCAACCCACCCACTGGAGAGACTTGAGAGACTGTGGCTTTGCACTCCCCAGGATACATCAATGGGAATGGAGCCCACTCGTGGAGCTGGCGTCGTGCACTCATCTGGCTGAGGTGCCCCCCCTTCCCTTCCACCTGAGGTGCCTGTTTTATTTCGATCTGATGCCCCTGCAGTGTTCTCTCTGTTTCGATTGGGTATCGAGTGTGGGCCTCGCCCATGCATTTTGGGCCCAGTGGTCCACGGACTATATAGGTGCAGTACCTGGATTTGAATTCTTGGTGTACATAATTGTTCATACCGTATATACCTTTTTGACTAATGGATTATTTTTTATTACAATTGTTACAATCATTTCCTTTTGTCATTGCGTTCTTCCAGGGGGGTTGGGGGGCATAAATGCAATGTTGCAGCATGTATTTGTGTGTTTGTTGTTGTGGGTGTGGGTGGGGGTGGGGGTGTTGCTTGTTGCGTGTGTGTGTCACTCTCTTTTCCTTCCCTCCTCCCCTGTGTTGTAGGTGCATTACTCACCGTGGTCATTGCCACCGTTGTTCATGCTCCTGGTAGAGGAGCAGGAAGACTATCACAGGGAGGATTTGGAGTTCAGGCTCCATGGCGTCCTGGTTCCTCGTGTGGTGTGTAGAGGTGAGTGTTTTCCCTTCCAAGTCCTGTTTCTGACGTGTTTTTGTTCACGTTGAATCCGCCCCGGAAAAGGTGGCAGATTGGCCTGTCATAATAGTGTGGGCAGTACATTGTCTTCCGCCTGTCTGTTGGCGGTGACCGCCATGCTGTTTGTTTGCACCGCGGTGGCGGTCGTAGTGTTAAAGTGGCTGTCTATGTTGGCGGTTTCCGCCATGGTCATAATTCCATTTTTTTTACCGCTGGCCTGTTGGCGGTTATACCGCTCCTTTACCACCGACCACCAGGGTTGTAATGAGGACCTAAATGATAAACACACTCATATAGCCATTTCATTAAAACGGAATCTAAAATCAATTGTAATAATGGTAACGCCTGCAAGGTGGCCCAGAACATGCAAACTTTTCATAGTGCAGTGGAGCATAAATGGAACATACTACATCACATCACATGCAAGACCATATATGTCGCAGAGTGCCCTTATCAGCTGCACTATAGGGTGAGCACAACTCACCAGTTAAAAAAATGTATACTGGAACATATGTGGACTATTAACAACCAGAACCAATGCTAGGTGATGGCAAAACACATGCAGAGCAAACATAGTGAGAACTGGCAGTTGATGAAATTTTATGCAATTGTCCCTATCCCTAAGTTACGGCAATCGAGAATCCAGATATATCCTGAATTAAAATAAATGGCCCAAAGCGATATGAACCAGTATGAGGAGTTATACGTACATCTTGATTAAGAACAAGAGGTCTAACACCAACATGAACAATATGCCCTGAAAAATGAATGCAAAAACCTTTCTGTAGTTGATCCTCTCTTTTACACAATTATGTGGAACATTTACATGGAAAATTGACACATGGTTGCTCCACCCCAATGAGTGGCAGGAGGTATTTTAATACAAATTCTGAGGTGAACTGCCACCCACATGCAGAAGAGAGGAATATGTTAGGAAGGAGTATTTAATAATAAGCTGGATTACTGATGCTGCTGTGGGGGACTCCATCGCCCAGCCATCACAGAGTCCCAGGAGGCGGCTCTGCTACTCCTGAGCCTTGGGAGTGCCCATACTGCTATAAAGCACCTTCCCTTTTCCCACTGTGTTGGAAGCTGGTTTATTGATGCTGCTGTGGGGGACTCCATCTCCTAGCTTGCACCGGGCCCCAGGATGTGGCTCTGCTATACCTGAGACATGGGAGTGGCCATAGAACTATAAAGCACCTTCTCTTCTCTTGCTGTGCAGGTCGCACACAGGCTACACCCGGGCAAAGCCGGCCCCTGGGTGCACCCGTCCACGCCCATCAGAGCCTAGAAGAGGCCGGGCCACCCCTCTAATGTCGGCATTTTTTGCATCAACCATGGGAAAACATAAATCAACCAGCCACAATGGCCCCCTCAATCAAAAGTTTCTCACAAGTGTGAGTCAATTATTTATTTTCTAACCTAAGCAGTAGGGGCTCTAAATGAGGAAATCTTGTCCACAAAGGAAAGACTGGGCCTCACAGTGAAAAACTATATGGGAAATACAATGATTTCCTCCAAAGCTTTAGATTCCATTAAATATCCTCCCTTACCAAAGGAAGGGGATCTCGGCCCGGTTACCAGAGCTCCAGAGGGTGCCCACTCCAGCAATAGCTGTGGCACCTCCTTGCTTGATCGTGGAAGAGAGAGCGTCTATCCTTGGATGAAAGGAAATAAAGCACGGCTAAGCACAGGAGCACAGTGTCAGGCCCGGCCAAAATCATAACAACCCAGACTTTACCTG
Organism: Pleurodeles waltl; assembly: GCF_031143425.1. Classification (NCBI taxonomy): domain Eukaryota; kingdom Metazoa; phylum Chordata; class Amphibia; order Caudata; family Salamandridae; genus Pleurodeles; species Pleurodeles waltl. The sequence goes on along the minus strand of NC_090442.1, from coordinate 805,463,839 downwards.
ATTTTGGGGAGCAGGTGGGCCTTGATTGCACGATGAAAGGCTTGGAGCCGCTGTTTAGTAACTTGTTGAATAACATTGCTGGGATGATTAAAAGTATGGAGTATGATTTCCTTGCTCAACTGGAATCCTTAGAATCTGCTGTTTCTAACCTGTCGAGCTCACTGATTGGGGTGGGGGGGCAAGACCTCAGACATCCGGGAGCACCTAGGCAGACCAACCCATTGAAACGGCCTCCTCTTCCTCAATTAGATAACATCCTCACTGTGGGTAGTGGTAGTGCGTTTCAGGCTGGCTCAGATCTCTCTACAGGTAAAAGTGGCACCTCCAGGGCCCCCAAGGCAACCAAGTATTTAGGATCTGCTAGGGCCAGGAAATCGAGGATACGCCCCAATTCATATGATAGTCATGGGATCTCTTCAACTTCAGATCAGAACCCCACATTTTGTAACATGTTGCAATTACCCGCCAAATCTACCCCCTTGGTGGCTGTCTGATCCAATGAAGGGTGAGGAAAAAAGAGTTTCCATAGGAAAGTTACCCTCAGGGCCAATACCAATAGCAGGGTGATAACAAACATAGCCAGTCACATAATTATGGCAAGAAGAGTTAATTGGATTGGCCACACAGAGAAAAAGTTGGAAGGGGACTTTATTATCATACATCTTAATAATTCAGCTATGGCAGGCCAGTTTTTATACCGCATGGGTCAGATCCACTGCTCAAATAGTCGTATTAAGGCTTTACCTTCAGGCTTTTTTTAAATCTCCCAGCCAGACCTGATCTCCTATCTGATAAGATAGAGAGCAGGTCTCCTTCCTATGTCTGCTTGTTTTAGTTTTTTTTACTTGAGCTTGGTAGAGTTTTAAATGGTGTTGTACTTATTTTGAATCTCCTGTAACTCTTTATGGTATTCCTGTACTGATGGGACTCTTGTGGATGTTTGGGACCTAGTTATAGGTAGCATTCTTGGGTGCAGACCAAACAAACAGTAAAATGGGGATACTCCTGTAGCCCTGTGGACACTGTTGTTAAATACAAATTCAACAAGAGGTAAAGCCTTATCCTACTCAGCTGACCATGTGTCAATGTAACATCTCAGGATTTGCTCCAGTGATTGGTTGGCACGTTCCGTCTGCCCAGCCGTTTGTGGATGATATGCAGAGGACAAGCAGACGTCCATACCGACAGAGGAACAAAAGCTGCGCCAAAACCATGATATAAATTGGGGTCACGATCGGAAACAATTGTGGTGGGCAACCCATGAAGCTGTACAATGTGTTGGACAAAGAAATCAGAGAGCTTGGAAGCCGTAGGGAGCCATTTTAATGGAACAAAATGAGCCATTTTAGTCAGGTAATCTACAACCACCCATATGACAGTGTGCCCATTGGGAGCTGGGAGATCAGAAATAAAATCCATACTTATGGTATGCCATGGGGCCACCGAATTGGCATGGGAAGTAACAACCCTGAGGCTGGAGTATGTGGGGTTTTAGCCACAACACAGGTGGAACAAGTCTGGATGAAGCTTTTGACATCCTGCACAAGTGTGGGCCACCAAACAATCTTTGACACAGATCTAACATATTTTTCTCTCCCAGGTGACTTGCGAGGACAGAATCATGTCCCCAATGTAACTCTGTATCCCGTAATTCTTTGGTAGGGACGTACAACTGATCAGCATGGTATAGTAAACCCTCTTTTTGATACACATCAGTTGAACGGGGAACCTTGTGTTGGGCTACCTTTATTTTCTCAAGGAACTCTTGGGAAGTGCACACAGCCACAAAGTTTTTTATGGGGGCATAATGCTTCTGACCTGTTCTAGGGCAACATCAGAGGAGAAACCCATCCTAGACAATGTGTCTGCCTTTTGTTGTGTAGTGCCAGGCCTATAGGTGATTACGAAGTCAAACTCGTTAAAGATTAGAAGCCAGCATATTTGACAAGGTGTCAGGGCTTTGGTCGCTTGAAAAAACTGTAAATTACGGTGATCTGTGTAAATAGTTACGGTGTGTCTAGCTCCTAGTAGGTGGTGACGCTATTCCTGGAAGGCAAGCTTGATGACCAGAAGTTCCCGCTCTGCCACCATGTAATTTTGCTCTGCGGGTAGAAATTTCTTTGAGAAGTAATCTACTGGGTGGAAATGTCTCAGACTCAGGATCTCGTTGGGACAAGACACCACCCACTGCCATTTGGGAAGCGTCTGCTTCCACGAAAAATGGCTGAGCCGGGTCGGGATGATGGAGAATGGGTGCTTCAATAAATGTGTTTTTAAGATGTTGGAAGGCTTTCTCAGCTTCTGCATCCCAGAGGAACTTAACCCCCTTTCGTAGGAGTCGAGTTCTAGGAGATACCACAGTAGAAAAGTGGGGTATAAATCTCCAATAAAAATTTGTGAAGCCCAAAAACTGTTGCACTTCCTTGATGGATCTTGGGGCTACCCAATCCAGGATGGCCTGTACATTGGACCTATCGATGGAAATTCCATCGGGAGTGATCACATATTCCAGGAATTCTACATTTGTAGCGTGAAAAACACATTTTTCCATCTTGGCGAAGAGATGATGCTCACAAAGCTGTTGTAAAACCACTCTTACATGCCCTATATGTTCCTCAGTGGAAGACGAATAGATCAAAATGTCATCTATATATACCACTACACAGATATCCAGAAACTCCTGCAGCACTTCATTGATGAAAAATTGAAATGCTGCAGCAGTGTTACACAACCCGAAGGGCATCACTTTGTACTCAGAGTCCGAACTTAGTTCGGAACGCCGTCTTCCACTCATCCCCCTTCATCACTCGGATCAAGTGGTAGGCACCCCGGAGGTCGAGTTTAGTATAAATGGTGACTGACGTACCTGATCTAAAAGTACTGGGATCAACGGAAGAGGATACCGATTTTTTATGGTCACTTTCTTCACTGCGCGATAATCTATACAGGAGCTCGCAATTCTTCTTGGGCACGAAGAACAAAGACGATGATACTGGTGACGTTGAATGACAAATGAAACCCTTAGAAAATAGATCATCTAGGTAGTCTCGCAGGTATTGATTCTCAGGCTCAGAAAGAGCATACACCCTACTACATGGTAGCGTTGCCCCTGGAATCAAGTCTATACGACAATCGTATGACCTATATGGCGGCAGCTGGGTGGCCTTCCGTTCACTAAAGACATCATAGAAGTCTTTATATGGTGCAGGAATGGCCAGTGTGTCGTCCGGCTTGATAGCCGTACTATGTGTGGACCCACAATGCAAGGGTGTCACTAGTAATGGTTTGTCTTGGTAACAGGAGTGCCAACAATGTTTAGAGTCTAATGTCACTGTCTTTGCTGCCCAGTCAATTTTGGTATTGTGTAACTGAAGCCAGGGTATGCCCAAAATGGCTCCAAATACTGGGGTATCTATGAGGTCAAACTGACTTTGTTCTATATGGTTGTTTGCACAAAGCATGGACAAGGGTGTTGGTTGATAAACGATAAGCCCAGAGGACAATTCTGAGCCATCCATGGCTCTGACTGGTTCAGGGACGTCTTTTCTGACAGTAGTAATATTTAGGGTTTTAGCCAAACCCAAGTCTAAAAATTTTCCGGTAGCCCCAGAGGCAAGCAAAATGGGAATGATCTTACAAACCTGAGGGAACAACACTAACGTCACAATAAGAATTAGATGTCGAGGTACTGGACTGGTGGTATTAGCCAGAAGATGTGAGACCATATTGAAAGAAGCGCTCGATAAAATGGTCTCAGAAGTTATCGAGCCAGTTAGTTTTCCGCCTGGTCAAGAAGAGAGAATTCAGGCCCTGTTACCGCTCGAATGGCTTTCTTTGGAGCAGTAGGCTTGTTAGGACATTCCAGAGCAAAATGCCCTACCTTACCGCAGTAAAAACGCAGTTTCAATTTTTTCCTACGTTCTTTCACTTCCTTAGATAGTGGGTCCCACACACTGCCAATTTGCATGGGCTCAGGTGTATCAAGAGTGGGAATAGTGGACTCCTTTTTGTCCCTTACGTTCACTCAAGCGGTGATCCAGTCGTAACACCAGGTCAATGAACTCGGAACACTCCAAAGGAGGTTCCACAATTTGGGCTAGAACATCCTTGAGATCGTCCTGAAGGCCACGATAGAAGAGGGAGGTCCTCTTCTCCTCGGGCCACTCAGTCTCTGCCACCAACCAATTGAAAGAGGTGATATGGGACAGTAGATCCTTGTTTCCCTGGTGCAAATTCAGCAACTCATTGTCACTGGCTTGCACAAAGAGGCGTTTGCGCAAGGCTTCCTTGTACCGGTTGAAATCATACAGCATGGGGTCATTGCGCTCCACCAGCGGAATATACCAATTAGCTGCATTGCCTCCCAAATAAGAGATAATAAACGCTACCTTTGCAGCATCGTTGGGGAATGCAGCTGCCCAACACAAAACTGTAGCTGGCACTGGTTAAGAAAAATGTTGAACTTGGCACTATCTCCAAAAAACCTTCCTGGTGGAGCTAAGGGCACAGGGTTTGGTGTTGTGACCATTACCTGCATGGGTTGTGTGGTGGGAGTCGTTGGGCCTGAATCGGGTCTAGGAACATGATCAGACGGGCCAAACCGAGGGGCCAGTAGTACTGGAGATCTTTGCTTTAGTTTGACTTCTCCCCAGGGGGTGTCTTGTGGTTTATGCTGCTGTAGTTCAGTGTGCAACTCCAGGTTCTGTTGCTTTCAGGAAAGAACTTCCTTCTGTAATCTCACTAGGGCCCTAGTTAAATCTAAAAAAGATGGAACATCCTGAGCAGTTGGTAAAGCCTGTGCTAAACCTTTGAAAGTACCCATTGAGGAATCCATCGTCCAGGTAGCCCTGTATGTTGTGGCTTGGCTTTATGTTGAGGTGGGGCCACTCACCAGAAAAGCAGGATGTCTGCAGGGGCAATGGTATGCCCCTGACCTCCTGGAACACCTCTCGGCACTTTATGGTGGACACAGAAACCCTGGCAGGTGTCCCAAAAGGAAAGGGGGAGTGGTAGAGAAAGAGACAAAACACTGCCACGTCTTGCCGGTCCAGCCAGGCACCCTGTATCTTCGGGGGCAGGTCGTGGTTGACAGAGTGATAGTAGAGTTAGTGCACTCAACTTCCTTGAAACTGAATCTCTCTTTCTGATATGGGCACGGGAGCGGTAGAACACCGTGATGCTCCAGCACTTTTCTTGGATAATAATAAATGTTGGCACAATTACTAACACTGCATTACCAAAAACCCAACCTGAGTACCATAACAATAAGTACTGCGACACTAGGGCTGGCTTCACAGAGATTCACTGTTGCACACTACAATTAGAACTGTGGTTGCGCTTATCATGCACAAGAAAGACAAACATGGGCAATAATTATATCACATATAACTTTCCTGCCTGCATAGGGTTAAACTAAAAGGAACAAAAACAATCCAAGAAATACAAATGTCCACTCTGGGTTCAAACAGTTAGGGTAGCACAGTTTGGTTTGGTTTCACTCTGTGTGTGAAACACCCTTCAAAAAGAAAATTCCTCAAACCTGAAACAGGCACGAATGACACAACTTAAATCCAAGAGTTATGCTATAAGAGAAAGAAAAGTCACGTAAATGCTCTTTTAAAATTGCACTGTCACTTTTTGTAGTACTTGAGCTCAAACAGATTTCCTGAAGCACATTTAGACAAGTAACTACAATAATAATGTAGAATGTTCAGAAATGCATTTGTCTCTTCAAGATAAGCACTCTGCCAAAATATGAGGTCTGAAATACACCAGCTGTTCTAGGAAAGCGCGGCGCTCAAAGAACAAACTCCCGGAAGAATACTAGTCACTTAGCTGCAGTCTTTTCCGGAGTGCTGGAGGAATGCCTGGTGTCAGCTGGTAAAGGAATTAAGAAAATAATTGCCTCAAAAGTCCTGAATACGAGGATGACAGCAGGGGCTGGACTGCCAAATCAGACGCTGAGATCAGGAAACAAAACAAAGCCAAGCAGGGAGGCATGCGTCACTCTGCTATCAATCAGGAAAGCAGTTGAGTTTCCACATGTGGATGGGTCACCACACCCATTTAGAAGCACAGGTTTACACCACACCCAATTAGAAGCACATGTCTCCACCTGCTCACATTAGCAAACAAGCATTGGTAAAACAAGCATTGATAAAACCAATTGTGTAAAACCAATTGTGTAACACTGCACATTATGTTTACTTAGAAACCTAAAGGTTTAACCAAGAACAGAGATACGATTTAAGTCTAATCCCTGGGGATGCTGACAGATAATGCAGGAAGCACCTTGGGGATTCCTGACAGTTGGTGTCATTACATGAGGCAAGGTGGTCTCAGTTCAGCTACCATAATCCATTGTTTTTCAGTTTGGAATGGAGGTAGAAGGAGGAGGCTTCTGATGTTAGCCCTAGGATTAGTGATCTGGCAGGTCAGGACCAAGCATGCCGGTTAAAATGGAGCAAGATCCTGGTAGATAATTTTTTAGATAATCTATTCACCACATGTGCCCAGGATATGGACTCAAGTCTGGAGGGCAGCTTGGACCCGGTTATTCTATTAGGTGCTTATACTTGTGTTTGTGGATATGTAGCTCCTAATTGAGGAAAGCTGATACCAATCCCATGACGGGCGTGAGAGGTGGTTTGATCAAAGTTGCTCGAAGGCACACCATAACCTTATGCTGGCCTTGAAAAGGAAACCTAGAGACATAATTGAAGTTTCCCTTTGTAGAAAGAGTTATAAACAGGCCCTGTACCAAAGGAAGAAGAACATTAAAGAGGAGACAAGGTCTCAATGACTCCACTCAGAGGTACTGAAGAATAGTTCCAGTGTTTGGGAGATGGTAAGTCATCCGTTTTTCTCTGGGATGAATAATAGTGTTTTGGAGTGTGTGGTAATGCCTGACATCTGGGTGTCCCACTTTAAGGCTGTTTACAGAGGTGGGATGTTGGACTCCCCAAAGATTAGTTGGGGGAACACTGGGAAAGTCCAAGAGCTGATGTTAGAAGAAAAAGAGGTTGCCAACTCAAAAGTCCTGATGTTCAATGATAAGGCACCCGGTCCTGACGGGTTGCAAGCAGACCTATTTAAATCTGATCCCATTCTATGTGCAAAAATCCTCACACATGTCCTGAATGCCCCAAGTAAGACTGGCCCTCAGAGTCTTGGTCTATATCCATAATTATTCCAGTACTCAAGAAGGGTGCCAGACTGGTTCCCAAGTGTTATAGGCCCATATCATTAATTGACTCAGTGGTTAAGGTTATGGGGAGAGTGAATCTTGCCAGGTTAGCCTCCTAGTAGATATAAATGAAGTCATTTCAATACTGCAATATTGCTTTAGATCAGGTATGGGCACTTTCGAGTAATGCCTTAATCTACATCTGATTATAGAAAAATACACAGTATTCAAAGAAGATAGGTTACATCAGCCTTCGATAGAGTCAATAGGTCAAAACTCTGAGCCCTGCTCTTGGAACTGGGTATTGCCCTCAAGATAGTGACATTTCTGTTTGACCTACACCTTCACTTAACTGCTTCAGTGAGATACAATAAGAATGGGAGCCTGTCCTCTTCATTGACTGTAAGTAGGCTGTATACGAGCTACATTACTTTTTATTCTGTACATTAATAAGTTGGGCACCAAGTTATGCGCAACTAACACTGATATTCCAAACAGGGACTCCTATCTAGTCCCTGCCCTATAATACGCGGACGATGCTGTCTTATTGCCTCTAATGAGGGTAGGGTTGCTGCATATTTTAGATAGGTTTGTGGACTTCGTGACATCACTTGATCTAAGCACCAATTACACAAAATCACACATCATGATTAGCGTCCTAAGCAGATCAATATAGCTTGAAGAAATGCTTTGGGGTGCAGTCGAGAACCCTAGGGTCAGTGCTTTCTCATACCTGTGTGTGTTGTTTGATGACAGGGGCTCTTGGTCAGCATTAAAGGGGGTCAATAGAAATGTTATGGCTAGAGCGATTGCCGCCATTTTTGATTTTGCCAAAATATTGGGCTCTAAGCCCAGCCCTCCTTAAATTATATCATTGTGATGCCACGCTTTATCGCAGCGTCTCTTTTTCCGACCATGGTTGGACCTCAACTCTGATTATCGGAGCGCCACCCTCTGCGTTTTTGCCCACTCCAGGAAGCATTTTTATGCTCCCGGTCACATTGTCCTTACCTATTTTTGTGATATTTCTTTTGCCTGTCGGTGATGGACTCCTTTTCTTTTCTTTTTCTTTTTTTCTTCTCTTTTCTGTCCACTTTTCCCAGCATGCCTTTTTCTCTTATACTGCTACTTTTTTCCTATTATTTTCTTGGGCTTTTCCCAATCCAAGATGGTGTTGTTTCTCTTTCCTGTGTTGTCACTTCCTGTCTTCCAGTATATAAGTCACTCAGTACTGATTTGTTTTGCGTTGCAAACACTTCCTCTTGGTGGTGATCTTCGCTCCTGTTCCTCGAGTTTTCTCCAGTTCCTGTTTCTCAGATAGTGATTGTTTCTCTTTTTTCCTTTATTCAGTCCTGTTTTTTTCTTCTTTTTCAGGAGTTTCTGTTTTTGAGGTTTTTCCCATATTTTGGTGTTTTTTTTTCTCTGGGACTCCTTCAGGTTACGGTCTGCTTAGGCCTTTCCTGTCAATCAGCACCGTGGCTACTAGAAAGGGTCGCCCCTATCTTGGTCTATCCAGAACCAGCAGAAGACTGGGTGCTCTTTCAAATCCTTCAGTCAAAGGTGAGAAGCATCGTGCAGATCCTGACAATCATTTTAAATGTATTGCATTGAGCAGTTATGGGTGTGATATTTGGGGTTATAAACTCATGCTCGAAATTCAAGTAAAAGAGAACTTGTTTTTGCGAAGACTGTTAGCGGTTCCCCACTCCACAGCAATTGTACATGATGAATTGGTAGCCGGGTATGTCTCTGTCCTCTTGGCCATGGGCCCAGTGACCAGGTGGCTCAGGATCTGGACTAACCCGATTAGGGTAACAGCATCTTGTGGCCTAACCATATCAGATTAGTCATGAACAAGTTGAACCGTCCCAATTTGTTTAGCTCTCCCGGCACATTTTCTGGAAGAAAGCTGGTCTGGGTGATGAAACACTTCTTACCTCTGGCTCAAGCAGAAATACAAGCTAATGAACTGCGGAAACCTCTGTTTCAGGTGCATGTTCTCTTAAAATCAGGCCCTGTGATTGAACCTTGCCTCTATATAGTAACTACTTCCCTGCATCGGTTCTTACTTACCAGATTTAGACTGAATCTTTTGTATTGGTTCTTATGGAACCACCAGGTTGGAATGTGGTATCCAATTTGGGTCCCTGTATCTGGGATAACTTTTCATCTCAAGATACCATGCACTTCATAATGTTCTGTGATCACTATAGCTCCCTGAGACAAAAGTATATTCTTCCACTATTAAGAGGTTTGGGTTTTGTGCAGGTTAGATTAGCCCCTCTATTCTTACAGATGCTGACAAGTCCTACTGTTTGTTTTTATGTAGCTAGTTCTATAGTAGGACCTTGCGATTAATAAGAAAACGTTTAGCCCCATCTGCTCTCTAGTCCCAAGAATTGTTACATTTTTTGGGACACAATGAAAATTTTATATCTCTGCATTTTAAACTTTTGTCAGAATGAATTTTATGGATTGCATTAATCTGTTTTGTCATTGATTTTATTATCTGTGAATGTTGTAAGACACCTTTAATGTATGATGCACTTTTTTCTTTTATGATTTTGAGCGATCAAATAAAGAATAATTGACTGACTGACTAATATATGTATTTATATCCTGAAGTATCAGTTTAAAAAATCTTTTTTATCTTTTCAAGAGAAGTTCAAAAGACTAACAATAACTAACTGTTAATTGAGCAGCCTATTGAGAGAATCAATTCAAGAATAACATGACATGTGTAAGTAGATAAATAATTTATGTTTAAAATGTGCACGTGAATAACATCAGAGGTGGTCTTATTTTGCGTGGATCTACCTATAGGACACTTGAGTCATGCAGATTTGCCATTAGAATGCATTATTTGTCCTAAACATTTTTATAGGAAAAACACCTTGCAATGAACTGCAATAAATATGCACACTGTGGATGAACTATGCTGATCTATGAGGCTCATTGGACTGAATACAAAATTATTTGGTTACAAAAAATCCCTGACGTGTAAATGTTGTCCTAATGGAAACTACGTCTGAACCATAATGACACTGTGCTTTTATTATGTTTTTACACATACCAATGTGGCATAAAGCTAATATTTCCCAGGGACCCTTGGCAGATGTTCCACATTGCACAGAAAATACATCATAATGATATCCTCCGGTGAATTTCAGAGGGTTTTTGGTTTTGTTTTGGAATCCTAACATAACTTTAAAAGTGTTTTTCATTGAATTGCAATTGCGCTGAAATGAAATATGACCCAAAAGCACGGGGTCTGCAGGTAAACTGTACTAATAAAAACACATTTCATAATTTATTACTGCATTACAAAGATCAAATTCCAATCTTTTACCTCGGTACAATAGAACTGGCACGATAAAAGCGCTGTTTAAGGTGTCCCGGATTGCATTTACACAAGGAAGCAACCTCATAATGGCTGAGTCTCTTCAACATGATTCTACCTTACCAGGTTAAATACCTTTCTTTAAAAGATGTACATGAAAGGATGTCATGGCATTAACCATATATAAAGATGTGCAGTGTATTTTAGTAATTATTACAGTTACTGAGGGAGGAATGGGCATCAGTGTCCACTTGAGGTTTTGTCCCGTATCCGCAGATTTAGTAATACATATTGTTGCAGTACCAGCTTACGGTTTCTAATAAATAGCTGCATTTTAAATAATGAGTCAATGAAGTGCCTGTGCAGAGCGTTCTTGTTGTGGTATGAAAGAAGAAGTCTATTAAACAAGCTAATTCAGTATGAGAAAATCAATTTAAATTATAAGATAATTAGTGTTGCTAACTTGAAAGCAATAATCAATGACATTCAAGCCCTGAGGTAAACTTGCAATATTGGAAACAATTGACAAGAGACGGTACACAGTGGTAGCCTTTGATTGTCTGTGAATCAGTAATCAATGTGTCCTAGACCAATATGCATTTGGTGTTTAGCTGCACTTCAGAGTATTTATTTAAGCACGTCTTGATTTTTTTTGTTTCAAAATATGTTTTACTCAAGTTTCCTAATGATGGCATTCAAGTACACCCAAACTACTTTAATCCCTCTCCCTTCGACAATGACAAAAATCAGCAATCATGAACCTAATCCCGTGAGACCTTTTCAATGCAATTTCTCTCTTTCCTTATGATCAACCCTCAGATCAGTCTCGCCGGATCCACCCGACCCGCCTTTGGTCTTATGTCCATGGTGCCTCTTGTGAGTGCTTACTTCATGACCAGTTCCTTTTACCACCTTGTCTTTCAGAGGTTTCCAGGGACCCCAGACTTTGGCAAACTTATTGGGGCAGACCCCTGCTTTGTATATATCTTCCTCCACTCCACTCCATGTTGGTTTCCCATTGGTTTCCATCTGGACGATATCACTGTTTCATTTTCGTATCACAACTGACCACTATGAGATCTCCTTGAAATGTTTTACTGCAGATTTAATGTGGCTATCAACATCATATCATTTGATGGGTAAATCTCCACAAAACTAGTCAAGGTCAAAATGTATTAATAATTAGTATACTATTAGAACTGACTTCTTTGACCGCTGGTGAAGCACACAAACTAACATTTAGAACAGTTGACATATTTAACCTACCATCAGTCACATATTTAAATCATTGTAATTGTTCCCAATTCATCACATTTTATTTGAAACTAACTGATGTGCAGGATATTTTGTTTCAATTATAACATATTACGATAGATTGAGCAAACGTCAAGAAGGTCCAGGCAATATATTTACTAAGATCATAGGCAGTGCGTAATTTGTTAAACTATAAATATCTGCCTGAGCCCTTGTCACTAGGTCACTACAGCTTGCACCACCCTTTGCCCTAGTCAGCACTGCAAATGACAGTGCCAGCACAACTACTAGCCATCACACTCCTAGAGGTATAGTAATTCAGACTTTCCAGCCCCCCCATATCTATAAGCATGGTACCTATATTAGGGGCCTTAGGGACAGCATGTTTAAGAAGCAATATTTTATCAATGATGGCCATAATGATGGATGGTGTCAGATAAATGTATTGAATTACAGAGAGTTTTAACAGTGTTAAAGTGTGGGAATGTAGCTTAGGCATGCACTACTATCATCATAATGTTTAGATTTGTGTGTAGCCATAAACGGCAAGGGCTATCTAGATGTGGGCCCCCATGAAAGGGTACTCAGGTAAAGCATGTGGTGATATGGCGAGAGATCCTGGCTTAGCAGTTCATGCAACACAGCTTCTTATGCTGTGGGGTCAGACTAATTTGCTTTTAGCTAGGCTTTTGCAGAAGCGTTTTAAGTAGGTAAAACTAACATAAATAAACTGTATGATACAATTTGTAGGTCTCAGACAAATGCTGATTTTAAGCAAGGTTTTGCACACCAAGCTTCCATACTCGCATGTATGTAGCTTATCTCATTGTCAAGGGCATCTTTTCCTTTTCTTCTTGCTTTGACATGTGCCAAGGTCATGAATGTTAAAACCTGTAGTGACACAAATGGGTTTTGAGACATCTAACTGAATCGAGGAAGTATGATGCTTCAGCTTTCCACCCACCTAGCATTCATAAGAAACTAATAATGTATTGAAATGTTACTTTAATTTCCATGGAATGTTTCCTTATAAATGAGTTTTGTTATTAGAAGTGTATGAGAAAGGGAATTTCCTCACCTAGCAATGTAACCACTAACCCTGAACTCAATTCAATTCAATTCAATTAAAACAGGGTTTCAATAGTGCATGGATACCAGACCAGGCTTCCCAGCACTAATTGAACAACCACTTCCCGATTACCAAATGGACTACTCACACCTCATATATCGAAGAGATACGTTTTAAAGAGTTTTCAGAACCTGAGTTCGAACTGCTGCTTCCAAATAGATGTTGGAAGACTATTCCAATACCTAGGAGCCAGAAGCAAGAAAGACTGACCCCCACATCTCACTCTTTTGACCTTAGGTACTTACAGAAGACCCTGGGAGCTTGACCGAAGGGATCTTCCTGGAACGTAGGCAGACAGTAGATTGTGAATAATGACCAGACCCCTCCCTTGAGTTGCCCAGAAAGCAATACACATGACCTTAAAACAGATCCTTTTTTTCCACTGGTAGCCAATGGAGAGCTTTTAGAGCATCTTGAGGAGATTAGTGCTTAGGCATCTTATGCAGAATTCTTGCTGCTGTATTCTGGACAACTTGGATACACTTTATCACATACTGTGGGCTAACCAAATATAGGGAATTTCCATAGTCTAAGCACACATTCATCAGACCCTGCACCACAATTCTGCTTGTTGTGAGCTGTAGCATGTGAAGACATTTTCTATGGGATCTAAGGATCCTAGAGAAGAAGCCCACAATTGTTTTTGGCTTGGGTTTCCAAAGTTAATTTCTCATCCATCCAGATTCCTAAGCTCTTGATCACTGGGGCAGAGTTGGGGGGTTCTTCCAATTGTTTGGGCCAACCTAGATGCTATCCTCTTAATTTGTCATCTCCAAATATCACAAACTCTGTTTTGTCACCATTGAGTTTGAGACAGCTCCTCAACAACCAATATATGTCTTTATTGAGGCAGGAATTAAGCAGGGAGAAAGAACAGCTAAACTCTGGGGTATGAGCCATAGTTATTTGAGTGTTGTCAGCATATGACACTGAGGTTAGGCCATGGGATTGTACAATCTCTTCTAACAGAAGTACATATAAATTAAGTAATGTAGGGCTCAAGGATAAACCTTGAAGCACCCCATGATATAATGAGTGAATAAGGGAGGAGTGAAAGCCTTTGTTCACCAGGAAATGTCTTGCCCCTAGGAAAGATTTTAGCCACTCAAGCACATCCCCTGAGGTTCTTATTTCCTCCGTTCTCGGAAGGAGGAGTGGGTGTGACACTGTGCCAAAGTCGGCGCTAAGATCCAGCATTGTCATGGCAGCTGCATCTCCACAATCTAAAATTGATCGAATTCCCTCTGTTGCCACTAATAGCACTGTCTCTGTACTGCTACCCACTCCAAAGTCAGTCTGAGTGGTGTGCAGAATGCCTTGGTCTTCTATGAAAGTGGAGGAATGGTTATTTACATGCTTTTCTAAAACCTTGCTTATAAATGGTAGCAAGGAGATGGGTCTGTAGCTTTCTGTCACCAGAAGGATAGCTTCACTTAGTAGTTTATTGCAAGTTTCAAAGCTTGAGGAATACAACAGTTTAGTAAAGAGTGGTTGAGAATTTCCATCAAGATGGTTAACAGAGTCTTCATGCCTCTCACTAGAACATCGGGAGAGGTGGGATCAGTAGGGAACCAGATTTAACAGATTTTATGATATTTTCTGCCTCCTCAAGACGCATTAATGGAAGTTCTGATAAGCCTGCTCCCTAGCATTTCTTCACTGAGATTGTATCATCCTGTGAATCAGATACTGCAGGGGGAGGTAGCTCACTGAATATTTTATTAACTTTGTTAGTAGAAACGGTGGCTAGCCAGTTGCAATGTTCCTATAATGACTGCGGACCAGAGGAACTACAAGGGAGGTGCATAAGATCTTTGACTCTTTTTAAATAGTTCCCTGGAGGCGTTCAGGCATTGCCTGTTTATTCCTCAAAATAAGCTTCCTGTATCACTGTCTTGTATTTTTTCAAAGCTATTTAATAGCTAGTTTTACTCTTGCTATTATAGTCTTTGCTCCACTCTCTCTCCTTTTTTTGTTTCTTTTAGGGCACCTGTTGGTAATGCATTCAAATTAGTAAGAAAGAATCTAGGAGGTGTCGTTTAATGTGTGTGGGGAAGTCCAAAATTTGTTAAAATTGTATAGCTTCTAGGTCATCTAAGAGTCCCTTTACTGAGATGCTTTTTGTTTGCTCCATATGTAAATTTAGGTCTCCAAATAGAAATTTGCTTTCTGCAGGCAGCATTCTGCAAGTAGTTCAGGTAAGTGAACTGTTTTGTCTTATAATAAAAGATAAATGGGAAACCAACAAAACTGATAGTCACATTACAATGTCTGGTACATTTGTATCTTATTGTGAGAAGTTATTTTTTACTGCATTTAGGTAGCAAACGCTGTCTTTTTCCCATGATGACAACAATGCTTGACTGGACAAAACAACTGACTATTGTTACAGTTTGTTGCACTTGTTGATATGAATTTTAATATAAATACGTGTTCCCAGAGTAGAGAGATATCATCTTCTCTGAAGAGCCCTTCATCTCAAATAAATCCTGAGCCAGACTCTTTGCCGATGCTTCTCAGATTCCTGAACCTCTGTTTATGGGAAGTTCATCTAATGGATGAAATATATGGTAAACATTTCATGCTTTCACCTCTCAAATTTAGGACTCCTCATGGATCCTGTTAACACTTTTCTTTCATTCTTTCTTAGCTTAGAATAGAGTTAAACTTTCATGCCTTGTTCTGTATTGTATTGATATTTTCATTGATTAATTGATGATCTTTCAATACAGAAACAATTACTAAAAGACTTACTAAAGCACTGAATCTTATATTGAAATCTCATTATTGACTCCCATCAATTGCGAACATAATTTATGATGATGATAAATGGTTGATTTGCAGCTGCTGTTTAATTCACATTGACACAAAAGGTCCAACTTCTTAGGCCCAGTGACTGCGGGAACATCATGTTTCCAGTTAGATTAAACCTAAATGGTTCGAGTTCCCAATAGGCCCTCTAACAAAGTTGGTAGCAGACTGATGGTTTATGTGATAGGAAAGAGGAGCTGTAAAACTTAAAAAGTGCCCCAAGATAGATACATGCTCAGGTCAATTGCCCAAAGCTCGAGGTTTAAGATTGAGCGAGGGAGGTTTTCTGAGGCAGTTACAGATTTGGAAGTGTGACTATTGATAGGGTTATGTGCTAAATTTGTATTTCTGTGTGCATGTTGAATGAGTTATTGAGGCTTATGAATTGGTGATGCTCCTGTTCTTTTGTCAAGACGATAAAGAGGTTATTGGACTAAGAAGTAGCCCAAGATCCCAGGATAGATAAATAAGAGTTGATTTATGGTATTCTTGTCTGCCAATGATTTGTAGTGCAGGTCATTAGACATCACCGACTGCACTTTTGAGCTAGGGACAGTAACAGTTTGTTGTGATTGTACTATTATAGGTAAATGTTGGTGAAACCTGATGCACAAAGATGACACTGCATTGATTAGGTGATTTCCCGCTGGTTGAGATTTTATTGGTGTGCATCAACCTCTTTTTGATTGAAAAGTCGGGAGTTGTAAAATATGAAAATTCAGGTGGTTGAATTATTATTTTGTTTTCTTTAGAAGAGGCAAAGACTGTTATTTTATGTTGCTTAGTACAGTAGAATTGATGCTTTGTGTGAATATGAAGAAATTGTAAAGAAGGGTGAGCCTCTGCAAGGAGCAGATTGTTGCATCATTTTGTGCCACGCTGGTATTGTTCTGTTAGTGTGAAACACAGTGATGAGATTGGTTAAGCTGTGAGGAGAGCTGTGTAGTGATTGGTTGTTTACTGGAATCTGACGTACACGGAACAGAAGCAAAACAACAAAGATTTGCTTTTTACTCATTTGCCTTTGTTAACCTGAATTTTAAAAAAATAATGACATTTTTCAAAGCTATTAGAAGTTTAATGAGAGGTGATGTGACTATTGCTGCATGGGAGGGTGAAGATGCACCTCCTGAGGGTAAGCCTACTTACCATATGATGATTGAGGAAGGGTTTGATAAATTAGTATGGCTTCGGCAAATAGTGCAAGATCACTGACAAAGTGGTCCCATTAAGCTTTCATAGATGGGGTACATTGAATTTAAGAATCATAGACAGATTAGGAGAAACAGTTTGTGAAATGAAGACTCCTCCTAATCCAACGCAGTTTGGGAGAGGATGGCTCACAACAGGGAGAGAGAGAAATGCCAGAGATTAACAAAAAGGGTGATGAGAAATTACATCATTGCAATTTAGGATCAACAACAGAGATGAAGTAAGGGTGTAATGGAGGGGGCTAGATTATACCCTGCAAATACAAATGAGAAAAAAACGAAAAAGGGAGAAAAATACAAAAAACCTAAAAGAAAAAGATTAAAGGAGAAAAGGATAGGAAAAGGAGACAAAAGATTAAACAAAATCAGATACTGATGCTGATTTGGGAGATGATATTTTATATGTGTCACTGTCTGCATGTCTGTCACCTTATGTGGGTCCTGGAACGAGTTCTGGTGTAACAACAACTGACACTGTGACAGTGGCTACAGCCCTTGTTGATCCCAAAGCATATCAAATTGAAGGACCATTAACAATGACTTAGCCCATTGTAGCACCTGTAATAACACAGACTGTGTGACACAACCGGCTGCTCAACCAGTTGTACCAAACAATGTGCCTGCTCAAGTTGATCCTGTACAAGCAGTGTTACCTACAAATGTGACTTCCACCAGTGTGACTGTAATAGCACTGTTACTAGAGTTGTAACTGCACAACCAAAAGAAGTATGCACATCTACTGTTCCAAATACAATTGCTCAAGGAGCTGTTGAAGGAGTGACAGTGAAAGGGTTTATCCAGACATCACGGAATTCACAGATTATTGTGTGGACACCACCACAGAATGTTCAATTATTGTTGGAAGGAATAATTGTCTTTACACTACAGACAGCACAAGGCAAAGCAAATTGAGGGTGGCATATTATCAATTGAGGAAGCTGCCAAGAAAATGACAAAAACTGAATGCACTGAAAGCACGAACACTAGCCAAAATACAGGGAGACAAATGAATGTCCCAAGATTGAAAACAGAATTGGAAGAAATAACTACAGAGCGTTTGGATCATGTGAATTTATTTC
This sequence comes from Pleurodeles waltl, assembly GCF_031143425.1. NCBI lineage: Eukaryota > Metazoa > Chordata > Amphibia > Caudata > Salamandridae > Pleurodeles > Pleurodeles waltl. The sequence goes on along the minus strand of NC_090442.1, from coordinate 805,445,829 downwards.
ATGAAAAATAATGTATTTATTTTTGTAAAGAAATTACAAGATGAGCAGCAAATGTGGATGACAAATTGATTGAATCAGCAAATAAATATGATGTCGATATTTTACAAAGCATCCCATTGTAGAAAAGTTTCAGGACACAGATCAATCAATCATGTGGTATTTGTAAAGTGCGGCTTATCACCCCAGGGGTATCCAGGCACTGAGGACTGACACTGAGTGCTGGCGGCCTCTCGTCGAAGAGCCAAGTCTTGAGTTTTTTTCTGAAGTCTGGCAGGGTGTGTGATGTTTGCAGGTGGAGCCGCATCAATCCTTGGTGGCAAGGTAAGAGAAGGAATGGCCCCCGCAGCAGCTTCGGTGTACATGTGGTACATGTGCAAGGGAGGTTGATAGGAGTTCTCTGGAGGGTTTGTAGAAGGTGTGCCAGTGGTTGGTGTGTTTAGGTCTGATGTTGTGGAGGGCTTTCTATGCAAGGGTATGAACCTTGAACTTACATCTCTAGTGCATGAGAAGCCACTGGAGGTTTTGGAGGTGAGGGGTGATGCTGGTCTTTTTGGGGAGGTCTAAGAAGAGTCTTGCTGCAGAGTTCTATATAGCTTGAAGGTGGCTGAGGAGTTGGGTAGTGTAGAGAGCATTTCCAAAGTCTGATTACTTAAGTCTTGTCCCTGTTCAGTTTCAAGCAGTTGGATCTCATCCACTTGCCGCCATTGGTTATGGCATTGCTGATATTGGCTTTGGGGGTAGTGAGGTCCTCAGAGAGAGAGAGAGAGAGAGAGAGAGAGAGAAAAAATTAGTTGAGTGTCGTTGGCGTATGAGATGATGTTGAGTCCATAAGTGCAGACAATCTCAACCAGTGGTGACATGTAGGTGTTGAAGAGAGTGGGGCTGACTGAGGATCCCTGGGGGACGCCACACAAGATGTTCTTTGGCTCTGAGTTAAAAGGAGGTAGGCAAATTCTCTGGGTGCATCCTGTGAGGAAGATATGGATTCACTTAAGAGCATTGTTCCTGATTCCAATGTGCTGGAGTCTGGTGATGAGAATCTTTCGGGAGACAGTGGCAAATGCTGCTGAAATGTTGAGGAGGGATTAGGACTAATTTTTCTCTGTGATCGAGGAGGGCTTTGATATTTTCCATTGCAGCAACCAGGGCAGTCTTGGTGCTGTGTTTGGCACGAAAACCAGTTTGGAAGGTGTCCAGTAGATTGTGTTCTTCCAGGTGTTTGAAGAGCTATTAGTTAATGGCTATTTCCAGAACTTTGGTGGGGAAAGGTAGCAGCGAGATCGGGTGGTAGTTTTTGAGCTCGCTGGGATCAGCAGACGGTTCTTCAGGAGTGGTTTTACCGCTGCCTGTTTCCAAGCGTCAGTGGAAGCTGTGATGGAGGCGCTGAGAATGGGAGTGAGGGCGCTGCTTATCTCCCTCTGTCTGAGGTTGAAGATGTAATGGTTCATTGGGTGATCCAAAGTGGGTCGAGCTCATGAAGGATGCTGTTTCTTGAGTAGTTAGTGGCTATCAGTCAGTGGTTAAGTGGCTGAGGGTGGTGTCTGTTGGGGTGAGCAGGTGGTCGATGCTGGTGGTATCAGGGTTGAAGTTGTTCAAGTTGGCTGTAATTCTGTTGTGGAAGTAGCCTGCTAGTGTGTAGCAGAGAGTCTGAGAGGGTTGGATTTTGTTCTCTGTGGCTGCCGGGCAGGAGAACTTTCTGATTATGCTGAAGAACTCCTTGGAGCAGTTGGCAGTCTTCTTGATGTGGCTGAGCAGGGCGTCTTTATTTTCTACCCGGAGGTGGTGATGATATTTGTTGAGGACTGCTTTGAAGGTGGTGCGATCTGCTGGGTTTTTGCTTCTGCGCCATCGTCTTTCTAGTCGTTTGCATTCTTTCTTCAGTGTGAACCAGACGGAAGGCTTGCTGGATCTTCTGGTGTTGGAGTTCCCTATGGGGGTGCACTCATCAGCGTAGTTTGAGATCCATTTAACGAAGTTGCAGGCATCTTACTTGAGGCTGCTGGAGGGATCGGGTCTGTTGGAGGTAAGAGCAGTGGTCCATTTGGTCTTAGTGATTTCCCCCCCCCTGCAGAGAGGGGGGATAGGGGGCGTGATGAGGGTTATAGTGCGCTTGTTATGTAGAATGCACAATGTGGTGGATAGCTCCATTGTGTGGGAGAATGTGATCCTGTCATTGGCTGTAAAGATGGGATCCAGGGTATGTCCTGCATTGTGTGTAGAGCTGGTGACTAGCTGTTTTAGTCCATTGTTGCTTAGGTTGTCCAGGAGGTTGGTTGAGTTGCTGTGGATAGGGTCACTTGAGATGGGAATTGAGGCCCCCAGGAAGGCGTAGTGTCTGGAGTCCATGTCCAGGAGTCGATGAACTTGGTGATAGCTTTGCAGAAGGCGGGGGCCCAGGAGCCAGTAAGCGAGGCTTCCTCAGATGGTGGTTTTGGCATCGGTTGGAATTAGGAAGTAAGGTATTCCATAATGGGAGATGTGTTATCAGTGGTGCATAGGAGGTTATCTTTGTGGATGATGGCGATGCCTCCTCCATGGTTGTTGTGATGGTATCTGTGAATCAGCTTGTTACCTTGAGGGGTTGCGCAGGTGATGTCGAGGCTGATATGGTGGTGAGCCAGGTCTTGGAGATGAACATCAGGTCCGGTTTGAGAGTGGTTATGGTGTCCTATATTTCCGTGGCATGTTTGCAGAGGGATCTGGCACTGAGCAGTAACCAATGAAGTTGTTTCTAGGGATGGAAGGATGGTGGTGTGGGACCAGCGGTGACAATGGAGTTGCAGGTGAAGTGCCATTGGCGGCAGTTGAATGGTCCTACCGTGGTTCAGGGGGAAACGCTGCAGTAGTTGTTGTTTCAATTCCTGGGGGCTAGGTTCTGGAGTTCGGAGGATGTGTTTCATTGGATGGTGGGAGAGCTAGGGTTCCTGGTTCTGGGCGGCATCCAGACACGAACAGGTGTAGACGGACTTGCTTTGGGCATGCCTTCAGCTTGCTGGCAAAACACCCACTATGCAGGCAAGCTGCAGCCTCCATTAAGTCGGTCCTGGGGATGGAGGGGCACTTAGTGGCAGTGGGCGGGTTGGTGGTGGGGTGGGAAAAAATGGTGAGAAAGCAGTGGGGCGAAGCAAAGGCTGAACCAAGATGCAGCCACCAAGGAAACAAAATCACCAAAATTAGGCAACAGAAGGACACAGGCAACAGACAGAGGGACAGATGCAACAGGAGGAAATAAGGAAATAGCCAAAGTGTGACTAGCACAGTGTGCACAAAAACTACCTGGAAGGGCTACCACTACCAGTTATGGTAGCTTAATAGCCTGCTAGTACCACTTACACCGGCGCTACGCCAGAGCTCAAGGGTGCTGGAGGGAGACAGCCAGATGGCAAAGGGGAGCTGACAATGAGAACCTGCTCAATGTGGCCTTGCTGTGGCCTCTCTTAAGTAGGTTCTGGGGAGAGAGGGGTGCTGGGTGGTAGTGGGCATGCTGGCAGCAGGGCAGGGTTGGAAAAAAATTGTGGGAAAGCAGCGGGGCAACACGGAGGCTGAATGAAGATGCAGCCACCAAGGAGCCAAAATCACAAACATCAGGCAACAAAAGGACACTGGCAACAGGAGAAAACAAGGAAATAGCCAAAACGTGACTAGCACAGCGTGCAAAAAAACTACCTGGAAGGGCTACCGCTTCTAGCCACGGTAGCTTAATCGCCTGCCAGTAACACTTTCAGCAGGAATGTTGAGGCGCTGTGCCAGAGCTCAGAGGTGTTGTGCCAGAGCTCAGATGCGCTGGTGGGAGGCAGCTAGACGGCAAGTGGGATTGATGGCAATGAGGACCTGCTGAGGCAGATGATTAATCAATTGAGACAATGCGTTCTTCAGGAATGCGATTCCACGTTACTGAATTAGTAAAATGTGTCTTTAGATGAAGAGTGTTTGAGAAATTAGAAAGCACATTGACAAAGAAACATGAAAAGACAAAGAAGGCAGAAGAGTCAGCTGAATTAAAGAGAAGGCCAACTTTAGAGACCCTACATGAAGGAAAGGCTTCAGCTTTTCCACTAAGAAAGGTTCCAGGTGAAGGGTATGTTCATGTCCCTCGGAGGGAAGATCTTGCAGCATTCACAAACAATTTTCCCAAATTGAGAGAAAACCTGTGTGGTGGTACAGGCAAGTTGAAAGATTTGAGAAGATTTTAAAGTGTGGTGGATTGATTGGAAAACGTTCTTCGATATAGTGGTCCAAAATGACTTGTGTTCCAAATGTAAAATTGCTGTACATTGAACAGATACTAAACCACTGAGAGATACTCATACTGGTGCTCCATCACTTACTGTGAAGGAGAAATAAAATGAGGTGATCACTTTCCTGAAAGGCAGAGTCCCTCCGAAAGATATGGATTATGTGAGGTTAGACAGGATTCAGCAGGAGATAAAAGAATCTGTGCATGAGTATTATGAGTGTTTGTTAAAAGCATTGCAGGAGCATACAGGTCAGACCCATTTTGAGCCGAATTACATGGGATTTTTCATTTCACAGTTTTTCTCGATTTGAAACAAGAAATTAGTCAGCATAGAGAGCAGAATGTGAGTTGTTGGCAGATGAAATCGTTTGATTGTACTGTAGTGTTGAACAGGAGATGAAGCAAAGAAAGCTTAAAGAGAAATTCATGTTGGCCCAGATAAAGATGGCTCAGAGAGGTTTTCCAAATCAGTTGTTTGCAGGAAATGGTGGTGCAATGCAAGGTGTCAGTTTTCAAAACAGTATGCAAGGTGTGCAAGGAGCATGATTGCCTCACAGTGTAGAGGTTGAAGAGTTCTGTTTGAGCTGACTACAGATGTAGATGCTGCAATGCTAAAGAATATGACTCCTTGTCACCTCCACAACAAGATGGACCATTGGAAGCTTGAGTGTAGGCTCAATCCAGACAGGGTAAACAATAACCAGATGCAGGGAACAAGTCAGATGTAAGCACAAAATGTGCCTGTACAGCAGACGCAAGTGCCAGTGCAAAACCAAGTTCAAATAATGCTAGATTAAACCAGAACCAGATGCCTGAGAAACCAAAAATACATTACAGGTCCAGAATAAAATGCGAATCAACAGTTTCCAATGTTTGATAAGGAGGTGTCACCGTGTCCTTTCCTCGGGATCTGTACATTGCTGAACAAAAGGCCCACCTCCCGGCGTCACCAACTCAGAAAGCTATTATAGCACAGAGTTATGATGAAGCCATGCAAGGGGAAGGGAATTAGGGTAGGGAACTGCAGGGAGAGAGATCTGAAAAGAAAAGGTTAGAACAAATATGCATATACCCCTTTATAGCAGTATAAATCATCAATAGACTTGACTAAAGGTGTCTCCGTGACATCAGATTGAGACCCCTTTTGAATTGAGGGTGAAGCCCCTTCTTTGAATCATGGAACAAGAACACACTACAACCTTAGAACCAAGAAATGGCAAGTGCTTTAGACTATGATCATACTCTGAATATCAATATTGTAACAATTATGCATTTATAACATAAACGTTTTGATCACAGCTTAGAAGTTCTCAAAAGACTTAAATATGCTTTTCACATATTATGCTTTCCTATAAAACCATGAAACTATACTTTGCTTATCTTCAAAAATGCTTTCACATTCACAACTATAGACTGGAAAGTTTTACTCATTGAACTTGAAGCACTTGGTCCTTATGCCAGATAGCGCTTTCACTTGTTTCATAAGAAGCGCTACGCTCGTTATGCAAAGGGGCGCCTCACTCATGTGGCCTGAATCACTTTGATTGTTGTGCCAAGGGCTTTTTACACATGTGGACGTAAGTGCTTTGATTGCCGTGCCAAGGGCGCTTTCCTCATGTGGACTGAAGCGTTTTGATTACCATGCCCGGGGCGTTTTCCTCATGTGGACTGAAGCACTTTGATTGCTGCGCCAAGGGCGCTTTACTCATGCGGACTGAAGCACTTTGATTGCTGTGCCAAGGATGCTTTACTCATGTGGACTGAAGCGTTTTGATTACCATGCCAAGGGTGTTTCCCTCATGTGGACTAAAGCACTTTGATTGCTGTGCCAAGAGCGCTCTACTCATGCGGACTGAAGCGCTTTGATTACCGAGCCAAGGGGCTTTCCTCAAGTGGACTGAAGCGCTTTGATTACCGAGCCAAAGGCGCTTTCCTCATGTGGACTGAATCGCTTTAATTGCTGTGCCAAGAGCGCTTTACTCATGTGGACTGAAGCACTTTGATTGCTGTACCAAGAGGGCCTTACTCATGTGAACTGAAGCGCTTTGATTGCTGTGCCAAGAGCGCTTTACTCATGTGGACTGAAACGCTTTGCTCGTTGTGTTAAGCGGCGCTTAACTTCTGTGCTCCGAAGCGCTTTAATCGTCGCGCCAAGACTGATTTACTCTGAAAACTGAGAATGCTTTGCTTGTTGTGCTAAGGGGGGCTTTACCTTTTGGAAGTAACAACTCCCTTCAAGATTGGGCTCATCAAGACCTTACCGCTACGAGTACAACCTGCTTGTTTCTGAATTCACCATGGAAACAAGGATACTTCGATTTGCCGTCCCTCTGCCATGCAGGAAATCTGCTCTTCTTCACAGGAACCCCCACGAGGTCTGACTGCAACGAAGTCTTCAAAATAGTGAGCAACGTGCTTGGGTGTGGCTGGGCTTTAAAGACCTGCCACACCCCCAGATGGTCACTGCCTCTAAAACATGGGAATTGTAGTCCCTTCATAGAATAACACTGATAAGTCCATCTTGTCCACCAATGTCCTGAACCTGTAGCTATATGAGCTTTACCACAGGGCAGACAACATTGGTGGCCACCTTTGGAACACGAGGGGGTCACAAGTGGTGCGCATAAAGCGTTGCAAATCCGCGCAACGGAGTTTCGTGCGGGACCTGGACAGCGCACAGCCTTATTCCTGACAGGAGGGCTTGGACTCAGACACGTCACAATGATGGTGCCTGAGAGGGAAGGCAGATTACATGCTTGGAGCAGTCTTAGAGGTAGACCAGAGTGCACCATTTGTAGAAGGTGAGATAAATCGCCACCAAGTATAATTTTTGACCTACACTGGTGCTACTGGTGCACTGGTTCAACTGTTAGAACGGAAGAAGTCCCAGACCTCTCAGGAAAGTGATCCAGGTCAGAAGCTTTACAAATAATCAGATTACAAATCCAGTTTCAAAAGAAGTACCTGTAAAAATAAGTTCCTTTCTAGAAATTCATAAGTTTGCTGTTTGTGACTTGAGCCCTGTAAATCTGTTAGGACGTGACCTATTGTTCAAGTTAAATTGTAAAATACTGTACTCCAAACGGAGTAGAAGTTTAGACATATGATAAAGATGTTGAGTTTAAATTAGCTCAACAAAATTCTGTAGGGCTTCACCCAATGAGAACTGTAGATTAATTTCCCCCAGAATTAAAAAAGACTGTGACTCCAGAAATGTGGGATTTGACAGGAAAAGATATCAGACTAATTAAAGGTGTTGAACCAGTATGAAACACAGTCAAGCCTAATGAACTTTTCCCAAGATATCCACAATATCACATGCCCCAGATGTAAAAGCAGGAATTACACTAATAATTGAGGATATGTTACAGAAGGGAATTTTAAGAGATATAATCAGGAGCCCATGAAAGTCATCGGTTATGGGATTGCAAAAACCAAATGGCAAGTTTAGGATCGTCCAAGATTTACGAAAGGTGAATTACATTGTACTCCCGTTTTCTCCTGTGGTACCGAATCCAGTCACCATACTTTACTAACTTCCGTGCATAGCAGAATGGTTCACTTTTATGGATCCCAGTCAAGCTACCTTCTTGATTCCCCTAGATGAGGATCGCCAGTTCTTTTTCTTATTTGTGTTTTGAGAGATTGTTTTAGCATTGAGGTGAGTCCTACAAGGGTTTACTGAAAGTCCTTCAATCTTAAAATGGATTTTAAAGAAAAATGTGACGATATTAAACATACCTTGTAAATCGGTCCTTGTGCAGTACATTGATGACCTACTTTTGGCATCAAAACAAGAGAACCTTGCAAACAAGACACCAGTGCTTTATTAAATCATGTGGCTGAAAATATACATAAAGGCCCTAATTATAACATCGGCGGTAAGTACTGCCTACCACCACGGCGACGGCTGCCAAAAGACTGTCGCCGCGGCAAACATCTGTCCACCATATTATGACCACAGCTGGATTTCTGCCACAAGAAGGGAGGAAATCCGGTTGTGGTCATGCTGGCGGACGGTGTTAAGGTGCTGCTGCTATCACCAGCAGCGCCACGCCAGTAGACCGCCGCCAGCCGTATTATGAAAAATAATACGGTCTGGCAGTGTTCTGCTGGCGAGCGCTGCTGGCGGTAGCAGCGCCCCATCCTGTCCTCTGCCGGAAACCCCCCGGATTCAGGTAAGTCGGGTTTCCGACAGGGGTGGGGGGTGGGGGGTGTTGTGTGTGTATGTGGGGGTGTGTGCATGAATGTGTAAGTGTGTGCGTGCATGCAAATGAGTGTGTAGTGTTGCTTGCATGTGTCTGTGCACGTGTGAGAATGCGTGTATGAATGCAAATGTGAATGCATGTCTGCATGTAAGTTTGGATGTGTGTACGCATGTGTGCGTGAATGAATGGATGCATGCGTGTATGAATGCGTGTATGCCTGTGTGAGTGAGTGTGTGAATGCGTGGTGTGTGCCTGCGAATGTGCGATTGGAAAGGGGGTGCATGGATGGAATGGGGTGGGGGTTGTCTGGGTAGTGTTGGGGGGTGGGCCTCCTACCAGTGACAGGGAAGGAATTCCCTGTCACTGGTAGAGTCTACCGCCAGGGTTTTTGTGGCATTATGAACACCACGAAAACCATGGCAGTAGGCAGGGTCATAATGCCGCTGGCGGGACAGCAGCACACGCCGGGTTGGAGATTGTTATCTCCAGCCCGGCAGCTCCTACCACCATGGCGGTCGGTGTGGTACATTGGCTTCAGCCAACCTGCCAATGTCATAATGTGGCGGTATGTACCGCCAGCCTGTTGGCGGTACTGCCGCCACATTAACACCGACCGCCGGGGTCATAATGACCCCCAAAGTGTCCCCAAGCAAATTGCAATACTGTCATCAGGAATATTATATTTAGGACATATCATTTCAAATAAAACAATAAAAGTATCACGTGAGAGGGTCGAGGAGATTCTACTCATAGGTCCTCTTAAGACACAAAGAGAACTCAGAATGTTTTTGGGAATGGTTGGCTACTGTAGACAGTAGATACCCAACATTTCCTTGATGGCTAAATTGTTATTAAATCTATGCCCAATCTTCGGGGACCCCTAGTCACAAACGTGTTAAGAAGTGCTGTAAAAAGCAACATACCCTCCTCATGGAAACTGGCAACTATTATTCCTATATTCAAAAAGGGTAATAGACAAGATCCTTCTTGTTATAGACCAATATCTCTTATTGATTCTACGGCCAAGATTTTGTGTAGTGTGATCTTATCACAACTGGAGGATTGGGTGACAGAGGCACAGATTTTATCCCCAATTCAATTCGGTTTTAGACCTGGACTAGGCACGGTGGAACAAGTATTAAACTTGCATCTTATTCTTAGTAAATATGTAATTGCCAAAAAGAGCCCATTCATATGGCATTTATTGATTTATCAAGCGCCTTTGATTTGGTAAATAGAGAGAAGCTATGCCAAATTATGGGAACCTTGGGGTGTGATACGAGCCTTTTGGAGCTCATAAAGCGCCTACATACGGACCTAAAGGTATCAGTTCAGTTTGGCCTATCTGGTCAGAGAACCTCCCCTATTCCCTCAACCGGGGAGTTAGACAGGGATGTATTTTATCCCCTTTTCTCTTCTTGATATATATAAATGGGCTTTATGATTTTTTGATAAAATATGGAAAAGATCTACCAAAGATGGGCCAGAGATTGCTGCCAGTCTTATTATATGCAGATGATGCTGTATTAATTGCTTGTACTGCAAATGGTCTACAAGGCCTGCTGGATCTTTTCTTAACTTTCATGCAGGACCTTGATCTGAAAGTTAATTACTCTAAGACATATGTCATGACATGTGGCCCTCAAAATACAAAGTCCAAGCAATTCACTATGGGAGGAAATATTATTAAAAGGTGAAAAAACGTTGTTATTTAGGCATGCAAGGGAGCTCTTTCATGTTATGGAACACCCATCTTAATTTTAAGACCCAGCAAATGGTGAGGAATACAGAAGCGATTTTCCGTTTTACTTGTAATTTGGGCCATAGACCACTGTCCCAGATCGTAATGCTCTATCACTCCAAGTGTGTTTTTCAGCAGCGCTATATGGGCCAGGTGTTTGGGGCTATGCTAAAGTACCTACTCTCCAACGTGTTGAGAATACATTTGCACATAGGTTACTGATGGTACCTAAGAGCGTGGCAAATATCATCTGCCACGAGGAGGTGGGCTTACGATTTATAGAGGATATGATTTCTATTGCTCCTCTTTTGCTGTGGATTAGGTGCTGGATGAACCCTGCGGCAAGTCTTGTGCAGTAATGTATTATCGAATATTTACAGTTGGCCAAATCAAATAGGATTCCTTGGCTCTCATATTTGCAATCATCCTTTGAAAATCTGGGGCTTAGGAATATGTTTGAAGATCCACAGTCCATACCTACAAATCCAAAGGAGTTGCTGAAATCACGCCACTCTGAGCATATCTTAAATATAAGATTCCACAGTTCTTTGAAACTGAAAAACTTTTAACCTTATGCTCAGATCGTAACTGCATCAAATATGGAACCCTATTTGACTTGGTCTCCCACTTTGTCCTTGTGATGCCAGATCTAAGCAGAGTACTTGCCACTTTTTTCTCTTTTGTACACTTTATGCTACTCCTAGACATTCTCTCATATTGCCTTTATTACATAAATTTAGACCTATTCACTATAAGGATGCTCTGACATACGTTAAAAAATTGTCAGAAACTCAAATTTGTTACCTTGTATTAAACTTTATTAGATCTGCTATCGCTATTAGGAAACAGTACTAATCTTCTGTCACCGCTCTATGAGCTTATAACGGAACCAGATATGCTTTGAAATACATTTACGATTTGCACAAAATGAGAATCTGCTATTATATCCTGGGTATATTTTAACTATTTTAGCATAATATCATATTGTTTTTATAAATTTAGAGAATGTTTTGTAATATAAGAATTGTCAAGAATTTGTAAATTTCTTAAGGGTAGCAAATCTATTTTTACTTATGCTTTGAAATGCATTTGTGATTTTGCACAAAGTGAGAATCTGCTATATAACCTGGGTAAATTTTAAGAATTTAAGCATAATATCATATTGTTTTCTTAATTTTAGAATATGCTTTGTAATATAAGAATTGCTATGAATTTGCACAATTCTAAAGGTTAGCACACTTTGGCCCTCATTACGACCCTGGCGGTTTGTAACCGCCAGGGCCGCGGGACGCGGTGGCACCGCCGACAGGCCGGCGGTGCCCCGCGGGGCATTCTGACCGCGGCGGCTTAGCCGCGGTCAGAGAAGGGAAACCGGCGGTTTCCCGCTGCCCCCAAGGAATCCTCCAAGCCGGCGCAGCTTGCTGCGCCGGCTTGGGGATTCCGACTCCCCCTCCCGCCATCCAGTTCCTGGCGGTTCTCCCGCCGGGAACCGGATGGCGGGAGGGGGAGTCGCGGGGCCCCTGGGGGCCCCTGCAGTGCCCATGCCAATGGCATGGGCACTGCAGGGGCCCCCGTAAGAGGGCCCCGCTTGTATTTCACTGTCTGCATAGCAGACAGTGAAATACGCGACGGGTGCAGTAGCACCCGTCGCACCTTCCCACTCCGCCGGCTCGATTACGAGCTGGCTTCATGGTGGGAAGGTCGTTTTCCCCTGGGCTGGCGGACTGCCTTTCGGCGGCCGCCCGCCAGTCCAGGGGAAAACTTGGAATGCCGCCCGCGGTCTTCAGACCGCGGTGCGGTATTCCTGCGGCGCAACTTTGGCGGGCGGCCTCCGCCGCCCGCCAAAGTTGTAATGAGGGCCTTTGTTTTTATATATGCTCTGAAATGCATCTGTGATTTTGCACTAAGTGAGGATCTGTTATCATATCCTAGGTAATCTAAATAATCTTAGTATAATATTTTATTGTTTTCTAATATTAGTAAATGCTTTGAAATATAAGAACTGCCATGAGTTTGTAAATTCTAAAGGGTAGTAAATTTATTATTACCATAATTTTTCTTCTATCCTTGCAAGGGCAAATCGGAACAGATAAACCTAGGTTACTATGGTAGTCTAATCTTGTTTTAATATTGGGCCACCCATTTAAACTGTTTTTCAATTTGATGCCTTGCTTATCTTCAAGTTATGTGATTTTTTTAATATACTTTTATGGCAATTGACGAATAAAGACTTTTGACTGACTGAAACGTTATTGAGGCTGACACACAGAGATATGCCTGATCCGATTCCATGGGACAACAAATGCATGAAAGCTTTCCTAAAGCTGAGAGATAGTCGCTGTCATTCTTCAACACTGGGAAGGCCTGATTATACCAAGAGCTTTATCTTGGTTTGCAGTGAGAGGAGGGCTGTGCTCTCTCAGTTCTTGCCCTGCTACACTGAGATGTAAGAAGACCTCTAACCCATTTTTCAGTTACCCTAGATCCTGTCACCTCAGGGCTTCCTGGTTGTCTAAAATCTGTGACTGCAGTCAGTGTGAGCCTCAAGAGGTGTTATGGGACATCCTTCAACTGTTATGGTCCCACATTTGCTTACCAGAACCAAAACCCAGTAGATGACAAACAGAAGTCTTACTAAATATGAACAGCAGATACATGCATCCGATAATGTGACGCTTAAAAGATGTAAAGTTTTGAACCCCAGTACATTGCTCCCATTGCCTGAATGTGATGCATCTGATAAATTTGAGCATGACTGTCTTGATGTCATGGATTTATGTCAAGACCTGACATAAAAGAGGAGCCTTTAATTAGTCCTGATTTTGGCCTTTTTGTGGATGGCTCATACTTAAGAACAAATGATGGATCCCTGAGAACAACTTACACTGTCCGTACAATTCAAGAGATTGTAGGAGATTGAAGAAGCTTCCTGGCTTCAAGGAGTTTCCTCAGCAGAAGATGCAAAATTAATTGCTTTTAACAGAGCTTGCAGCTTGACAGCCCAAATGAGAGTGACTATCTTTATAGATAGTAAATGGGGCTTTGGTGAGGTACATGACTTTGGACAGTTATGGTCCCAAAAAGGTTTCATGACCTCATCTTCCTCTCCAATCTGGAATGGTGAGCATGTGAGAAGACTGTTGGAGGCCTTGCAACCCCCAACAGAAAGTGCTGTTGTACAGTGTGCAGAACACAGGAGTGGCAGTAGTTTTGACACAGTCGCAACAGATATGCAGATGAAGTGGCACACTATTCTGCAAGTGTGGCCTGTACATTTAATGAAACATTCACAGATGAGTCTCAAGAGGTCACTGTCTTTTTAATGTCGATGCCTATATCTGACACATATGAAGAACTGAAAGCCTAACAGGAAATTGTTACTGAAGCAAAACAGCAGGCTGAATTACAGCAGGATGTGGAAAAGATGCAAATGACATTTGATTTTCAGCAGTTGGGAGAGCAGTATTGCCGGACTGTTTGTTATCTTCCAGGACACAACACTTTCATGGTCCCAAAGCTATTGTTAAGGGACCTGTGCCAAGGTACTGAATACCGGTTTCTCTGGAGTCATATGGAGGAACTCATTTTAACAGTGAGAACATTAAGATTGTGCCAGCACTACAAGTGGAACAAAATTAGCTTGAAGTCTCTGGCATTTTAGTGTAATGCAATGGCACAATCAAGTCCCGATTGGCAAAAGACTGTACATCCATTTCTTTGAAAAGGCCTGATGTTTTGCCTTTGGTGTTGAAGAGCCTTCAAAGTATCCGACTGGAAGACAAGTCTATCCTCTCATGAAATTCTTCTGAGGTGAGCAATGAGACTGACTTCTGTATCTGCAAATGTGCCTGTGAACATAACAGATGACATGATGTAGATTATATTCTTGAAACTTGCAGAACCAGGCACATCAAAAAGTTTGCGCTTTTAATAATTGTTTAGTTACTCCTATTATTGTTTTAGCATAAATTCAAGAATTTTCTAGTGGATATTGAATCTTAAGAACACGCACCGAGTCAAGAAGAAGAAGAGACACCCACAAAGCTAGATGGCAAAAGGCCTTCAGTTGAAAGAAGCTGAAATCAAGTGTGTCAGTTGGATCCACACCACCAACAATTTAGGAGACAGAATCAAGTGGTACAAGTGATGCAGAAGGAGATCATCAAACACTCAGAAGATCCAAAAGAACAAGAGTACCTTGTTGGATATTTTCAGCACCTGAATGACTTATTACATGAGCCAAGTGCTTAGCATTCCAATATCATAATTTTTTGACTGGAAGAAAGAACTACCTGTGCCACCTTATGGTTGCCCTGAATACAGCTAGGGAAAGTTACTGAAAACTCAATGAATCAACTGTGCTAATAGCCTGAAACAAAAACTGATAATATGTTAACATATATTAAGAAGGTTACCTAGGTCTGAGGCAGAAGGTGAAGAGTAGGGCTAACATTTTAGAAGAACACAGAATAGGACTAAGGAAGACTATACAAAGATTGTTGTAAATAAAACTGAAAGAAAACTAGCTGGGAAAAAAAAAAAGACTTGTTTGTAATAAATAAAATCAGTAACTTAGCAGTTGCATTCATCATTTTGAAAGATTTTTACTTTAGACAACTGTGTGTCCTAACTAGAAACAGATGTAAGATTATTTTAGGTATTACATTTTTATTGATAGTCTCACTAGCTTTAGCAATGTTATTATTGACACCCTTTACAGCAGGAACAGAGAAATCAGTGTTTTCATCTACCAACACAACATCTAAACCTGACATAGATGAGGACAAGTTGAAATCTTAATTTGCAGATCACATGAACGAAGATTACTCAACAAATGTTTATTCTGGATTAGTTCAAGAGCATACCCAGGCTATAGATGTAAAGGATTGTTATGTGTGTGCACACTTACCTTTATCGACTGATGAGGAGGTGGCATAATATCACATTCCTCTTTCTTATGCTACATGATGCAGTATTTTACTTAGCTTAGTTTATAGACAGTGACATTTGAATATTATTTCTGTAACTTTGACATGATTCTTTCAAACATGCCTTTGCTACAAAGAAAAGAATGAACTTAAACCTGCAAGGAAAATAAATGGAGACAGCTTTGCATTATTTTAGACCTTTCCTTCCTATGGACACTGTTAAGGGTTATGAAAATAATCTAATCTGCTTAATGAATACGTTAGAGAAAACTTTTATCATGATGTGAGAAGAGAGAAGAACTTGCTTGGCATGCGGTAATAACAAGAATTTGAAGATGTTTTGGAAAAAGGAAGAAGATGAGAATAGAAAGAAAATGTCTTATGCAAAACTAAAGTTAGAAAAGAGACACAAAGGGAAAGTGTTTGTGTTTTAAAAGAAGAATACAAGGAAAGAAGAGCCATGTAGGCAACAGTAACTGTGAGCATGTATTTGAATTATTGGGAGGAACATGGCACATTTTACAGGGAGACAATCCAACTCTACCTGGGGTCTATTTATCTGTAGAGAGAGTTCTTACTTTAGATTGCCTGCTGATTGGGAGGGTATTTGTTACTTGGGCTTGCTCCTCCCGACAATGTACCATGTACAGAGCTTAGATGCATCAACAATGATACCTGCACACAGATACACATGTGGAAATAATGAAGGAAAAAATTCATATTAGACATATTTCAAGCTATTACTCTAGCAATAGGTGAGATGCTAAACAATAAAAAGATGATAAAGCTTTCAACAGTAGCGGACAAACTAGCAGCTAACACATATGGAGCTTTCTCAATAATAAAACACTTAACAAGTTGGAAGCAGGTCAATGCTCGCAGAAAAGGGCAGGGTCTGCAAAATGCTGAAAATAGAATATTTTTGTACTTATATCCTTGATGAGAGAAAGAAAATTGTAGAATATGCAAAGACTATTTCTGATCTAAAACTTGACTTAGAACGTTTAGGAACCACTTGCATAGTTAGAAGCTTTACAAAAGGAATTTCTGCAATAAGTACCTTAATTGAAGCAGTGGTAGGGGGAGTCCTCAAAGCCATATTAGTACCCATATTAATAGTAGTTTTCTGATTCCTGTGTATATTAGGAGTTTATAAGGCTATCAAAGTGTTACTGCAAAATAAAAGAAATAAAGAAATAACTAAAAGAATGAAGAAATACTGTAGAATTACATGACTGCATTAACAGGGAATATCAGAAGCTAAACGAAAAGCAAAACATAGAAAGCAAAAGAAAGGACTCAACTGAGAATCAGAGTGAACTCTGAAGCCATCTGTGAATGAACATTTTGTCATGGTTAGAAACCATCAGTTGGGGGAGGGTGCTGAAGCATTTTTCTTATTAAAACAAAGATAAATAAACTGTATGATACAATGTGTAGGTCTCAGATAAATGCTGCATTTTAAACAAGGTTTTGCGCATCAAGCTTCCATAATCGCAGGTATTCAGTATAACTCACTGACATGTGCATTTTTTACTTTTCTTCTTGTTTTGTTTTGACCTGTGTCCAGGTTATGAATGTTACAAACTGTAACAAAGCAAATGTACTTTTGAGACATCTGAATGAATAGACGAAGCATTATGCTTCAGCTTTTTCACTCACCTAACATTCATAAGAAAATAATAACGTATTGAAATGTTAGTTTAATTTCCATAGAATGTTTCGTTATGAATGAGTTTTGTTAGTAGAAGTGTACGAGAAAGGGAATTACCTCACCTAGCAATGTAATGAACTAATGCTGAACCATTATTTCTTATCTTAAAAAAGCGATGGGAAACCAACTTAACTGACATGTTGCAATTACTGGTACACTTGTATCTTACTGTGAGAAATTATTTGCTTTACTGCATTTAGACACCTGAAGCTGTCCGTTTACCATGATGACATCAATGCCTGATTGGATGAGATGACAGACTATTTCTACAATTTGCTGCACTTGATATGAATTTGCCTATGCTTCTCAGATTCATTCTCTGAGACCTTTTTTATTTCCTCTACTGAATCTGTGCTGTTCTGAGACTCTAATGAGTTTCTTGAACCTCTCTTTATGGGACGTTCTGCTAATGACCAAAATATATGGTAAAAGCTTCATGCTTTTACTTTCAAATTTAAGACTCTTCATGGGTTATGTTCTGTTAACACTTTTCTCCATCCTTTCTGATGTCTTCATTGATTTACTGCTGATCTTTCAATAAAAATAAAATTAATAAAATATTTAGTAAAGCATTGACACCTATAAACATCTCATTATTCACTCCCATCAATTGTGAACATAATTTATAGTTATGTTAAATGGTTGATTTGCAGCTCCTGATTAATTCACACTCACATCAATGGTCTAACCTCTTGGGCCCAGTGGGTGTGGGAACTTCATGTTTCTAGTTAGATTAAAGCTAAATCATTGCATTTCCCGATAGGCCACCTAACACCTTTCTGCTAAGAGTATAGAGACCCACAATGAAGGTGATAAAATACAACTCAGTGTATATGCATAGTAGCTTTCAAGGAACATTTGCCTTGATTTGTGTTGCACCTTTTGGAGAGCTGATGCAAGGGGGTATGGAAAGCAAATATAAAACAAATTATCTAGATTTGTTTCAAGAAAAGTTTACCATCTATAAGGGTCCAGATGCGTAACAGAAGTAAAAACAATAACAACAAAATCCTTTTGAAAGTGTATAAAAAATCATCAAAATAAAAAAGCCCTAGTTTGGATGGGCCCGGTGATACAGACTTTAGGCAATAACAAATTCAGTTGCCATAGAGAGGCAAACACTGGTTGCTAATTCCAGCTTTTGCTGTCTGCAGTTTATGCAGTTAATTACATGTAGGTGCCTTAGACACACCAAACACATAAAAACAGGTTCTTGGCTCTGCTCTGAGCTAATGTAACCAGGGGCAGCCCCTCCACAAGAGCAGAAGAGCATTGCCCGCTAAAAATAAAATGCCCCCGGAAATGAAAATAAAATGGTAATAAACTTTCTTTTTTACCATTTCATGTTTCAGCACCCTATCCTGAACAGCGTGTCAGGATGTGGTGAGGCAATTGCTGCCGAGTGGCAGCAGGGAGCGGTGCACTTGTTTAAAGTGCGCATGTCTTTTTGGCCAGCTGTCTTGCCACGGCCAGCCTGACATGCACACTTTAAACTTCTCTAAGTTTACCAGCATTAAAGCAGCTGGGTTAGAGAAAGCACAGGCCTCCACGGCTCTTGTGAGTGCTGAGAGATGCCCCTCCCACCAATACTGATGCTGCTTTAATGCTGCTTACCAGCATGAAAGCAGCACCAGAATTTGATTGTGCAGTTTCCTGGGTCCTGTTGCGCGTTGGAGCCAGGAGAGGATGAGAGGAAGTACCAAGGTAAGTGAAGTTTTTTATTTTTTTTATTAATATTGTAACCCCGCTTGCCCTCATTGTAAAAATTAACCAGCAGCCACTGAATGCAACTCTTTGTGGTGTAGGGTGGGCTCTCTCGGACACACTCATGATGAAGTATTATTTCAGCATCCTACCCCAGTGCTTGTTACTTGCCATCTGCTTTAGAAATGTGTTTTGATTTCCCGAAAATGCTGTGCATCATATTTAACACGTTATACATAGCTGGGCCAGCCCTGTGGTATTGGTTCCTAAGGCTACTGTATATGTCTCCAAAAGGGCTAGGTCCAAATCTCCTGCTTGAGACCCAGCCAGAGACATGTTGAGTGAGGATTTAGTTTTTGAAAATTGTCAGGAAAAACGAATTTGCAAAAAGAGATAAAAATCAAGTTGACCTTCAACTGTGGGTAGGTAGTGAAATACTTAGCTACTGTATGTCACTGCACAAATACAAGTCCTATCCCACCGCTGCCACCAATGTTAGAAATGGGGTCTTTGGTTGGCAGTCAGGTTACCCCCATGTCCAAGCAAGGACCCTCACTCTACTTAAGGGTAATTCAAACACAATCCAAATGATCCTGTGCCCACCCTCTGGTAGCTTGGCACTGAGCAGTCAGGCTTAACTTAGAAGGCAATGTGTAAAGTTTTTCTGCAATAAATCATACAATAACACAATATAGCACCACAAAAATACACCACACAGTGTTTAGAAAAATTTATAATATTTATCTGGATATTTGCAGGTCAAAACAATAAAAGATGCAATATGAATTTGTAGAGATATCACTAAAAAGTGATATAAAGTGTCTTAAGTCTTTAAAAAGCAAACAAGGTCTCTTTTAAGCCAAAGTACCTTGTTTGGAGTGGAAAATCTCTGCAGAGGGCCGCAGAGGAGGAGATGCATGTAAAAATGGTGTGTGCGTCGGTTTCGCCCCTTCACACACGGACTCGCATCGTTATTTTTCACGCGGGGAAGTCGTGCGTCGTTTTCCGGCGCGCGGACAGTCTCCTTCTGTGGGTCGCGGGATTACCAGATGCCCCGGGGTCTGTGCGTGGAATCCTGGGCTTGTTATCCGGCAGCGTGTCGTTCTGGTGGGCTGTGCGTGCAATCTTCTCCCTCACGGCAGGCCTTGCGTTAATTTCCTCTGTGGAAGTCGGGTGGCGTTGTTCAGGCGGGAACGTGCTTCGAAGTTCCGGTCACACCGCAGGTGTCGCGTCGATCTTTTCCTTGCAGGGTCGAGCGGTGTCTTTCCGGATCGGCGTGCGTGGAATTTTTCACCATGGAGCAAGCTGTGCGTCGAATTTTGCGGCGCACGAGGAGTCCAGTTGAAAAAGAGAAGTCTTTTTGGTCCTGAGACTTCAGGGAACAGGAGGCAAGCTCTATCAAAAGCCCTTGGAGAGCACTTCTGCAGCAAGGCAAGAGTTGAGCAAGGCAGCAGGCCAACAGCAAGGCAGCAGTCCTTTGTAGAAAGCAGTCAGGTGAGTCCTTTGAGCAGCCAGGAAGTTCTTCTTGGCAGGATGCAGGTTCTGGTTCCGGTTTCTTCTCCAGCAAGTGTCTGAGGTGGTAGGGCAGAGGCCCTGTTTTATAGCCAAATGTGCCTTTGAAGTTGGGGAGACTTCAAAGAGTGGTTTAGAAGTGCACCAGGTCCCCTTTCAGTTCAATCCTGTCTGCCAGGGTCCCAGTAGGGGGTGTGGCAGTCCTTTGTGTCAGAGCAGGCCCTCCACCCTCCCAGCCCAGGAAGACCCATTCAAAATGCAGATGTATGCAAGTGAGGCTCAGTACCCTGTGTTTGGGGTGTGTCTGAGTGAATGCACCAGGAGCTGTCAAATAAACCCAGCCAGATGTGGATTTTAAGGCACAGAAAGATTTAAGTGCAGAGAAATGCTCACTTTCTAAAAGTGGCATTTCTAGAATAGTAATATTAAATCCAACTTCTCCAGTCAGCAGGATTTTGTATTACCATTCTGTCCATACTAAATACGACCTTCCTGCTCCTTTCAGATCAGCAGCTACCACTTCTATAATGTATGAGGGCAGCCCCAATGTTAGCCTATGAAGGGAGCAGGCCTCACAGTAGTGTAAAAACGAACCAGGACATGTAAACTACACAGGTACATGTCCTGCCTCTTACCCACACAGCACCCTGCTCTAGGGGTTACTAGGGCACACATTAGAGGTGACTTATGTGTAGAAAAAGGGGAGTTTTAGGCTTGGCAAGTACTTTTAAAGGCCAAGTCGAATTGGCAGTGAAACTGCACACACAGGCCTTGCAATGGCAGGCCTGGGACAAGGTAAAGGGGCTACTTGAGTCAGTGGCACAACCAGTGCTGCAGGCCCACTAGTAGCATTTAATCTACAGGCCCTAGGCACATACAGTGCACATTACTAGGGACTTATAAGTAGATAAAATACCAATTGGGTATGATCCAAAGTTACCTTGTTTAAAGGGAGAGAGCATATGCACTTTAGCACTGGTTAGCAGTGGTAAAGTGTGCAGAGTCTAAAAGCCAGCAAAAACAGAGTCCAAAAAGTGGAGGGAGGCAGGCAAAATGTTAGGGGTGACCACCCTAAGGCATGTCAGGTCTAACAATACTTTTTGCTATTTAAATATCCCTTTTTGAACTTATAAGTAATACTTAAAACAACAAAAATAAACTAAACAAAATAGTACATTTACAAATGATCCTCTAGTGTTCATAGTTTGACAAAACTCAGATTTAGTTTATACCTTCAGATTACCATACAATGCTTAGGAATTAAGTCATTGGCCCATGTCATATAAAGGATGCTCAGGATGTGTTAATTTAACACATCTCTGTAACAGTTCTGAGCTGACAGGTGCCTTAAGTAGTGGAAGAAATTACACAGTGGTGTTTTACCACTTTATGCAGTGGTAAATGGTTGTTTGTCACTGAAAATTTAATAAAAAGTACCGCTTGTGGCAGGAAATGTAGCACCATGTGTTGGAATCTTTAACCTAATTATGGAACACAAGACCATGACATAGCAAATCAAAAACACGCCACAATGTAAACATAACGAGGCACACTACAACAAAATAGTAAAAACAGAATATAACACAGCAGTCACAGTACAACACAACAACAGTACAATTCAGCAATACAGCACAAACCAGGACAGAAAATAACATAACCTATTCCAAACAAATTACAGCACAGCAAATATCCACAAATGCTCTTGTTACACATTTGAATTCACACACATCTGCCATCATGATAAGGTGGTGAAATGTGCATGCACCATTTACTACCTTGCTTACCGTCAAGAACACGTAAGAGCACCAGTGAAAAATGTTTTTTTAATTAGCCCCTATGCCTTCTGTCTTGGAGTTTTTTGACACATTTATTCAATTATTACAACATGCTTCAAAACATGTACATCAATCTCCATTGTAATGATTGAATGACACAACCCACAAATTTAGGAGTGCTTTGCTGTTGAGAAGAGGGGAAAATTTCCACATAGATGGACAATATATCTGTGATCCCAAACTTGAATGTTTAGAACTTCCTAGTGCATACATCAGATAAGACACTGACAATGGTTTTCATGCAATATCTACAGATGTATCAATTGTGATGCATATTACCATGAAAACATGGGATAGGGCCCCTGGCTTACCTTCATGTATGTTGAATGAGGAAATGGTTCAGTCTACGCTGCACATGTTTCCTAAACAAATCACTATAAAAAAAACACAAAGAGTACACACTGTTCTGCTTGTTACTAGGGTGGGTTGAAACAACATGATCAAGAAGGGTGGAGCTTGGCTGCTGAAAACATGGCTGATGCACACTGCTGCCACTAGTAGCATTATTCTTGTTATTTTGGTAAAGTTAGATGCAGACATCCTTTTATGTACTATATTCCACTGAAGTTACATATCTATAGCATAGTTTTTTACTATAAATCCCCCTTTTGTCACTGTACCTATTTTTGTATAATAAGCATGTCTCAGCTGCTAGGCTCCAGAACTGGTTACTGCACTTGTTCAACTCCATCATTTTTGGAAGTTGATTGTGACTCATCTTTTCCTTCTGAATTGGGTGAGAGTATATTACCCTAGATTTCTTGATGTCAATTACTTATCATCAACATATGACGACAACTACCATGCCTACTATACATACCACTAGGTACCTACATATAATGTCACTTATTGTTAATGGGCTCAGTTATTACATTAGATGCAAAACATCAATGTTCTTCATGCTGACTAAATCTCCTGGTATAGTCCTACTACAAAAAATGCACCTTTCCCTCACAATCTTCAAAACTGAAAAGGGATTGGTAGGGCAGCGTCTTTGTATGTCTGTAATAAACTAAGTAAGGCAATGTCTCATTTGGGTCTGGGTTGCTATTCAGCTCAAGAAATCACTGAGTAAATCTATACTAAAAACCTGGTCTGCTATCAAACGTTGCTATGCTGTTACGGAAATATCCAGGGAGGACAAAGTACTGTTTTTCGGCTCTTTCTCTTTCTATATCCCTATTGGTTGCAAATTGTCATTCTTCCCCAAACTGTCTAGGTCTTTTTCAAAGAGGCTGACAGGTCCAAGTTACTACTAGGAGGGGCCTAGAACATGTTTTTGGACCTAGCCGTTGATGGGTCAGTAAAACCAGACATTGGCAACACTAGAGACAGAGGAGTATGTACTGCATTATTGACAGACCACTTTCTAGTATATATTTGGAAACTATTACACCCTAAAGAGAGAGCACACACATTTTTCTCTTGCATGTATGACTTATACCTGCGCTGACTATTTCATGTCCTCTGTTAAGTTTATACCTAATATTTCATGCATGCTCATTATTGAGTGTGGGATCTCTGACCATGCGCCAATACTCCTGCCTTTAGACATAGGTCTTACTACGCTGAGCAAGGAACTCTTCTTGCATGAATACTTACAAGTAGGAGAAGCCAGAGAAGAAAATGAAATTGCATCCATAAATTGAGTATTTTCTAGAGAAGTAGGCCTCTGTGATACCTGATTTATCATTATACTGTAGGTGGTTGGTAATGCTTATGACAATGGCAAAATGATAAGAGACTCATCATCCAGTTATACAAAGGATAGAGAAGATAAGGAGAAACTAGAACTGGCCATTAGATACCTGCTACAATGCATCCCCTTCCTCAGGCCTCCTACAAAGACTATTGATCTGAATTTAAAGCTCTCTTTACATCACAAGCAGAATATGCACTTTCAAAAGGAGACGTTATGCATTTGGGAAGAAATTGGGACTACTGCTTGCAATGAAGTTACATTAAAGAAATAATGTCTATTAAACCAGCAGCTCATAGTCATCAGAATGCCCTACTCACCCACATCACTGACATTGTCAACAAAATTGCTAATCTTTTCCTCACCTTTATGATTCTGACTGGGCTTTTTCCAGAGACTTGGAATTCTCTGTGCTAGGCAAAATTTGCCTACTAAAGCAAACTCTGTAGGCGAGCATATCTGGATGGCAGTTTATCAGAAAAAGAGATGTCCAGGGTAATCAATGACATAAAACCAGGCAAGACCTAGGTTGGTTATGGGTTCCCTATCCAATTTTATAAGACTGACATGTATGAGATTTCACTGTTGTTATGCAAAGCCTTTAAAGAAATTGAAATAATGTGACTCCGACACCCTGAATTAGACCAAGATGTGGTCTCCCTTCTATTATAACCTGGCAACGGGTCCATCCCATGTGCCAGCTACAGTCCAACATCATTACGGAACACAGATATTTAGGGGCATATTTATAAGCACCGAATGGTGCCACCGTGCGCCACATTAGCATCATTTTTTAAAGCTAATGTGGCCCAACGAGGCCAAAATCCAAGCGCCATATTTACAAAGTGGCGCAATCCACGCATTGCGTCACTTTGTAACCCTTTGCGCTACAGTATGCCTGCGTCAGGCATAATGTATGCAAATGGGGCGTTCCCACGTTAGGAGGGCCAAAAAAAATATTTTAATAGATTTCCTTGCGTCACTTTTTACGGCACTTTTAATGCCTGCTCAGAGCATGCGTTAAAAGGGGGCTTCCATTATTTATAATGGGCCCCTATGTACTCTGCAGGAGTAGCGCAATATTTTGGTGCCAATCCTGCAGAGTACATCAATAGCGTTGTGAACAATGACGCTATTGCCCCCTACCCTGCGCCATTGTGCACCGTATTTTAAGTGCGGCGCACATATCATGGTGTTGGGGGGGAGAAAAAGGGCACAGGGAAAGTATCACGTTCCAATTATCACCTCTCTCATACATCCAAACTGGGTGGGATTTGTGCTAGGTTGGTCATGTTGCTGCAACATGAGGACCCTAACACGTTTATTGTGGCAGGTTAGGAATGATCATGACTTAAAAATACTCCTTTCTCTAGACAGAAAATGCTTTTAATTGTGAATGGAATGAGGTGACTTACAGTGGGTCAGACATCAAGCGAATTTTGTGAGTAAAGTGATTGCATGCAAAGCCAATGGCATACACACTGTTGTGACACATTAATGGTCTCAGATACTATCATCAATTAATATTTCTTACGGGTTCTAGTTTCTAACATCAGCCACTTTAGTGCTGATAAGTGATTTGTTTTAGATTCCTGGAGGGAATACCACTGGAGGGGATGGTTTTAATGACCTTGGATGTTGAGAAAGTTTGTATTTAAGACGTCAGAAAACAACCTCAATACAAATGCACTCCTATTAGTTTAAAGGGATGTTGGTTACGACTGGCCCTGAGTAACTTATATATAGGCTCAATGACCAGACAGTCAGTTTCAATATAATTTGGCATCAGTTTTTTGAAAACACGATCCATCAGAATCTGTCTGTCCATATGAACCCATAAAAGTCTGATTCAATAAATTGCCCCATCTCTTCTGCATAATGTACCCCCCGTCCCCTCGTCTAATCAGTATTCTTTCAGATCCCCTTACTGGTTTACCACAGTCCCTTATTGAGTATCACTTCTGTGCTAACACACTGTACAGCATCCTTCACTCAGTTCACTGACATCTCACCCCCTCTTTTCATTTATTTATGTTTGCACTTCGCTATGCTATTTTGTTTTACTCTTTATTGGTCTTGTTAGGAATCATTTTGACTTTGATGAAGATGGCATTGAGAGTGCCCGTGATGCCAACCTCTCTAAGGTAGGTGGAATGTATGAGAAACTAGCGCCACCTCAGTGTAGGCCCTGGACAGAAGCCTTTGGAAGCATACTTTCTTCTGTATGTTGATGTACATTCCCTGTTTACTGGCACACTCTTGATAGACACACATTGAGATCCATATTCAAATAATCCAGCCTTTTTTCTGTCCCTATTCTATCTATGCCCCCCATCCCTTTTATTATGGATTGGATTGACCTGCTTGATGACTATACCGTACATTCAAGACAATCTTCTTTTCTCCCCTTTCATCCTGGCTCTGGGCGGGTTTGGTTAATATATAATTGCTGAAGGCTTGATAATGAGAACCGTGGGATATGACTATAACTTGGTGAGATGGTATTCATCCAATTGTGCCATTATTGGATTTGTGCTGATGAAACCCTAATGAAGATTAACAAAAAACACAAATTTACCATCCTAAGCTGTTTGTTCATTAACATTACTCTCGAAGCCTGAAATCTGCAGACCACAATCTTTCATAAGTAAATATATTTAAATGTGGTATCTCTTACATCACATTCAATATTTGGTCCAGGTACAAAGTACAGTCATGGGATTTTGTACGTCTATTGTTTCTGTAAGAAACATTAATAGTCGGCATTCCTCTCACTCAACTCAAACTACAAACTTGTGGCATGTTGCCACCAAAAGAGAAAACAATGTTCAATGAAAAAGGTGTGCTTTAAATATATTTACAGGTAGCAGCAAAAGGCTGAAGAGAAAAAGATAATTTGTCAGAATGTGCTGATGGCTACTAGGTAAGAATAGTGAACGTTTTTACATAATTAAATAAACAGCCTTAGAAGGATGAAAGGCTGGTTCAGCCCATCCTGGATTTTTAGGATCCCACACAATCATCTTTCATCATGTGCAAAACCACCAATGCTACATTTCCTGACCAAAGCAATGCTCATATCAAATTTATCACAAACGTAGAGTAGAAAATAAAGAGCTGTGATGAGGAAATGTGTTACTTCAGCAGAGACTGCTTTCAAGAGGGTGTGTGCTTGATTTTGCAAAGTTACATTAATTGCTGCAGCCTTCTTTGAGAAAGGAGAAGAGAGGAGAAGACGAACTGTCGAAAAAAAGCAACATGGACACCGGAAATAGTACCGGATCACAGTGGAAACTATGGAAGGACACTAGTCAAACTAAAACAGTCAGTACTTGGCCTATGCTCCAAACTAAAGAACAGGGCGTGGCATCTGCATGCACTGGCCAATTAGGGGGCATCCATCATGAGTGTGAATTAAGCCAATGAATAGTAAGCAATGGGAGAGCTCCAAGCCCCTTATAGTGAACAATACGCCTCACAGTGGTAGCGCTGTCAGGAGGCAAGATCTAAAAAGAGGAAAGACATGTTACAGAGGTTCGTTTCAATGCCTGTATGAACATCAATTAGGAATAGCAGGGGCTAACCTATTCTTGCCATTATGTACGCCTGTGCACTTTACCTCAAAGATAGCATCAGCAATGAAAGCATCTTCGATCACTATTCAGTAAAGTAGTTTCCTCAAATGAGCCTTGCCCTGGTGCCTAATCAGCACATAAGGCTTTTGAGGTCTAAATATGGGACAGAGAACCAACTGCATGATGTCATCAAGGGACAAAGACCCTGTAATGTTACTTGCAGTAAGCTTCGCATTTTGATGAGAAGTTAGAGTACAGGAAATATAAGCATGGATTTAGGGGCCTGAAGTACAAAATGTCCCTTTGTAAAAAAGTGATTGCAACCCTTTTGTGAATGGAAACGAATTTTGCAACCTGACCTATTTACTAAAAGGTCAATTAACAAAATTCTAAATCATAGTGGGTCACAATCTGATCTACCATATAAATATTCATGAAGTAGGTTACGCTTTTTTTTACATGCAGTGGTTTTCCTTAAAGGCTTCATTTACAAAGAAACATTTACCTTTTTTTAAGTTTGTTTGAGAGTTGGCAGTGGTCCATTGGACCACTGCCTAGTCCCTACCAAACTTTTTTCTTTACTTGTGCAAAAGAAAAGTGGTCACAAGCAAACCCCTTCCCTTTTGCAAATGTGTTACCAATCCATCTGGGGAAGCAGTAACTTATCAATGTTTTAGGACTGAAATTTGAAATTTGGTAATACAACATAGCTACATAACGTAACAAATGGCTATTTAGAAGGGACAACCTAAATACGCCCATTCCAAAAAGTGATGCCTTTCCAAACCCATTTTTTGTGATTTGGTAGCACGTTATTGAAACACAAAATGGTTTTAGTAAATTAAATATGTCGTTTTACAGTCTCCAACTCTGTATTTTGTAAAAAAACAGGTATTGCAACAGCAACATTGCTTTGCACATCTGACCCTGGGAGGAAGAGGTGGGATTTTAAAATCTTAAAGCACTAGCCACACATAAGTAGACGAACAGAGAGTAAGGCATGATTGATTATTCTTAACTAGCTAGACAGACAGCCTGTTGTGATTGAAAGGGACATTACGTCTTAAGTTCAGCTTGCAGGAGGGTAAGAAAGAAAATGCAAATGATAAAGGTGGACCTTGAGAACAGCAAATAACGCAGTTAAATATATCACAATTATATGCTTAAATACCAAATGCTACTCCTCTATGAGCAAAGCCAATACACGCGATGGAAAAAACAACCATTTCTGCGGGGGGAGACATTGAAGTACTGGGACTATTCTTGTTGGATGGTTCACTGTTAAACTAAATTACTTTGAAGAATTCCAACTGCACAGAGAAAGGACTCATGGTTAAAGACTATTAAAGTGTTGAAAATCTCTCTAATCGCATAAACATTAAACAGCCAAAAATAAACATGCACGTTTTAATGGGAGATGAGATTAAATTTAACACAAAATTGGACATTTATATTAGGTCATGGGTATGTTATAGGCTTTCTGAAGTCAGATCACAAATTATTGAAGGTGGTGTTTCCGTACAAAGGGTACCTATAAAAGAAGTTACATGGTAGTAATTTGTTGTCAGGCTTGAACCTATGCAGACTACGTATGACATTTCAACTATGTAGACCAATACATATAACTACTATCCCCTTAAAAATATGAGTAGCAGTATACAGTAAAATCTCTGGGCATCAAAAATATAAAGAAACTTGAGACATTATACATAATGATTTCTGGAGGATAGTATCAACATAGTAACATTTACCAGGTGCTGAAAGCCTAAGTGTATCCTACATAGCAGCACCTGAATTAACATACCCAGCATAGACTTAAACCTTGACTTAGACCTAAATGTCTAAGGCAACCCAGTATTTCCTGTGCCTATTTGGCTACTTCTCTCCAAAACGGAATTGAGCCAGGAATCAGGACAGTTCCACCATATATTGAAACCTCGCTGGATCCACTCCAAGTCTGCCTGATAGTGGGGTACATGTGGCGAATCTTATTGAGCGTTTAATACCAAAGATAAATAATGTTATGATGTATCTCGCTATTTCTGAGACAAGTAGTATTTTTATGGTTGACTCGCCACAAAGTCTCCCTTTCTCGAGAGTAATTTGTTTCTGTAAATAGGCTGCTCAACTGTTCATACGCACTCAAGAGTGTGCATTACGGACACACACGAGCATTGTATATCGCGGTAGGACCCATATTATCACCAGAATAAAATGTGGAACTTTCTAACCTGGAAACGACTCTGGTATCCACCCCCTCTCTTTCCACAATCCGAAATACCCCAGCAAGAGAGAAACATTTAAAATGTAGAGAAGCCAATACTGGACATATCCGGTAGTTCTAGAGCAGTTTCTAGTTTCTCTCATCCTACTTTAAAGAACGTTTTTAATCAGTCTTGTGATCTATGAAAGGTGGTGCAATGTGACCACGACCCAGAAATAACTGTTTTTTTCTCACTAGCTAACCCCTACCGTGGTGCACGATCAGGAAACCTTTGATAATACCCAGTTTTGTAATGCATATTTCCACACGCCCTCTGCATAACAAGATCAAACCAGTCCGTCCCGAAAAGTTTTAAAATAAAAAAAACAATATAGTACCCCCTTGCATTTCCTACTATTGTTCATCTCTGCAGTTTTGGAGTTTGAAAGAGTAAATAAACAATGCAGGAGAAGGTCTGACACCCCTCATTGCTCATTTTCCTTGTAACCTGTAATGCCTGTTCTTTTTAATTTTAGTAATGGAACTTGACCAGTATATTGCATAGGTTTTGGTTTTATTGAGGCTCTAACACCTAGAATCCCAGCTGGAAAAATAATCATTGGAAATAACTAAATAAATCAAAGCACAGACGTATTCTATTAAGTGCACACTATATTTGCATCCTGTCTAAGACCTAGAATCCCACCTGACAGTGAAATCACTAAATATAATTGCAAAAATTACTAATGAAAGTGCATATTACTGAAAACAACAAACCTAAGGAGGATAAAGAGTCCCCCAGCAGAGCAGATTCCTGAAAGGCATAACGAATCTGACTGCCCAAAAAAAGAACCACGAAAGATAATGATAGTACTCCTCTGGGGACCCAATAATGTTCCATATCCAAAGTAAAGGAAGTACCACTGAGATATGGGAAAACAATCAAATTGAAGCATTAAATGTTGGACCAGAAACAAGCTAGGAGGGATCTCTCTTCAAATCTGCATGAAGGGAAGAAACCTTATCAGTCCGCCAATGACTCTTCAGATGCCTGTAAATATTGATACATGTTAGACTTGACTCTCTCTGTAGGGTCACCCCAGTCTTTTTGCCTTCACCTCCTTCGTTTCTGCTGAACTTGGTTTTGTTGACCTTGGGATTCTGTATACTTAACCACTGCTAAACAGTGTTAAAGTGCCTGTGCTCACTCCCTTAAACACGGAGTAATTGGATTACATCTGCTGGGCATATTTAATTTACTTATAGGTCCCTTGTAAAGTGGTATACCATATCACTTAAATTAGATGCCAGTAGTGGGCCTGCATCACGTATTGTGCCACCCACTTAAATAGCCCTTTAAAGCACATCCCAAACCTGCCAGTGCAGCCTAAATGCAGTTTTAAACTGCCAATTTGACTTAGTAATGTAACCCCCTTGCCAAGCCCTAAATGCACATTTTATTGCATATAAGTTACACCTAAGGTAAACGTAAGATAGCCGATAGGGCAGGGTGCATTGTCATTGAAAAGCTGGACATGTACTTTTAAGTTTTACATGTCCTGGTAGTAAAAAACTCCTAAATTTGTTTTCCACTACCATGAGGCCTACTTCTGACACAGGATAACATTTGACTGCCTTATTATATTTAATACGTGTGCTCTTTTGATTGGGAGCAAATGCAAATTTCATGTTTGGTGTCTGAGAAACTGTAATTAAAAATCCTTTTCATTGGGTTTTAAGTTACATTTTTTCTAAGGTTTACTTTTAGAATGTTGGTATTTTCCTGCCCTATTTGGTATCTGCAACCTATTCCTGGGTCAGGTGACTAGGTGTAGTTGGCAGTTGTTGTTTTTTTATTTATTCCTCCTAGATAGCCACACAATAGTGGGATTAGGTGTGCCTAGCTCGACCATCATCTGGCAGGACTGGGCATGGAGCAGGACTCAGCCCCACTTGCAACTGAATAGGCTGTGCCCTGCCTTCACCCAAAGGACTTGTCACCTCTGCAGAAACCTGTACTTCAAATAGGCACCAGGTATGAAAATAGCACCTCTAAACCCACTCTTCAGTTTACTTTCTGGACCTGTGGAAGAACTCTCAGAGGACTGCCTGTTGCTTTGTACTCCACAAGACTGCTTTGCTGCACCTAGAAGGACTGATTTGCTGCCTAGATCCTATCTTTAACCCTTGGAGTCCTGCTCTGCTGCTTGAGCACCGCTCCACTGCTTGAACCCAGGACTACCAGAGTGTCCTCAAGGGCTAGTTGGCTGACATTTTGACCAGACTCACAGGGACAGAAAAGGCTCCAACCATCTGGAACACCCACCCGCCTTTTTGGCCAAAAACTGCTCCAAGAACTGGTGGAAGACAGGGAACAACCAAAGTGCATCACAGGTTGGCCTGATTTCACTGCTGCTCCTACTGCATTCTTATCTGCAGGAGCAAATCCTGTTCAGTGGTTCTTCACAAATAGGGTATCCAATCTCCTGGAACTCTCGTCAACTACAGCCTCCAGCTTCATCCTGGTAGAGACCTTTGACTTTAAGAAAAGAGACTAAGGGTCTGATTTCTATCTTCTTAATGGTCACACCGCCAAGCCGCATCAGCCATTGACCTGAGAAGAGCATTGAGTGGACGGTCATCTTTAGATGTTACAGTGCTGCAGGTGGATTGACTGGCGACGGATTGCTGATGGAGGAAGAGGCCAGTGGGGCCCGATTTACTTTGTATAATGGCAGGGGCTATGGAAGAGAGGTACGTGACACATACACACTGTCCCTTGGCCGTAGGTCTACCCCGCACTACACACTACACAACACACCACATTCGCCCAGCAACTCATTGCTATTCTGACACAACATAACCCGTATGTGCTGAAAAGACACATTGACATACATCCATGACACAACATACACAAACCATTGACACTGCACCCACACATGACACAACTGCAACAACCAACACAACTACATGCTCATTCACACAAACACACTCACATGCACGCACAACTACACACATTACGACAACGTCCATGTCACAACAATCACATTCACCTGAATGTGTCACACGTCAACACAACATAAACAACGACATCAGTCTCACATGCAAATGACACACATAAAGAGACAACTGCATCACCCACTCCAGCACCCTCGCCCTCACCCAGCCAATTGCATCACATAAACGGACTGACTCACACACAGAACTCGCAGCACAACAGAACAAGTACTGGTCCCCTGGCAATGCTCAAACATGGAAGCAGTTGACAAATGTGAATGTACCGTCACTGTGGTGCTAGCATTCATGTGCTAATGAATACTGGCACCAGAATAACTGCTGTGTATGTGTTGAATGTGTGTTGTGTACCAGTCTGTCCCCATCTGTGTCGGACCCACTTTTGTCCCCAACATATGCATTTCACAGTAATTTGAACAAATTGCTGTGACATGTAAATGCCTGCAGTGGTCCTGACCCCCATGCAATGCCCACTCAATGTATCTTGGCAATGGGGTATCACTACTTTCAAGTCCAATGATGGGGGGGTCGTGTTTTCTCTGTGTTTCTCCATGGGAGGCAGCAGCTACGGCCGGTGTTGGCCAGTAATGTCCAGTCGAAAATGGGGTGAAATGGAGAAAAATTTGAGTTTTCATCCCCTTTCAACCCAATTTGCTAACTCAAACATGGAGGTCAGACCACCACTTTTTTCTTGGCGGTAAGACACATCCAAATCTGCAAGGTGGGAAGGGTGTCTGGGGTTCTGCCATCAGACACTTTTCTCTATTGTGCTGTTGACGCAGGCACCATTTCTTGGCGGAGACAACGGTTTTAATGCAGGCTTTCGCCTATGGACCCACTAACATTTAAATACAGCTGGCGTACTGTTGCAGCAGCAGATGGGTTTTCAGTTGAAAAGTCGACTGCAGGATCATTTCCGCCAACATTTTAATCAGGCCCTAAGTCTGCATGAAGAAATCTCAGCTAGGGTGCCTGTCACGGGATTTCTCAATATTGGGCTGCTAAAAACAAACAGGGTTGTGGTTTGACTCGTGGATGTACTTGTTGTGGACTAACGTGTTCTTACTCTGGTGACCGCATTTACAGAACAGTAACTGTGGGGAGCTGTCTCCTTACTTCCTTTCCCAGTTAACCACAGCACATGCAGTCCCTGCAGCCGAGGTAGAGAGCTGGAAAAGAACCATGCTGGAGGTGAGGTAGGGCCATAGCGCAGCTGCAAAGATTCCCCTCTAGGGGAAAGGTGGCAGCACACATATATTGACTGCTCAGCGTGACCCTGCTGCAAGTCTAAATCAAAGGTTTGGAGCTGGCACTCTAAACAAGTGGGGAAGCCAACAGCAGAAGAGAGTAACACACCCCCTTGGGAATACTTAAGACCCATAAAGAAAAAGGCAGGTTTACAGAGGGGCAAAGAGAAAGATGGATAGAAAGCAGGAAGCAGGTGAAAAGGAATTGGTACTCCTGGAGGAGTACAGTAAAAGAATTGTACAAAGTCCCCCTATGTACACCCAAACAGCCTTGGAATCCACCATAATTAATGCTAGAGATGAAGGGGAAAAGCAAGCATGCCTGTCTGCTGTGCATGGTGTTCTTCCGACTTCAAAGAAATTGGATATCTTAAGTTCACATATGGCCAGGAGTCTTGGGAGACAAAGGAGCAGGGATGCCCTGCAAAATAACAGCAAATTGAAGTAACCCCCTCTCTTAGGACCTATTTTACGATTTTGCCCAAAATTGCAACTTCTGGCGTGGGGGGGGGGGGGTGGGCTCGGCTCAGCAGATAATTTAGGTGCCATGAAATCTGAAGGACGTATGGAACCCAAGGTTAATACTCTAAAGTGTCAGCCTCAGCAGTTTAAGAAGGGGGCCAAGATCAGCCCTTGGAAGTGGAAATAGGTTATGGGTGAAGGCTTACTGACACTAGCAGGGACTAGTGGATATGGTCGAGGACAGGGGTGAAGGAGATCAGGCAATCTTAGTGGAAAGGATTGTCTCCTCACCAGGCTGTGCAATCACCGCAGCCTTGAAAATCCAGTTGAGCTTAAGAAATGTGTATAAGCTTTACAAAAGAAATAGACTGCTTGACACTAAGTACTTAGAACACAGACCCTAGTGGAAACAGTGTCAGAGCTAAAAGCGTCAATTGCTCTTGATAGAGAGGAGATCAGGGTTATGAAACAGAGAGACAGTAATTGTCAGAACAAGTTAGAGGTGTTGAGGAACAGTGCCACAAGAAACAACCTAAGGATCCTGAAGGTACTGGAGAGAGCTAAAGAAGAGGATATTAATATGTTTGTCACAGCTGTGCTCAAATCAGGATGAGTGTGGGAGGACAGAGAGGAAGATATGGCCAGGGATATCCAAAGGGTTCATCGGGACCCATTCAGGAAGCACCCCAGCAAAAGTAAGCCTCGAAAGTTCTTAGTGAACCTTCTTACATACTTTGTAAAAGAGCATATCTTAGCCAGGACATTGAAACAGAAATCCCTGAAAGCAAGCAGGTTTACTTTTGAAATCAGATCTGACATTTCCCCAGTCACTCTGAATAGGCCGTGGGAGTTGGGGAAATTGTTAGAAGAATTTAGCAAGCTTATTGCCACTGCTCAGTTGAGGTTTCCCACCACCCTTAGGGTAATGTATTATAACAAAATTCATAACTTAAGGGACTATAAGGAAGTGTATGAATGGATTGAAACTATAAGGAAAGGAAACTAGCCACAAGGATAATAGAATATTCATCTTACACTAATGTATTTTTGCTTTCATGGAGTTGCATAAGTGTTTAGTGGGCAGTGCAAATTAAGAGTCAGCCTATCTTGATTATTTTTATTTTTATTATTTCAGTTTTGAATCCCAGCAAATACTCAAATGACTGCTAAGGCCAGGAAGAAGCAAGGGAGGGTTCTCCAAGGGTGGGAAGGTGGGAGCAAAAGGGTTGGGGAGCAGGGGTGATGAGCATAAAGGGAAAAAAGAAAAAAATCCTGGGGCATCTCTTTCAATACCAATAGTTTTCTAGACCACTGTTCCATCCAACAGTATAATAAGCTGCATATGGGTTTTAGAACAGTTCAAATGTCTCCTGCACTGTAAATGGGCTTCATACAACTGAACAATGATCAGGAATAATTCAGTACTTAAGAGGTCCGAAAGCTCAGATTATTGTTTTACCAGAAACACGTGTAACTTCATAAATGACTACAATGTCTGGATTTGTTTAGTAAACAGAGGTGGATCAAGAAAGTGGTTTGCACACAATAAAATCATCACAGTAAAGGGGTGGCTATCCTAATAAAAAACAGGTGGAGGCTATCATAACAGAAAATGTGACAGACATGTTGGGCAGATAGGTAATTGTCAACCGTCAAAAAGCCAACAAAAGATACACCTTATTGGGATATTATGGTCCTAACATGGAGGGCATCGAACCCTTCAGATGGTCTTCCTAAATTTATTAGAATTCTCCTCTCCCATTATTGTTGCAGGTGATGTTCATGCTCTCATGGACAGCAACCTACACAGATCCATTTATAGCAGGGCTAACATGACCCTCAAAATGCAATCATACATTACAAATATGATGAGACAGCTGAAATTGTATGATCTAATGAGAATAGGAGCTGGGAAGGACCAAGGGTACACATTCCATAATTAAAAATGCAGTCATTCATCCAGGATTGACTATCTTTTAGTCAATCAATCAAAAAGGGAGCATTTGGGAGGTTAAGCACATATTAGCTCGCCTGACTGACCATGCAGCTGCTATTTTAGAAATGAAACCCACTAACAGACAAGATTTAAAGAGGTGGATCCCTGATCATTTCCTTCTACTAGATCAGGAGGTTGTTGATATCTGGAGGGTAGAGACGGAGGTGTTTAGGAACTTAAATATAGGTTCAGCTCCATTGAATGTAGTCTGGATCGACTTTTCTGCATTAAGGAGGGGGAAACTAACTAATTTATCAGCTCAGAAGAATGAGACATACAAAGGGGAAATTGTGGTAATAGAGTTAGAAATGGGTCATCTAAAGAGGCAACTAGTGGATTAGGAGCTGTCAGCTAATGATAATTGGAGAGTGAGTTACATGAGATGAAGGATGAACTTACTTTGTTAGGTGAGCAAGATGGGCCATTTTGAATATAGTGAAAATGCTGGGAATCTGCTGGCCTGGAAAATAAATTAAAACAGACCTAGCCAGGAAAGTGGTGAGAGAGATAAAGAGTGAGGGGGCAGGATCATACCAAATAAATAGCCAGGACATTGGCATTTCTTAATTTTTTTAGAGAGCTGTATAGAGAGAATGTGTGAATCATAGAGGAGAAGCTTAATGAATGGATAGAGGGTGACCTATTAGAAAAAGCCTCAGATGCTCAGAGAGTACGTTTATGCCAGGATATTGTGCAAATGAAGACTGGCAGGCAGTCAACTATAGCAAGAGAGGGAAAGCAGCAGGCCTGGATTGTCTTCCCAATGAGCTTTTCAAAGTGCTGGGGGTTCAACTATACCCTTTATGACTGGGTTATTCAGGGGTGGTTGGTGAGCTCTGCTCCGCTGGCAGAGTAAAAGGAGTTTTTGGCACTTTGCGCTCCGTTTGGAGTGTGGAGTTCAACCAAAAACTCTGCTAGCCCCAGCAGCAGAGCAGAGCTCATTACATGTGCACTGCAGCCCAGTTATCGGCCACACAGCGCAAGTGCAGACGTCTATGCTGCGCTGTGGGGCCCATAACTGGGCTGCTGTGCACACTCTGCCCTACGTCAGTGGCATGGAGCTGCTGCCGAGTCCAGCTCTAGACCCAGGCATCCCTCCGCCAGCAGCCCAGGAACAGGGGGCAGAGGGAGGCAGAGAGCCAGGCCACTGGCAACAAGGACCCTGGGAGGACCCAGGTAAATCCTTGTTTTTTTGTGTGCTGTGCACACTGGTGCACACGAGGCCTGAAACTGCAGCTTTTGCTGCCTACAGCCCTGGTCTGAAGTCAGGCCAGAGCTGTAGGCAGCAAAAGCTGCCATTTCAGGCCTCTTGTGCACGGTTCTGCCAAGGCCTCTTGTACACTGGCCTGCCCCATGTGCAGGCAAGTGCAGAAGAAGCCTGAAATGGCAGGTTTCAGTGCCGACAAACCTGGCCTGAATGTGCCTGATCTTGGAAGCGCTAAGCAGGGTCAGGCCTGGCTAAACAGGCCCGACCCTGCTTAGCACTTCCAAAATCGTGTGCATTCAGGCCAGGTGACACTCCCCTGCTCGTGGAACTCCGCGGAATTCCACGGAATTTTAAAACAACTCCATGGAGTTCGGTGGAGTAGAACTGCATGAGCTCTGCCCACCCTAATCCTAATACTGAAACACAAATACATGTCCCACCTCGTATGAGTCTTATATACCTATATCACTCTTGAATAGTAATTAAAACATTTTCACTAACATTCTAGCCAAGAGGCTAAGTCAGGTGGTGGGTAGACCTAATCCATGAGGATCAGAAAGGTTTCATGAGGGGAATATGCCTACATGAGTTGACTCATGGGTTAATACGCTCAATAGATTTAGCCACCAACTTTAAAGTTTCACTTGTTGTTTTGACATTGGATGCTTCTAAAACTTTCCATAGGGTCAAGTGATTCTGCCTGAATACAGCTTTAGAACTCTATAACGTAATGGATAAATTCCAGAAGGTAATTCAGGTGTTTTATAAAAATCCAGTATTGTCCCTCTTGCCATGATGCATGTCTGCACTATTTGTTCTTGGGGTCAGACGCCACCTAGAGAAACCTATCAAACACAGAAATATCAACTGGACACCAATAGGAGCCCAGAATGGTGGTATTGCATGGATCCCAGGAAATTTCCTTATTCACAATGCACTGCGAACCTCAAACTTTGCCTAAAATCACTAAATTTCCTCATATTACTGTGACCTAAACATCCAGAATCTATAGGTATCAACAGAATTCCTTCTACGTAGCGCTACCACACTATTCCCTATAGAAACGGTACCCCAGCTGTGTGGCTCAGCCTAGCGTCCACAGCACAAAAGTCCCCAAAATTCAATGTGGAGACATCAGCAATAGGAATATCTGTGGTATTTAGGCCCGGGCTCAGCCATCAGCAAGGTAAACCTACCAAACCTAGGTAGTTTTTGCAAACTAGACACCAGGGGAAGTCCAGGGTTGTGTGTTTTGTACGGATCCCATGATAGTTTCCCATCCCCAATGCCCCACAAATCTAAAAACTCTTTAAAAAATCATGCATTTGCTTGCATTTGCTTGTATTTCTGTGACAGAGACTTCCAGACTTTACAGGAATCCACAACGTTCCTACCACCCAGAGTTCCCCCAAGCTACCATATTTGTGTCGCTGGGCCTAGTGGCTGTGGCAGGAATGGATCAAACCAGAGATAATGGGCCCATCCACCCAAGTGGGGTACTGTATTTATTGAGGGACATGTGATAACACAGAATAATATAACATTTGATATTATCAATTTGGATTTCTTTACATTTGTGGCTTCCAAATGTAAGATAGTGTGCAAGAAAGAAGAGAGAACGAATCCAGAGGTGTACAAATAACCACTGTTCCTTAAAACATGTATCTTGTGAACATTTCTAAAATACGGTGCTCTCATTCATACTAATTTTTTATTCCTTATACTGTATTGTGTCATATGGATCGCAGAATAATCAGTGCACAGTGCAAAGTCATTGTACGGTGCGGCTCAGTTGTTGGCTTTGGGTATTGTGTGTTTCTGGAGAACCTACAAACACTATATAAGCCCACTTGACAAGAAGTGTTTGTCAGACATAACAGTGTATTATTTTTGTAAATTAGCCATTGTCATAAAAAATACAGATGAAAATATCTTTCTACTCATTCTCATTATTATTTCAACATTTTGTTTCTTTGGGGAAAAAAATGGGAAGTCGAAACATAGGAACCTTTGATGAATTCAGCATTTTGTCCAATTTGTAGAAATGTATAGTTTTATAAGATCACCCATGGATTTTATGTCTGTTTCACTCCCAAACTGCAAGTAGGTTGAGACCACAAAAATTAGGAACTAGCATTGGCAATGTCAATAGGTCTGGCTTGAAAGGAATGTTGCATGGTAATGTGATGCATTGCAAGTAAATAGCTTGGGAATAGATATGTATTTTTGTTGAAGGAAATAACTGTAGAAAAACATTGGTGTAGGTTGAAAGGTCAGGTGAAAGTTACACTGTTACGCCAGGCCTAAAAATCCATGTTGGTTAATGACTGCTCTCCTCCCATCTTTGTTGCTGCCATAGAAAAACTACATAAATTATCTAAGGCACTCTAATGACGTTCCATTGTCTTGGCTGTGGGCCTGAAAGTTGATCCTTAGACAGCTGGATGAATAAACAAAATGATCACAGCTGCATTAAGGGTAAGCAATATTTTGTACAAATACACAACTTCTGCTTAATCAAAATATGTATTCCTGGCTCCCAAAATGTAGGAGGAACCAAGGCCCACTTTATAGTGATGATCACATAATTATCTAGCGACAGTTGCGCTCTCAAACTGGACCATACAAAATGGACTAAGTTTGAGAAAAATGGATGATGGTAAAAAAAAGTTCAGAAGATGGTGATCCTAGCACAGAAAAACTTTTGTTGATGACATTTTTGGGAAAAAATTTGCTTTCTAGCAGAGCCACATTCCCCCAGTTTTGCCTCAAAAAATCAAAATGTAGCTATATTTTGGCTATTTATTGATGTAATCTTTGAAGCGCCTTCACAGATTGCACTCAAAACCATAACTTGCAATGATGAATAAATACAATACATTTAAAAATACATGAAGTTAAAACAATACAAAACATATAGTAAAAATAGACGAAATTCATTATAATACATATGAACAGATGAATATAACCCAGGAAACCACCCACAAAAACTCATTAAACAATAACAAATATTCACAGTCAAGGATTTAACAGAGATAAAGTGCTTCTTCGTGTTTTATGATATAATAATTTAGGATCACAGGATAAAAAAATTTTTTTCAGATAAAAAATGGAAGGGCAAAAAAATGCATGATTCATATCCTGTTTCACCGCTCCACAATATAGGCAACATAGATGGCATAAAACCCCATCCTTCTTAATCTACACATTAACACCAAACGGAATCTGATTAAATATAAGTTTCGGAAAGAACATGAGCACAAAAGGAAATAAATTGGCCTTTAAATAAAATTGCACCGTGGCTTGCAAACATACAGCCCGGTGGTAGTCTATTTGTTTCTAAAAAGTGTTGCAGGTCAAGCTCGAAACTTCGATTTTTAGCATGCTTTTTTAAGTGACACTTTAAGGCGCTGCTATATAGACACACTCACACCTCATCACTATTTAAGGCCATTTGCTCCAAGCAATATAGATAAATTATCGCAAAAGTTTAAATCATTTTATTATCCTTAGCCAGATTACTTTTTCAATGTATTTTCTGAACTCCTAATTAGTTGATAAAAATATCAAATTATTTTGCCGTTGGCATGAAATGTTATAACCATCAAGTCCAGATCAAGAGGCATAATTTCGATTGAGCTCATGCCAAGATGTACCTTCCATAGACCAGATTCAAGATTAGAAATAGAAAAAAATAAAAGCAATCTTACTTCTGTACTGTACAATACAACAGGAACCACATTAGCGATATACACCTTTAAAAGTAAATTAACATCTCTCTTTCCCTGTGCATTAAAAGACTGTAAAAGGCTCATTCCTATAGACTTTGATATTGCAAACTGAGTGGAGTCATGTGGGATCCAAAACAATCTGAGTATATGGAGATTGTCCAGCCGCTTAGGTGCCCCAGTGTACGTTTTGTGTTTCAGTGCAAAGATATCGGAAGGCAAGCACAGAATTACTTCAAAATTGGCAATATCCAAAGACAGGGGAAGCAATTTCGACATCCCCCTCAGCCAGCTTATAAGAGCATTTTGGGGCACATATTTCCAGGCATACACACCATCAGAAAAAGATCGTAGTTCATATCTGGAGCCCTTAGCCTCACACTTTGCAACAGGGCAAGGATCCAATGAGTCACAAAGACAAAAAATGATCACTCCAAAAATGTGGGCATATTTCAAACATGATGACAAAATCAAAAGCCCAATATTGAATTAAAATGTAATCAATCTGTGAGCGATAAGGGCCTCTCTGTCAAGTAAAACTATCAGTAGAAGAGTGATCAAAAAGGCTGTTAATCATGGCCAGATTCAACTCAAGAGCCCAAGATAATCAGTTAGAGGAACAAACAGACCACTCTGTGTTTGGAAAACATCGAGACCCCAAAGAGCATCTAATAACAACATTATTATTTTGGCTATTTTCTCTGTCCACATCAGGGGAATCTCAAACCCCGGGTATATTTAGACTCAACAGGATATTGTTGAAAAGGATATAATTTGGCATGAATACCTTTTGTGGAGAAAATGTTATGAAGGCTTAAGCATGAGTTACCCCAAACACTGAAAGAAGGGCTTAGCACCACAGGGGAAAGGCTTAGCAGCCAGAATATTAACCAGCACTTTGTTGTAAACCTGAACAGACAATTCAATCAATCAGTCAAAATGTATTTATTTCCAAGAAATAATGATTTAGCAATATAAAAGAATAATTTTACAAAAAAGGTATGTAAACACCTTGTCTCAAGTTACCATCATATTTTTTTATAATAAAAATAGCTTTTTATACCTCAATCTTAAACAAAAACACCCAACAGAAATAAATTTCAATAACTCTTTATAAACTCAGACAATCCAAGTTTTTTTTCTGTTACAGTTCAATAGATCTGGCCAAAGCAATTCTAAAAACTAAATGGTTAATTTTGAATAAAGTGACTAATTATACTAAACAATTTGTAATTTGGTATTTCCTAA
Source organism: Pleurodeles waltl (assembly GCF_031143425.1). NCBI lineage: Eukaryota > Metazoa > Chordata > Amphibia > Caudata > Salamandridae > Pleurodeles > Pleurodeles waltl. The sequence continues at coordinate 805,403,570 of NC_090442.1, read as the reverse complement.
AGATAGGACTAAGGACTTTTTCCTCAAAGTGGTGAATGATTTGTACTATATTTAACTCTTAGATCAACAGTGCAGTGTTTATTTGTCAAAGCAATTGTTTTCACTAAGATCTCTTATTCTCTAAATTGGGTCAACCCCACTTCTGATTTGTAAAATTTGATCATGGATACGTGGGTATGAAGAATTTGAGACAAATAGGTACACATACCTTCATTTCTCATCCCTTTAAAGGAGTGTGTTACAGACCTATTAGTAAACATTTAGGCCCTCATTATGACCCTGGGGGTCTTCTGACTGCCAGGGCCATGGTGGCGGTTTCACCACCAACGGGGTGGCGGTGAAGACCTCCACATTATGAGTGTTATAGGTTGGCCGCTGCCGAACCCACCACATCCCCACCAGGGCAGTTGGACTCGCCGGGCCCGAGATTAGCATCTCCGACCCTGTGGTCCAATCACGAAAACCTTGGCAGAAAGACTCACCCACCCCCCCCCTGCAAGCCCTATACCCACCACCTCCTCCATACCAAAACCTTCACCAGAACAGTGTACCCTCCCCTCACCCCCTTCTAGTACAGTGCCCCGCCCCCAACCCCCTTCTAGTGCAGCACCACTCACCACCCTCCACCCTCCCCCTGCTCTCCACCTGCTTCCTTCTAGTACAGCACCCCCTGTCCCCACCACTACATGTGTGCACACAGACACCCACACGCACCATGCATATACTCATTTATGCACCTTGCATACACTCATACACCAACACTGACATGCACGCATTCACTCACAAGCATCCATACACGCATACACTCACAAACATCCATACACACATTCACTTCAACAATCCATACATGCATTCAACCATGCATACACACATACATTCACACACCCATACACACGCAGACAGCACCCACTCACACACACGCAAAAACCCCCATCTTCCCACCACCCTCACCTATTGGATGATCGACTTACCTTGTCTGTCGAGAAGGTTGTCCGGCAGGGAACGAGTGCTTCCACCGCCGGCAGCGCACCACCATCGGGACACTGCTAGGCCGTATTACTGCTCATAATATGGCTGGTTGAGTCCTTTTAACGGGGCCGGTGGTGGAACCGTCCATGTGCCTACGACTGCCAGCATGACTACTGGAGGATTTCCATCCAAAATGTGGCAGAAATCCTTCAGAGATCTGACCCGGGAGCAGGGTTCAATTCCCGCCTCAGCGGGTCTTGGGCTCAATTTCCTTGGACCAGATATTCTGGTTCTCGCCTCGGTGCCTAATCTAATTAATGGGTCCGACTCTGTAACTCTGGGCAATAGCTTTCCTAATCTCCACAAAGGCCCTGACAGTGCTTGGATGCCTGGCTTCACCCTGGGGGTTGCCCAGGAGTGAGCGTCTCACAGGAAAAAGCCAGGAGGGGTTCCACAGCGGTATGCTTACAGCGCCTTGAGACCCTAACGGGTGAGTAGTGTGCTATACAAGTGCAAAGTTTTTTTTTTTAGAGCAGAGTTGGTGCAAAATTTAAGATTCCATTCAATAGGGCATTTCAACAATGGATGGGGACAAGCCTAACTCATCATAGAGTTTGTCAGAATTGGCAAAAGTCTTATTGAACACAATCCTGCTAGATGTTCCCAATTTAGTCTGGCATCAAGAGCCAATAGTTCTGCACCATAAAGGGATAGAGGTATTCATTTCCCTGATAGCTTTTTTTATTGGTTCTATAAAGTGGGCACCAAATAGGATTTCAAACTTTTGAACTGCTAGATGTTTGCTATATCACAAGCAGTGAAGTGAAGAACAAGGTACTTATAGACTCTGACCTGGTCAAATAAAGCATCCTTAAGAAACCAGGCAAACTTCTTTGCCAGCCTTTTAAAGATCAGTGTCTTAGGGCCTGACTTAAATCTTGGTGGTCGCACCGTGTAGCCGCGGTGGATGTGGACCAAAGAAGACCGTCAAGTCGACGGTCCCCCGCCTGCCATATTTAGATGTTACAGCTTAGCTGGCAATGGATTGCTGACGGAAGATGGTGCTGGGACCCTTAGTACTTCATACAATGGCATGGGCTATGGAAAGGAGGTGAGTGACACACACACTGTGTGCCATAGGTGTACCCCCACACTACACAACACACCACATTCGCACAACAACCCATTGCCATTCTGACACAACACAACCCACATATGCAGAAAACACACATTGACATACATCCATGCACAACATACACACACTATTGCCACTGCGCCCACACATGACACAACCACAACAACCAACACAACTACACACTCAGCTACACAAATACACTAACACACACAACTACACACATCAGGACAACATACGCAACACAATGATCAGATTCACCTGAATGTGTCACACAATAACACAACATACGCAACAACATCGGACTCACATGCAAGTGACACACATACAGACACGACCATATAACCCACTCCAGCTCCCTCCACCTAAATCAGCCAATCACATAGCATACACATATGACTTGCACACACAACTTGCAGCACAACATGATAGGTACAGGTCCCCTGGTAATGTGCACACATTGACACAGTTGACAGGTGTGAATGTACTGTCATTGTGGTGCCAGCATTCATTTGCCAATGAATACTGGCACCATAATGTCGGTTGTGTATGTGTGCGATATGTATTGTGTACCAATTGGTCCCCATCCATGTCTGACCCACTCGTGTTCCTGACATATGCATGTCACAGTGAATTTAAAAAAAATTATTATGACATGTAAATGCCTGCAGTGGTCCCATCCTCCTGTGCATTGACCAGCTAATGTACCCTGACAATGCAGCATCCTTGCCTTTGAGTCCGGCAATTGGGGGGTTATGTTTCCTTCGTGGGTCAGTGGCAGCAGTGGCTGCAGGTGCTGTCCAGTCCGAGACAGGGGTGGAATTGGGAAAAAGGTGAGTTTTAACCCCTTTCCACCCTCAATCCGCCAACTCAGACATGGAGGTCGGACTGACACTTTTTTCTTGATGATACAGCACATCCAAACCTGCAAAGCGGGAAGGGTGTATGGGTTCCTGCCATCAAGCCCTTTTCCCCTTTCACCATTGGCGTAGGTGGTATTTCTTGGCGGAGACAGTGGTTCCAATTCGAGCTTTCGTCTATGGGACCACCAATATCTAATTTCAATGGGTGAACCGTCACTTTAACGGACGGGTTCCAGTCGAGTCTGTTGCCTTAACAGTATTCAATGAGGGCTTTAATTTGTCATTAAGTCATCTACTTACATAAAACACAGTATGTGAGCGTTAAAAAGCTAGGTTAAGTCTGAGATAAAAAAGCTGAACAGCAGTGGGATGCAAACAGGCCTCTGCCTCGAACTATTTTCTACTCTGGTTTATTCAGGTAAAATGCTGTTCTTGCTCAAATCTACCCACACTCAATTTGTGGAATGTAATTGTTGGATAATGAACAAGAAGTCTCAGGGAAAATTAAAACCCTGAAGTTTATTCTAGAATAAATTCAAGCCCACCAGGGTCAAAAACAGGTTGAAAATCCACAAAGCAGCATCCTAGATTTCCAACAATTGTAATGGATCTCCCTCTGCCAGGCAGAGACTCATACAGTTTTGATTGTGGAATTGTCCCAAAAACCACCTTGTTCTCTTGATATAATGCCGGAGCCAAACACCCACCTTTCAAGACATTTTAAAATATTTTTTGCATAGATTTTAGATTTAACATCAAGTAAAGAAATCAATATATTATTGCAGGCTCATCCACAGTATCTTTTTTATGAATCTGCTTGATAATTGCACCACATCATGAAACGGACATTACCCTAATAGATGTGACCCATTGAAAAAAGGGCTTACTGTAATGTCCACTGTGAGAAATTGGGATGTTGGTTGGCTGGGGTGTGAGTCCTGGTCAAGCAACAGCCACAGTCCCTTGCAGGGTGAACCACAAAAAGTCACTACATGAACCCATACTTAACCCTGGGTAGCTTGGCCCTAAAAACTGTAAGGCTTTACTTGGAGACAATGTGTAAAGTATTTATGGAACACACAAGCAATAATAAAGTGAAAACACAACACAAGAAAAATCCCACACCAATTAAAAAAAATAGAGGAAATTGTAATAAAGTATTTGACACCAAAATGACAAAAATCAAATCAATAACACTAGAATTATGAAATGGTCAAGTTTTTAGTAAAACCTAGTGCCTAAAAGATTAAAGGGCAAACCACGAACATCTAGTCGTGCGAAACTGGGTCAGACTCAAAGTCGAAAAATATGACTGACAGTGATGGAGCTTGGTTAGGATGTGAGAAGTAAATAGGGCCCAGTAGGTGTTACCATTAGACTAAGAAGAACATTTTAGAAAAAGTGCTCTGAGAAGGTAAAGATAAACGATCTCAGGCTGCAAGAGACTTAAAAAGGAGCATCATTGTCGGGGAGACTTGGTTTGAAGTAACGGTAAAGATTCCTACATTTGGATTAGGGCCTCATTATGAGTCTGGCAGTCTTCAGACCGCCAGACCCACAGTGGCGATCAGACCTCTGTTGTCAAGGGTGTCTGACCGCCACATTCTGACCATGCGGAGCCACCACGATTCGACCGCTGACACCGCCAGGCTGCCGCCACCCGGCGGTTGTAATCTGCCAGGGCAGAGCTGCAAGCAGCGCTGCCCTGGGGATTACTAGTCCCCATACCGCCAGCCTTTCCATGGTGGCTATACTGCCATGGAAAGGCTGGTGGGATAGGGGTGTCGGGGGCCCCAGGGGGCCCCTACACTGCCCAAGGACTTGGCATTGGCAGTGCAGGGGCCCCAGTGCACAGCCCCATGACACATTTCACTGCCCAAATTATGGGCACCCGCTGCACTGCCACATTTGCGCCGGTTCTATTAGTAAGGAGCCGGCGTCAATGTAAAGGTCCTGTTCTTCCCAGGGCCAGTGGGCAGAAATGCTGTTTCCGCCCGCCGGTCCTGCAGTGAACTCTGAAGAAGGCCTCTACTGCCTGCCAAACTTGTAATGAGGCCCTTAGGCCCATATTTATACTTTTTAGAGTTTCATTTGCGTAATTTTTTGACTCAAAAGTGGCGCAAACTTGCAAACTTGCAAACTTGCAAAATACAATTGTATTTTGTAAATTTGCCCCATTTTTTCATCAAAAGGTGGTGCAAATGCAGCGCAAAAAATTTATAAATATGGGCCTTAGTCTCTCTTTTTGAAAACCAAAAATGTCCAGCAGGACAAGTGAGAGGGATGTAGCCAAAGCCATTTTCACTACGATGGTTACCACTTTGGCGAAGGATTGCTGAACAGGATTTGCTGCTGCATAAAACATAGTCGGGAAAGCCGCACATTAAGTCCAATTGTGATGCACCTCGGGCAGATAGGCGAGCAGGTTGGTCCCGGTCTCCTCCTGGTTCTCAGAGCAGTTTCTTGCCAAACATTTTCCTCATTTTCAGATTTGGCAAACTGGACAACTTTAACACCACAACCAAAAGTCCTTACTGGTTGGACACCTCTTGGGGGTTCAGGACTCACACAGGCTAGATCCAGGTGTGGGTTCAAGATAGTGGGAGACTTGTGTGTCTGTGTGAGCCTGAACAGAAGGCCAGGAAACTAGCCCTTGAAGACACTCTGGTAGTCCTGGGTTCAGGTGAAGATGCAGGGCTGGCCTCTGAGGGTTTATGGCAGGCTTTGAGCAACAAAGCAGTCCTTCCAGGTACCCCAAAGCAGTCTTGCAGAGTGTGCCGCAGGTCACAGAGGCAGGCAGTCCTCTGAGAGTCCCTCCACAGGTCTGGAACTCCAAGCTCACTGCATTGACAATGTGGAGGCGATAGGTGCTTTGGGTGAAGGCAGAGCACACCATATTCAATTACAAGTGGGTCTGTGCTCAGCTCTGCCCCATCCTGCCAGCAGATGACTCTTTCAGGCACACCTAAGACAAACATACAATCTGACTGTCAGCTTTACCCAGTCATATGACCCAACACAGACTGAAGGCAAAAAAGAGCTATGGACAGAAACATGTCAACTTTTTAAAAGTGGCATTATCAAACTTGCAATTACAAATTTGACTTTACCATTAAAGAGGATTTTTTATTACAATTTAATAGATAACAAACATGAACTGGATACCTGGTCCCATCGAAAGTTAGCACTTTTTAAATGCAATAAGGCAACCCAATGTTACCCTACAGGACAGGAAGGACTCACATTTGGGAAACACAAATGTAGCAGTCCTTCACTACCAGGACATGTAAAACTTAAGAGTACATGTCCAACCTTTTAAATGCAATGCACACTGCCCTATGAGCTATGAAGGGCCCACACTGGGGTGGTTTATATGCAATAAAAAGGAAGCTTAAGACTTGGCATGGGAGTTATATTGTCAAATCAAATTTGACAGTGTCCAACTACATTCAGGCTGCAGTAGCAGGGTAAGAACTTGGTTTAACAGTTTTAAACCAAACATGCTTTAAAGTGCCACCTAAGTGCGTGGCGCATCCGTGCTGCTGGCCTACTAGTAAAATTTAATTTTCAGCCCCTGGGAGAATGATACACCACTGTAGAAGAGACCTACAAGTAAATCAGGTGTAAGCCAATCAAACCATGTTTAGGGTAGTGAGTGCAATAACTTTAGCACTGGTTAGGCGTGGTAAAGTACAAAGAGTTTTAAGGCTAACAATAATTAATTTTAGCACAAAAATGGAGGCTGATAGGCAAAAGGTTTAGGGTAAGACTACCCTAAGGCTGACAGGTCTAACACCCACCAAAAAAATCTGCATTGAATATTATGGCTGAATGACTATCTGGGCTGCCTGGCCCTGAGAGTCTCATAGTTTTAATTATCTCAGCGATAATACCCACATCCCATAACAACATTAAGTGAAGATCTAGAGAACAATCAGACATAAAATAAGTTGAAGGTCTCATGGGACAACTGTTGTATAGATCTGATATACATCTTATTCAGTACTCTTCAGATGCTTGTGTCTCCAAACCTTAGGGAACAATTAAATGATGATCTGTGGTATGTCAATCTTTATAGAACATGGTATTGGGAAGATCAGGAAGAGACTAATTGCTCCAAGGTGTGGATACCCAATATACATTTAAGCACAAAAACTTTAATAAACAGCCCAAAGTTTGCTTAATTAGTTGCATAATGAAACAAAAATGTATCTTGCTGTGTACAATTCAATATTTTTCACCCCAGCACCACCCAATGATAAAATTTATTTCTGGAAAGAGTCCAGTCACCTTGAAAAAAACTGAGAGCAATAAAGAGTGCATTTCACACGGCAGCTTGCTATGACCCATGCTGAAGTAGATGTGATATAATATAATTCGGTGAGGTTTCTTAAATGAAGTGACACTGGGAATACATGAAAAAAAATGAAAAAGAAATGTAAGAGGGATTACTACCTTCATTAAATCACTCATTAATTTCGTGACAGAGGGGAATTCTCCCATTAACTGACAATCCTAATAAAAAGCTTGCACATTATCATACCTGAACACATTTAAGCTGGAATATATTACAACAGTTGAGACTTCCAGATAGCTTTCATAATCGGTTGCCTAGAGATCATTTACAGAAACACCCATGGAAGATACAATCTGACATATCTGGAAATGATTAACTAATATCCTGTAGCTGCAGGGCCAACAAAGCACTGCCAGTTAGAGTGCTGTTTTTCCCCAGTAAGCAGGACACTGGGTACTTGCACTGATTTTGAAAATGAGCCTCCCAAACCCTTCTAACCCTACAGGTAAGGCCTCAATCAAAGAAGGAGGTGCAGGGTTGAGTCTGGATGCAATATCATAAGTTATCCCAATTTCAATAATCATGAAAATGTCCAGCTAGGGTTTTGATTTTTCACAAAGCCACAACCCATTAACAATAGCTCTCAATATATATTAACGTTTTTATAGTAAAATACATGTCAATTTATAAAAAAAGTACACACTGAAAATGTGCATTAACAACAAATGTGCACCTTCACTTAGAAAGGTCATTATTGTGCAACTGAAGACCTCTCATTGACTAAGAATGGCTCAATAGGTTTTCCTAAAATGTAATTGTTGGACCTGGCATATGCTCTCTATCTAAATTGCATTGGTGATTGGTTTATCCATGATTGGCATATTTGATTTACTGGTAAGTCCCTAGTATACTGCACTGCATGTGATCAGGGCCTGTAAATCAGATGCCACTAGTGGGCCTGCTACACTGATTGAGCCACCCACTCAGTAGCCCCTTAACCATGGCTCCGGCCTGCCATTCCAGTGTCTGTGTGTGCAGTTTTAAACTGCCATATCGACCTGGCAAGTGCACCCACTTGATAGGCCCAAACCTTCTCTTTTACTACATGTAAGTCACTCCTAAAGTAGGCACAAGGCAGCCCCATGTGCATAGTGCAGTGTATTCAAAAGGTAGGACATGTACTGGTGTGTTTTACATGTCCTAATAGTGAAATACTGCTAAATTTGATTTTATCTATTGGAAGACCTATCACTTCCATTCAGTAACATGGGAACTGCCTTGAAATATCTTTTAAGTGTAATTTCCCATTGGGAGCAGATAGAGATGTGGGGTTTGGAGTCTCTGAACTCACAATTTAAAACCTCGTCATTTTGAACTGAGAGTTCGAAAAAGACACTTCTAGAAAGTGAGTATTTTCCTGCGTAACCTTTTTATGCCTCTGCCTGTCTGCTGAATACATATTTGGGTCAGGATGACAGTTGGTCTGTTTGTGCATTCACTCTAGACAGTCATACAAAGGGAGATGAGGTGTGCCCTGCATATCCTAATGACCCATCACCAGGCTGATGGGTTTTGCTGAGCTAGAGTGGTAGGGGGAGCTGACACTCGCACCTGAATAGTGCTGTGCCTGTCCTCACACAAAGCAGTCTCCAACCCCCTGGAGTATGGCTGGGGATAGGGCACGGAAAGGCAGGGTCTTGTGCACCATAATGAGGGAGGGAGCTTGGGTGGACCACCTCAAGTTACATCTGAGGGAGCTGCCCACTGGAGAAGCAGCATTAACTCAAGGGGAGTCCAACACTTGGGAACCCGACGCCTTGAACACCTTGACAATCACACCGCTAGAGATAATAAAAATCATTGGGACGTCATGAACAGATTGCGTGTCTAGGCCCAATGGTCTACTGAAAGCTTTAAACAAGCAACAGAAAGATGGGAAATTTACTGGCTGCAATGTTCATTCACATGCTTACAACTGGGATTGTGCCGGCAAGTTGGAAGGGCTCAGTAATCAACATGTATGAAAGGGAGGGAAGGCTGACTCTTCAAGCAAATATAGACTAATTGGCCTTCTGGACGTTGACCTCAAGTGCTTTTCGGGATGCTTGCTGCAGCATTTAGAGGCATGGACTGCAGATAACAACATACTTCTCATAAATGAAAGCGGATTCACCAAGAACCAGGGAACATTAATTAACCTTATGGCACTGGGACTGATGATCAACAGAGCAAAGGCAACTGGGACCCCCACATACCTGTGTTTTGTTGGTTTTAAAGCTGCCTTTGATTGTGTTCACCACTGTAAATTGTGGGCAAAACTACAGCAATACCATTCAATTGACATACTCAGATACGTTGGTGAAGGTTAAACTCGGGGGAGGTTCATATCTATCTGGGGTAGTTAAAACGACAGTTGGATGAAAACAAGGCTGTGTTTTGGCACCAATTCTTTTTAATCTGTACCTATAAGATCTTTCTCCTAATTTAAACAATCAGTCAGCTCACTCCCCCTCCCTTGGTGGTCAACAATTATCCAACTTGCTATACGCAGATGATCTGATGTTGCTTAGTAATCTTAGAACTGACATGCAAAAACTGTTGAATAATCTAGAAGAATATGCTAGAATAAATAAATTAGAAATAAATCAAAGAAAAAACCAAAATGATTGCCCCTAACCACAGACTATTTAGCCAACGCAAGCGGTATCTGAACAGGAAGACCATAGAGGAAGTAACCTCATAAAGATATGTTGGAGTTATAATAGACGCAAGAGGCAACTACGTGTCCCAAAAAGAAGCAATGAAAAGCAAGGCACAAGCACTAATTCACACTTTTGGCACACTTGCAAATACCATTCGTGGCCACACTTTAAATCCACTGATTGCCATAATAAGAGCAAAATGACTTCCAACTCTCGCCTATGGGACTGAATTAATGAGGGGGATTGAGGAAGCTCTCTTGGATAAACTTCTGGTAAAGGCATACAAGCGTGTCTTCCATCTACCCGGATATGCTTCCCTGGCCCAGGTCAGACTGGAATTCATGCTGGTCAAGCAGTCACTGGCTCGACCGGCGGCATACATCAAATGTTGCTACAAATTATGTCATGCCCAAAGGGGGACATTGACTAATATTGTGTGGCAGGAAATAAACATCGAAAGAGGCAATAGTAATTATAAAAACTATCTGGAAAAAAGCCTAACACATCTGAATCTAATTGATGTATGGGATCAGTCACTCCCTTTAATAAAGTAATGAACAAAACAAGTGAATTACACAGCTGGCTAGAAGACAGGGAAGAACTGGCTAAAAGGTCTCAGGGCTGCTTGGCTCTTGATTCATATAAAGTATTTGAGGAATCACCACTATTGGCTGCTCCCTACTCACTAAAAATGAAACAACGCTTTCTAAAACTAAGGCTGGGTGATATGCCACACTAGACCTCATGCCAAAATAGAAGAAGGTATCACAAATAGACAAACAGGAATGCAGCATATGTAATCTGTCAGTAGAAACCCTAGTGCACGTGGTCTGTATTTGTCCAGCTTTGGCCATAGAAAGAAGACAAATACTGGAGAAAGAACTAAATGAATTAGGGATTAGATCATGTAGACAAACTGTAATTGAAGCACTTAACCCTAGCAACACCATACTGAATATTAGGCTTTACCAATTTCTGTATTCTTTTTATCTCTCTAATCACCCTGCCAAAAACTAGTGGGCAGGAACCACGCCAGGGGTGCTAAACCAATTTATTACAAAACATGGGAACCGCCTACTGTGAAAATACAGGGTGGAAAGAAGCAGGGCGCATATTCCATGTAGGTATGTTTTTAATTCTCCCTGTAACAAAGTCCTGTACTTGTAGCTGGGGCTAAGTGGGGTTAACCTGCCCAACTCACTAATTATGTATTGTTTTGCATAATCCTATGTGGAAAGAATGTTTTATGGTATTAATTAACTAATAAATAAATGCTCCTCTCCTCTTGTGCACTACAAAGACTTCTCTTTGAAGTTTGCCTACTTCAAAGACTGAAATGGGTGTAAGTACTGGACCTCTGACACCATATATTTAGAACACTTCTGGAATGAGGACATTCTGCCAGGAAGAGGAACTGGATGCTGTAGGAGGGATTGCTACTCTGCTTGTTGCTTTGCTTTGCTAGCCTTCTGCTTGCTGTTTTTGTCCGCGGAGTGAAAGGACTGGACTTGGCTTTCTACATCCTGCTTTCCAAGGTTCTCCAAGGGCTTGAACTGAGCTTTTGTCTTGATAGAAAGTCTCAGGGCCATCGAAGAATTCACCTGTCAGTGCCTGGGCTCCCTTGCTCAGAATACTAACCTGCCAAGTGGTGCCAAATCCAATTCCTGGGCTCTTGGAAGTGAGCTCTGGTGCAACCAAGAAGAAACTGAGCACATCAATTCCAGAGCTACTTTGGAACCGCTTCCCCTCTCTGACTCTGTGCCACTGCCTGCACCAGAGTCATGTTCACCGCTGAGTGGAACGACTGTGACCTGCAACACAGGCTCAACACCATTGCAGCACCTTCGAAGTCATGCCACAGTGTGAGTCCTGAGTGCCAAGTCACAAAAATCAGTGACACCAGACTCCAACTCTGCCACAGCACCTCTATACCATGGTGTGATCGCGACACTGTAAAGTCAACACCTCATGTCTTGACCTGCTGGTTCATCGACCCCGCCTTTTTGTAAGGAACCAATGCCTCTTTGCCAACGCCGCATCACCTCCTCTACAACCGTAAGGAACCGATGCCTCAACTCCTCTGCCTAGCAATAGGGGACCGATGCCTTACTCCCCCAGTGGCAGTAGGGAAGTGATGCCGTACTGGCTCCTGTGATGCCTCAAATCGACAACTGTGCAATGTCTTTGTTTCCTCATTGTTTACCAAGGTACTGTACCTGCAGTCTGTATGACTCAGTGATTGCCCCGCAGTCCCCGGCGAGTGGCGTCGGACTTTTTGAAAGGACTCTGTCCAGACATCATGATAGCCCCAGTCTGAGCTATTGGGTTTCTAAGCACTATACAAGGATTTCATCTTTAAACATTTGTATCTTTGCTTATGTATGTTGGATTTTAGTCATTTTGGTCTTGTTTTACTCAGATAAATATTGGCTGGTTTTCTAAACTGGTGTGAAGTATGTTTGTGGTGTTTTCACTGTGTCACTTTGTGTGTGTACAAATACTTTACACATTGCCTCTGAGATAAGCCTGACTGCTTTAGCCAAGCTACCAAGGGGGTGATCAGGGGTTCTCTTAGCTGTGTGACTCCCTTACCCTGACTAGAGTGAGGGTCCTTACTTAGGCAGGGTCCAAACGACTGCCAACTAGAGACCCCATTTCTCAAAGTAATCAAGTTAGAACCTGATGGAAATCGTTTTTTGAAACAGTGAATTATGGATTTCCAGTGTAGTCCTCAAATATATAAGTAAAGTCACTGGATTGTGACAGCTATATTATACAAAAAGGACTGGTCGGAAACTCTTTCACTGTTGCGCTTACATCACATTTTGGCATTAATGAATGGTTTAATTCATGTATTTGAATACACTTTCTCTAATGGGGATGATGCCATTAAGAAACAGGAGCTGGTGCAGTTCAGTTGTGGCTATCCCACATTTTGACAGGGTCATGTGTATTGTTTCAGGCAACCAATTCTCAACAAGTATGTACAAAATACGACCTTTGGGTTTCCAGTTTTTCGAAAAATTATTATGTAAATAATGAATATCAGATACATGTTTCGCCTGATACAGACGTATTCAAAGCTGTAATAAATAGAAATGACATAGTGTAAATGAACCTGGATGATACGACATCACAAACTAGCGGAAGGTGCCTTTCCAGTATATCCTGTTAAATATGAGGAAAGAAACACCAGATGTTGTGCAACCATGAAGTAGAAAACGAAGAAAAGTACATATGTCATCTCCTCAATGAGAACCCGATGTTAGAGATAAGAGCCTCACTCCACATCTGTGTAGAGCATACCCCTCATTCATGTGCCCAGTATTGTCCTCTACCAACAGAACATGCCAATAAATAACTTGAAAATCCCCGGTAAAGAAAGAAAATAAAGAAACGTCTAGTATGATAGAGGCCTTAAAACTGCCATAGGTGAAAGTTAGAAAGTTATCGCTCAAGTAGTCCGGTAATGGAGACAAGTGCAGTAGCCCTCTATATAAACTAGATTTAACAAATGCTTGGGTAAACATGAATGATGTACCATAAATTAACCCAAAGGAATCCAACAAAAATCCACAAATCCGATTATGTTCAAAGTTATCCAATATCTAATGGTAACTATGGCAGAGTATAAATATTCAATAGTGGCCTCATAGATGCATGTATCTGTCCTTCAAAATGAAGTCAACCAATGTATTCAGATCCTCCTCGAATAGCCAGGATAACCATGATGAGCGACAAAAATGAATACGAATAATACTTATAGGATGTGGCCTTCCCTATAGTATAAAGATAACAGGGTATAATAATTTCGAAAGAAACTGAACTGCAAAGTCGACGCCGTCTCTGCACAGCAGTAAAATGCTGTGCGCCCGCGAAGAGGATGCTGAAATAGCATGGTCACCAAAAATAGAAAAGGGACTACGACATGTCGTTTGTGTTATTGGTGAAAACAAACACGTTGATGCGCTGAGTGTAATATTTGGAAACATTGGCTTTACCACATGTGCCTTGTTGCATTGTAACAGCCCAAATATTGTGAATTTACCTAACAAGGAAAAGAGAGATTAATTTTTAAGGACTCAGACCTCTATGAGACCACTATTGAATATTTATACACTGCCATACTTGCCATTAAATACAGGGGACACCTATTAGGAAGAAGGGCGTAGAACACTGTCAGTAGCACACAAGGTACTATAGAAGCACTTAGGCCCTCATTATGACATTGGCGGTAAGTCCTACTTACTGCCACGCTAACAGGCTGCAACTTACCGCTGCCGCGGCGGATATCCGTTCACCATATTATGACACACACACACCAATCCGTCAGTATTCAGCCACATACACAAATCTGCCACACCGAAGGTCAGTGATAAACTGGCAGTATCAAAACCCACACCGTTATGCCAACAGAACTACGCCCACCACATTATGACCCACGAATCACCTCGGTGGACATTCAACAGCAGTAAACCATTGGTGGTACATACCGCCACACTCACAATGGACATCCACATACAAAGCAATACCACATTAGACAATTCAAACAACACACACCTGACACCCATACGTAATCCACACCCACACCACTAAAAAGCACACACCCACATTACCCACAACCCTTTACTAACAACAGTTACTGTCAGGAGATTGACACCAAGACCACTGACACAACTAGAGTCACACACCATTTACACCTATACACCACTCACACACTACACATCACACACCCCAACACATTACCCAAGAGACCTCACAGAACACCCATGGCACCACAAAGACACCCCCGTTTCACAGAGGAGGCGCTAAGGGTCATGGTGGAGGAAATTGTCAGGGTAGAGCCACAGCTGTTTGGCGCCCAGGTGCAGGAGATATCTATAGCTATGAAGATGGAGCTATAGCAGAAAATCGTGGACAGGGTCAACGCGTGGGACAGCACCCAAGAACTAGGGATGACATCAGGAAGAGGTGGAATGACCTATGGTGGAAGGTACGTTCCATTGCAGCAAGATACCAGCTCGCAACCCAGAGGACTGGCAGTGGACCCACACCTCCTCCCCCACAACTCACAGCATGGGAGGAGCAAGTCTTGGCAATACTGCATCCTGAGGGCCTGGCCGGAGTCGGAGGAGGACTGGACTCTGGTAAGTCAACTCTCCACTATTATCATCCCCTTACCTGCATGCCATCACAGATCCTCACCCTCACTCACATCACTCCACCACTTCCCACACACCCCACCATCACATCTTACTCATCCCAATGCCAAGCCCTGCATGCAGTACCAATGCATGGGCACCACTCAGCCCTGCATGGGCACTCATCACTAAAGCATGCACACTATAGAGAATTATCTATCCCACCATACAGTAACATACACAAGTAAAAGCTGCCAGGGCAAATCCAATCAAAGAGGAGGAGCCACGGATGTACAATATGTCAGACAAAGAAACCATAACACATCATTTACATCCCCACAGGTACCCGAGCCAATGTCAGGGGAGAGAAGGTGCAAGCACTATCCAGTCCCCCAACTGAAGAGGCCCACAGTGATGACAGCAACTCTGGTCTTCAGGATCTGGATGACCTACCTTGCCCATCAGGAACCACTCTGCGCTATGAGCAGCTCCACCAGACTGCCCTCGTGCACCTGACCCCGCCCTCCCTGCTGCCGCGAGTTCGAGGCCCTGCACTACCAGCAGGCACCCGCCTGCGCCCCATCCCTGGTGTCTAGTGGTGGACGTAAGTATCGTGTGTTAGTCTTGTTATCTTGTCTTTACTGTTTTCTGCGCCCGTTTTCTGTTTTGTTCTGTTTTTCTGTTTTTGCCTTTTTCTTGTTGTCTCTGCCTTTTTGATGCCTGCTTCTGCTTGCTGGTTTCCGCCCGGTTTCCCCTTCCCCGCCGCTGCGTCCCCTGCGGCCCGCCCCCCTCACACCCTTATTCGTCACGCCCTCCCGCCTCCCAGCTGCTCCTCCCTCCCACCTCCCCTTCTTAATGGCGGCCACTGCGCGGTCACACCAGACAACCTCACAAACCTCACAAACCTCGGTCTCAAGCAACTGGTCCCCTCGCCCACCCACTCAGCCGGGAACATGCTCAACGGCATCTTCTCCTCCAGCAGCCACATCACCTTCACTCACACCACTGAACTCCATTGGACCGACCACCACTGCGTTCATTTTTCCTTCCTGAAGCCTACCACCAACAGCATCCGATCCCTCACAGCAAGTGGAACAAGATCTCCAAGGAACAGCTGATCTCCAACCTCACCCAATCCCTACCACCCAAAACCAATGACCCCAACACCGCCGCCCTCAACCTCAAACAATGGCTCGACGACTGCGCCAACACTCTCGCTCCACTCAAGAAAACCAACACCACTCGCATCAACAAGAAAGCTCCCTAGTTCACCGCAGACCTTCAGGCCTCCAAACGAGAATGCCGGAAAACTGAAAAAAACTGGCACCAAGACCAATCAGAGAGCAACTTCACCGCCCTCAAATCAGTCATGCGCAAACACCACCAGCTCATTCGGACCAACAAAAGATCCTCTACAAAGAGCGGATAGACAATAACGCACACAACAGCAAGGAACTATTCAACATCATCAAGGAACTCACCAACCCCAAATCCTGCTCCATCGACCCTCCTCACTAACAAGACCTCTGCGACTCCCTCTCCATCTTCTTCCACTGCAAGATCACAGACATACATCGAAGCTTCGCAATGCCGTGCCCCACCACCACCACTGACATGGTCAACCTCATCGCACCAGGCTGCACCAGCGTACAGAGCGCCTGGACCTCCACCGACGATGAAGAAACCACCAAAACCATGAGCACCATCCACTCCAGCTCTCCCGCAGACCCCTGCCCTCACCACGTCTTCAATAAGGCCAGCCAAATCATCGCTCCCCAGCTCAGGCCCATCATCAACAGCTCCTTCGAGACTGCCATTTTCCCGGAAAGCTGGAAACACGCTGAAGTCAACGCCTTGCTCAAAAAGCTCAAAGCCGACCCCGAAGACCTCAAAAACTACCAACCTATCTCCCTACTCCCCTTCCCCACGAAGGTCATAGAGAAGATGGTCAACAACCAACTTTTCCGCTTCCTGGAGGACAACAGCATACTCAACATATCCCAGTCTGGATTCCCCAAAAACCACAGCACAGAGACTGCCTCATCGCCTGCACCGACGACATGAGGACCAGACTAGACAAAGGTGAAACCGTTGCCCATCATCCTTCTTAACCTTTCCGCAGCCATCAACACCGTATGTCACCAAACCCTTCGCACACGCCTCTTCGACGCCGGAATTCACCACAGAGCCCTGGACTGTCTCACCTCCTTCCTCTCCAAAAGAACACAAAGAGTTTGCCTCCTCCCGTTTCGGTCGAAGGCCACCAAGACCATATGCGGAGTCCCCCAGCGATCCTCACTCAGCCCCACCCTCTTCAATATCTACATGGCTCCGCTCGCCAGCATCGTCTGACCCCACGGCCTCAACATTATTTCCTACGCTGATGACACCAGCTCATCCTCTCCCTCACGAGGAACCCCGCAACCTCCAAGAACAACCTCCACACCGGACTTCTCGCCATCGCCAACTGGATGACAGCAAGCCACCTCAAGCTGAACTCAGAAAAAAATGAGATCATCATTTTCGGACCCAACAAATCAGCATGGGACGACTCCTGGTGGCCAGCCACCCTGGGTCCGACCCAACACTCACACACGCAAACTGTGCTTCATACTAGACTCTTCACTTTCCATGACCCAGCAAGTCAACGCCATCTCGTCCTCATGCTTCAACACCCTTTGTATGCTCTGCAAGACTTTCAGGTGGATTCCAGTGGAAACCAGAAGAACGTCACCCACTCCCTTGTTAGCAGCAGACTGGACTACGGCAACGCCCTCTATGCAGGATCATCGGGCAAGCTCCAGACAAAACTCCAGGGCATCCAGAACGCCTCAGCACGTCTCATCCTCAACCTCCCTCGCCACAAACACATCTCCACCCACTTCAGATCCCTACACTGGCTACCCGTCAACAAAAGGATTGTCTTCAAAATCCTAATCCATGCTCACAAAGCCCTCCACCACACCGGACCGGCCTACCTCAACGATCGCCTTAACTTCAACATCCCGACACAACAGCTCCGCTCCGCTGACCTCGCCCTCGCAACAGTCCCTTGCAATCACCGTACCACAACCGGCAGCAGATCCTTCTCCCTCCTGTTCGCCAAAACCTGGAACTCCCTCCCCACCAACCTACGTAAGACCCAGGACCTCCTGATCTTCAGGAAGTGCCCAAAGACCTGGCTCTTCGAGAAGTAGCACCCCCCCACCACCCCAGCAGCTTGAGACCCTACTGGGTGAGTAGCGTGCTCAACACATTTATTTATTGATTGATTGATTGAACAGCCGGTTGCCCAGGGCCACTCACACACCACCACAGAGACTCCCCCATCAGGAAACACCATCACAGCACCCACCCAGCGTACCCATACCTCTGTCCCCAGGACACATCAATCAGCAGTGTGTCCACCTCTACAGGGACCCCAGGGCACACCTTGCCCCCAAGACAATCAGGGACCTGGCTTCAGTGGCAGTGGGCACACAGTTCAGGGGACAGAGTGTCACAGTGCTCTTTCCTCGGGATCTGCATGCTGCTGAACAAAAGGCCCACCTCCCGGCGTCACCAACTCAGAAGGCTATTATAGCACAGAGTTATGATGAAGCCAGGCGGGGGGAAGGGAATTAGGATAGGGAACTGCAGGGAGAGAGATCTGAAAAGAAACGGTTAGAACAAATATGCATACATTCATTCATAACAGTATAACTCACCAATAGACTCTTGAAAAAAGATTGAGACCATTTGGGGATTGGGCGTAGCCCCTTCTTTGAATCATGGAACAATAACAAACTGCACCCTCTAAACTTAGAGATGGCAAGAGCTTTGGATTATGGTCATACTCTGAATATCAATCATGTAACAATTATGCATTCATAAGATAAACGTTTGATCTCAGCCTAGAAATTCTCAAAGACTTAAATATGTATCTCACATATTATACTTCCCAAAAAACAATGAAACTATAATTTGCTTATCTCTGAAATGTTTTCACATTTACTACCGAGGCCTGAAAGTTTACTCATTGAACTTGAAACGTTTTATTCATTGGGCAGAAGCGCCTTGCTTGTTGTTCATGAAACACTTTGATCATCATACATGAAGCGCTTTGTTCATTATGCCAGAGAGCGCTTTTACTTGCTTTATCTGAAGCGCTACACTTGTTATGCCAAGGGGCGCGTTGCTCATGTGGCCTGAAGCGTTTTGATACTCGTGCCCAGATCGCTTTACTCATGTAGCCTGAAACGTTTTGATTGTCGTACCAAGGGCGCTTTACTCTTGTGCCTTGAAGCGCTTTGCTCGTTGTGCTAAGGGGGCGCTTTTACTCATGTGGACTAAAGCGTTTTGATCCTCGTGCCAAGAACGCTTCACTCATGTGGCCTGAAACGCTTTGATTGTCGTGCCAAGGGCGCTTTATTCATGTGGACTGAAACGCTTTGATTGTCGTGCCAAGGGCACTTTACTCTTGTGGACTGAAACGCTTTGATTGCCGTGCCAAGGGCGCTTTACTCATGTGGACTGAAATGCTTTGATTGCCGTGCCAAAGGCGCTTTACTCATGTGGACTGAAACACTTTGATTGTCGTGCCAAGGGCGCTTTACTCATGTGGACTGGAACGCTTTGATTATCGTGCCAAGGGCGCTTTACAAGTGTGGACTAAAACACTTTGATTATCGTGCCAAGGGCGCCTTATGCATGTGGCCTGAAGCGCTTTGCTCGTTGTGCTAAGGGGCGCTTTACTCCTGTGATCCGAAGCGTTTTGATCATCGCGCCAAGGCTGCTTTATTCTTAGAACTGGAAATGCTTTGCTCATTGTGCTAAGGGGCGCTGTACTTTTGGAAGTGACAACTTCCTTCAAGATTGGGCTCATCAAGACCTTACCGCTACGAGTACAACCTACTCGTATCTGAATTCACCATGGAAACAAGGATACTCCGACTTGCTGTGAATCTGCCATGCAGGAAATCTGCTCTTCTTCAGAGGAACCCCCACGAGGTCTGACTGCATCGAAGTCTTCAAAATAGTGAGCAATGTGCTTCGGTGTGGCTGGGCTTTATAGGCTTGCCACACCCCAAGATGGCCGCTGCCTATAAAAACCTGGGAATTGTAGTCCCTTCATAGCATAGCACTGATAAGTGCATCTTGTCCACCAATGTCCCGACCCTGCAGCTACATGAGCTTTACCACAGGGCAGGCGACGCTGATGACCTCTTTTAGAACAGGAAGTGATGACAAGTGGTGCACATGAAGCGCCGCAAATACACGCAGCGGAATTTCAGGCAAGACCTGGACCGTGCACAGCCTTATTCTTGACACAGAGGCACAGGCCAACAGGGACAGTGGGAGGACTGCTGTGCGCCAGGGGGAGGACAGGACCAGAGAACCGACTCTCCAGGAGACACTCTCTGAGATCCTGGGAGCCTATCAACATTCCCAGGACACGATGGTTCAGATCCTGGACAATGTGTAGGAGAACAGGCAACTGCAGGAGGGACAGTACCAGAGGATCAGGGAGGACTTGTAGGCCATTAACAACACCCTGATCTCCATTGCAGGGGTGCTGGCAGACATGGCCAACATTATGAGGGAGGCAGTCTTACACCAGCGGGCCCCTACCACTAGCCAGACATCTGAACAGCCTTCCACCTCCGCTTCCGCTAGTGGCCAGGAGGCTCCGCCACAGGACTCACAGGCCACCAGCACCCCTCCCTTGCAGAAGATGAACCACCAAGCAAATGTTCCCTGCAATCAAGACAGAAGCCAGAGACACTTGCCAAGACCCTCGCCAGGAAATTAGACTCTCCTGATTGTCACCCTTGTGTCCCACTCAGTCACCCTGTCCACCTTGAACTGCCATTGCTCCCCTTCCTATGTCCCAAGGACAATGCATTTGTGCTACAAACAAGCTGGAACAATACCCTGGAATTTCCTCCTTCATCACCCCATCCCATTGTACCTGCCTCTCCATATTTTAGCACTTGAATAAATGCCCTTTGAAAAAAAACAATTTTGGAGTATGTCATGTATCAAATATGTATTCATTGTAACAGGTACAAACATTGCAAACCAACTGTACAGAGAATGAGCATAGATTATTG
The DNA here is from genome assembly GCF_031143425.1 of Pleurodeles waltl. NCBI lineage: Eukaryota > Metazoa > Chordata > Amphibia > Caudata > Salamandridae > Pleurodeles > Pleurodeles waltl. The sequence goes on along the minus strand of NC_090442.1, from coordinate 805,382,374 downwards.
ACCTGTAGCTGGTTGTTGTGATCACACCAGGAGTATATGTCTGGTCACCAACATCTGCAAAATGAATTGCCAGAGGGAACAGTAAGTGGGCATAGAAGTTGAAAATATCAGCATGCCATTGCCACAGAAATTAAAACAAAAGTCATTGAAATGTGAAGTAACACTGTCCTACCTGTGTGTCATTGGCAGTATTGTCAGATCACATATGTTCTATTTTCCTCATCATCATACTCTGCCTCCTCATCCTCACTGTCCACAGGGTCTACTGCTGCAACACGGACATCTCCAGCCTCCTCCTCCTGCAGGAATGAGACATGGCGTATGAGGGCCAGGTTATGCAACATGCAGCATGCCTCCACTACCTGGCAGACCTTCTTTGGTGAGTAGCACAGGGATCCACCTGTTAGATGGAGGCACCGGAACCTGACCTTCAGGAGGCCAAAGGTCCTTTCAATTATCCTTCTGGTTTGCTCATGTGCCTCATTATAACGTTCTTCTGCCCTTGTCCTGGCGTTCCTCTCAGGGGTCAGCAGCCATGATAGGTTTGGGTAACCAGAGTCACCTGCAAATATTGAGGGACAATATAGAGCCACCTACTATCCTATATGGCCCACACCATACCCATAAACCAACACATACTGGGTGGGAACCAGGGCTCACCTATTAGCCACACCCTGTGGCATCACATTTGGGATGCTGATATTCCTTAGGACAAAGGCATCATGCACTGACCCAGGATACTTAGCATTGATGTGGGAGACGTACTGGTCCACAAGTCACACCATCTGCACATTCATAGAGTGGAAACTCTTACGATTCCTGAACACCTGTGCATTCTGCCGGGGGGGGTGTACAAATGCAATATGTGTTCCATCAATCGCCCCTATTATGTTGGGGATATGTCCCATTGCATAAAGCTCGGCCTTCACTGTGGCCAACTCTTCCACCTGGGGGAAACAATGCAGCTGCACATGTGTTTTATCAGGGCAGACAACACTCTTGTCAGCACTATTGAGAACATTGGCTGTGACATTCCTGCTGCCAAGCTCACTGTCACTTGGAAAGAACCAGTTGCCAGGAAATGGAGTACAGATAGCACTTGCACAATAGGGGGGATCACAGTGGGGTGACGGATAGCAGATGTCAGATCAGGCTCCAATTGGGCACACAGCTCTGTGATTGTGGCCCTGTCAGGTCTATAGGTGAGGATAATCTGTCTGTCCTCCAGTGTTGCCAAGTCCACCAGGTGCCTGTACACAGGGGTATGTCTCCAACTCCTATTCAATCGCAGCAGTAGGAATCTAAGGGACAAAGGAGTGAGGATCCGGTCACAAACTGAACAATGGGGCTACAACAGTACTTTGCATCCTGTAAACATGTAATGGGTCATTGTGATTTGTCCAGTATGTGCTACTATCTCCTGTGATGAGGCATTATTCCATGGCCTGCCCCCCCAACCCTGAAATGGCGTCTACCTGTCCTGTGTGGAGGGACAGGTTGAAGAGAGGTAATTCCGCTGACATTGTGCACCATTGCGAGAGGCGGTCGGGAACCGCCATGCAACTCCTCATTGGCTAACATTAGGCTCTATGGGGTACAGTGGCCAATGGTGTTCTACACCGGCAGTGATGGTAGGCACCGCCACGTATGTGACCATTATTTTTTATCTGATTCCTCACTTGCTACCTGACCTTCCATAGGAGAGGACCTACACTGCATGTGCTGCTGTGACCTGTGTCTGGAACCTACCATCACCCGTGTGACCGGAGAAAGGGCTCCAGCCTTCACTTCTGAGGAGTTGGAGCGACGGGTGGATGGGGTCCTAACCCATTACGGACTGCTGCATGGGCCTCCAGACCAACAGGTGAGTACACTGTGAGCACGATGCATGTGGCATGAATGCATGGAGTTGTGTGTGTGAAGGCCCTGTGTAAGGGGGAGGGTGGATGTCCAGGCGGACAGGTAGTGTGCTGTGCCATGTGTGTGTAAATGGTGATGGGAAGGGGTTTGGTTGGCCATATGTGTAACAGGCAGGACTGTTTGTCTACTTCTATTTTCCTGTGTGTGTTGCCTCTGCAGGTCAGTGCCCATCAAAAGAAGGGTATATGGTGTACTATCGCCAAGGAGGTACGGACCCTGGGGGTGTATGGCAGGCGGAGCACCCACTGTCGCAAACGGTGGGAGGACCTGAGACACTGGGCATGGAAGACAGCAGAGGCCCAGCGTCTCAGGTCCTCCCACCAGGGAACAAGCCTACACAACAGTGCAGCTGTCACCTCCGGTGGACTGTATGTAATCCTGCCTCCATATGCTGCTGTGTGGCCTGTCCACTCCAGTACCAGTGGGGAAAACACCCACTCGAGAACTGTGGCCCATCACTCCCCAGCACCAAGCACAGTGCATGTTGCCCCATCCAGAACCAGTGGGTAAGACACCAACAAGAGAGCCTGTGGCCCATCACTCCCCAGGATCAAGCACAGGGCATGTTTCTCCCTCCAGAACCAGTGGGTAAGACACCTACATGAGAGACTGTGGCCCATCACTCCCCAAGATCAAGCACAGGGCATGTTGCACCCTTCAGAACCAGTGGGTAAGTCACCCACATGAGAGACTGTGCCCCATCACTCCCCAGGATCAAGCACAGGGCATGTTGTCCCATCCAGAACCAGTGGGTAAGACACCCACATGAGAAACTGTGGCCCATCACTCTCCAGGATCAAGCACAGGACATGTTGCCCCCTCCAGGACCAGTGGTCTTGTTACATCTACTGGCTGAGTTGCCCCCGGTCTCCCGTCCTCCTGAGGTGCCTGCCTATTTACCAACTGATGCCCCTGCAGTCCTCACTCCGTGTGAAAGCAGGTGACAAGTGGGGCCTTGGTCTTTGGCCGGTGGCCATGGGGCCCACACAAATTGAGGACTGGGCTGTGTCCCTTTTTCTGTAAATATGTATATATCTATTATCTTGCCTAACTTATTATTTCTACTGTGTTGATCTTATTACAGTCATTTTTTCCTTGCATAATTCGGCTGAGTTACAGGGTCAAATTGTTTTTGTAATGCATCTGGTTGTGTGTATGGTTTGTGTGTGTGAGGTATATGTGGTGCGTGTGTGTGTCACTCTCTTTTTCCTCCCCCCCTCCCTTGTGTGCTAGGCGGCTGTACTCATCGTCGTCATCTTTGCCAGTGTTGCTGTTTGTGGTGGAGCAGAACGTAGAATATCATCAGAAAAACATGCAGTTCTGGTTCCAGGGCAGCGTGGTTCTTCCCGTGTCTCCAATGGTGAATCCTTTCACAGCTCAGTTTCTGCCAGGCTTTAGAGATCGTTGGTACCGCCCTGGAAAAAACTGGCAGTTTCCTGTGTCTGAATATGGTGGGCGGAACATTGGCTTCCGCCTGGCTATTGGCAGCTACCACCATGGTGGCTTTTGTTTCCGCCCTCGTGGTCAGTGTGGTACATTGGCTGTCTTTCAGAGATCTTTCCACCATGGTCATCATTTGGCGGTAGTTACTGCCAGCCTGTTGGCGGTATTACTGCCAATTTATGGTTGACCTCCAGGGTCATAATGAGGGCCTTAATGTTTAATGCATGGACTTACATACCCTGTATTTCTCAGAAGGGGTTTGTGATTAGTTTAAGCCACTGCTACCTTATCATATTCTATCATTGCAAAATGAGTTGCAAATGGTTCCCCAAATGCAGAATATGAATCAGAAGGCAAAAACTGAATGATACAGTCAACACTCCCAGCCCTATCAACCTCAGTGCAGTACTTGCAGAAGCTAAGGCAGTTCTATGGAGACACACCTTCAGCCAGAGTGGTGCAATAACCTGCGAAAAATAATCCACAGAATTTTCAACAAGGTTTCAAACTTCAGGACAATCCTTCAAGTGGTCCATGACAATTTTCCCCAGTTTGCAGCAACGCTTTGGTTCTTACAGGCCAGAGGAGTAGGATGCGTTTTGAAGAGTGACAGTGTCTGATGGGTGCATGCTTGCTAGAGGTAGACCATACTGGGCATTTTTGAGAAAGAGAACTGAATGGCCATACAGTATAATTTTTGACTGATGCAGGTAACATTTTGGGGTAAGACCAGTTGGGGCTCCTAACCTACTCTTCTCTGAAAGAGAAGTACAAGTTGTAGCAATTTTAATTAAACAAGTGACTAAGACGTTTTTAGCTAATATGCCATTAAAAGTTAATCTAATAATGAATAACAATTAATACATAATCAGTGAGATGAGTCCAGTTAATTTTTTAGGATGAGATGTATTAGTATTAGAAATTGGGTCTCCAATTGGCAGCGATGTGCTTCCTGTACAAGTAGGGACCACAATCTTAGTCCAGGTAAGTCAGTTACATCCCATAAATGAACCTGTGCTCACCCCCTGGTAGCTTGGCACAGAGCAGGCAGATTTAACTTAAGAGGCAATGTGTAAAGTATTTGTACAACACTTAAAACAGTACAAAAGTGAAAAGACCACCCAAAAATTATACCACACCCGGTTAGAAGAATAGGAGCATGGGTCAGATACAAGGATCAACATTGATCCACTGAAAGAGTACCTTATTGAGTCATTGATGGGGCCCGATGCGTGGAGCAGAGTAGGCATTGCATGGGAGTTGATCCAGCTGGATGTAGGAGATGCGTCACCTCCAAGCCACATAATACAAAATGCATCATGGGTGGCATCTTAGCGATGTAGGCAAAGTGTTGCCATTGAACTACGCAGCAGACAATGCAATGTCTGTCTTCAGTGGTTGAGCCGATGTGTCAGTGTCACGGGGATAGAGATACATTGTTTCCGACAGGTGCACAAATGACGATGCATGGATTTTGTAGTTGCAGCACTTTATACCCACTTCCAAGGGACCAGGACTGGATTGGCACCACTTGGGAGGGCATGATTTGCAGGAAGCAAAGTCTAGGTGCTGTTGCAGGATGGAGTAAAGTCTTTGATGTCCCTGAGACTTCAGAACAGGAGGGAAGCCCTTGGAGTCACTTTGGTTCTGGGGATGGTGAGATGCAGGTCAAGTTCTTCTCACTCCCATGCACAGAGTGCAGCAGACAACAGGGCAGGCACAGCAGAGCAGGAGTCAGCAGTATTTCTTTCTGGCAGAATTTTCTTAGGTCCAGAAGTGTACTGAAGTGGTAGTGTCTATGATCCAGTATCTATACCCAGTGGTGCCTTTGAAGTGGGGGAGACTTAGAAGAGAGGCCTTTGAAATGCACAGAGTCTCTGCCCTTCCTGCCTTGGCTCCAGACCCACCACAGGGGGTTATTTAACCCTTTGTGTAGGATCAGGACACAGCCCATTCAGGTGCATCAGCTCCTCCCTCCCATTGTGCCCTGGATGGACCATCAGTCACACCTTCCTCCCACATTGATGTCCCTGCCCAGTGTAGTCACTTGGGCTGTCAGGAGACAAGTTGGGCCTCTCACATTGCCCTGTGTAGTGGCATGGACACTTTTGGACTGGCCAATGGCCCTTTCTATATAGTTCAGTTTTTTTTGTGGTCGCTATTCCCATCAGAATACAGTGATTGAATCACAGGTGTTTGTCCTGGCTTACTCTTCTTCTGGCTTAAGTTATTGTTGTACTTTTCAGTGGATTGTTCTCCATGTGTGGTATGTGTATATGGTGTGTGTTGTGCGTATGGGTGTGTCACTCTTCCCTCCTTCCCTTGTGTGCTAGGCGGTTGTACTCACCATCATCATCTTCGTCAGCATTGCTGCTCCTGGACTCCCATTGCGTGGTACAGCATCGGCAGGACTTCCAGTTCAGGTTCCATGGCGGCACCGGACTTCTCTGTGTCCTTGGAGGTGAGTGTCTCCTTTTAAATGGGTCATTTCCGCTAGGATTTTCGTGAGGGTGGTCCTGCCCCAGAAATCCTGACAGTCTGCTATGTGATAATATGGTAGGAGGCAAATGGTGTTCCTCTGGGCTGTAGATGGTGACCGCCGTATTCGTTGGCCGGACTTCACTGGCAGTTCAGGCGTTGCATTGGCTGTAAATGGGAGGGATCATCGCCATGGTCATAATATGGCAGTCTTCACCACCAGCCTGGCGGCGGTACTACCGCCAGTGTGGTGGTCAGCTGAAAGCCACCCAAGCCATAATGAGGGCCATAGTGTTTTTTGTTGTCATGTGGTACTGAATCCAGCAGAAAAATATTTACGATTCCAACAAGCAAAGAGTGTTTATAGTGATTGACTTCTGTCATATGTTCTTCTCAATTCCTCTTTATGAGGATAGTCAATATCTTTTGGCATTCAGATTTAGAAATAGAGCTCTGGTTTGGTATAGAATTCCACAGGGGTATCAAACAGTCTGTCAATCATTTCCCAAATTCTCAAGAAAGATTTGGAGAGTTTAAATTTACCTTGTGATTCAGTATAAGTCCAGCAACTTTTAATTGCAGCGACGATAAAGGAAAGCTGTATGCTCAATTTACATTACTAAAATCACTTAGCTAAATATGGAAACATGGGGGGTCATTACAACATTGGCGGTATAAGGCGCTTACTGCCGTGAAGAAGACTGCCAATACACCGCGGCGGCGGTAGACCGCCACAGCTATTATGAAACACATCACAGAATCCGCCGAAATTCAGACACCCACACAACACCGCCACACCAAAGGTCAGCGATAAACTGGCGGAAACACATCCTCCACGCCAACAGAAACACGCCCATGCCATTATGACCCACGATTCCACGCGGCGGTCTTTCAACCGGGGTATTCCATTGGCGGTACACACCGCCGCGCTCAAAATACACACACATCTACAAAACACTGCCACAATGGACAATACCAAATACACACACCTGATACACATACACACACCACTCCCACACACCCAATACTATATAAAACACACACCCACATCACCCACAAACCCCTACGACCACAATTCACGAACGAAGGCCAGAGAGATAGCACAGAACAGACAACCCCATCACACAGAGGCACACAACACCATCACCCACGCAACATCCAAGCACAAAACACCACATACCACTACACTCACCACACTCACCCCATGTCACGCCAAAGACACCCCCGCTTCTCCGAGGAGGAGCTCAGGGTCATGGTGGAGGAAATCATCCGGGTAGAGCCACAGCTATTTGGCTCACAGGTACAGCACACATCCATAGCCAGGAAGATGGAGCTATGGCATAGAATAGTGGACAGGGTCAACGCTGTGGGACAGCACCCAAGAAATAGGGAGGACATCAGGAAGAGGTGGACTGACCTACGGGGGAAGGTGCGTTCCACAGTATCCAGGCACCACATCGCGGTACAGCGGACTGGCGGCGGACCCCCACCTCCTCCCCCTCAACTAACAACATGGGAGGAGCAAGTCTTGTCCATCTTGCATCCCGAGGGCCTCGGAGGAGTCGTTGGAGGAACGGACACTGGTAAGTCTAATCTTAACCATCATAACCCCCACCCTACCTGCATGATATCACACACCCCGACCATCACACCCTCCCCTATCACCCCAAATCCTCACCTATCTACCCATGACACCAACCATCCATCCCAACCCCAAGACCTGCATGACATAACTAAGAATGGACACCCATCACCAAAGCATGCCCACTGCACAGACCCACAACACCCCCCCAACCATCAGGACACAAGCCCCCACACAGGAATGCCTGCACTGGGGTTCACGAACACCCAACCATTGCACACCATGAAACACACACATGCAATAATCATGTACTTATGCCCCCACAGGAACCCGAAGGAACGTCACCACACCAGAGGGTCCAGACAACACCACTCCACCCCCAGAAGAGGCCCACAGTGACGACAGCAGCTCTGCCACACTGGATCTTGATGACCAGCCTGGACCATTGTGGGCCTCAGGACAGTCGGTTCCCCTTGCCCAGCCACAGCCCAACACCGAGCTTACACTCTCTGGTAACACCAGCACAGCACCCACCCAGCGGGCCCAAACCTCCCTACCCAGGACAGGTCAATCAGCGGTGTGTCCACCACTACAGGGAACCCATGCTAACCCAACACCCCAACAACAACAGGGACCTGGGGGCAGTGGTAGTGGGCACACGGTCCAGGGGACAGAGGCACAGGAACACAGGGGAACTGGGAGGGCTGCTGTGCGACAGAGGGAGGACCGGCCAAGGGAACCAACTCTCAACGAGGCCCTCTCCTCCATCATGGGAGCATTCCACCACTCCCAGGAGACGATGGCCACGGTCCTGGACAAGTTGCAGTAGACCCTGCGTCTGCAGGAGGAACAATATTTGGGGTTCAGGGAGGAGCTCAGGACCATCGGCTCTGCCCTGGGCACCATCGTAGGGGTGCTGACGGACATTCAAAAGACCTTGAGGGACACCGTGGCACTCCAAGGGGCCCCTGACACTAGCCACGATGATTAAATGCCCACCACCTCCGCCTGCGCTAGTGGACAGGACGCCCCGCCACAGGACCACCACACCAGCACCCCATCCCCTGCAGACGGACAACCACCACGCAAGCGGGCCCTGAGATCCAGGAACAGGACAGAGCAAGACGGCAAGACCCCCGCCAGGAAATAAGACCACCCTGTTTGTCCCCCCACTGTCCCACTTTGTTACCCTGCCCAAATTGGAAGTGACCTAGCTCCACTTCCAATGCCCAGATGTGCAATGTACCTGTGAGACTAATAGACCTGACTCTGCCATGGACATTCCTCCACCATCACCCATCACCATTTTACAACCCCTCTTCATTTTTTTACACTTAAATAAACACCCTTGAAACACTAAAAACAAATGGAGTCAGTCTATGATTTGTAAATCTGTATTATCAATTACAGTTTCATAATGGGTTACCCATTGGAAGGCTAACATACCTATGTCACACATCACAAGCCCTTCAAGGATGCAAACAGTTGACACGTAGGTTACCACATTTGTGAAACTGAAATGGAAGGGGACAACTCAGTTAACAAATAGTGAGTGAAATGTTGGTACATGATAGAGGTAGATGTGTGAAAGTTAATGTAATGGTAAAAATGAAAATGTTCTCACCTGTGTCTCACTGAAAATATTGCTGTATGACTGACTCCCTGTTGTCGTTTTCGTCTTCCTCAGCTTCATCCTCATCACTGTCCACAGGCTCCACAGGCTCCACAGCTGCCACAACACCGTCATCTGGATCATCCTGCAGAAAAGGCACCTGGCGTCGCAATGCCAAGTTATGGAGCATGGAGCAGGCGATGATGATGTCGCACACCTTCTTCAGTGAGTAGAATAGGGATCCACCTGTCATATGGAGGCACCGGAACCTGGCCTTCAGGAGGCCGAAGGTGTGCTCGATAACCCACCTAGTCCGCCCATGGGCCTCATTGTAGCGTTCCTCTGCCCTGGTCCTGGGATTCCTCACTGGGGTCAATAGCCAGGAAAGGTTGGGGTAACCAGAGTCCCCCAATAGCCATACACGGTGCCTCTGGAGTTGACCCATCATATCAGGGATGCTGTTATTCCGCAGGATGTAGGCGTCATGCACAGAGCCAGGGAACATAGCATTCGAGATGTACTGGTCTGCCAAACAGACCATCTGGACATTCATTGAATGATAACTCTTCCGGTTCCTGTACACCTGTTCACTCCTGCGGGGGGGACCGGCGCTACATGGGTCCCATCAATGGCACCTATGACGTTGGGGATATGTCCAAGGGCATAGAAGTCACCTTTCACTGTAGGCAAATCCTCCACCTCAGGGAAAATGATGTATCTCCTGATGTGTTTCAGCAGGGCAGTCAACACTCTGGACAACACGTTGGAAAACATAGGCTGGGACATCCCTGATGCCAAGGCCACTGTTGTTTGAAAAGACCCACTTGCAAGGAAATGGAGCACTGACAGCACCTGCACGTCAGGGGGGATTCCAGTCGGATGGCGGATTGGTGACATCAGCTCTGGCTCCAACTGGGTACATAGTTCCTGGATTGTAGCACGGTCAAACCGGTAGGTCACGATTAAATGTCTCTCTTCCATTGTCAACAGGTCCACCAGCGGTCGGTACACCGGAGGATTCCGCCATCTTCTCATATGTCCCAGCTGACGGTGCCTAAGAAGGACAGCAGCGAAGAAACAGTCACTATTCCTCCAGGTATGTACCCACAGTTACACACACGGCTACACCAGACACAAAACCCTTCCTGTGTGTGTGTTTTGAGTGTAGGCCTCAGTATGTGTGACGCAGTTGAAAATGAATCCATGTAGGCCCCTGAAATGGCGGCTGTCTGACCTCTAAACTGGGACAATGGGATTGTGGGGTAACAGCGCTGGCGTTGCAGTCCGTCGCGGTAGGCGGTCGTAGAGCGCGGCGCAATGCTGCATTGGTTAACATTGGACCCTATGGGTCCCAGGAGCCAATGAACAGGTGCGCCGGCGGTGATGATGCGCCCCGCCCCGCCGCGGACGTCACCGCCGCGGACGTCACCACCATTTTCTATCTGTTCAATCACTAGATACCTGACCTTCGACAGGAGAGGACCTACACTGCTAGTGCTGCTGTGACCTCGGTCTGGAAGCGACAATGGCTGCTGCGTCTGGGGAAAGGGCCCCTGCCTTCACTGCACAGGAGTTGGAGAAACTTGTGGATGGGGTCCTCCCCCAGTACATGCTACTCTACGGTCCTCCAGACCAACAGGTTAGTACACAGGGAGCACGTTGTAGGGGCTAGGCCTGGGTGGACAGGGCTGGGTGGAAGAGGGAAGGGGGCAGAAGTCATACTACAGTAAAGCATGGGAATAAATGGGCCACATGGTCAGAGTATGGAGGGACACACACACATTGATGGTGCAATTGGTAATGACTGTTCCTCTTCCCTTGTGCATGTCATGTAGGTCAGCGCCCACCAGAAGAGGGACATTTGGTGTGCCATCGCCAAGGAGGTCCGGACCCTGGGGGCCCACCAGAGACGGGGCACCCACTGCCGGAAGAGATGGGAGGACATTCGCCGCTGCAGCAAGAAGACGGTGGAGGCTCAGCTGGGGATGGCCTCCCAACGTGGGAGGGGTGCCTGTCGTACCATGACCCCCCTGATGTTCCGGATCCTGGCGGTGGCCTACCCGGAGTTGGATGGGCGCTTAAGGACATCACAGCAGACACAAGGGGGTGAGTACAACCTCATTCTGCGGACTTTGCGTGCAGTGGAGGTGTCTGGGTGGGGGAGGTGGGCTGTGTGTGTCCCTAGGCCAGGGCGAGTTAGGTAGGCAAGGCCCCTCCGTAATGTAGGCCATGTGGCACTCTACCCCACCTCAGTAAATAAGCAAGTTGAGGTATAGTTGCCCCTGTGTCATCCATGTGCGCAGATTTCCACCATTGCCATGTAGGCCATATCCCAGAAATTGCATGTGCAGAGGGCAGGAGCGCGGCATTGTGCCTGGGGCTGCTGCATCTGTCTTGTCCGCCAACGGTAGCGGTATGCCATGCACTCAAACTCTCATTGTTCTGTCTCCCCCCTTTTCCTGCTCTCCCTGTCCTTTTGTACATCAGCATCAACAGGCGGAGGTACAGTGGCACCGGAGCATGAGGGAGCTGCATCCCACATGGCCATGGAGGGCCACACCACAGACTCTGAATACGCCAGTGGGACGGAGGGCATGGGGAGCTTCACGTTGGCCACTGGATCATCACCAACCAGCGACACAGACTCGTCCGCTGATGTGAGCTCCCCTGTGGTGGCGGCACCATCTGTGCGCCCCACTTCTACAGGTACAGCCGCCACCCCCCTACCAGCACCGCCCTCCCAGCAGCCCCTCAGCTTTCGCCCCGTGCCTGCTCACCCAGGAGGGTGGGCATCACCTTTGCCCCAGGCACCTCAGGCCCTGCCCCAGTCACCCCTGCTGCCCTCAGTGACGAGGCCATTGACCTCCTCAGGTCACTCACTGTTGGGCAGTCTACCATTGTGAATGCCATCCAGGGTGTAGAAAGGGCGTTGCAACACGGTAATGCATTCCTGGAGGGCATTCATTCTGGTCAGGCTGTCCTTCAGCGAACCCTGCAATCTCTGGCCTCAGCACTGATGGCAGCCATTGTCCCTGTGTCCAGCCTCCCCCCTCCAACTTCCTATACCCAGACCCAATCCCCTGTATCCCAGCCCATCCCAAGCACACCTACAGACCAGCATGTACACAAGTCAACACACATAAGTAGCTCAGGCAAACATAGGCACCACACATCCCACATGCACTCACACAAGCATCACACCCATACAGACACAGCAACATCCACTGTCTCCTCTGTGTCCCCCTCCTCCTCGTCTCTCTCCTCTCTCCCAGTGGCGTCTACACACACACCTGCATGCACCACATCCACAGGCACTAGGACTCGCACCACGACACTCAGCACCACACGCCGCTCACCAGCACTCACCACCTCCACTGCCATTTACACGTCCCCTGTGTCCTCTCCCAGTTTGTCTGTGACGCCCCCTCCCAAAGTACCCAAACGCCGGCAATCACTCACCCAACATCCATCCACCTCACGAGAGCCTCCAGTACCTGCACCTGCACCCAAAACAGCTAAAGTGACACCTCCTACAACCACCTCCTCTTCCTCTACTCCCAGACCCCCTCCAGCTACCCATCCCAGTGTTCGTCAGAAACTGTCCCTCTGTCAAATTGACCTTTTTGCCCCCACCCCCCCCTCCAATTCATCAGTCCAGTCGTAGTGCCTCAGCCAAAAAGCCTCCAGTACCAGTGGTGCGTGTTCCAGGTTTTTGGAGTGCACCGTCCACCAGGGCAGGTAGTAGGACCCGGAGCCAAGGCACTGGCAGCCCACCCCCTGTAAAGGCTCCGAAATTGGAGAGTGGACGACGGGACCGTGTCAAGACTCCTGGTGGGACAACAAGTGAAATGGGATCGAAGGGGATTGGTGAGTCAACTGTAACTCCAAAAAAGGTGGGGAAGGTCCAAAGGAAGTCTGCCCAGCCTGTTGTGAGTGTCACGGCGGAGAAGTGCGCCATCATTTCCGGCGGTCCAGACACAACCGTCAGCACCGTCGTCACTGGTCCAGAGACCACCGCCAGAGTCAGTTCCCAGGAGGGCCCAAGTATCGTAACTGGTCCAGAGACGACCGCCAGAGTCAGTGCCCAGGAGGGCCCAAGTATCGTCACTGGTCCTGAGACCACCGCACAAGACACACCCCAGGAGGGCCCAAGTATCGTCACTGGTCCTGAGACCACCGCCAGAGTCACAGCCCAGGAGGGCCCAAGGATCATCACTGGTCCTGAGACCACCGCACAAGACACAGCCCAGGAGGGCCCAAGTATCGTCACTGGTCCTGAGACCACCGCACAAGACACAGCCCAGGAGAGCCCAAGTATCGTCACTGGTCCAGAGACCACCGCCTCAGTCACAGCCCAGGCGGGGCCAGGATGCCACAGCCCCGCTGGGCAATGATGGAACGTCATGCCACACACCAATGTCCAGTATGGAGATCGTCATGCCACACACCAATGTCCAGTGTGGAAATCGTCATGCCACACACCAATCTCCAGTGTGGAAATCATCATGCCACACACCAATGTCCAGTATGGAGATCGTCATGCCACACACCAATGTCCAGTGTGGAAATCGTCATGCCACACACCAATGTCCAGTGTGAAAATCGTCATGTCCGTATCAGAACCGCGATGTCAAAGCACCGCTGAACAGGGTAAAGACCGCCATGGCAAAGCACCGCTGAACAGGGCAAAGACCGCCATGGCAAAGCTCGCTGAACAGGGCAAAGACCGCCATGTCAAAGCACCGCTGAACAGGGCAAAGACCGCCATGGCAAAGCACCGCTGAACAGTCCTGAACCGCCATGGCAAAGCACCGCTGAACAGGGCAAAGACCGCCATGGCAAAGCACCGCTGAACAGGGCAAAGACCGCCATGGCAAAGCACCACTGAACAGTCCTGAACCGCCATGGCAAAGCACCGCTGAACAGGGCAAAGACCGCCATGGCAAAGCACCGCTGAACAGTCCTGAACCGCCATGGCAAAGCACCGCTGAAGAGGGCAAAGACCGCCATGTCAAAGCACCGCTGAACAGGGCAATGCACTGGGTAGGAATGAATGGCCCACCACATCAGGCATCCTTATCCTATGTGCAGCTGGGACAGTGACAGGACACTACCTTTCACGGGGAGACTCATCCAGTCTGGGCACCAGTCACCCCCCAGGACCAGTATGGACCTGCATCAACTTGAGAGACTGTGGCTTTGCACTCCCCAGAATTGAACAGAGGGCAACCCACCCACTGTAGAGACTTGAGAGACTGTGGCTTTGCACTCCCCAGGATGTAACAGTGGGCAACCCACCCACTGTAGAGACTTGAGAGACTGTGGCTTTGCACTCCCCAGGATACATCAATGGGCATGGAGCCCCGTTGTGGATCTGGCTTTGCATTCATCTGGCTGAGGTGCCCCCCCTTCCGTTCCCCCTGAGGTGCCTGTAGTGTTTCTATCTGATGCCCCGGCAGTGTTCTCTCCGATTTTGGTCAGGTATCAATTGTGGGCCTCGCCCATGCATTTTTGGACTGTTTGTGCACGGACATTGTTGTGTACATATCTGCAATACTTGGAGGTGGAGGATTGTATATGTAAATATGAGTGATTTTGGAATACATATATTTGTATATTTTTGTATGACATGTATAGTGGCACACTACAAAGTTTGCCCGCGATTTGCATTGTCTTTGCATTCTTCCGGGGGGATTGTGGGTTGTTACTGTTATGTTTGTGACTGCATTGGTGTGTATGTTGTAATATGCGAGGGTGGGGGTGTTTGGTGGGTGTCCCCCTAACTTTTGCCTCCCCCCCTCCCCCGTGTCGTAGGTGCAGTACTCACCGGTATCTTCTGCGCCTACGTCGCTGTTGGTCGTGAAGGAGCAGAAAGACAAGGGCAGGTAGTATTTGCAGTTCCTGGTCCATGGAGTCGTCGTTCCTCGTGGGATGTGTAGAAGGTGAGCGTTTTCCCATAGCAAAAGCTGTTTCCGCCTTGTTTTTATCCACGGTGAATCCGCCCCGGAAAAGGTGGCGGATTGGCCTGTTGTGATACTGTGGGCGGTACATTGTCTTCCGCCTGTCTGTTGGCGGTGACCGCCACGCTGCTTGTCTGTACCGCCGTGGCGGGCGATGTGTTAAAGTGGCTGTCTTTGTTGGCGGTTTCCGCCAGGGTCATAATTCCCTTTTTTTTGTCCGTCGGCCTGTTTGCGGTATTACCCCACCTTTTACACCGTCCGCCAGGGTTGTAATGACCACCATGGTATGTTGAAATAAATTGCAATACTGATAAAAAGATGTAATTGATTTGGGATACCAAATTGACCAGAAAGCAAGGAAAGTGTTCAAAGAACTATTTTTACAGTTTTAAAAAGAGAAATGAGGCTGTTGCTAGGAATACTTGGCTGCCGCTGTCAATGGATTCCAAGCCTTTTCCCGATTGTAACGTCTCTACAGATAATAATTCACATTGATGTGGAAAATCCAGTGTCCTGGGATGATGAATGCATGAAAGCCTTTCTAGAGTTCAGACAGACCTTGTGGAGTGCCACTGCTCTTGGAATACCTAATTATGAGACAAAATGTATTTACTTTGTCATGAAAGAAAAGGGTATGCACTTTCTATTTTGACACAACTGCACAGAGAGACCAGGAGGCCAATTGCATATTGTTTGGCTGTGTCAGGTCCTGTGGCTGCCATTCTACCAGGTTGTATGGAAAGATTAGCAGTGTCTCTTTGGCAATATAACAAACCAAGAAAATTGTGGTCAGACATACACTTACTGTGTTGATGCAATATTTAGTTGAAACAAGGCTAACTCGTACACAAATTCAGTATCTCCCCAATAACCGCTTGACTAAATATGAAAAGGTGATCCTCGCGGTCAGAGAACATTTCAGGTAAATGTTGTAATACCTTAAATCCTGCAACTCTTCTTCCATTGCCAAAGATTAAAAACAATGATGAAACATTTGAAGGTGACAGAGATCACAGCTGCATTAATGTGACCAAATTAATTTTCATTACAAGAGCATGCTGTATGGCCAATTGATTGAGTGTTAGAAGCTGCAAGAATATTTAATATGGATTTATTGTCATCCATAATTTTGTTTACATTTGTGGTCTTAAAGAGGTTTCTTGACATGAGCTGGCAGTCCTATTTGGAATAGGCCACAGATATTGGATTTGTTGACAAGTTTTCAGTTTCCAAAACAAATTGCAGTGGTAAAATGTGCTGATTGTAAGAATGGAAAAAAATATGATTATATTACACAACCGTATCGCAGATGAAGCTGCAAAATGCTGTCCCACTATGTTGGAACACTGGTAACAAATACAAATTGTGATCCTGAAATGGAGAAAATGAATAATTATTTTTTGATGTCAACCTCTCTTGAAGAGCTGAGGGCAATGGAAAACAAAGTGCCAGAGAATGAAAAGAAAAGGCAAGCTATGTGCATCTACACATGTGGCACATGAAGGTATGTTGCTATTATTAAAAAAGTATTGGTACAATCCTCATTTTTGAAAAGTTGCAGAATCATTATGCCAAAGGAGTTTCACCTGCTAGTAGGTGAATAAAGGTAGAAAATTGATATTGACCATTTGTCACATAGTAAAATGAGAAGGTTCTTTAACAAGACTGGAAATAGATTTCATAGGTATGCTCAATTGCGATAGTTTTAAATTTATTTTTATAATACTGTGTCTCTTTTCTCAGTGGAGTGTGGCTTACCCAGTGCAAAGATGGGACTTCCTCACTGTAGCCAAGCTTTTATTAAAGGAATCAATCCCCAGATTTGATTTGCCAACCTCTTTGAAATCAAATAGGCTAGCTCATTTTGAAAATGAGTTGATGAGAGTCATTTTTATCGCACTGCAGATGGAACAAAAGTTTAATTGCAGTTGTCGCCCAGATGCAATGGGCATGCTAGAAATGGTAAATGGTACCTAGAAAGCAATGTTTAATAAGGTATGTGCTTCTGCAGCAATAAAATGGGTGCTTGATCCTTCATTATTTTTGAGGGGCACAAGAAGTAGACTACTGGTCTGTCCTCATAAGAAATACTGATGGGACGAGCAAGAGGATTCCTGATATTGCTTCAGCAGGACTTGTGGACATGTCTATGTGGGGAACCCTCTCCCTGTTCCCTGCACTTATCTCAGGAATCCATTGTGTCGTAGTCCTCCGGGAATAGGAACTGCCATTGGAATCTGGGGAGACCAAACACAAAGAAGAG
This sequence comes from Pleurodeles waltl, assembly GCF_031143425.1. NCBI lineage: Eukaryota > Metazoa > Chordata > Amphibia > Caudata > Salamandridae > Pleurodeles > Pleurodeles waltl. The sequence continues at coordinate 805,365,116 of NC_090442.1, read as the reverse complement.
GCGTTAAAGGAAAGGAGAGGCTGGGCAGTACAAACGTGTCATCAACACTGGGAAAGGACTTCTCTTTCCTGGTGCAGAGGGATAGAGCAAGGGCAGTAAAAGGAAGGACAGGCCAAAAAGAAACGGTGAAGCAGTGTAAGGAGCAGAACTTCGGGATGAAGTACAAAGATGGAGAAGGACGCCGAGAGAGTGTCCGTGTAGGAGAGGAGTCTACCAGTCATGAATTGCACTGCATGCAAGCGAGACGCAAGGGCAAATGAAGCTCAGTCCCTTGAAGGCTCCCAGGAGACATGGACCAAGGAGTGGTGGACACCACTGGAAAATGCCTGTAAGGCAGCCACAACTTGGTAGTGGCGTGGGGCGCAGTGAATGGCTTGCTAAGTGAGAGCACGTAAACAGCGGTGGCAAGTGTATTCACCGTGTTGTATGAAAGGGGGAGGGGAGCACAGGTGCCACCTTCTCCATTGGGTTTTTATATATGTTTTGGAGCTCTTGAATGCTGCTCTCTAATCCTAGGCTCATGGCCCTGTGATTCTTTTTTATTTTATGGCCACTTTATGTTCAGTCTCTTGCACTATTAGGAGGTGGGGGTTCGTCTTTAAAAATATCACCAGCTCAGGTTAGGCATTACCAGAGGCAGTGAGCACATCTTTTTGCTTAGAGTCACAGTACAATCCTGAGACCCCTGGAAGTGAGTGATTGTTTGTGAGAAACTGTCACCTTGTTGCAGTACCCCCCTACTTTTTGCCTGGTTTCTGAATGCAACTTGGAATGGAGTGCAATGGTATCCTGCTAACCAAGTTCCCATTGCCACTGTTCTTTGCCTAAAACATTGTAAACATAATTGGATACACCATTAGCAACCACTATAAGTCCCTAGTAAAAGGTACTTAGGTAACCAAGGCATAGGGTACTATGGGTAAGCACCTGAGGGCCGCAGCACTGATTGTGCCACCCTCTAGGGCAATGCATCCAGATGCATCCAGCACTATCATAGCAGGCTGAATGTTCTGGTGCAAACCTAACACACAAACTCAACTTGTCACACTACCTGTGTGCCCTGTTCACCATACACTGCATTTACTATGGGTAAGACACCCCTCTAGCAGGCCTTACAGCCCTAAGACAGGGTGCTCCATATTACATGTGACGACATAGCTGCTTGAGTAATATGCCCCCACTGTGTCCTTGCCAAACCCTGGACATAGTGAGTGAACAGAGCAGCCATTTTAATATATGTGCTGGACACTGGTCAACACGAGTTTCCCAGCTACATAATGGCTACTCTGAACCCTGGGTTGTTTGGTATCAAACAACTCTGAACGATAAATCCAAAATGGTACCTGTATTGGTTGTATTATAAAATGTACCCAGGGGTCACCTTAGTGGTGCCCCTTGCAAAAGCTAACTATCCTAGCATGGTTACTGACTGGTTCCAGCCAGCCTGCCAAATCCAGACAGCCAATATACAAACCTGGATGAGAGTCCTGGCTCCCTGCTTTGTAAAACAATTCCCTTCCTGGGTGGAGGAGCTAACACCCCCTCCCTCAGGAATGTGCCCTCTCATGGCGGTGAGCTTCAAAGGGTTGCTGCCCTAAAAACTTGAGTCTCCAGGCTTACTGCTCGCAGCAGGTGGCCTCCCCCTTTGCAAATCCACACTTTTGGGGGGAGCAAAGGAGGGAAACCACACAAAGGGTAGGAGGAGTGGCCTCACCTATCACGCACGACCCCTAATGTGTTGACTGCGAAGTGGACCCTCAAGTTCAGTTTCCTCCATCTTGGAATGGAGGAAAATAGCCAATTAGGTTTAGGACAGTGTACCTTCCCACAGGAATCAGTCACTAAAGTGGATAGAGCCACACCTAGGTAAGTGTCCCATTGGACACTACCAGGTTTTCCCTAAAATGCCCACTAAATTCAGTATTTAGTGGGCATCCCCAGACTAAGAAATCAGATTTGAAAAGACAGAGAAGACCAGCACCAAAGAAGATCCAAATCAAGAGAACTGTGGACCTGCTGCACGAGAAAAGATGCCAAACCCTACCTGCTGCACCCAGGGCCCGAAAATCACCTCTGCGGAGGAGCTGGACACTGGACTGACCCCAAGAAACCTAGGGGACCTCCAGGCTTCAAGAATCACCCCTGATCTCCCTTCTGAGCGAAGGCACCATTCAACAACCAAGCAAGAACCAACAAGCCAATGAGGGTTACTTCATTGACTGGCTGATATCTCCGCAACCAGAAATTGCAGCCAGGCTCAACAACACACTGACAATAGCTTAGACCTGACCTACAAGTGTGCCAAATTTGATGGCACTGCACCTTCCAGTGGCAGAGTTATACCAATACCATGAGTACTGGCCAGCTGACGTTGGCCAACCAGAAAACCAGCTTCCTCAGAGCTGAAAAAAGATCAGGAGGAAGCCCCAGTCAAGGGACTTCAGGAACACCATGGATCTCCCGCCAAAGGGCCCCCTTTGTCCTGTAAGCAGCCTTCAAAGAGACTCACCTCCAGATACAAAGGACTCCATTGTGCACAGCTCCTGGCTCTCCAACAAGCACTGCATACGGCTGCCCTGTGCCCCGCAATGAGTAACCAGTTGTACTCTATGGGTCCCCAACCCCTTGTGACCTCAATAGCCCAAGGGGACCCAAGGCACCACCTTTAAGTTTGCAAACCATCTCCTTTTCCAGGTGGCCCCTCCAAGTGGCCCTGTGCCAAGAGACTTTCCAACTCTGCTCCCGCCGGGAGCCACCTGAGGCTCTCCATCTGGCACAAGGTGCCCACCGAATACGTCGACCATCCTACAAAAGAAGAGGCGGGTAACTCAACTGTACGATTTTCAATTCATTTTTAAAAGTGACTGCCTATTGATTCCTACGTGCGTAATTACGCACAGAAAGACTAACTTTATTAAAACTTTGAAAAGTCATATCTCAAAAGGTACTTAACGTAACTTAAAGATCTTGGTCTTAAAAATTACATAAAAGTCAGAAGTATTTTTCGAAATTCTGGTCTTGAGTTATTCATTGAGTGTGTGTGGTACGTGATTGGATTTATGAATGCAGAAATGCTTAGCACATCTACTGGCTTAGCCTAACTTCTCGACCAGCTACTTAAAAAATGAGAGCATTAAGGGCCAGATGTAGCAAAAATGCAATTTGCGACTTGCAAATTGCGAGTCCCTGCGACTCGCAATTTGCAAGTCGCAAATTGCTATGCAGTACGGTGTCTCAGACACCGACTGCAACTCGCAATGGGGTCGCAATGACCCACCTCATGAATATTCATGAGGTGGGTCGCAAATTGCGGCCCCATTGCGAGTATAGGCACTTGCTAACATGGAGGCCTGCTGACGTCAGCAGGCCTCCATGTTAGCGACCTGCTTTTCAATAAAGCAGGTTTTTTTTTTTTGAAGTGTAGCCCGTTTTCCCTAAGGGAAAACGAGCTGCACTACAAAAAAAACCGAAACCTTTAGTTTCTGATTTTTCAGGGCAGGGAGTGGTCCCTTGGCCACTCCCTGCCCTGAAAAAATAATATGGGGTCCAGTCACAAAGGGGAAGGGGTCCCATGGGGACCCCTTCCCGTTTGCGAGTGGGTTACCATCCACTTCAAGTAACGCGTATGCGGTCGCAAATGGAGTTGCATACCACTCCGACTCGCAAATAGGAAGGGAACACCCCTTCCTATTTGCGACTCTGAAATGCATTTTGCGAGTCGGTCCCGACTCGCAAAATGTATTTCTGCATAGCAAACTCAGGTTTGCGAGTCGCAAACGGCGATTTTCGCCGTTTGCGAGTCGGAAACCGTTTGCTACATCTGGCCCTCAGTGGTCTAATTGTTACCTCTGGATACCAACGTGTGGTTGCCTTGACCCCCTGCACAGTGTGCCTAGTTTTGCACACTACATAGAGGGCCAGCCTCCTACATTGATTAACTCCTGACCCAAGGTGCGTGCTATTAACAACACAGGCCAGATCATGATGTCATGGGTGTTGTGGTGAAGGAACCCTAACTACATAGTGAGGATATAATACCTAATGACTCCTTTCCTGTTCCCCTGCCGGTACTGGAGGCATGAACCTCGTTGAAAGACCTCATGGGACAAGGAAATCAATCTGCATTATTGCCTGATACCAGCTTGAAGGAACAACTCTTATTCAGACATGTACTTTTCTGGTGCATGATGCTAACAACATACCTTTAAAGTCACAGATCTGCCCATCCCTCCTGCAGTCTGATAATCTGGTTTTGGATTACTGCAAAGGTTTCTCTGATGTGCTGCACTCTATCTCTCACTTGGTGAATCTTGCAACACTTTCAGCAAGTGAAGAATCCTGCCATGACCTGGAGGTTGGATGGTAGTGAAGAAACATATGAGGAAATGTGGTTTTGAACCACGTTGGTAAGGCCCCTATCAAGTGATTTTAGTGACAAACACTGCTGTAAGATGTGGAATCTTGCCACATTGGCACAACCATTAATTCACAGGAACCAACCCAAGTGCCCTGCATGGTTCCAGAGGGAAGACATGCAACAAAAAGAAGAGCGACAAGGAAAACAAAGAGTGCAACAATATGAACAAGAGCAACAAGAAAATCAAGCTTGTTATACCAAGAAAATCTAACTTCAAAAACTTGAGCTCTGAAAACAAAGAACCCAAGAGAAATCCAAGATATCTCAGTTGCAAAGCGTGCAGGTAATGAAAAAGTGAAGATAAAAATGAGGCAACTGAAACACATCCAACAGAAAAGAGAAGCTTGATACATGCTGATTGGTTTAGAAATGTGAGAGAAGGAAAAAGAATATTGCAAAGAGTTGACCATATAGAGAAAAAAATGCCAACCCTGTGACAGATCTTAATGACAATGAACCTGAAAAGACTGAAGTTAGAAGGTCAACAAGAATAAGAGTGATGAAAAAAGCATGCAGCTGCTAAATGAGCATTTTTGGCAAACATTGAACCAGATGAAAGAGACATTAGTCTGAGACACTATTGATTTCTGTTAAAAGGACTTCCAGGAAATTGAAATTTATTGGTGATCATTATTGATTAATATCCTAATGAAGTGATCAAACTGAATTTCTGATGAAAAAAGAACATGTTTGATTTAGATTTTTTCATAGTGTGCTTTCATAACACTCTTTGATTAGAAACGTAGGGCCTGATTTACAGTTTGGCAGTGGTACCACTAAGCCATGTCAGCAATGGACTATAAAAGACTGTCAAGTCTATGGTCTTCCACTTGCCTTATTTAGATGTTACAGTCCTGCATGTGGTGTACTGGCGGCAATCCACTGACAGAGGGAGGACCCAATGGACAGCAGACACTGGCAGTAGCTATGGAATAGAGGTAAGTCACTCACTGTTCCTTTGCCATATGTGTCCCACTGCATCACACACAACACAACACACCACATACACACCTGTTTCCAATGCCATTCCACCGCAACACAACACATTAATGCTGCAAACACACATTGATAGATATCCATGACACATATTCACAGAATTGATACTGCACCCAAACACGACACAACCACAACTACCAACACAACTACACTTATCTACACAAATACTCACATGCACAAGCACAACTACACACACCACGACAATGACTGCCGCACAACACTACTCACCTGACTGTTGCATGCACCATCAAAACACACAATACAACATACACAAAATCCATGCCATATGCAATTGACACAGACAATGACACTACCACAGCACCCACACCAGCTCCCTCCCCCTCACCCAGCCAATAACATTGCATACACACAGACACGTACTGACTCACCCACACAACTTGGAGCGCAACGTGACAGGCACAGGTCCCCTGGCGATGTGCAGACAAGGACACATTTGACAGGTGTGATTGTACTGTCATTGTGGTGCCATCATTTATTTGCCAACGAGTGCTGGCACCATAATGACAGTTATGTATGTGTTCGATATGTGTTGTGTAGCAGTGTGTCCCCACCCGTATCTGACCCACTTGTGTCCCTGACATATGAATGTCACGGTAGTTTAGAGGAATTACTGTGACAAGTATATATCTGCAGTGGTCCAGTGGGCATATGCAGCGAGCTCCCAACATACACAGCCAATGCAGGTTGCCTACCATTGTGTTCAACGATGGGGTGGGTTATGTTTTCTCCATAGTTCCATGGCAGCAACGATGGAGGGTTCTGTCCAGTCACGTCTAGCAGGAAACGGGAGAAAAGGTGAGTTTTCACTCCTTTACCCCCCAATCTGCCAAGTAAGATTTGGAGGTTGGACTGCCACTTTTTGCTTGGTGGTAAGGCACATCCAAATCTATATGACCGTATGGGTGGCTGTGGTCCCACCGTCAGCGACTCTTTTCTATGGAGCCGTGGCAGGGGATGAGAAATCCATGGCGGAGTCAGCAGGACACAGTGGTCTTTCTCCTATGGGACTGCCAACATCTAAATCCTTTGGGCGGACAGGTTTTTAGCCAGAAAACCGATTGTGGGACCGTTACCGCCAAGATCTAACTCAGACTCTTAGTTTCAGATGTTTTTTTAAGCCTGTATTTTTTATTCCACCCACATTTTAATTGTAATGTCTTCATTTGAAGTGAAATATATTTTTGCTCACATTCCATAATGGATTTTGCATCTGAAGAAGATTGATGTACTTTCCTTTCAAGAAGATTTATTTTGTGAATTAGGTATGCAGTTGAAAATTGTAATCTGCCTAAACAACCTAATGCTTACATTAGTTATTTTGCCTGCATAAAAATTGAGTATTTATATAGTTATTTAAATTTTTGGGGAAATTGTGTACCTTGTGTAGAAATTCAGATTTGCTTTTCAGAGAGAAGATGACTTCATAAAAAGAGAAACTTTACTTGTAAAGATAGTTTTTGTGTTATATTTAATAATAAGATTGATAGGAATCTTGGTAAATCTGTATGTCCCTGCTGGGTATGTCTCAATCAAATCAAGTACTACATTACGTGATAATAATGTTAGAAATCAAAGATTAGAATATAGTGACGGTTCTATTAATAGAGCTAGGGAAAATACATATGTTAACATGTTATATGACTATAAAATAGTTATGAATGTAAAAAATGAATACATATACACCTATTGAACTTTATCGGTTTCAGAAGGTCATATGTCTGCCTTTCTCTATTCTGTTATTTAGTTTGTAATATTTACCTGTTTATCTCAATAAAACAAGACTTTCAAGAAGGAAATAAAATGAATTGTAGTGTTCCTATTAATAAATTGTTAGATTATAGAATTTTCAATATTACTTATAGAAATGTTAGACCCAGTATATAACAATATTCGAATATTAATTGTAATGAAATGCAAGTGTGTAAATTGACTGATGTTGAACATACTTTTATTAGAGAATATAATGAAAAAAGCAGAGATGCTATGAATGCAGAGACAGCAAGAAAGATTCAAGCAATAGAAGAAGTGGCAGAGGATTTAGGGAAATCAAATGTGCATTCTAGACTTGGGATTTTGCAGTAGAGAAAGGAGTTGAAGGATGAAATGAGTAAAGTGAGTCTTAAGAAAGTGAGAAATAGTTGTGGACCAGTGCAGATGGATATATTTGAAGTCTTGATTTCCACAATTGATGTAGCCTTGAAAGATGGGAAAATAAGAAAAGTTGTCTACTTTATTCGATCGTCTGGCCACTAATACTGCAGGTGCATAACCTAAAATTAATGAAGAAATTATAGCTCTGCATGCAATGGTTATTCAAACCTTTTTGGCTTCTGATGTTTTGTTTGCGAAAGAAGAAGGTTTGGATTATGTAATCAAAGTATAGCAATGTTGTACTTACAAACCTGAAAATAAATTGCTAATTAATAAACAGTGTTAACCCTTTCACTGCTAGGGTTTTTCCTCCCAGTGCTAAGCCTTTTTCTGCTATTTGGGGTATTTCACATTTAGACCTCCATAACTTTTTGTCCACTTAAGCTATCTATGCCAGATCTGTGTCCTTTTTTCAACATGCTGTAGATTCTTGCGGTACCCAGGGTTTGTGGATTTCTCTGGAGGTGACCGAGGAATCAGCCAAAATATAGTTAGAATTTATTTTATTTTGGAAGAAAAATGGAAACCAAGTGCTGCAGACGAAAGTGTCTGGCTTTTTTCCTGCAAATGGCATCAGCAAAAACGTTTGTAGTGCTAAAATTACCATCATCCTAGCTTTCAGGAGCAGGCAGACTTGATTCAGAAAAGCAGATTTTTTAACACAGTTTTGTCATCTTACTGGGTGATAGCCCATTTTTCCTATTTTTTTGTGCTTTCAACCTCCTTCCATCTTGTGGTGGAAATGGGTATGAAGTCCAGGCCAAACCCCAGAAAGCTATACATTTCTGGAAACTAGACACAATTCTAAATTCTGCAAGGGGTCATTTGTGTAGATCCTTCCTGGTTTTCTCAAAGAAACCAAGTGCTGAAATAAAAAAATATTGAAAATTAGTGTAGTAAAATGGGCATTTAGGACAATGTTTTAATTTGTAACTGCCCATCACAATGGTTGATTTACAAAAGCTTTATACCATTACACCGGATACATCCTTCAGGTTGTGGGTATGTGTTGAGAGTGTGTGGGTTTCCCGAGGTACACAGAGCCAACTAATGAGCTGCACCTTGCAATGGTCTTACATTGAGTACCGGTTATAAGGCAATTCATGTGGTAAAATACAAATAGTGAAATATAGGCATCAAGGAAACCTATGTATTTCCTAAATGAGCACAAGATATGGAGTTTAGAAGCATGGGTTATTTTCACATCTCTGAAATTGTGGGTACCCATACTACCATGTGAATAAGAGGGTATTTCTCAAAATGACTTCTTTCTTACACAGTCTTGCATTTGAAAGGTGCAAATTCAGAGAAATACAATTGGTAATCATACTTGCTTTACTTTGCTGTGCCTTCCTAAGTCTCCTGATAAAAATGGCACCTAACTTGTGTGGGTAGGCCTAGTGTCCATGACAGGAAATGGCCAAAAACACAACATGGACACATCACATTTTCCCATTGAAAATTAACTTAATTTTTGGAATGTGCCTAAATGTGTATTGTGTGCCCTAGCTCAGCCAGCACCTGAGGAAATCTAGCAAACCTGACATTTTTTTAAACTAGGCACCTACGGGAGTCCGTGATGGGGTGACTTACATGGCTCTCACCAGGCTGTGTTACCCTGAGTCCCTTGCAAACTTCACATTTCTGTGATGTAACGTTCAGGAATCGGTGGGAAGCCACACACTTCCTTTTACCCAGTATTCCATAAATCTTCTGATAAAAATGGTACCTCACTTGGGTCGGTAGGTCCAGTGGCAGTGACAGAAAACGGCCAAAAACGCAACATAGATACATAATTTTTTTTCACACAAAACTCACCTGTTTTTGTAAAGCGAGTAGATGTGGTTTTTGGAGTTTAGCTCAGCCGGCACCTAGGGAAACCGAGCAAACCTGTATATTTTTTTTTAATTAGACACCTAGGGGAATTCAGCGTGGAGTGTCTTTCATGGCTCTCACCAGGTTGTTTTACCCAGAATCCTTTGCAAGCCTCAAATTTGGACTAAAAGGACACATTTTCCTCACATTTCTGTGATGGAAAGTTCTGGAATATGCAGGGAGTCACAAGCTTCATTCCACCCAGGATATTCCTAATTCTTCTTATAGAAATGGTACCTCACTTGTGTGGGCAGGCCTAGTTCCCACAACAAGAAACGGCCCAAAATGCAACATGGATACATCAAATTTATCTATGCAAAGTGACCAGTTTTTCGTAAAGTGGGTAGCTGTGGTTTTTGGGCCCTAGCTAAAATGGCACCAAGGGAAACCTAGTAATGTTGTACATTTTTTTAAACTAGACATCTAGGGAAATCCAGAATGGGGGGACTTGGGTGGCTTTCACCAGGTTGTTTTACCAGAATTCTATAGAAACCTCAAACGTTGACTGAAAACATATTTTCCTCACATGCTGTAATGATAACTTCTAGAATCTGCAGGAATCCACAAAATTCCTACCACCCAGCGTTGCCCCACTTCCGTGGATAAAAATGCTGTGCCCTTCGTCCCTTTTTGAAACCTCTTGTTTGTTATAAACTATTGAATTACCTGATTAACTCACCATCTTTTGCCTTTTGTAATGATTGCATTTTTATTAAACCTTAATGGTTTGACTTTTAATTCTTTTCTTGTGAAGGTTTGATTTACAATTTGAGCTCTTAGGTTGCTGTCCATGTTGACTTACATGACCCTGATCCTGAAAACTAGGCACTAGTAACTAGTTATTGAGTTTTCTCTGAAAGCACCCACTCAAGTCAGTCACAGTAGGCAACCCTTAATGAAGTTGAAGGGTTTGCTTGTCTCTCTTGCTCACTCAGGTATATTACTTAAATTGTGGCTATTTTACTTGTTTGTCTACTTCATTGATCTTGTAGACCTCTTATGCACCAATGAGTCTCAATTTCCACCTATCAATGGTGACAAATATGGTCAGAGACAGGGGCTGCGTGCGCCACTGTGGGGACCTTCGGGCCCTCCTGAAGTGATGCCCACCACAACCTCATTGAGCGGCAATGAACATGTTTGTCTGCGAGGCTACACATTGTGCACAGTTGTGTCAACGGCAGAGATGAGCAGGTCGACCAGGTGTTTTGCAGGGCCCCTCGTTCTATTAGTGACGCATTGGGATCCCCCCTGTAACAAGCGTTAGTACAGGTTTACATAATTTGACAGCAAATCCTCCAATTATCGCTTCACACGTGTCTCGAGATCTTGGTTGGTACTTTTGGGCTTTTATGAGCAACAAGCAGAAAGGAACATAAAAGCGGTCAACCCTGTGTTTTAGTTGATATTTTCAATGGTGACTAATAGTGTGCGCTATTTTGGTTTAATATTAATGACGCCTTACAATGTACCACAACTCGAATTCTACAGAATTTCTTCAATACATTTGCCCCGTAAATCACCTCCATTTCCCCCTTCTTTGTCAAAAATCATGCCTGTTATTCTGACATTGTGACTTATAGCTCCGTAGCCAGGCTTTTATTGCATGATTAAGCCAGGGGCTGTCGCGAGGGTTTCTATTCACGTTTTGTCGAATAAAATGTGCTTTCTGTTACTTTCCTCTGGTATTTATGCGTTTTATTGATTTTATGACATGGTAAAACATAACGGCAAGGAGCTTATGCGCCATATATTTCGCACAGCAGTGATGCGGCGTTATTGCTTTGGCATCCACTTGGAGAAACATCATGCGGGGATATAAATAGATGACTAATGACTGCGCTGACAGGCTCTGTGCCGAGGAGATTTCCTAGTCGCTATCTCATTACAGAGCTGGCATCATTAATAAAAGAGCAGATTTTTTTCAAAAGTACCAGACTATTTTCTTACAACAGCAAACTGCAGCATGCCTTCTCTGCATAATTGGAGGCGCATTTTAAAAGATGCAATTTATCATAATTATGTACATATTATAATGAAAAACGGGCTTAATTGTTTTTGACGCGATTGGCAATTTGATGAGCAGGAATGTTATCAGCAGATGGTCTAATGTTAAAACTATAGTCTCTTAGCCTAAACTAAGTAGCAGACTGAACACCGCGTGTTCCTGGCTTCTACTTATAGCTACAGTGCTAATTATGAATTACGTTCATTAGTGCCAAGAGAGTAGTAGCGCGCGAGCATTTTAATGTCCAAAAGTTGGCAATATGCTCTACCATGGAAACTGTTTCATACTGATTATATTAGAACTCGCATTTATGAGAAAATGTGAAATTCAAAGACAGGAAAACAAAAAGACAAAAATAGTTGAAATGTTTTGTCTTAGGAGTTTACGTTTTTGCCTGCGGGTTTATTTTTTTTACATTACTTTACCTTATTACATTATGTTGCTTGTGCTCTAGTACTGCTTTTCTATTCCCACTTCTGATTCTCTCTCTCTCTCTCTCTCTCTCTCTCTCTCTCTCTCTCTCTCTCTCTATAATGTATTTTTTTTACATTACTTTACCTTATTACATTATGTTGCTTGTGCTCTAGTACTGCTTTTCTATTCCCACTTCTGATTCTCTCTCTCTCTCTCTCTCTCTCTCTCTCTCTCTCTCTCTCTCTCATGTATTTTTTTTACATTACTTTACCTTATTACATTATGTTGCTTGTGCTCTAGTACTGCTTTTCTATTCCCACTTCTGATTCTCTCTCTCTCTCTCTCTCTCTCTCTCTCTCTCTCATGTATTTTTTTTACATTACTTTACCTTATTACATTATGTTGCTTGTGCTCTAGTACTGCTTTTCTATTCCCACTTCTGATTCTCTCTCTCTCTCTCTCTCTCTCTCTCTCTCTCTCTCTCTCTCTCTCCCCCCCTCCCCCCCTCCCCCCCCCCCCCCGCCAGCAAGGGCAAGAATCTGGACCCCAAAGGATACAATGAGTCACAAGAAAATGAAATAACCAAGAAAGAAGTGACTGAAACAGATGGTCTCACCAAATTACAAAAATATATTTCCACTGAAACGTTTTGGCTTCTGCCTTCCTCAGGTAGCACAGGATGGTTTGCTTAGTGGGTGCACAGCTGACACTGCTGGATTTTCAAAAAGAATCATGAGTGAAGATTCCCATTGGAATGTGGAATCAATGCAGTCCTGAGAACTCTTCAGATATGCAGAAACTTGACCAACCTATAGCCAATCATTTTAACCTTGTGGACCATTTACTATCAGATTTTAAAATGTTCCCTGTGGACATCAGAGAAAACTTCTGGATGTACCATTTAAAATCACTGCATCCAGATGGACTGAACATCATTGACAATACCACATGATTTTTGCATATCTGAAGAGTTCTTAGGATTGCACTGATTCCACATTCCAATTGGAATCTTCACTCATGATGAATTTTGAAAATCCAGCAGTGTCAACTGTGCAGCCACTGAGCAAACCATTCTTGCACTATCTGAGGAAAGTGAAAGCCGAAACATTGTAGTGGAAATATATTTTTGTTCTTTGGTGAGACCATCTGTTTGAGTCACTTCTTTCTTGGAGATATATGTATATATATATATATATATATATATATATATATATATATATATATATCGTAAACACAAGTTTCCCAAACAGAGAAACTGCTCAGACACTCCTGAAGTGCAACACCATTTATTGTAATGGCTTCTCCATAATAGTTTCGGCCTGATTACTTTTTTCACGGGTAACAGCTCAGCCTATCCCAGTAACATATAGTGCAAAGAACATCGTCGAAGAACATAGCTCAACATGAGGGCACCATTTTGAACTGTCAAAATAACATATGATTGAGTACCAAAATGAAAAAATCAAAAACCTAATGTTACATTGTGCACACCACCAATTCAGCATATGAAAATAGTTATGTCTAGCAATTCCTAATGAAATCATGCCACTCACTATTATGCAAATAATCAACACCAACATTAAACAAGTAACTCCACAATATTGTCCAAGTGGGCTGGTTCAACGAAAACACATGTATCAATCAATAGTGACCGTTATGAAAAGTAAATATAATTTCAATGACAAGTCATAATATGCCTGAAAATTGGAAATAACACCATCATAGTCCAAAATATTAAAAGGACAGCAAGACAGGTCTGCCCATTGTAAATCATCCACAAATTAAGCCCAAGTGAGCATAAAGAGAAATCATACATCACATTTCCACTGATATAGTTCATCACAACACCACACAGTGCCCTACATGAAAAACAAGAAATAGTAAAGTTTAAAATCTTTTAAAATCAGTACATATTGAAGACCTAGGAAGAAAAAAGAGAATTATCAGCAATTGACACAACACGTTAAATATACTGTCATCTCTTGATCAGAATTCAAACCTCCAGGGAAAAGAGTTCTGAAGTCCAGAATATAACTGGGCTCCAGTATGCACAGTTCTCTCTCTCTTTCACCACCCCTGGCATTCAATATGACACTGTAAATTACTGCAAAACCGAGTAAGTATTGGTCCCCAAAATGAACCTCTGCAAAGTGTCTGGCCACAGGTTATAACAACAAGGGGACAAACAAAAACACCATGAATGTGGTAAATCTCTCTAATCTTACTTTAACAAAAGGTGACATTGATCTACTCTCTTTGCGACCAGCGTTTTGGCCATCTATGAAATTTGATTATGTACAGAGTAGAGTGGATTTATTCCACTTTATTTGATAGTTAAAACTTAAGAAGTAGTTTGATGCAGAAGTTCCTCTTACGCGAGATGCTAAAGTACCATCCCCTGTGAGTAATCTACAAATTTGGGACATTGACACCTTACATACATCGTTATCTCAAGAGGACATTGATTCATATCGTGAGGCTCCTATTTAAAATCCACTTGATTTTGATATTGATGTTAACAGAAGTTGCCCAAGCAATTTCAAACCTTGGTCAGTACTTCTACCTACTATCTCCAGCTCAGACCGCGGCATCTTGAGGCTCGGTTTCACCGGCATTAGTGGTTTACTATATATACATTTATTTATATATACATTTATTTATATATATATATATATATATATATACACATAAATGCAACTATCTTTCTCTTTCTATTTGTATATCGCTATATATATATATATATATTATATTTATAATTTTGGTATCAGCCTTCGTCTCTGCCACTCTTTGTTCTGAGATACAAGGGTGGCTTGAAGAATCAGGTGGCACAGCCAGGTCAGTCAGTGCAAACATTTTTTATTTTAGTATTTCATCTTTTCAAAGTGTCAACAGTGCAAGTCTGGTGACGCTTTTCGGCCAGAGCCTTCATCTGGCCATTGAGTCAGCACAGTGCAGAGTGTATTTAAAGGGGCAAAGCCCACCCCAACCACCATTAAAAAATACTAAACAGCAAACATCTATTTTACAAAACACTCCCAAGTAATCCACCATTTTTCTTTGTACAAGACTCCTGAGGGCAGTATTTTATACAAAAGTGGCTGTGGATTCACTTCTTATAAATCACTACATAAAAACCATGGTAAAGTACGAATTCTGCAGAGCCTTTAAACAAAGAGTCCACCTTGATGGCACACAGATATTGACTTAATGTATCAGTCATTTTTTAAAATTATTTGCCACTTCTTTCAATTTTTCACATTCCAATCATCATTGCACACAGATATTGACTTTATGTCTCAACCCTTTTTCTAACTGTTAACCATTTTGTTTTTGTTTTTTTACATTCTAAACATATTGAACAACCACATATCACTGCTGTACTTTTTCATTTGATCTTTCCTTGTAAAATGTAATTTCATTAGTCTGATATTCCTAATCATGTCCCACATCTCTTCATCATTTTAGATTAATTAATTAAATTAATCGCAGCACCTCACTGTTCATTGTTATATTCATCTAGTAAAGTACTACAGATAGGAAGTGATTCTTTCCAAGGGGAGCTTTCCATTAATTTTCAAAATATTCAAACTACCATGACATTGCACAGATTTGTTTTCTATATTTTTCCTGTAAATCATGATACTACACTCTCCCCATAGTCCTACCATTTCCATGCAAGATTAAGTGGGACATACACTCTACCACATATAGGCATATTTTGCACTCGCTATTCTAGTGGATCATTTTAATGCCATCTTGCACGGAGTATCCAATATATCTCCCCAATAATGTATATGTCTAAAGTGCCTGGTACAATGTATGATTTAAAGTGCCATGTGTAAAGTGCTTGGTACAATGCATGATTTAATGTGTCATGTGCAAGGTAACGTAAAGGCCGTATTCACCAGGTATCACAATTAAAAGTGTCCCGTGCATGCAGGAAAAATAATACAATAATTAGGAAAAGCTGAGAAGTTACAGTGACTAATACAAAGTGAAAGTTACAATTTGTAACATCTTAAGCATATTTTTCTTTTTAATTTATGCTAGAGAGTTTGATAGCAGAGTACCCGAACTTCGGGGTGTCATATACATCTCATGAGCTATATTTATTAAAGTGTCAAGTGCATCTCTAGTACTATACTAGATAGTACTTGATAATACAGTTATTGCCTTCTACCAGGCTTCTTCCAACCATCTTGCCCCAAATCCGTATTGGAACCTCAATCTGGTACACATTTAAAGTGTCCTGCGCATACCAAACTATGTATTGTTGTAATATTAAGATGAAGCAGCGCAAAACATTGATGTGACCTATTCATGGGTTGAATTTAGATTTTGAATATCTTCTACAGATCCTCTGGAGAACTTATCATCTATTCTATTCTTTTGAAGAACACAGTCTTAAAATGTCATGTGCATCTTCAGTACATTAATCACTGTGTGTATAATTATTGCACTTTCACAACTCACCAGCGCCATCATATCCTAATCTAGTATTGAAAAACCATGAATTTCAATCTCCATTTAAAGTATCCTCTGCATACAGTGCTATGTAATGTTAAATGTAAACAGTACAAAGGATTAAAGTGTCTTGTGCACATATTTCAATCTACATTTAAAGTGTCCTTTATATACAGTACTATATTATGTTAAATTGAAACAGTACATGGGAAAACGATCTAGTAGATTTCATCTGCATATATCATTGTGCTCCATCAATCTACATTTAAAATGTCCTGTGCATTTACTAATATCTAATGTTAAATTGAAACAGTACAGGGGATTAAAGTATCTTGTGCATAACCTAAAAAGAGATTATGGACATCATTTGCATATTTCACTTTACTACAGGTTACTAATTTAAAAGCTGTCACCTTCAATTATTTGTCTAATTCACGTCCCAGAGAGATTGTCAATCCCACAATTGTCTATTCCCTATACGGGTTAGTGAGTAAGGTACATGAGTCACCCTGGCATAGCTCACAATGAAGACAACATCAATGATAACAGCAATACATAGTTTGAGACACTCTGAGAAAACAAAAAAGTGTGTGAGAAAAAAATGATGGTGCATCAAAGAATGTTAGATTGTTCTTGACCAAATCACTATTCACCAACAAGAACTCATAAACAGACAGTTGATAAGGTCAAATTATGGTCAAAATCAACATATCGGGTAAGCACATCAAGATCCATAAACAGTCTCATACCACTGTGGAGTGCATGGAGTAAATGGGCCATCATAAATGTACACATAATTCTGCATCAACTTGCCGACCCTATGGAACACCCTCCCCATCATATTAATCCACTTGGATTCAGATCTCCTTAATGTCAGCTCTTAATCACTTCCTCTTGGTGGTTTCATGATGTGTTGAACTGCATAGTAACTCATCTCTTGTTTGTTACCATGAATATTCTCCAAAATATGCTATGCCATAGCATATGAGAAGTTTTATTGGATATGATTTGAAGGTGTTACAAGATGCATACTTTTAACTTATTAACTGTGCTACCTATGTACTTATTCCCACAGCTGCACTCCAATATATACACCATGAAAGGTGTTTCACAATTTATCCACTGATTGATCATTTTCTTTCTACAATTTTGCAGTTCAAAGTCTGTCCTATTTTTGCCATAAGAACAGGCTATCCATACCAAACTTCGTCACAAACCCTTCTATTTGGAAGTGAGCAATTTAGAGCCATCATTTCTACTACTTTTCATGAAACATCTTGTTAAGTGGTCTCCTGATTAACCTGCCTTTTTTAGTAAGTGATTTTGGTCTGGTCTGGTCTGGTAACACTTGATTTAAGACATCATCCCTTTGAAGTAAACACCAATTTTGTTTGATGAGTTCCTTTACATCATAACTTGAATTTATGAAATGCATGATATATCTAATCTCATCACCCATTTCTCTGTCTCTACAAGTCTTTTCTCTTTCATGTCCAGGCTCTCTGTAACACAGCATCTAACACAGATTGTTGATATGGCTGGCGATGTCCACTATTCACATGTAACAGACTGTTACTGCTCTTAGCCTTGTTGTGGATCTTGGTGCACAATTTGTCATCCTTTATATAAATTGCGATGTCCAGGTAAACTATATCAGTGGCCCTAATGCTGTGGGTAAACTTTAACTTTTGAGGATTTTTGTGCAGTGATTCAGTAAAGTTCACAAGATCAGTCTCTTCCTGTTAGAAATGGGGTCTCTAGTTGGCACTCTGTCCATGCAGGGACCCTCCATCTAGTCAGGGCAAGGCAATGGAGATGCACGCTTAGATAACCCCTGCTCACCCTCTTGGTAGCTTGGCACAAGCAGTCAGGCTTACCTCAAAGATAATGTGTAAAGTATTTGTACCAACACACACAGTAATATAGCGAAAACACTACAAAATGGACACCACACCGGTTTAGAAAAATAGGCACTATTTATCTAAATCAAACAAAACCAAAACGAGTCTTACTCCATAGAAAACAATGGAAACATTGTTCTTACACAAAGCACCTGGTTTGCATCAAAAATAAAGCCTCACAGGCGAGCGTGTGTCGGAAAAGTGAGTGAGGCGTTGATTCCTTACTCGCAAGTGAGGCTGTGTGTTGTTTCTTCTCCTGTCGGGTAGGCGATGTGCCTTTTTTTTCTCTCGCAAGAGAGCAATACGTTGATTTCCAGACAGGGCACCCTGAATCCACGCAGGTTCATGATGATTTTGATGTCTGCCGACGATGCGTGAGAAATCGGGTTGCGCGGTGTAGGAAAACAACACTGCGTGGGGTTTGCATCATTTTCAGCAGCCACAAGTGGATGTTTATGTCATTTCTCCAGCAACGATGCAGGTGATGCATTGATTTCCCAGCCACGATGCAGGTGGAGTGTCGATTTCAGCCATGAGGTGGCTGGCGTGTCGTTTTTATAGCCGCGTTGCAGGTGGTGCATCAATATTTTCCAGACACCGCTTCCTGTGTGTGGATTTCAGTCCCTGTTCTACCAGCATCACCCTTAAAAGGCCCAGAAACTGCATAGGGCACCATTTGGCAGGGCAGGAGTCTCAGCAGAGAGTCAAAGTGCTGGCAGAGGAAGTAATTGATGGCCCTGAGACTTCAAAACAGCGGGCAACCTCAGTCCAAGCCCTTGGAGACACTTCACAAGTATGAATATACCACTAAGTCCAGTTGCAGGCCAACATAGCAAAGCACAGTCACAGGCAAAGGGGCAGTACTCCTCCTCCAGCTCTTCAGCTCTTCTCCTTGGCATAGATCCTTCTTGGGTCCAGAAGTAAGCTGAAAAACTGGGGTTTTGGGTCTACTACTTCTACCCCTTCCTACCTTTGAAGTAGGCAAACGTCAAAGGAAAGTCTCTGTTGTTCACAAGATCCTGCCTTGCCCAGGCCTGGCCCCTGACACACACCAAGGGGTTGGAGACTGCATTGTGTGTGGGCAGGCACAGCCCATTCAGGTGTAAGTGACCAATCCTCCCTTCACTCTTGCTCAGATGGCCCCTCAGGATATGCAGGCTACACCCAGCTCTCTTTGTGTCACTGTCTAGAGGGTATTCACAAACAGCCCAACTGTCAGTCTGACTCAGACAGAAAATACACAAGCAGGGATAGTCACAGAATGGTTTAAACAAGAAAATGTCTACTTTCTAAAAGTGGCATTTTCAAATTGACAATCTAAAAACCAACTTTACCAAAAGATGTATTTGTAAGTTGTGAGTTCAGCGACCCCAAACTCCATATCGCCATCTGCTCCCAATAGGAAACTACACTTAAAAGATATTTAAAGGCTGCCCCCCATTAACCTATGAGAGAGATAGGCCTTGCAATAGCGAAAACCGACTTTGGCAGTATTTCACCGTTAGGACATGAAAAACACATTAGTACATGTCCCACCTTTAACATACACTGCACCCTGCTCATGGGGCTACCTAAGGCCAACCTTAGGGGTGCCTTACATGTACAAAAAGAGAAGGTTTGGGTCTGGCAAGTGGATACACTTGCCAGGTCGAATTGGCAGTGCAAGACTGCACACACAAACACTGCAGTGACAGGTCTGAGCCATATTTACAGGGCTATCTATTCATGTGGGTGGCACAATCAGTGCTGCAGGCCTACTAGTAGCATTTGATTTACAGGTCCTGGAAACCTTTAGTGCACTATACTAGGGACTTACTAGTAAATCAAATATGCCAATCAGGGATAAACCAATCGTCAATACAATTTACACAGAGGGCGTTTGCACTTTAGCACTGGTTATCAGTGGTAAAGTGCCCAGAGTCCTAAGGAGGCAAAAAGCTTGGGAATGACCCTGCATAAATGGCCAGGTCTAACACTTCCCCTTTCCATATCAGAAAAGAATAATCTATGTCGCGGACCCACATAATGATATGCTCCAAGACTCATGAGTTTTATTTCATGCAGATCGTCTCTGCTTCCCACCATTGCATCGTTAGGTTGGCATAAGTGGGAGTGAAAGATGTGCCAATGACCTTCCTCTTCTTTTGTAAATAGTAGATGTTATCAAACACATTGTGGCTTATAGAGAGCTGTAACATTTCCATGAGCATTTCTGTATGTTCTAGTAAACGTAAAGAACTGAACGTCAGAAAGTAATTGCATGCCTGCAAATGATCTCCATGTTCAATTGATGTGTACAAGCCTACTACATCCACTGTAGCCATGAGGTATCCTTTTTTCCATGGGATGTTGTTAATCCTGTTGAGAAAGTCCGTTGAGTCTCTGAGATACGAGGGCAAAGCAGGCACGAATGGAAAACAAAGTCTGTAAATCTTGAAGTGTTCTTCAATTGAGCTCACCATTGGTCATCCAAGACGATTTTGTAGGTCTTTGTGCACCTTGGGCAAGAAATAGATAGTTGATCTGGTGGGTTGGTGTTTCCTGTCTCTTTCTCTCTCATACCACTTGTTAAGTTTCTGTTGGTACTCCTTAGTATGTTCTTCAGTTGGATCACAGCTTAATCTTTCATAATTCTCTATATCAATTAATTGCCTTTCAGCCCTTTATCTGACGGTTTTATTCTTAGATTATCATCCTGGAGATCCTTAAGCACCGCCCAGTCATTCCTAGTCATGCTGGTGTGACCACAACAATATTCCAATATTGTCTCTCTGAATGATATTCTAGTCAGTCCCTCAGACATCACTTCTTGGAAGACATCAATTCTATTGCCGGACGGTGGTTG
This sequence comes from Pleurodeles waltl, assembly GCF_031143425.1. Classification (NCBI taxonomy): domain Eukaryota; kingdom Metazoa; phylum Chordata; class Amphibia; order Caudata; family Salamandridae; genus Pleurodeles; species Pleurodeles waltl. The sequence continues at coordinate 805,344,024 of NC_090442.1, read as the reverse complement.
GGGTCAAAATGTCAACTTTAGCTTATATTCACTGCTGATTGACACATCTGTGGGAGTTCCCATAAGTTCATAAAATTCAACATTTGTCAGATCTTCCACTCGTGCAAGTGCCGGTCCCCCTGCTGATTCTGGTTCTAAAGGCACTAATATCAGAAGTGGACTCATGTCAGCTGTGGTAATTGGGGAAATATTCTGTTGTTCCTTCACTTTAGATACATGGTTTTTCATTGCAATATTTCTTTAGCTCCCTCAATAATTTGTACAGATCTACCCTTGCAGTTGCAAGATCCATTGGAATCATGCAGCAGAATGTCAGGCCCTTATTCAACAAATCAATATGTTTTTGTTCAAGTTTTTTTGAGGAGAGGTTGGTGAACAAAGTGTTATCTACTTTTCCTACGCCTTCTACTGGACAATATATGTGTGTATATACATATATATATGTGTGTGTGTGTATATATATATATATATATATATATATACATATATATGTGTTTACATATATACATATACATATATGTTTGTGTGTGTATGAATATATATATATATATATATATATATATATATATATATATATATATATATATATATATATATATATATATACATATATATATATATATAATCTTTTTATTTGGTAGTTCTATGATTCTCTAACCCAATGTAGTTTGTGAAATTACTTAAAAAAGACACATTTTGTTTTTTACAGTCCTCACTCCAGCCACCACACACAATGCCACCACCATTTGTCATGAATATCCGTTCTCTTCACACAGTCACATGGTGGTAACATAATATAATTATATGAGTAACACAGGTTAAACTGGAAACCACTCCATAGAGATGGTTTTCGTAGAGATAGTTTTCAGCTCGTGTGTGAAGATTCTTCACTGTGCAAATACACTATGTATTATGCAGCCTCCACGAGATGAAGGCTTATGTTTGTGATTTTTGTTAGCAAGGTTGTGGCTGCTAAGGGAGAATGTTAAGCCACTCAAAACCTCACTTCACTGATGTACCTCAAGGGAGGACTGCTTAGGTGGTGACTGCTGAGAGCCCTGCCTCTTCTTCTCTTTCACTATTTTACTGTTTTTAGCTTATGATATCAAATCTGAATTTTGCATTTTTGATAATTTTACCTGTCTTCTCGGTTTTTTCTCTTTTGATCATATACGGTATGGCTTGTAGACCGGCAGTCTTTGTTCCCTGAGAAAAACCTTTCTTGTTAAAAAATATTAAATATTAACTTGCACATTGGTCGAGAAATTAGCTGTACCTTCACAGCGACAGGCTTTTCAGATACTTTCATTATGGGTTTTCAAATGCAATGCAGCCTGATTCGTTTGCCTGGTATGAGGTTCTTAATGCAAACTATGACTTTAAAGTTGTAATTGAAAAGGAGTTCATATGCGCAATATTCTTAAAATAGAATCGCTCCCCTTTGTCGCCTCTGGATTCTTTTTTTTCAGTCCTGTGAAAAAGAATAAAATAGGCAGGTGGTTGATTGCATTGCTGGATGGTCAATGAAAGTAAATTAACTGCTTGAGCTGGTCGAGAAAAAACATACCAGGCCCATGAAGATAAATGAAGGTGACAGGCTATCTGAAAAATAATGTGAATCGCAACGTGCAGTTTAAGTACCATGTACAAAACGTGGGAGTAATCTGCCAGGATAAAATAATTTGTGGCACTGAAACTATTATGGGATGACACTGGATATGGAGTTGCATTTTTACTGTGTGGTCACTGCTAGGTTAAATCTGTTTTCTAAAAGTTATATATCGTAATGTGGATGTCTGTAGACACACGTTTAGTCGCTAGGATGGCCTGGTTAATAATATGGTTATTTAGTGATTCATTTCGTACAGAAACTGTTTAACCCCAAAACTGCTACAAATGCTCTCTTCCACATTGTAGAATTCTGAGTTATTAATTATGGCAGAACAAAACTAGAACATACAACAATTAGGAATCCAGTGGCTTTTTAGGTAAAAAAAGATCTCCTGGGAAATCCTTCGCTTATCCTTGATAGGTTAGGTTAAAAAGCAAAGGGTTTTCCTCAGTGAGGTGCATGTAAGATATTTTAAAAGCACCAAAACAATGTTAAAGTCAAGCAAACAAACAGTAAATTTCCCAAGCCAAATTGTGAAAAAAGAAACATTTAATGAGTAAAACAACATCAAAAAGATGAAAATCAGTCAATGGCACCAGGTGATTTGCGATGTTAAATATTATAAAAACAAGCATACATAAGAAACAATGGAAGGCACAAGGGCGGCAGAAAGCCCACCAGAGACCAGGGAAGATTTTGTTTTTCAAAATAAAAGGGTGGGGGTATTGCCATAACCCCACCCCAAATAAATGGGGCCAAAGTTATTCTGACCACAGTTGGCAGATGGGGCAATTACCCCTGATCCACACCCCTGAGGGAGGGCAGAAAGTCTACTAGATGCCAGGGAATTAAAAAAAAAAAAAAACAGTGGGGTGGTGGCTACCAATCAGTGTGGGCCTGGTTATGCCCCCCACCCCAACTGAAGGGGATAACAATCTTTCAGCTCTCCCCCAAACACAAAAACATCTTATCCCATGGCAAGTAAGAGGACATTTGATTATTTTGGGTTTTGGTTTAACATTTGGGTCATGAGAGCTTGGCTGACTCAAAATCGTCCAGCTTGGAATGGTGGGGGCTGCACTTTTTGGACTTTGGGACGCTGCCTTGTACAAAAATCCACAAGACCTAGACACATCTGAAAACTAAACATGTGGGTGATTCCAGGGTGGTATGCTTCACATGCACCCCACACCATTTTCTTACCCACAATGCCCTGCAAACCTTCAACATTGCTGGAAAATTAGATTTTTTCTAACTAAATTTGAGGTTTGCAGAGGGTACTGGATAGGAAAACACTGGGGAATCCACGCAAGTCACACCTCCCTGGACTCCCTTCGATTGTCTAGTTTTCAGAAATGTCAGAGTTTGGTAGGTTTGCCTGTATGGCTGCTGAGCCCAGGACCAAAAACACAGGTGCCCTGCACCCCACAAAAACAGGTTGTTTTGTATTTGATAGTTTTGATGTGTCCAGATAGTGTTTTGAGGCATTTTCTTTCGCGGGCACCAGGCCTACCCACACAAGTGAAGTACCATTTTTATCGGGAGACTTGGGGGAATGCTGGGTGGAAGGAAATTTGTGGCTCCTCTCAGATTCCAGAACTTTCTGTCACCGAAAAGTGAGGCAAAAGTGTTTTTGTTGGCCAAATGTTGAGGTTTGCAAAGGATTCTGGGTAACAGAACCTAGTGCGAGCCCCACAAGTCACCCCATCCTGTATTCCTCTAGGTGTCTAGTTTTCAGAAATGTACAGGTTTGGTAGGTTTCCCTAGGTGCCGGATGAGCTAGAGGCCAAAATCCACAGCTTGGCACTTTAAAAAAAACAGCTCTGTTTCCTTTGGGAAAATGTGATGTGTCCATGTTGTGCTTTGGGGCATTTCCTGTCATGAGCACTTGGCCTACCCACACAAGTGAGATACCATTTGTATCGGGAGACATGGGGGAGTACTGGGTGGAAGGAAATTTGTGGCTCCTCTCAGATTCCAGAACGTTCTGTCACTGAATTTGAGGAAAAAGTGTTTTGGGCCATATTTTGAGGTTTGCAAAGGATTCTGGGTAACAGAGCCTGGTGAGAGCCCCACAAGTCACCCCATATTGGATTCCCCTAGGTGTCTAATTTTCAGAAATGTACAGGTTTGGTAGGTTTACCTTGGTGCCTGTTGAGCTAGAGGCCAAAATCCACAGCTTGGCACTTTGCAAAAAACAGCTCTGTTTTCTTTGGGAAAATGTGATGTGTCCATGTTGTGTTTTGGGTCATTTCCTGTCATGAGCACTTGGCCTACACACACAAGTGAGGTACCATTTTTATCGGGAGACATAGAGGAATACTGGGTGGAAGGAAATTTGTGGCTTCTCTCAGATTCCAGAACTTTCTGTCACTGAAATATGAGGAAAAAGTGTTTTTTGGCCAACTTTTCAGGTTAGCAAAGGATTCTGGGTAACAGAACCTGTGAGAGCCCCACAAGTCACCCCATATTGGATTCCCCTAGGTGTCTAGTTTAAAAAAATGCACAGGTTTGGTAGTTTTTCCTAGGTGCCGGCTGAGCTAGAGATCAAAATCCACAGCTAGGCAATTAAAAAAAACAACACGTCAGATTTCAATGTAAAAATGTGATGTGTCCTTGTTGCGTTTCCTGTCCCAGGCGTTAGGCCTACCCACGCAAATGAGGCACCATTTTTATCAGGAGACTTAGGGGAACACAGAATAGCAGAACAAGTGTTATTGCCCCTTGTTTTTCTCTACATTTTTTCCTTCCAAATGTAAGACAATGCGTAAAAAAGACATGTATTTGAGAAATGCCCTGTAATTCAAATGCTAGTATGGAGACCACAGAATTCAGAGATGTACAAATAACCACTGCTTCTCAACACCTTATCTTGTGCCCATTTTGGAAATACAAAGGTTTTCTTGATACCTATTTTTCACTTTTTATATTTCACCGAATGAATTGCTGTATACCCGGTATAGAATGAAAACCCATTGCAAGGTGCAACTCATTTATTCTCTGGATACCTAGGGTTCTTGATGAACGTACAAGGCCTATATAGCCCCACAACCAGAAGAGTCCAGCAGACGTAATGGGATATTGCTTTAAAAAATTTGACATCGCTGGAAAAAGTTACAGAGTAAAACGTGGAGAAAAATTGCTGTTTTTTTCACCTTAATTTCATTTTTTTTAATTTTAGCTGTTATTTTCTGTAGGAAAACCTTGTAGGATCTACACAAATGAACCGTGGCTGAATTCAGAATGTTGTCTACTTTTCAGAAATGTTTAGCGTTTTGGGATCCAGCATTGGTTTAACTGGTTTCACTGCCATTTCTGTCACTAACTGAAAGGAGGCTAAAAGCACAAAAAATAGTAAAATGAGGTATGTCCCAGTAAAATGCCAAAATTGTGTTGAAAAATGTGGTTTTCCGATTCAAGTCTGCCTGTTCCTGAAAGCTGGGAGCCTGATGATTTTTACACCATAAACGCTTTGTTGATGCCATTTCAGGGAAAAAAAGCACAAGCCTTCTTCTGCAGACCTTTTTTCCCATTTAAAAAAAAAACGAAATTGTTGCTGTCTTTTGGATAATTTCTTGGTCTCCTTCAGGGGAACCTCTAGAATCCCTAGGATGTTGGATAAAAAGTACGCAAATTTGGCGTGGGTAGCTTATGTGTACAAAAAGTTATAAGGGCCTAAGCGAAAACTGCCCCAAATAGCCAAAAAAAGGCCTGGCACCTGAGGGGGAAAAGGCCTGGCAGCGAATGGGTTAAGGTGCATTTACATACTATGGCATCTGGATGTGGATGTGTGGGGATTCTATACAACTAAAAGAGGTAAATGGAAATCTGAAGAGACCGTCCTAAAGCTTTGAACTTGCAAGAAAAAACTTTGGACTTGGATTAAAAAAAAAAACTCCCCAAAAAAGATGCAACATTGGCGGATTTTCAAATCATGAGGTTTTAAAAGCAGATGGGAAGTTATTGTTTAATCATTCAGTCATCATACCTGAGTTTATGGAGTCCTTTCCACCAAAAGCCTTCAGAATTTCCCCAATAAAGGGCCTGATTTAGAACTCGGTGGGAGCTTACTCCTCACAATGGTAACAGATATCCCATCTGCTGAAATCTAAATCCAATTATATTCTATGGGATTTAGATATCGGCGGATGGGATATCTGGCACTGTTGTGACAAAGTAACTCTTCCACTGAGTTCTAAAACAGGCCAAAAGTGTTCTTCATTCAAAATAGTTTCTAAGTCTAAAGGGAAAAACTTACAGCAAGACCATCCAACAGCTACTACCTGACTGTGTTGACATACAGATTGCCTGTGTCATCGGCAACCACTTCAAGGACAGCTTGTAAAATTTTCACTTTTTTTGCATTTCTTATAGTGTAAGATTTAAAACATATTTCCTAGGTACATGCAATATTTATTTTCATTATAACCTTGTGATAGATAACTTAATATTCATTTATTTCAATTTTTGGACATTTGTTTCTGCTTAAATTTTTGAGTTTTTAACTAACTAAGGTTGGACCTTTTTGGTAACTACTTTATCATTTGTCTCGTTGCTGGACTTTACAAGAATGTTGTCAGTTGTAGGCCTTTCTGCATGAGCCAAGTTAGCAAAGTAGGCTAGTAATTTCTCATTTAAAATGATGCACCATTGTGTACCATTGTGGATCAGATTGTTTAGGGGCCTTGTGGATCTCAGTGACTGCTTATAATAAGGAATATGGCCTCTCTTTTGCTTAGCATAACACCCTTATACTCTGCAATGCTCATCACTATTTTCACTTTTTTGTTTTCTATTTCTTAATTTGAATTTCTGTGATAATTAATAGGGTTGTGATTATGTAGATGGTGCACTTGATACTCTATAATGGAGGATTGTGCTAAACACCAAAGTCTCCAATTTTAGAGCAGTATGTCAGAACTCAAACATCATGCCGAAAATTATACAATAATTCCTGAAGTACAATGAAAAATGTGCATGCCACATTGATTTGTACATTGCAAACTCCAGCACCAAACCTCTCTTTATGAAAATTGTACTATGCAGCAAAGCATACATGCCTCCAATGTGTACCCACTCAACCAAATCCTTGTGCACATAGAGAGTAGAGTTGTTGCCCCCTACACATGAATGCAAGATGCTCTTTCAGCTGTTTAAAGAGTGGCTAATTGTCCCCTGGTATTACAGTCTACCTGTGGCCAGTGGTGTGAATGCAATGACCCAGACACATACAGTGCCACTATGGCTTCTGCTTTTCTCTAAACATGGATCGTCTTTGAGAGTGGTACACTGATCCACCTTTGCCCTTTGTAAGTATCACTCTGAAAAGGGTGCAAATTATCTCAGAAATTAAATTACCAGAATGCAAAGAAAACAACAGGACTGGGTGAGGACTAGTTCCTCACCCCAAACATAAGGAATGTTGTAACACTGGGACATTGAAGAGATGTAGATGATGAGGAGGTGGGAAGGAATAGAATGAGTGGAAATGGTTGGTCTAGAGAATTAGAGGGAGGTGCCTCATGGAGGTAGACGTAATAAAAGCTGGAGAGGTAATAAATGAGAGAGGAAAGAGGGGAGAGAAAGGGAAGAGAAGAGCAAGAGTTAGTGTGTAATAAGTGTCGAGAAAATGAGAGAGATCAAAAACAATGTGGATGGCCAGAACATTCTAATAGGTTTGGCATAGCTAGAAAGAGGAAAAGGAAAAAGGAAGAGGAGGAGTGGGCACATATGAGGGAGAATTGAGAAAAGAGAGAAGTTGCCACCAAGAGGTAGTGAAGAGGAGAGAAATAACAGAATGAAATAGAGGGAGGGGCAAAAAAGGTGAAGTGACAAATAAATTCATGTAGAAGACCTGCTGTGTAAGGCAAATAGAGGAAAGAGACATATTGGGAAGTAAGGGAAAGCAGATAGGTGAAGTGGCAGTAGAATCCAGAGCGGAAAAGAGGAAAACAGAAAAGGAAATTAGATGTGAAAGTGTCATGGAGAAAAAGGTAGAAATAAGTCAAAGCAGTGACTAAACAGGAGAAAGGTCTATGGTAAATTAAAGGGAGGAAGAGCAAGAAAAAGGCAGGAAGTAGGAGAGAAGGAAAGAGAGAAGGAGCCACCAAAAGTTGTAAAAAGGAGAGAAAGAACAGGATGAAATAGAAGGAGGGTCAAAAAGGGAGAAGTGGCAAATAAATTGATGTAGAAGACCTAGGCCCTCATTACAACCCTGGCGGTCGGTGATAAAGCGGTGGTAATACCTCCAACAGGCCGGCGAAAAAAAAAAATGGAATCATGACCATGGCGGAAACCGCCAACAAAGACAGCCACTTTAACACTCCTACCGCCACGGTGGTAGCAACAAACACGGCAGCGGTAACCGCCAACAGACAGGAGGACGACAATGTACCGCCCACACTATTACAAGGCACCAATCCACCAGCTTTTCTGGGGCGGTACCAACGCCATCAAAAGCACAGCAGAAACAGTCTTTGGCACGGAAACCACTCTCCTCATGACACCCAATGAGGAACCAGGACGCCATGGAGCCCGAGTTACAGGTCCTGCCGATGCTGGTCTACCTCCTCATCTACAAGGAACATCAAAGACGCCGGGGACGACCACGGTGAGTATTGCACCTAGCACGCAGGGGAGGGGGGAGGAAAAAGACAGTGACACACACTCGCAACACGCGACACCCCCACCCCCTCACCCACAACAACTTACATAGTAACACATCCAATTACATCACAGATACACCCCGTCACCCCCTGGAAGAACGCAAGGACCAAATAAAATGAGGTTAACAAGTGTAATAATCGAAAATTCAGATAGGCCAATATAACTTTAAAACATCAGTATATTCAAATAGTCACAGCAAGTACACAGGTCCGTATACTGTCCCATTAAATGCCCGTGGACCAGTGGTCCCAAAAAGCATGGGCGAAGCCCACACATGACACCTGCCTCAAAACGGAGAGAACACTGCAGGGGCATCAGGTCAACAAAAAAAACAGGCACCTCAGGGGGAAGGGGGGGCACCTCAGCCGGATGATGGGATGACGCTACTGCTCCTTGAGGGGGCTCCATGCCCACTGCCTGGTCCTGGGGAGTGCAAGGCCACAGTCTCTCTAGTGGGTGATTTTCCCACTGCCTGGTCCTGGGGAGTCCAAAGCCACAGTCTCTCAAGTGGGTGGTTTGCCCACTGCTTGGTCCTGGGAAGTACAAAGCCACAGTCTCTCAAGTGGGTGGTTTGCCCACTGCTTGGTCGAGGGGAGTGCAAGGCCAGAGTCTCTCAAGTGGGTGGCTTGCCCTCTGCTTGGTCCTGGCGAGTACAAAGCCACAGTCTCTCAAGTGGGTTGTTTGCCCACTGCTTGTTCCTGGGGAGTGCAAGGCCACAGTCTCTCAAGTGGGTGACATGTTCCACTGGTTCTGGAGGGGGCTATGTGCCCAGAGTGCTTCATCCTGCCAAGGTCTGCGTTAGTGGATGCTTTTCTCCACTGGTTCTGGAGGGGGCTATGTTCTCAGAGTGCTTCATGCTGCCAAGGACTGTGTTAGTGGATGCTTTTCTCCACTGGTTCTGGAGGGGGCTTGGTGCCCAGAGTGCTTCATCCTGCCAAGGATAGGGTGAGTGGATGCTTTTTTCCACTGGTTCTGGAGGGGGCTTTGTGCCCAGTGATGCTGCACCAGCGGTGTGACAGTTCCCATTCCCTCACATGGGAGTCTGAGCCACGAAATTTACCGGTAACAGGTAGCATGATAGTCCATGGAGGCAGAGCCACACTCCTCTTTGCGACGACTAAGGCTGCAAACTGCTGATAATGCCAGGGCTGGTGGTGGTGCCTCGTGTAGTGTGTGCAGGGTCCAGGATGTCTCCTGCTGCCTCAGAAGCCTGCACACTAGGGATACTGCTGATGTCTGCTGTAGTGGCACTGGCTGGGCACGTCGCGGGGCAAGTGGCGATGGCTGCGGAGGAGATGCTGCCGGTGGTGCAGGTGTCTGCACTTGTGGAGGGAGACATCAGGCTGTCTCCTGCAGCCTCGGAAGGCTGCCCACTGGGGATGATGCTGGCGACTTTAGTAAAGGCAGCAGACGTGCAGGTGGCGGTGCAGATGGCGGTGCAGGTGGCGTTGCAGGTTGCGGCCATTGCGGCGGTGGCCACCGCCGTACAGGTTGCTGGTCTATCTTGCAAAAGGGGTGACACCAGTCCCTCACCCGGAGGCTCTGTGCCCTGAGCTGACTTCCCTTTGCCCTTGTGTCCCTTCCCCATCTTGGAAGTCACTGCTGGGACCTTGGCACTGTCCTCTTTGGTTCTGGAAGAGGCCTTGCTGGGTGGTTGGTGTGGCTCCTCTCTTCGGCATGCTGGCCCCTTCTTTACCATGGCAGGTGGTGGAATGGGGTGGTCCTTGGCTTCACTAGGTTACACACCTGCAGCCCTGATGGGTGCTGCCTTCGATGTTCCTGGACTTGCAGGGACCACACTGGACAAGGATTTGGTGGCTGAGGTGCTGGGCTGGGATCTAGACATCCTGGTCCTGGGGAAGGACGGGGGGGGAGGTGTAGGGAAGAGGTCAATGGCAGCTAGGAAAAGATTTTTAGACACACTGGGACGGGTAGATGGAGGGGGTTTGGGAGTGGAGGAAGAGGTAGTGGTTGTAGGAGGTGTACGTCTGCTGAGTTTGGGTGAAGGTGCATGGGCTGGAGGCTGTTGTGAGGGGATGGCTGTTGAGTGGGTGTTGGAATGCCAAGTATCCTGGCTCAGTGCATGACGCTTACATTTTGAGGAACAGCAGCATCCCTTATGTGATGGGCCAACTCCAGAGGCACAGTGTGTGGCTAATAGGTGAGTCCACACACAGTTTGAATAGGTGTCTGGGTATGGGAGAGCCCCTAAGGGTTTGTGTATGTCTAACAGATACCCCTCGATATTTGCAGGTGACTCTGGTTACCCCAACCTCTCATGGCTACTGACCCCAGTGAGGATTCCCAGGACAAGGGCAGAGGAATGCTACAATGAGGCACATGGGCGAACTAGGAGGATTATAGAGCGGACTTTCGGCCTCCTGAATGCCAGGTTCCGGTGTCTCCATCTGACAGGTGGCTCCCTATACTACTCACCGAAGAAGGTGTGCCAGGTAATCGTGGCATGCTGTATGTTACACAAGCTGGCTTTGCGACACCAGATGCCTTTTCTGCAGGAGGATGAACCTGATGATGGTCTTGTGGCAGTTGTGGAGCCTGTGGACAGTGAAGAAGAGGAGGCAGATGAAGAAGATATTGACAACCGAAACAACATCATCATGCAATACCACAGGTAAGAGACTGGCACTGCTCCACTCATATCAGACTACTGTAGGACATTGCATGAGTCTGCCTTTTTACCTCTGTGTATGGACCCTGACAGTTCACTTTGGCTTTCTTTTTCACAGATCTGGGTACCACATTCTGCCTTCTGCTATGTTCACTGTTGCCCAACAACTGTCATAATTTGGTATGTGAAAATGAGCATTGCCATTGATATTTGTCAGAGAGGTTGTAATAACACATTTGTGAAAGTACAGACTGACTCCAGATTGTTTTGTGATTCAAAGGTGTTTATTTAAGTGCTGATCAGTAGAGGGGGATGTGCAATGGGCTTGGGTGATGGTGGAGGAATATCTATGGTAGAGTCCAGTCTCTTGGTATCACAGGTACATTGCCCAAGGGGGCATAGGAAGTGGAGCAATGGCAGTTCAAGGTGGACAGGGTGACATGGTGGGTCAGAAGGGTGACAATCAGGAGAGTATTATTTCCTGGCGGGGGTCTTGGCAATGTTCTCTGTATTGTGCCTGGATCGCAGGGACCGTGTGCGGGGTGGTTCTCCTGCAGGGGGTGGGGTGCTGGTAGCCTGTTGGTCCTGTGGCGGGACCTCCTATCCACTAGCGCTGGCAGACGTGGAGGGCTGTTCATCATTCGGGCTAGTGTCAGGGGCCCGTTGGTGTGCCACTGTTTCCCTCATGGTGTTGGCCATGTCTGCCAGCACCCCTGCAATGGCAACCAGGGTGGTGTTAATGGACTTCATGTCCTTCCTTATCTCTAAGTACTGTTCCTCCTGCAGCCGCTGGGTCTCCTGAAACTTGGCCAGAACTGTGCCCATGGTCTCCTGGGAATGGTGGTATGCTCCCATGATGTTGGAGAGTGCCTCGTGGAGAGTGGGTTCCCTGGGGATGTCCTCCCCCTGTCACACAGCAGTCCTCCCAGCTTCCCTGTTGTCCTATGCCTCTGTCCCCTGAACTGTGTGCCCACTACCACTGACCCCAGGTCCCTGATCGTCATGTGTTAGTGGGTTTTCCTGGGGTCCGTGTAGTGGTGGACACACGGCTGATTGACGTGTCCCGGGGACAGTGGCATGGGCCCGCTAGGTGGGTGCTGTGGTAGTGTTTCCTCAGGGGGGAGGTTCAGTGGTGGTTTGGGACTGTGGCAGGGGAACTGACCATCCAGAGGTCCCTGATGGGCCGGGCTGGTCATCTTGATCCAGGCGTGCAAAGCTGCTGTCGTCACTGTCGGCATCTTCTGTGGGGGGACTGGATATGACTAGCACCTCCTGTCTGGTGACGTTGGGGAGGGGTACTGTTGTGGTGTAAATGCATAGTTATTGTATCTGTGTGTGCTATCTTCTGCAATGGGTGAGTTTCCCTCTACTACTGTGCTTGCATTATTGCCTTGGCCCTTGCGTGAGTGGTGATTTTGTGGCCTGGGTGAGTCTCTCTACTGGACATGTTTTGGTTATGGGTGTCCATGCAGGTCTGTAATGGGTGTCCATGCAATTGTGTTACATGCAGGGCTTGGTATTGGGATGTGTGGGTTGTGATAGTGGGTTATCTGTGAGGTGATGGAGTGATGGGAGTGAGGGTAAGGGTGGGGGTATGTGATGGCATACAGGTAGGGAGGGGGATATAGTAGGAAAGATATGATTTTCCAGAGTCCAGTCCACCTGCTACTCCTGCGAGGCCCTCAGGATGCATTATTGCCAAGATTTGCTCCTCCCATGTTGTTAGTTGTGGGGGAAGAGGTGGGCGGTCCACCGCCAGTCCTCTGTATGGCTACCTGGTGTCTGGATACCACGGAACGCACCTTCCCCCATAGGTCGTTCCACCTCTTCCTGATGTCATCTCGTGTTCTTGGATGCTGTCCCAATGCGTTGAACCTGTCGACAATTCTCCGCCATAGCTCCATCTTCCTTGCAATGGATGTCTGCTGCACCTGTGATCCGAATAGCTGTGGCTCTACCCGGATGATTTCCTCCACCATGACCCTGAGCTCCTCCTCAGAAAACCTGGGGTGTGTTTGAGGTGCCAGAATGTGGTGTGGGTGATGTGTGAGGTGATGTTTGTTGTGATGTGTGATGTGATGTGTTGGGGTGTGTTCTTTGAGGTGCGTGGATGTTGTGTGAGTGATGGTGTTGTGTGCCTCTGGATGCTGGTGTTGTCTTTGCTATTCTCTCTCTTTCTGCTTCTTCCAAAACTGTCATTGTAAGGGGTTGTGGGTAGCGTGGGTGTGTGTTTTATAGTGGTGTGAGCATGTGGGTGTGGTGTGTGTATGTGTATCTGTTGTGTGTATTTTGAAATGTTCAATGTGGTTGTGTTTTGTAAATGTGTGTGTATTTTGAGCGCGGCGGTGTGTACTGTTAATGGATTACCGTGGTTGAATGACCGCCACATTGATTCGTGGGTCGTGATAGTGTGGGAATATTTCTGTTGGCGTGACGGTGTAGGTTTTGCTATCGCCAGTTTATCACTGACCTTTGGTGTGGCGGACTTGTGTGGATGTCTGTATTGTGGTATGTAGAGATGTGGGTCATAATACCCATAGCGGATTTCCGCCGCTGCAGCGTTATGTTGGTGGCCGTCAGCACGGTGGTAAGTGGGATTTACCGCCAGGATTGTAATGAGGGCCCTAATGTGGAAGGCAAATGGAGGAAAGAGACAGATAGGGAAGTTGGGGAACATAGATGGGGAAAATGGCAGTAGAATCCAGGGAGGGAAAGATGGAAAACAGAAAAGGAAAGCAGATGTGAAAGTGTCATGTAGAAAAAGGTAGAAATAATCCAAAGGAGTGACTACACAGGAGAAAGGTCTATGGTGAATTAAAGGGTGGAAGAACAAGAAAAAGGCAGGAAATAGGAGAATGAGCAAAACAAAAGTTAAAAGCAGCCAAGAGATCTAATAGAATAAAGGAAGATGAGACATTTGGATCTACAGACCATCACAAATCATCCAAGACAGACAAAACAGTCAATTCCATGGTATGCCAACTGTGGAAGTCCTTTGCGCAGGTCAAGAAAAGTTGGTTGCTCTCCACAAACTTACAGAGATACTAAACACTGCCTTGTCAGTTAATTTACCCAGGTACAGTAGCTATGAAGTAGGCCAATAGATGACTAATTATCTGGATAAAGAGACGGTTGCTTTAAATAGAAGAATAACACAGGCCAGCTTTAATGGTTCCTCTACCATGCCAGAGGACAAGGAAGCACTAATGGTTGCTCTTGGCCAACCAGAGCCCAACACCAAGTAGCTTGTATGTAAGATAGGAGGCTAATGGTCCAAAGGTGAGGCAGAGTATTTGTTAGAAGAAACTATTTTATCAAAACCATCTGCACTCAGAACCTGAAAATGAAAGAGAGTCAGCTATAGAAGGAAAAGTGGTAGATAAAGGAGCACAATAACAGCAATGAACACCTGGGTAGCTTAGATGGTAGAAATCGTATTCCTAAAAAAGTCTGCAAAATAGTCATATCTTTCTCCTAAGCTTGCAGAATCTGCTCCTTCGGAGAGTATCTCAGTCCCTTAATGACTACAAGAAATTGCTATGGATAGGAGTAGTAAATATTTCATTTGACTAGACCCTGGATTAGGTTTTTAAGAGTGGCTAAGTTGTTGCCATTCCAATTTAGCAGCTGGGGTGTAATGCATCTCCAATGCCATTCACCCGTAAGAAGTTGGCAGAGCCCTTATCCTCTACCCCACTCACAAGGAGGCTCTCATGCCATATTGAGAGATTCTCTTTTGCCTGGAGGGGAGCTCTGTGCCTATAGCGTATCCCCTGCTGTGGTGGATGTATTATAGCTACAGCTGAATGCTATACAAGGACTAAGTTTTGTTGGTATGCATGGACTTTCTTTGAAAGCAAAACCAAACATGAATGACTCTGACTCAAAGGGAGTTTTCTCTGTGCATTTATTTTTCCATAATCTTGTCTGCCCTCATAGGTTGGGGCCATTGTGGCAGCGACCCAGCAGTTCTTTGACTGACAGCCACTGGGTCAAAGATCTCTGACGGCACAGCTAGCTGGGGCTATGCTTTTTGGAACCTGGTTGTTCCTCTACCTCTAAACAGGGCAGGGAAACTGAGAAAGGTGGGGCCAGATTTTGCCAATTTATGGAATGATGGCAGAGCCTCCACTCTCCCAAACTACAAATCACCGCCTGAATGTACATGGTGTACATTTGCTTTTGAGTAAATGAGTTCTCCAGGGGAAAAATAATATCCCCTAGAAAAAATCTCTTTCTAAATTTCCCATCATTTTTGGGGTATTTCCTCTCCATCCTCACCATTGGAATTTACTCCTGATCTGGAACAACTGTTTCCCAGTCTTGGGAACGTATTTACTTCCATGTTATATAACAGCAAGTTGGTATAATTTAACGCGTTAGCAAATTAAATTGTGAGATCAATTTCTTAACATTAATTTACATGCTATGTTATCATGGATGCACAATTGGTTTTGTGAAAATGGTTTGTAGAGAATTTACATTTTGCATCAAATAGTGCATGGAAACTACACACAGCCTCATCTCTTGATCCATGATCTTTACATTGCACATCCGATGATGTCAATAAAAAAATTAAAGATTTGCTTTAAACAAACACAGATCGCAAAGCTCACGGGGATGTTCTTTTCAGCTCTTTTTACTATAAAAAAACTTAAATCAATTTTAGCATCCTTCAAACATATGCTAACATGCCTGCAGGAAAACACAGAAGGATTTCTGATTGACATAAAGTTTTTTTCCTACTGCGTAACTCTGTGTCACGAAGTTGTAAACCCTGTGCAAGGACAGCGCTCAGGGCGGAACAAGATGAAGTTAGCCTTGTCAGTTTGTGAACGGCCATAAACTTGTATGTTTGTGGACATTCACAAACTACAAACTCACACTCTGCCACACTGAATATGCTCGAAATATACTCAAGAAGTAGTGGAAAAGGAACTCCCATGAACAAAAACGCATCACCTCCTAATTTGTAGGTGTCTAGTATATGATATCTAAAACGTATGCAGTGAAGTTACATAAAGAACAGTCTGAATTAAATCCAAGGTAACAGCAAGTTAAAATAAATAAATAAAAGACCCTCGTCATCTGCAGGAGAATTTGGGCGTCGAAGCAACACACAGGCTGTTTCAGTTTCGAAGAAAAACTTGTGAAATGTTCCATCATTTCAGGGCCTGACAGAGTCACCCAAAAGTCCTCCGCAGCAAATCAAGTTGGACAGAGTCACCCAAAACCCTCAGCACCAAATCACTTTCTGTGTTTACTTGTTATTTGTTAGAAAGTGTATCTTTCCTACCTGTGCCTGTGTATATTAGGCTCCCTGTGCTTCAGCAAATGTGGCACTTTTAAACTGTTTTTTTTAACCCATGACTGTTTGAAATTTCCCTTCCTAATTTCTCACAAAGACTGCCTCAAGCTCCCCGCTTCCCCTTTTTTTACACAAGGCTACATACACCTCAGTCACTAACTAGAATCTGTTTGGAAGACTGCTTAATCTGCTCTGTGATTTAAACTGTGTTTGGAAAGTGTATGCACCACTTGTTTTTGTTTAGAAAAAGCTATATATTTGAGCGTGCGACAAGAAGTATTTCAGTGCTTTCTAATCTGTCCCTTACCTGGAAAGTAGACTCTGCTAGTTTGGAAGTGTGGATTCTGCATGTCTGAATACAAGGAGATTGTAAATAGCGGGACACCTCCCTCCTGCCTTCCACAGAGGCTTGGGCTTAAGGTAACTTGGCCCTTATATACGTTTCTATTGGCTGTTGCATATGTTGTTGTGATTGGTTGTTGGGGTTAGTATTTCTTTTGGCTTAAGTGACACGGTTTGTGTTCTGATTGGTTCTAGAGCTAGGCTTCTTATTGGTCTAAAATTTCTATGGTTTCCTGTTGTGATTGGCTGTCAGGGCTGGGGTTGTGCTTGGTACTAGGACTATGGGTCCTACTTGTCTAAAGGTTTTTATGATTCCTATTGTGATTGCCTGTCAGGGCTGGGGCTATGCTTAGTACTAGGGCTAGGGTTCATATTGGTCTAAAGGTTTTTAGGGTTCCTGTTGTGATTGGCTGTCATAGCTTGGGTTGTGCTTGGCACTAGGGCTAGGGTTCCTATTGAGTTAAGGGTTTTTAGGGTTCCTGTTGTGATTGGCTGTCAGGGCTAAGGTTGTGACTAGTTAAGAGGGCCAGGTCTCACATTGACTCTTGGGTTTAGAATTCTGATTGGTTTGGGCTAGTGCTAGGCTCACAGACACAAACTCCCTGTTCGTACATAACACCAACACTATCCTCTACTTGCTCCTACTAGACTCCCCATTCATCAGGACAAAACCTATACGCAGCCTTCCATCACAACATCCAACAACACCCTCCTCATCTTTTTACCAACTGTACACAACCATATAATCCACTCCATCTCACATATTACCTTTTTCACCAATCAAATCTAACACCAATGCTCAGAATTCTTGCCCATGCCCTCCTTGACATCTCATACACTCTTCTCCAAAACATATCACCACCCTCTGTACTATTTAAACACAACTCACCAGCAGTAACTCACATGCAAATCCGTCACAGGAAGCCACTACATCAGTATTTCTCACTACTCCACAAAAATTAAATAACAACACATATCAGCACATCAAAATAACACAAACTTTCATAACACTTTCCATCACATACCCTCCCATCCTCATGACTACACAAATAATACAAATCCTGACCAATCTTTACTCCAAAATTGTCACTCTTCACTAACATCTACCACATACACCCCAACACAGCAACATTCATTCACCCATCCTTTACCATTGCACAATTTAGAGCCTTCGATTATGATCCACGTGCTCCTCCACCACCACTAACCCATACTCCTTCCACCCTAAGTAGACGCAAGCAAAATGAACAACATGCCACTCTTAACAACTTCACATCCCCCTGTCCATTACAGAACAAGGTTACTCTACAAATAAAATGAACTCCTCATGACACTCTCAAGTACCAAGCCCACCACCAACACACACAGACCCAACAAAATGCCTCCTAAGGCTGCTGGATGAGGAACACAATATAGAAAAACAACACTTTTTTGACCCTCGTACAGTTAGCACAACTAGAAACATGCCTGTGACAAGCTCAAAATATACTGCTCACCCTTCTCCAAAACAAAATGACACCACCACCAAAACACATTTTCTAAACTGCCTGCTCATAAATGCTCAATCACTCTTAAAAAACAAGCACCACATCTACAACCTGCTCTCTGACGCTCAATCTGACTTACTATCCATAACAGAATAATGCTTGGGAAGTGACTTTGCCCCAGTGTTGTATGAAGCTGTTCCTCCACACCCCACAACACAACTACCAGGGCACCACAAAGACACCCACGATTCACAGACGAGGAGTTGAGGGTCATGGTCGATTAAATCGCCAGAGCCACAACTGCTCGGAGCACGGGTCCAGAAGACATCCATAGCCTGAAAACGGAATTATGGCAGAGGATCGTCGACAGGGTGAACGCAGTGGGAAACCATCCACACACAAGGAATGGAGGTGGAACGATCTATGGGGGGAAGGTACGGTCCATGGCACAGAGACACCAAATCGCCGTTTTGAAGACTGGCAATGGGCACCCACCTCCTCCCCCTGAGTTCACATTGTGTGAGGAAAAATTCTTGGCCATCCTACACCCAGAGGGCCTGATGGGAATACCAGGAGGACTGGACTCTGGTAAGTCAACAACAATCCCCAGGCACTATGTACTCCTTCACAGTATGTACCTCCACTACCCTGTCACCCCCTCAGCACCACCCTTACCTGCACCAATCCACCCTGAACCCAATACCCACCCTTGCATGCCATACCTCCCACTAACACCATTCGCACATAGGCCCGCCCAGTGCATGGATTTCTCACACTACAGCAAGTACTACAACTACCACAATGCAACACTCCCAACCATTGTAGAACTGCCACTTCCACTCCACATTTGGCCACCTGTATGGATAGCCATGCCACACCCCTTCACCCTCAAGAAATTTTTAATGCAACTCTGTAAATGGCAATGACAACAGTCAAGACATCCATCAACTATATATCATAAAATTACAATTACAACTACCAACTGACCCAAAAACTAGCAGTTGTCTAGAAACTGTCAATGCCATTACTGTTCAGCAATTGCAGGCAATGATAGCAAGCAACCATGTATACCACAACTACTATACCATCATGCAACACACTTCCTCACACTCTACAGGTATCCCTAGTACTGCCACACAGCAGAGGATGCCAGAGACTGAAAGCCAGCCCCTGGAAGTAGGTCAAATAGCGGAACAATACCCTGGATGTCTAGAAAGGGACAACTTACCTGGCCCATCGGGCATTACTGGTCAGTCCACCACCACCAGCCTCACCCTGCCCACAACTGAATCCCCCTCCCTTGTGGCACCTATAGCACAGCTGAGTCCACCTTTCCAAACCTGTGTCCCGAGGACAGATCATTCATCAGTGTGCCCCACAGTACAGGGACCAGAGTCAACACTCCAAACCCAAGACAATGAAGGTCCTGGTGTCAGTGGGAGTGGGCACACTGTGCCAGGGGCACAGGCACAGGGTGAAAGAGTCAGTGGGAGGGCACCTGTGGACCAAGGGATGAGGCAGCAACACCATGTGACTGGCCAGGACGCCATGTCCAGAGTCCTGGGAGCCTACCAGCAATCCCAGGACACGATGGGCCAGATACTCACCACCTTGCAGGAGAAACAGAGGCTGCAGAGGAAATACCATCAGGAGGCCATGCAGCAGTGGCAGGCACCCAATACAATCATGGTCTCAATTGTAGGGGTGCTCACTGAACTCACAAGAATCCAGCATGTGTCCTCCACCCAACAGCAGGCCCTATTCAGGAGGCTTACAACACCTGTTCACTCAACATCTGTCCCAGCTATTGGAATGGAGGCCCAGCAAGAGGACTTAAAGGCCACAAAACCCCTGCCCCTGCAGCTGAGCAACCACACCGCAAAAGAAGTTGACCATCCAGACATCCTGCAGGGCCTGAGGCCAAGACCAAACACACAGCCAGGAAATGATCAGTCTCCTGAACATTCTCCCTTCTGTGCCACTAATACACCCTATTGACTGTCCAATGCCAAACCCAAACCCCAATATCCTCAGGCTCATGGATGCAGGACCTGTGGAACCAACAGTTGGACCACCCATGCTGATGATTTCAGAAAGCACTCCTCAGAACTGCAATGTGAAACACAAAGTAAACACTAATGAGCACAAGGAATAGAATATGTGTCTTCATTGTTTAAAGTGATATCTTTGGTAACAAACAGTAATGAAATACACATATCTGTACAACTCATTTGTTAGAGTGACAGATGTATCATGAATATCACACAGGTGTGTCAGTACATCCAGATGGTAGTAACATCCAATGGCAAGGGTGCCAACAGTCATGTGAGGAAGCAGATTGTAAATACACATGTGACCTGATTAGGAACCAAAATAGGGAAAAGGTTAAATGAAGTAACCCATGTAGGCCAATACA
Organism: Pleurodeles waltl; assembly: GCF_031143425.1. Lineage (NCBI taxonomy): Eukaryota > Metazoa > Chordata > Amphibia > Caudata > Salamandridae > Pleurodeles > Pleurodeles waltl. The sequence continues at coordinate 805,323,564 of NC_090442.1, read as the reverse complement.
ATACATATACAGCAGTATTTCACATACACAGGACACATGCTGCGGGTAGGACACCACATATCTACAGGCTAGGACTGTCAGTCACGCACATGGAAAGTAATAGTAGCATTCCATGTATGTAATACCCCCAACAGTACAACACCTTGCATACTCAGTAACAGGTAGATGCAAGACAGCAGCTCAGAGTACAAAACAATAGGTCTGTTGAACAGGACAAATCAAAGACGTGTACATTCCATTGTCTCATTAATTCAGACTTAAGACCAAACAACTTGAGTACATCTATGAGGATGAGTTGTAAAGGCACCAGCATTCATCACATTAAATTGGCAGCATTGCATTTACACTTCCCCTCATGTTAAGTCAGCATCCCTTCAGAGTTGTAAACCAAGAAGGAAGGCAGTAGTCTCCTCATACACTTTGATGCATACAACACTGAAGGACAAAATCTCCCATACAGGGTTCAACTGTTCATTAAACTTTAGATCACCCATACCTCAGAATCACTGAAAGTATTGGCATATTAGGTCAGTCCTGTTGTCAGCTGCCTCCTACTCATCTGCATCCTCACCATTATCAGGGTCACAAGCCTCAGCTACAGCTCCTGCATCAATGTCCTCCTCTTCCAACCGTAGGGTGTGCCTTCTGAGGGCCAGATTATGCAGCATGCAACATGCAACAAAAATCTTGCAGACTTTCCCTGGTCGGTATTGCAGGGTACCACCGGACACATAGAGGTGTCTGGCCGTGTGCCTCATTGTACCTGTCCTCCCCATCTGTAGTTGGATCTCTAACTGGAGTCAGGATCCAGGGCAAGTTGTGGTATCCAGAGCCACCTGTGTGGACATGGGAACAGTAGATTAGGGAACTATGTTAGGCTTAGAGCTGACTGTGTAGAAAGATAGTGCAGACGGCTGACATGGATGGCAGTACACTTACCAATGAGCCAGACCCTTTCTCGCTGTAGATGCAACATCAATGCAGGAACACTGCTGTTCCTCTGGATGTCGGAATCATGTACCGAACCAGGGAATTTTGCAGTCACATGTGACACATACTGGTCTGCAAGACACACCATTTGAATATTAAGCAAATAAGTACTCTTCTGGTTTCTGTATACCTGTTCATTGGCCCTCGGAGGTACCAAGGCAATGTGAGTATCATCAATGGCCCCTATTACATGTGGCACATAAGCAATGTTGTAAAAGTCAGCCTTAACAGTGTTTAGTTCTGGACATTGTGGGAACCTTAAGTACCTGCCCATATGCTTTAGTAGGGCATCCAGCACACCCTGTAACACTACAATGAACATCGGCTGTGACATCCCTGCAGCCAGTCCCACAGTCGTCTGAAATGAGCCATTTGCTAAGAAATGCAGGACAGACAACACCTATACTGTTGGAGGGATGGCATGGATATTTCTTAAGGCTAGCTGGTGGTCTGGCTGCAACTGGGCAACCCGTTCCCTGATGGTCAGACGGTTCAGTCAATAGGTCATCATAATGTGCCTCTCTTCCATGGTTTCCAGGTCTACTAATGGCTGGTAGACTGGGCATTCCTCATCACTCCGATTTGGCAAAACGTAGGCAGAGGGACAAACAGTACTAAGTACATTTCTTACAGTGTTGTATCCAATGAACATATCATAGGACAATCTGGTAGGATTGGTCCGGTAAGTTGTCAGGCATGTTGCAGATGAAAACATTTATCCACACGCCATTCCTACCCAGACATTATGGCAGTACCTCATATTGCCATACTTGTAAGAGCGAGACGTGTAGAGGGAATGAAGTCATGAACAAACAATAGCTTCCCATATGTTACACAGTACAGAATGTCCTTACATGGATGTAAACATACACCTGAAGTATTGCCAGCTGACACCCACTTCATATTTGAGTGTTAATGAGTTGACACCTTACATCAAGCATATTGGGGGTAATTTTGACCTCGGCGGTCTTTTTCCAAAACCGCTGAGGGACCGCCATGCGGAAGACCGCCAGTGGTGGCAGTTTGCCGCTCGGCCTATTATGACCGTTGGCAGCTCTCCGTCCTTTTACGGACGGAGAGCCGCCAACAGCCATACTGGCGGGAAGCGGGTAAGTGGAGGTTGCTCCACCGCCACGCCAAAAGAACACCGCCCAGCGAATCACGTCCTGTGATTCGCCATGGCGGTGTTCTGTTGGCGGTGTGGTGTCGGCGGAGCTGCCCCCATGGCTCCCGTCCCCTCCCGGAGGATCGTCGGACCAAGTAAGTCGATCGTCCGCGAGGGGAGGGGGGTGGGAGGGTGTTGTGTGTTGTGTGTCTGCATGGGGGTATGCGTGTGTGTATGTAGAGGGGGGTGTGAGTGCGTGTATGCCTGCTGGGGTGTTGTGTGTATGGGAATGGATGCATGTATGTCTGTGGGTATGTCTGTATGGATGTGTGCGTGTATGTTTGAATGTGGGTGTGCGTGTATGACTGTGTGTGTGGATGTAGGCATGTATGTCGGCGTGTGTGCGTGTAAGTATGTAGGTGGTGCCTGCGTGCGTGTCTTGTGGGTATGGGGAAGTGATGTTGGGGATCGGGGTGGGGAGGTTGGCCCTGCCACCTTTGGGGGGTGGCCGGGGTGGTGGGGGGGTAGGGGACGGAGTCGGGATGGGGTGGGGGATGGGGGAGACCCCTATCAGTGCCAGGGAAGGAATTCCCTGGCACTGATAGTGCTTACTGCCATGGATTTCATGGCGGTTCAAACCAATGGAAATCCATGGCGGTAAGCTGGGTCCAAATACCACCGGCGGTATAGTGACGGCCGCCGGGCTGGAGACCCAGGTCTCCAGCCCGGCGTATCGTCTCCGCCCTGGCGGGCGGAACGGAGAACCGACGGATGACCATGGCGGTAACCGCCATGGTCATAATTCCACAGAGTGAGACCGCCAGCCTGTTGGCGGTCTTACCGCCTGTTCTCCGCCATCCGCCAGGGTCGTAATGACGCCCATTGTGTAAATATTAAAGTAATGATGCAGTGGGATCACATAAAATACATTTAAAAATGTAAAATGGCAGCCACCCGTCCTGCATGCAACTCCTCATTGGTTAGCATCGATGTCTGTTGGAAACAGGGACCAATGACGATCACTGCTGGCGGTGATAGTCATGACCGTGGCGGCCGTGACTGACATTTTGAATAGCCCAGCTAACTTGACTCTTGACATTCTAGCAAGCAAGACCTCCACCGCGTGAGCTACTGTGTTCTGTATCCAGGAGCCACAATGGCACGTACTGCAGGGGATAGGGCCCCAGCCTTCACTCCAGAAGAGCTGGAAAAACTGGTGGAAGGGGTCCTACCCCTGTATGGACAGTTGTGAGGGGCTCCAGATGAACAGGTCAGTACAATATTTGATTACTTACATCTCAGATGGTGTTTGATGGCGAAAATGTGTGCATATTGAAATGGGATGTCTGAAAGGTAGAATAGTATGCTAATCATGTATGTGGTGTACAGTGTACTGACTATGTGCATGTGCTGTGAATTCTATATTGTAAAATGCTGATGATGTATTGTATCATCTACATGATGTTCTCCTTTATTCCATGTCTCCCATGCAGGTCAGCGCCCATCAGAAGAAAGGGTTATGGAGAGACATAGCCAAACAAGTGTGGACCCTGGGTGTCCATAGCCGATTAAGCACCCACTGCATGAAGCAGTGGGAGGACCTGAGATGCTGGGCCCGGAAGACTGCAGAGGCCCAGTTTGGGACAGCCTTCCAACGAGGAAGGGGTGCCTGTCGGACCCTTACCCCCTAATGGCCTGCTTGCTGGTGGTGGCCTACCCCGAGTTGGATGGGCACTTGAGGACAGCACAGCAGCCTCAAGGGGGTAAGTGCAGACTGTTAGGTGATATTTGTAGGGTTTTCTACTGTGTCCCTTACTGGACTTAGGTATTCGCGAGGTCTAATGGAATTAGAGGAGTATACAGTCATGGTTGTCACTCCAATTGTGTTGCAATGATGTGCATTAGCTTTGTAAAGTCATGCAAGCATTGATGTGGTGGCGCTGTACCAAATTGTTAACTGCAATGAAGACAAACTTCAATGTAGAGGCACTCTACAACCTTTATTCTCTATCCCTGATTCTACTTTATTCAGCCAAAGTAATATTTTTTGCTCTGTAATTGGGTTATGACAAATGTGTATAGTGTACATTGAAAGATGAATCATTGCAATATAAACGGACATCTATAAAAAATGTATTCCACACATACCTGTCCTATCGTCTGTGTATACAGTACTCTGAAGTTCATTTTTATGTTATTGTGTTAAGATTGACATGTAGGCAAGTATGTTCATGGAATAAATTAGTAGACATGTGAGTACGACAGATGACAGGAATGTAGGATGTTCAATATTGTCTCTTGGGTGAAGAGGTAAGGTAATAGGTAATATAGTTGGTCACGGCTACCTGAACTATAGCAATTGTATCATAGTCACTATTTGTCATGGCCAGGATGAGTAGATATCTTGTTGGTAGGTGTACAAGATAGGTAGGTTTTGTGCCTTTCCTCCCTTTCTTTCTCTCCCAAACTCCTTCTATCTCCACCCCTGTCTATATGTTCATTAGCATAATCTGGCTGAGGGGAAAGGACACCGGTGAGTGGGGAAGCTGCATCTCACAGGACCCAGGAGACAGAGTCCACCGATGCCACCGAGTCCACCGATGCCGAAGGGACTAGTGGGACGGAGGGCAAGAGGAGCACCATGGGGAAGACTGGAACAGCTACAACATCATCTTCGGATTCCTCCTTCAATGGCGGCTCCCTGGCAGTGGCGAACCCATCTGGGACCAGCCCAGCATTACCACTGTCCACCACCCCTCTTACCAGCACTGCCCTTCCTGTTGCTCCCCACCAAGTTGCCCGTGCCTGCTCACCCAGGAGGGTGAGCGTCTCCTATGTCGCAGGCACCTCCGCTCCTGCCCCAGTCAGCCCTGCTGCCCTCAATGAGGAGGCTATTGACCTCCTGAAGTCCATCTCTGTTGGGCAGTCAACCATCATGAATGACATCCAGGGAACTGCATCCCAGATGCAGGAGAGCAATGCCTACCTGGAAGGCCTCCTACTTGACGGCAGCCAGTGTCCCTTCATCTTCCGTCCTCCCTCCAGCTACCTGTTTCCAATCCAAGACCCTTCTCCCTGCACCCAACCAGAGCACACCTACAGACCAGCATTCATCCACTACAACAGACAAGTTGCACAAGGACAGACACAGGCACCACAAGCATGCACACCCACAACACACATCAGCAGACATGAAAACAGACACTTCCTACACTGTCTCCCCACCACCTCCTCCCTTACAGTCACATCACCACTCATATCTGCTGTTACCTCATCATTACACCCTGATCCTGCCACCAGTCCTGTCATACCCTCAGACACCACAATAACAGACATGCAGACACCCACCCCACACACCACGTCCTCACTTAGCACAACCACCTTCACTACCACATGCAGCACATCCACATCACTTGCAGACACCACCCCCAACATGCACTCATACATCTTCCATTCCCTCTCCCTGCATCTCTTCCCCCTCCCACCAAAAAAACACAAATGCCCTCACTCACCCACCTAACATACACCCACAACACACAAGCACACATTACATGCACCTGCATCCACGTCAGCACACCAACACGTCATACAACCACTCCCTCCAACTCCACTCATAAACCTTTTTCATATGACCACCCCGTGTCCCTAAGAAAGCCTTCCTTGCCTCCCTTGACCTGTTCCCTACTCCTGTCCCACCCCGTGTTGCCCCTAAATGCCATGTCCCCCTGCCCCTAACCAGCCCTTCTGCCTCCCAGTCCGCCCATGCCCGCCTATCTACAAAACACCCACCCAAATCTGAGATACCTACTCCTACCCCAAAGTCCAAACACCCACCCCCTCCCAAACCCAAACCCAAGGAGCCCCTTCCCAATCCAAGCCCCCCCACTGCCCCTGCCCCCACCCCAGAGGTGCGTACCTGTCCCACTGATGCCCCTTTCAAGTAGAGGCCTATTTGCAGTCAGGAGTCAAGTTAGGCCTATGGAATGTGCCCTATGTTCCTTGGACACATATGGGCAATGGACTGGCCAGTAGGCCCACTTTGTAAATAGTTATTCATTTATTTTAATTTGAATATATCTGCCCATGGAAATGTGGATGTCAAGGTGTTGTACTTGTCCTGGTTTCCTTCTACATGGTGGTGTAATATCTGTTACTTCTACATTGTAGTGTAATATCTTTATACTGCGGTGTGTGTTGTTTGTGCATGGATTGTGTCCGTGTTGTTGCATACACTGGGTAGATGACTTGTGCCATGTGCATGTTGTGATGTGTTTGTATGCTGGCTTTTGGCATTGTATGGTAGTGGTGTGTGAGTTCATGTGTATGGTGCTACATCGGTGTATTTCTTTGTATGTTGGCTGTACGTGGTGCCTCACCTGTGTGATTGTTTGGATATCTGTTCAGTGATATTGATTATGTGTCCTTGCTATGTACAGCTTTTTCTTTGTGTGGTTGTGTGGTGTTTCTTGTTGAGCCTGTGTATGACTGCGTTTGTGAGTTTGTGATGTTGTTGTCGTTTTTTGATTGTGGGGTGTTGTGTATGGGTGTGTTTGACTGTGTTGGTGGTGTGTGTTGTGCTGTGTGTATGGCATGTGTCTGTTATGCATGGTGTGTGTATTTTGCGTTTGCATTTGTGTATTTTGTGTGTGTGTGTGCGTAGATGTGTGAGCTGGTACAATATGTTTGTTTGCACGTGTGTGTGGCCTTCGCTGTCCATGCCGGTTGAGTGTGTTGTGTGTGGGTGTGTAATGCTGCCTTTCCCTCCAGTGTTTGCTAGGTGGAGGTACTTACGGTTGTCGTCTTCGTCGTTGTCGCTGGTCCTGAAGGTGTAATTGGAGATACAATGCTGGGAAGACTTGCAGTTCTCTTGCCATGGCAGCTGCAAACACGTCTGTGTATCTGGTGGTGAGTGTCTCCTTTTTTACTTTTGGTTTCCGCCAGGCTTTTCGTGGTGGTGGCACCGCCATGGAAATCCTGGCGGTCTGCTGACTCGTAATATGGTGGTCGGTGAATTGGTCCCTGATGGCCTGGAGATGGCTGGCGCCGTCGGCAGCGGTCCGGCACACTGGCAGTACTGGCAGTGTCTTGGCTGTGTTTTGGTTGGATCACCGCCGTGTTCGTAATATGGTGCCCTGCACCGCCGGCCTGGTGGCAGTGCGACCGCCACCGCTGGCTTGGCAATCCATTGACTGCTAAACTCATAATTAGGGCCAAAGTCTGTTCCAAAACTTTATGAGTGGCTACAGGAAGCTTTTGATATCCTATTACCACTCAAAACTAAAAAAATCAGGACAAAAGAAAACACCTTGAAGAAATACAGAACTAAAAAAGCTAAAATAACATATCAGAAGGCTGCAATGAACCTGGCTCAAAACAAACAACATTCAAGACAAACTTCACCTACACAAACTTAACACAATATACAAATCATCAAGGAAGAAAGCTAAAAAAAAGCTACTACTCAGACAGAGGTAAAAATGCTAATTCTAATTCTCAGTGAATTTCAAAAAGCTAAACACATGGAAGGAAATCATCTCATTACTCAAGTATTTACAGACAAACTGGCAAATCATTACACAACTAAGGCAGACACATTGGATTCCTATCTAAAATAAAGAAAAAAACACCAGCACTAACCTGTTTCCTAAAATCCCCTCCAGGAGTAATCCAACCCAGCATCTGCACTCCTTAAAACAAATATCACAAAGTGAATTTATGGATTTGGTCAAAGTAAGCAGGCCTTCTGGCAGCCCTTCCGACCCTTGTCCAGCATGCATCTTCAAGAAATGTTAACTACTTCTGTTACCACACCTGTATAAAGAATCATCAATAATATTTTTGACTAAGGGAACCTTTCCTGAAGACCTTAAAAAGGTATACATATGCCTGTTAGTAAAGAAAACAAACATTTACCCACAGGATACAAACTGATAGAAAGAGCAGTACTCACCCAGATGCCACAATTCATTGAATATAACTCCATACTGTCTGACTACCAAACTGGATTCTACCCAGGAATAGCCACTGAATCTGCACTCATCACAATCTGGGATGAGCTTAACAAGACAGTTGACCACAGTGGAGTTGCTGCACTACTTCTCTTGAACCTCTCAAATGTCTTTGACACTGTTGACCATGATACCCAAATTCAAAGACACCACAAAGCTGACATAGAAGGAACTGTACACGACTGGATCATATCCTGCGTTGAAAACAAAACAAATGTAATCTATTCTCAGTCTTTCGCATCCAAACCCTACTTCACAAAAGCAGGGCCCCCTCAAAAATCAATCATTTCACCTATGCTTTTCAACATCTACATAGTGTCATTACCAGAAATGATCAATGAATTTCAACTCACATCCTACAACTATGCAGATGACACACAAGTACTCCTTAAATTGTAATGTCCCAAAGACATTTGAAACTCACAAATCTTCAGTTGCCTCAGAGTAGTTGATCAGTGAATGACGTGGAGCCATCTCAAACTGAATGCTTCCAAAATGGAAATACTCACATGTGGCGTCTGGAAGAATTATGACCCACTGTGCATCTGGCCTTATGATCTGAGACCACCTCCTGAAGTATCAAAGGAAGTTAAAAACCTTGGAATTACCATGGACTCCAAGTTAACAATGGATGCCCAAGTGGAAGAATTGGAATGATCAAGCCTCATCCCCTTGAAAACTTTGCAGCGCATTTCCCCCCACCTCGGATTTCCACACAAGGTGCAGGCTACTATCTCTCTTGCACTATCTAAACTAGATTCTGCCAATGGCCTCTACCATGGATCATCTCGATTTACTATAAAAAAACTGCAATGCATTCAGAGCTCGGCTGCCAGACTACTGCTACATGTAAAGCCACAAGCCCAAATCTCCCCTGCCTGGAAGGCACTACACTGGTTACCAGATCCACCTTCAAGCTGCTTTGTATCACCCACAAAGCAATACGTGGAACAGGACCGCTTTTCAATAGGAATAAAATCACCAAATATATTCAACAAAGGAACCTTTGCTCAAGATTGGCACCCGCCTTAAAACACCACCATACTAGAAAAAGACTATGGGGGTTATTACTACTTTGGAGGAGGTGTTAATCCATCCCAAAAGTGACGGTAAAGTGACGGATATACCACCAGCCGTATTACGAGTCCATTATATCCTATGGAACTCGTAATACGGCTGGTGGTATATCCGTCACATTTGGGACGGATTAACACCTCCTCCAAAGTTGTAATAACCCCCTATATGTGGTACATCCTTCTCTGTTCAAGCAGCCAAACTATGGAATTCATTACCCCCAAAAATAGGATCCACAGATAGCTATCTTGCCTTCAGAAGACTACTCAACAGTTGGCTCTTTCCTTTATCACCATCATATCCAAACAGCAAATGACTGCATATAACTGTATTGGTTAACATTTATAATCTGATTATATGTATTTATCTAGATATGTGTATTTCTTTAAGAAATATGTATAATTAATATTTCATAATAATAAAATCTGTATAACTCTAAAGCCTATTTAACAAATGTATATTTACTCATGGTTAAATGTGCGTATATGTGTGTATGTATGCATATATATGTATGAAAATACGTAGATACAATGTATGTGTATGTATACATAGATGTGTATATTATCCTATGCTTAACATGTTCATAGGTCATTGTATTGTTCCTAGATACATTTTCAGAATTTTATGAGTCCTTGCTTTCATTTTAGCTATCACAATGAGCAAATGTTATCTTAACTATTTTATCAGCAAGCATTTCACTATTGAAAATTTAAGGAAAGATAAATTAATGTTAGAAAAGCACACACATAAATTAACCTCAGATATTGCTAATCTTTAAAGTCAATTTTAATACAACACAACTTTAAATCTCAAAATAGTATGTCCATTATTATATTCCTTACACATATATTACCTTACTACATATGTACATAACTATGGGGATCATTACGGCACCGCCAATGCGGCCGCACTCCCGCAGCCCCCATCACGACATCCCCGCTGGGCCGGCGGGCCGGTGTTGCGGCCGTGCGACGGGTGCAGTTGCACCCGTCGCGCTTTTCACTGTCTGCTATGCAGACAGTGAAAAGCTGGCCGGGGCCCTGTTAGGGTGCCCCTGCACTGCCCATGCCAGTGGCATGGGCAGTGCAGGGGCCCCCAGGGGCCCCAGGACACCCCTTACCGCCAGCCTCTTCCTGGCGGTGTAAACCGCCAGAAACAGGCTGGCGGTAGGGATGTCATAATCCCCAGGGCAGCGCTGCTTGCAGCGCTGCCCTGGCGGATTATCACCGCCGGGGCTAAAACGGCGGGAAACCGCCGGCCCCGGTGGTGCGACCGCGGCACTACCGCCGCGGTCGTAATAAGGGCCTCCGTACCGCCAGCCTGTTGGCGGTACGGACGCTCCATTACCCCCTGGCGGTCTAACGACCACCCATGTATTTATTGTTTTAGTCCTACTACTGTACAAGAGGAAGAAAAAAAAAACTCTCTCATAAGCTTTACTTTGTCTCCCCATCACCCTATACCGCTATCAATCTATCCATCCCCACTCTCTGACTTATCCCAAACCCATTCTACTTCTATGATCTCCAAAATAACCCTACCTAAGCTGTTTCCTCCTCTACTGCCCCTGTCTTAACCGGAACCTCAGTTTACTACTATGATCTTCCAAGCAACCCTACTAAATTCTTCCTCACTTATCTCACCTTTGACTCATCCAAAACCCCTCCTACTACTATGATCTCACTAACCCCTTTTTCCAGACTCCCCCCTTATCCGTCTGTCCTTTACTCATCCTAAGACTTGTCCTATTACTATAAACTCCCAATTTACAGTTATGGATTCTTCCCATCTCTATCCCTCCATCTTTCTTTTCAAAACTACTAACAAACTCACATATCCTCTGATCAAATCAACTCATACTAATACTAATACTGTACTCATATTTCCCTATACTAATCCTCCACTAATCATTTTGGGTTCCGGGGTAGTGTGCTACTCACCGAAAAGTGATTTGACGCCTTGTAAAGGGTAGTAAGCACTATATAAATACAATTACAATTACCAGTCTTTCAGGGCCAGACTGCTGAGTCCCAACAATTAATCCACCCTCGAAAGCATCCACTGAAAACAGTGGCGTAATGAAACTTGAGGGGCCTCCCTGAAAGTAAATGGAGGACACTCCTCTGGACTTATTCAGGAGCTCTCACACCTGGGTACTGTGCTGAGGGCCCCCCGCAGGCAGGGGCTGTGGGGGACTTTGTTGTGCCTGTGCCTGACAACCAAGCTACAAGGTTTTTCCCTGTGTGTCTTATAGGGCCAGTCAAGCCAGCCTATGACTGGTATGGAAAGACGTTCTGACATAATTCTCATGATGAATCATTGAAATTGCATAACATGCCTAGAGTGCCCTTGAAACCTGTTGCATGCCACGCAGCCTTGCTTTGCTAATCGACACAGCACCCAGTGGCGTTACGAAACTTGAGAAAGTCCCCTCTGAAACATACATGGAGTGGGTCTCCTCCCCGGCCCACCATCTACCACTTTTGATGCGGGCCCCCCTGGAGCTCTGAGGCCCTCCCCTGCATCGCAGAAGGTGGTGGGCTTATGTTACACCACTGGGTGCTCTAGGGGAAGGTGTTTCTCCATGAATTTGTTTTTATTTCAGAAAAAAAGTGCACCTGCAGATGAGGCTCCATTTCTTCAATGTGTGATTGTACACCATTTAGAATTAAACACTGAGGAAAGGGAGCCGTGGGAATAGCATATCACAGTCAAAGGACATTCCACTGGAAACGTGCAACTGATAACAGCTTCCAGGAAATATTTGTGAGTTCCAGAAAAGTGCAAAAGTACCTTCAAACAGGAGATGATATCTCTAAATATACTTTTACATGTTTTCTGAATTGACCCTTAATTTGTAAACGTTAAATTCCAGACCAGTAATCGTGTTCCTAAAGTACCTCTGAAATGAGGTGGACTTAAAAATACAGTTTTTAAATTTGAAGCAATATGTTTTATAAATTTAGCAGAAATGATGTAGATATGATTTTCCCTGAGCTGTTCCACTGAGCCAAGCACAACTGCATTGAGCAACCACATTCAATCCCTATTTCAAACTTGAATCCGCCAGCTTCCTGACACTATGCTCTGTTAAACCAAACAATATGGTTTGGCATAGGCTCTATAATGCAGCTGATCTTATGCTCTTCCTCTCTCCATGTGAAACTGCACAAGACCCATACTGTGATTATTCACGTGGTGACACTTTGCTCAGCCTCAAAATGTTTCTACATTGAGAAGGTGATATTAAGCCACTGCTCCTGGATCTCCCATCCAGGATTTCCCATTTGACCACATGCGACCAGATCACTCCTGCCCTTGCAGAAATGGGCAGAATTTTCTTTATCAATGATGCCATTTACTTAAAACAGACCTCCCAATGTTATTCAATCAATCAATCAGGGACTTGTATAGCAAGGCTACTCACCCGTGAGGGTCTCATGGCACTGGGGGAGGTGGATGGGTGCTGAGGATCATTCGAAAAGCCAGATCTTGAGGTCCTTTCTGAACTGTGACAGGGTGGGAGATTTCCTGAGGTAGATGGGGAGGGTGTTCCAGGTCTTGGCTGCGATGTAGGAGAAGGATCTTCCCCCGGCTGTGATTTTCCAGAGGCAGGGGACATTGGCGAGGGCGTGGTCCGCAGAGCGGAGTTGTCTGGCGGGAGTGTAGAAGGAGAGTAAGTGGTTGAGGTAGGCTGGTCCGGCGCTGTGTAGGGCCTTGTAGGCATGGGTCAGGAGCTTGAAGGTGATTCTCTTGTTGATAGGCAGCCAGTGGAGGTCTCTTAGAAGGGTGGAGGTGTGGCTAGGTCGTGGGGTGTTCTTGATTAGATGGGCGGAGGCGTTCTGGATGCATTGTAGTCTTTTCTGAGTGGTTCCGGCGTATAGTGCATTACCGTAGTCGAGGTGGCTGCTGACAAGGGCCTGGGTGACTCTCTTTCTGGCTTCGGTGGGGATCCACTTGTAGATTTTTTGAAGCATGCACAGGGAGTGGAAGCAACCCGATGAGACTGCGCTCACCTGTCGGTACCTTGAGAGCGGTGAGTCTAAGATGACGCTGAGGTCGTGGGTGTGGTTCGTGGGTTTGGGGGCATTTCTGAGGGCAGTGGGCCACCAGGACTTGTCCCAGGCAGAGGGTGTGGAGCCGAGGATAGGATTTCTGTTTTATCCGAGTTCAGTTTCATCCAGGCAGCGACTACTTTCCTTCCTTCATGGAAATTGTTCTTGGTGGTGGTCGGGTTGTTGGTGAGGGAGACTATCAGTTGGGTGTCGTCGGCGTAGGAGGCAATGTTGAGTGTGTGGCTTCTGACGATGGCGGCCAGTGGGTTCATGTAGAGGTTGAGGAGGGTGGGACTGAGCGAGGATCCTTGGGGGACACTGCAGCTGATCTTGGTGACTTCCGAGAGAAAGGGGGGAGGTCGGACCATCTGTGTTCTGCCAGTGAGGAACGAAGAGAGCCATTGCAGTGCTGATTCTCAGATGCTGGCGTCGTGGAGACAGGTGCGTAGCATGTTGTGTGAGACTGTGTTGAAGGCAGCAGAAAGGTCCAGGAGGATGCGGATGTCGTCTGTGGAGGCGAGGAAAGTGGTCTCTGTGCTATGGTTGCTTCTGAATCCTGACTGAGAGTGATCCAGGATGTTGTTGGCTTCCAGGAAGGCGGTGAATTGTTTGTTAACTGCTTTTTCAATGGCTTTGGCTGGAAAGGGGAGCAGGGAGATGGGCCGCTAGTTCTTGAGGTATGTCGGGTCAGCGGTGGGTCTCTTCAGTAGAGGTTTGATCTCAGCGTGTTTCCAACTCTCTGGAAGGTGGCAGTTTTGAAGGAGCGGTTGATGGTATGCTGGAGTTTGGGTGCAATGATGTCACTGGCTTTGTTGAAGATGTGGTGAGGGCAGAGGTCGGTGGGTGCTCCTGAGTGGATGGTTGCCATGATGTTGCGGGTCTCATTGTCGGTGAGGTTGTTCCAGCGGAGGAGGGTGGGGGGTCAAGGTGACACCTCGGTCGACGGGTTTGTGGTTAGAGTCATGGGGGGTCTCTGGGTGGTCAAGCTATCGTAAATGTCTGCGAACTTGCAATGGAAGTAGTTGGTGAGGTTTTCGCAGAGTTTTTGCGACGGGGATGTCGGTGGATTTGGGGTTAATAAACTCTTTGATGATGGTGAAAAGTTCCTTACTGTTGTGGGCATTTATATTGATGCGTGGCATGTTTTTTGGTGGTCCTAATGAGCTTGTGGTGATGTTTGATGGCGTTTTTGAAGGCTTTGTGATTTGCTCAGATCTTGTTGGTGTGCCATTTCCTCTCTAGACATCTGTAGACCTGCTTTGACTCTTTGAGTGCCAGCAGTGAACCAGTTTGCTTTCTTGGCTGTGCTTCTGTGGTGAGGTGTCATGAGGGGGCGAGGGTGTTGGCAGAGTTGGTGATCCATTTGTGGAGGTTGTGTGCGGCAGTGTTGATGTCGTTGGCTTGGGGGGGTGTTGCGTTGAGGCTGGCGATGAGCTGGGCTTCACTGACCTTGTTCCAATTCCTGATGGGAAGTTGGGGAGCGTGGTGGCGACCTATGGGTTTGTTGAAGGTGAAGTGAATGCAGCTGTGGTTGGTCCATTGGAGTTTGGTGGTGTGGCTGATGGAGACAAGGTTGCTGGCAGAGAAAACAGGGTCCAATGTCTGACCAGCCAAGTGAGTGGTTACGGTGATAAGTTGCTTGAGTCCGAGGTTGGTGAGGTTTTCGATCAGGGTGGTGGAGTTGCTGTCATTTGGGTTTTCCATGTGGAAGTTGAGGTCCCCCAGGATGATGTAGTCCTTTGATATAAGAGCATGGGTGGTGGCTAGGTCAGCGATGGTGTGGCAGAATGGGGGCCTGGCGGCCTGTAGATGACAGCGCCCCGCACAGCGGTGTTAGGGTTGGTTCCAATCTGGAAGCGGAGGAGTTCCATGTTGGTTGTGGAGTCTCCGGTGCTGGTGGCTAGGCATAGGGACTCTGTGTGAACGATGGCAATGCCTCCCCCGGGACAGTTTGTAGCTGTCTGGGATGGCGATGGTGATGTCTGGAGCCGAGGACGGGTTCAGATAAGTTTTTGTGAGGAAGGCGATGTCCGAGGATGTGGTGTCCAGAGTTCGATGGCATGCCTGTGGATGGAGCAAGTGCTGATCAGGATACATCTGAGGATGTGTTCTGCTTTGTGGGTCCTCGAGTGGTGGGCTTGAGTGACGGAGGCTGGTGAATTTGCAGTGGCGACAGGTAAAGAGTCACTTGGTGTTGCTTGGAGATGCCTGACTAAAGCTGTTGCTTTGTCCTGGGTTGAGTGCGATGAGTGCTGCTGGCATGTAGCCGTGGTGGGTGAGAGGTCCAGGGGTCCTGGCGCTGGTCGAGTTGTGGACGGGCACAGACCAGCTTGCCTTAGGCGTGCCTTCGTCACGCCAGTGGTGTGGCCACCTTTAAGTAGGGAGGGGGTGGGAGAGGACAGCTGGGAGGCGGGAATGGTGTGAAAAAAGGGGGGCGGGCCACAGGTCAGCAGCACTGGAGAGTGGAGGGAGAAAGAGAATGAGAGGAGGGAGGAGAAAAATGAGGAAAAGAAGCACAGAAAGCAAAAATGGCACAAAGACAGCGCACTAAAAGAAAAAGGAGGAAAAAAGGAAAAGAGGCAGAGAAAGAGGAAAGCACCAAAGCTGAAGGCACAAAAACAGCACACTGAATAAAAAGGAGGAGAAAAAGAGAAAAGAGGCAGAGGGCAGCCCAGCAGAAGAGCAGAGCTCTCCCACTAGGCACCAGGGATGGACGCAGGGAGAAGCCTGCGGGTAGAGGAGAGCCTCGAACTTCTGACAGAGGCCAGAGTTTGAGTTGGGACGGGCTTCCACTTACCGGTGGATCTATGTGGAGGCAGAGCAGTTCACTGACCAGGTCAATGTGGTTGCTCTTGCTACCACGCAGCAGGGGCCATTCAGTAGGGGGGAGGAGAAGTCAGCCGGGAGGTGGGACCGGGAACAGTGCGAAAAAAGGGAGTGGGGCCGTGGGGTCCGCAGAGGTGGGGAGAATGCGAGAGAGGAGGGGGCGGGGCTGCAGGTGCAGCAGCAGCAGGTTAGAGGTCACAGTTCGAGTCAGGACAGGCTTCAACTTACTGGTGGAGCTGTGCGGAGGCAGAGCCGTTCACTGACCAGGCCCAGCCTTCCTTGTCATCTCTACTTAACCCTGTCTTTTATATCCACTTCTTTGGAGGGCTGCAAATTCTGAAGCAAGCAGTTAGCTCTGTGGTATATAAGCGCCTTTCTTACAACTTAGCATTCTCTGCCATTGTCACCCAATGAGATGCTAAAGCTTCCAGTCAGCAGTGTTGCTTTCTCACCATATTACGAAGGCTACTCTAACTGCTCCCGTCCTTCTTGCTCTCTGCTCCTCAACTCTTGGTAAGAAAATGTAAAACTATAATTTGTGGCACCTCAGTCAATAACTGCATAGTCCAGTCCACTGCTGGGGCCTTTACTCCTCTTAGTCCTTATGATACTGTGTACTATCAGCCATCCTGGACTCTCATTTGACACATTTTTATCCTGCACACCCTGCTTAGTGATTTGAATTTACATTTCATTCACATATTGTTCATAAATAATAACCAAAAATAAGTAAATAAAATACGTACCGAGGGGGTGTGGTCTGCCTGCAACCAAGATGACCTAAGAGTAAGAAAACTCCTGGCTTGGCTTGAAGAAAACCCAGAAATACTACCAGACTGCTCTTCATTGGGAGTGAGAACCTGAATCTCAGGCAGCGGACGTAGCTCTGAGACCTGTAATGTCTAGTCAGTAACCACTGCATGGCAAAATCTGGATGCACCTCCCAGCTCAAGTGGATTTCTGACACATGGGAGAGGCTACTGACTTAGCTCTACTCAAATGAAGCACTGGCCTTGTCTGGGGGGGATTCCGATGTGACTGTGTGTATGGCAGCTGAGCTCAACAGGATGCACATCTCCTTTCGGGGCTGTAGAAGGGCTGCACCACTCAAGCTTCTCTGCCAGGACACAAGCCGCTCACGGTCTCAGCTGCCAGCAGTCACCAGCCTCAAAGCACGGGCTCCCCAGGGGTAAGCTTCCCACGCAGCGGGGGCTTCCCACCCCAGCTGCCAGGGAGGATTATCTTGGGAAGCGAAGCAGCCCATGGGTTCTGACAGGGCCGACCACAGTGCCGCGGCCCCCAAGCTGAGCCAATCAGGCATGCAGCATCTCCACGGGGTGAGGGTTGTCACCAAGATGCAGCTTGGGGGAGCACAAGCCACCAGTAATGGGCAGTAGTGACCTAAAGTTAGCATCAGGATAGTGCAGGATAATTAAGCAATCACCAGAGCAATGTTATTGTGCGGCCATTTTTTAGCACAGCAAGCTCCGCCCCCTACTATTAGTAGTTACTTTATGGCCCTAGTTCACGTTCTGCACACTGGGAGCAGACCTCACCAATCAGGGCAGTGATCTCCCTGTGGTGAAGTATAGGAAACAATATGAAAATGTATTAAACTGTAAAAACAAATACAAAAAATATGTATATATATTAAATGAAGAGCAAAATAATTTTTTTTTTACAAATTAATAAATTAATTTTAAATTGAAAGTGTAATTATTTAGAATGTAGTAAAGTAAAATTACATTAATTTTCTGGTAATTTTTTTTTAAGTTCCCCCTAAAGTAAGATTTTTTTTTTAATCATGTACTAAAATTAATTACAAGTAAGTTGTACAATTAATTCATTTTCATTATTTTGAATAAGTATTTTAAAATATTTATTAGACTAAAGGGTAATATAATAATTCATAATGAAATAATTATTATGTTTTATTTATATATTTTTTAATATAAAATAAGACTTTTCTTTTACACTTTAAATAGTTTAATTTAGTTTATTTCAACATTTAATCCTATAGAGTTTTATTTTAAGTTCCTACTTCCCTACTTCCATTAATTTCTATGTGAGAGTGTTGCAGCACCAGTGGTTGGCCATGTGTGGTGTTGAACATACTCCAGCTCTGAGTTAGAGTACATTTACAACAGTTTTGGGTCCTTTTGGCTATAGCAATTATACATGAGCAGTGTGTCAATAGCAATGTCCTTGCTCATTTATGCATAGGTGTTTGTCCCTACCTAGTCTCCTGCCTAGACCTCCTTGCTCCTCCCTTAATACCTTCCATTTAGAAGTAAATATTCTCCATTTTCCACTACTCTCCTCTATCCCTCCCTCATTTACTACTAAATAGTAACACTATCGTAGTACTTTTAAACATCCTATAAAATTAATTTTTTTACTAGGCCCCTTGGTAACGCAGGCAATCAATCAAGTTGTCAGAACACTTTAAAAGCTATTGTTGAGGTCTTCACTGTTGTTCACCAGTCTGCAGTTCATCAATGAGGAATGTGTAGTAGAGCGAAACGAAGGGAGTGAATGGAGTTACTATAATGCCTTCTGAAATTTCTGGGCTTCTTTCTTGGTATGTCTGGTTGAAGTCTATCAATATTTTGCATGCCTCATTCCATCTGATCTCTTCACTTTGCCAATAGTTAGTCTCCTTTTCTCCCTTTATCAATTGTGGCATGCAATGTCATAGGAATCTATGTTCAGGGCACAGGCTTTTGACACTGCTGATATTACATTTTTTATTTTTTTTGCAAAATCAATCATTTAGGTCTTTTGTGATGTTTGTAAGCAATGCTAACTTCTGAGGAATAAAGGATATCAACATTCACGGGAATGTCTAGTGCAGCGTACAAAATTTATTTTTTTCACCTTACACCACACATATTGATTGCTTTTGAGTTAGCAGTTTTCCAACTGGAACAGCTGTACGTGTTTCTGCTTCTTTTTATCCCTCTTATACAGCTGTTGCCTGCTCTCTTTTCAACATGAGTCATATTCCACTATTTCTTCAAGTAGCAACAAATAGAAACTGTAGACAGTCATGTAATCTGGATGCACACTGACAATTTCACCTGGTACAGGCCCCCAAGTACAACTTCTACTGCACTAAGGCATTTGCGTTTAGTTTTGCTTTCAGGAGCAGAATTTGAATTCTCCATCACTGGGTGTCCACCAAGCCTGGTCACACATCCATGCCTACACAACAAAGATTCTCATCTGGTGCTGTGGTCAGTTCCCAACTATCAAGGGTGACTCCATCTGCAGTGTCCTTCAGCATGGTAGGCACCACCCAGCATCCTCAAGCAGCCACATATGGGCATACGGTGTATACTCGTTTCATTCCCTTTCAAACTTGGCCAGTCAATTGGTGAAATGGCATTGGTGAAGTTGGAAGACGCATTGACTCAAACCTGCAGCGTAGTGGTTGTCCAAATGTGTAATTGCGTTGCCAGAAAACAAAGGGCCCCTTCATGTCTCCTATAATGGGTGGACCTCCTCGTGCTTCACTGTGAGTGGCTAAACAGGTTAAAAGCACCTTGCACCTGGGGGCGATAATATACAAGTGGACCGGGCGTGCAGTGTCCTAATCCCCATTGGCACATGCCATATACTGTGGACCCTTGCATGACATAGAGGACAGCTCTGTCAGTAAACATGGGCAAGTCCGACAAGGCTCAGCAGAAGCTTAATTCCGATGGTCGCAAAGTGCACAAGCCAAGAGAAAGCTAGGCGGCTTTATCTGGGACTAGAGTGGGGCACCTGATGCTGAAGATTATGCATACCTCAAACAGCACGTAACTGTGATGCATCAGAGCCTCACAGAAATCAACGGTAAAGAAGACAGCCTAACGTTCCGCATGCATCGTATGACGAAACGATTGGACTAACATGCTGAGCGCTTGGACATGGCAGAACGGAGGGTCTCTGAGGTCAAAGACAAGCAGGTTTCTGCGGCAACTGCATGGACTAAACTGGACAAGCTACTCATCGCACTTCAAGCTAAAGCCTGAAATTTAGAGGAACAATTCAGGCAGAATAATCTGAGTCTTGGTGGTATTCCAGGGTGTACCGATATTGGAAATATGGAGCTTTTTGTGGAACAGCTGCCTTAAGACCTGCTGGGGCGTGAATTCTTCTTGAATTTGCTTGCTGTGGAGAGGGCACACCGCTCCCTGGAGTTCCGTCTGATCCTTGGTGTGCCTCCCAGGCCAATAATTGTTAAATTACTGAACTACAGAGACTGATATGTGGCACTTCATAGGGCTCGGGAGCTTAAGGAACTACAGTATGGGAAGGCAGTGGTATCGGATTTTACACAGCAGGTTAGGACGCCTTCCAGCCAAACAAAAACTGAGAGAGCTCATCCTGGAATACAATATGCTATACCTGGCCTGTCTCTGGGTTGTGGTCGATGGTAAGGCCATCATTTTGTCTGACCATAAAACACTACAACAGTTCCTGAAATGCAGAGAGAGCACGATCAGGTGAAGCCGCTCTCCATGGTCGGTCCATGAAGACAAGCGGGAAGGGCTGAATTCAGTGGAGTCAGCAGATGCCCTCCTCACTTACAGTGGTACCTTGCTATCATGTCAGGGGCCCTTGTGATGGGACAGTTGACTTGAACATTTACTTCCTTTGAGACTGATATCCTTTGTTCTTATTACGGTTCTCATTGTTTGCATTGTTATTATCTCTGCTCTTCATATTTATGCTGCAATATATGCCAAGAGAGTTGCTGTCTGAATATGGGTGGGAGTGGTTCAACTTCGCCTGTGGGAGCCACTATTTGAAATTTTGTTCAGCAAGAGTTATATGTCTTCTCCGGGTATCTTATACACAAGAAGTGGGCATGTCTTGGACTGAGGTATGTGCAGCACAGATACCATTTACAATCTGGCAGATACCTGCGAAATTGGGTTTCTGACTGCGGCAATGAGAAACCCCTGTGTGGACACCACCTGTTATCCCATGCAGGGGAAAATGTTGGGTTTTGGGAGGGCCAGGGGAGGGTATGGGGATTGTGTCAGTTGGGGTACAAACAGGAGTCATTATTGCACTTGTCAATTATTCATCAGTGGTTGAATGGTCACAAAGAGTCAGAGAGGCGAAAGAGGTGGCAAGATGAAGGATGACTTAACGGGTAGCTCTGCAGTGCGATCCTTGGGCGATTTGCAGATCCGCTTTCTTACCTGAAATGCTAGAGGCCTAAACAACTGCAGGTAACTGAGCAAAATGGTAGTATATCTTAAACGGCAGGCAATCGATGTTGCTATCCTGCAAGAAACACATTTAACCCCAGAGGGCAGCATGTTAACATAGATTGCAGGGGAAGCACTGTGCCGCTGGGTTTAACTCATATGCCAGGACGGTAGTGATATGGACTTCTAGAGGCTCAGGCAGAAAGTTGCAGAGAATGGATATGGACCCATGGGGAGGTATCTGGTGGAGTGCTGTAGCAAGGATGACTTGTCAATCGTACTAGTCAGCGTTTATGGCCCTAATTATGATGATCCACAATTTTACTATTCCTTACATGCCTGTTTATCTCAGTGGTCTGGGGTGCCACGGATATGGGGCAGTGACTTTAATTGTGTATTGTGCCCTGCGAAGGACCGGGCTAGGGGCCTGGGCCAATGCCTATCCATGGAGGCACGGGCTACTGTTGACATTGCAGCACAGGCTGGTCTATCATATGTCTAGTATTACTGCTCCCCTGAGATTCCGGGATATTACATTATTCCTCAGCACACAACATTCATACGCACATATATTTGTGGTTGCTGTCTCGTGAGCTGCTTCCACGGCTGTGCAGTTGTGAATCGCTCTCGTGCTCATACTCTGACCACTCCCCATTGCTGCTGGGATTGGGATCCCCACTGTGTTCTCCCTTTTTGTGGTGCTTCCCCCATACTCATTATTAGACACCACCTTTAGGGAGGATTCGCTTCAGGCGATAGAGGAGTTCTTCCCCCTGAATGTGGGGTCAGTGGACAAGTGCACCACAATATGGGAAACCTTTAATGTTTTTATTAGGGGAGTTACATTATCAAAACATGCAGAGGTCCTCTAATCCATCCACAATCGCTTAGCAACACTGGGGAAAGAATTGTCTGGGAGCTAGTGGAGAGATGTCTCATGGCCAACATCAAATCTAAGATTGATGAGTATCACAAGTTGGCCCAGAGTGAGGTGAATCACCTTGGAAAATATGCAGTGGCTTCGGTGTATGGTGAGGGCGTTGGATTGGGTACCACCCTGGCGGCCACACTGCGACCCCCCCCAAGACAGTGAGGCTACATTAGAGATACAAGATGAGCAGGGACACATGCTGCATACCACGGAGGCCGTAGCTGATCCCTTCAGCAGGTATTATGCCATGCTTTACGAAGCACAGCCTACTGCAGACAAAAGCGCTACAGCATACTATTTGGCTCACATAGCCATGAAATGGCTCATCAATGAACACAGAGAGAGCCTGGGGAGGTCTGGGCTCAACTGAAGGACAGGTCATCTGGCAGGGCTTCGGCTATGGACAGCCTAAGGGTGGCCTTTTACAAGGCCTACCAAGATGGATTGACACCCTACTTAGTCACATTGTTTACAGAGATGGCTACAGATGGTTTGATGCCCTCCACCATGAGAGAGGTTCTGCTTGTCACACTTCTGAAACCAGGGAAACCTGAAAGTATGTGTATTTCTTACTGACCACTGTCACTTTTGAATGTGGTCACGAAAATGTACGCAAACATACTTGCTAAGTTTCCAGTATTGATCCTCCCAGCTATGGTGGGGCTGGAGCAGGCAGGATTTGTCCGAGTCCATTCTGTGACATATAGGGCTTGATTACGACTTTGGCAGAGGAAATTACTCCGTCCCAAATGTGACAGATATCCCATCCTCTGTGTTACAAGTTCCATAGAATATAATTTGTGACGGAGTAATCCCCTCTGCCAAGGTCATAATCAAGCCCATAATCTTAGAACATTCTTTGGGGTGGTACAGAGATGAACCTGGACACACACTTTCAGTGTTTATGGATGCAGAGAAGGCATTCAATTCAGTGACCTGGAGCTTCATGAGAACGGTACTGAGAAGGATTGGAGTCGGGGAGGAATTGTTTCAGCTGATCAATGTGCTTTATACAAAACCTATAGCACAGGTGCGCATTAAAAGGATAATCTCAGAGCCTATAGCTATCAGCAGGGGTACTTGACATGAATGCCTGCTTTCCACCTTGCTCTATGCATTGATGGTGGAGCTGCTGGCATGTGCATTGCAGGATTACCACTCACATCGGGGTCTTCTTTATTCTGGCTACAGATTCATTGTCTTGGCATATGCCGACAATACATTGCTCTATATTAGGTACCGAAATCTATTGTCTGTGCTGCGAGAGGTGACCTTGTTTGGAGGACATTCAGGGCTTCACATAAACTGGGACAAGTCCTTTATCTCCCCACACTCACCTGCGAAGACCACAGTGGACATGGAATATCCATTGCAGTGGATCATTGACGCTATTGGCTATTTGGGGAGATGGGTACGTATTGACCCTGACACTGTGGTGCTAGAAAACTAGGAGAAAGCGAATGCTGTATAAGGTTGCATTTCTTGCTTACCAATCGTGTAGGTATTATGAGAATGGTAGTGCTCCCCCGCTTTCTGTTTCTCTTCCACTCTTGCTATCGCGGGAGGTTTAGGACATGTTATTTATATTAATGATAAGACTGGCCTGGGCAACTTTGGGTGAGTTGGGCGACTCTCACCTTGCTGTACGATATGGGAGGATTGAATGCACTGCATCTTGAAGCCTACTATCATGCAGCACAGAGGCAATTTGCTCATTATTGGGTTCACAGCCTACAGGATCTTCCCCATTTGTGCTTGGAGCGGGTTTGGTGGCTCCTCTTACCCTGTCACAGGCACTCTTCAAGAAGCCGGTGCACTGGTACCGAGTCTTTGACTCCCTAAATGTCACTGTCTTCGCATGGCAGTACCTAATGGACCGTTAAGCAGCTGCACTTTTGGATTCACCACCCATTCATCTAGCCTGGTGCTTGTGGTTTCCAGCTGGGGCTGGAGAGGGCGGGAGAGGGCTGCAGCGCAGGCTCTCAGCTCCCTAGACATACACACCATGGGTGATTTCTTTGACAGATGGATGATGCGTAGTTGGCACCAGCCTAGGCCCCAGGCCATGGCACCTACCATGTTTACATAATACCACTATCATAGAGCTAGGCAGGCCCTGTGTGGACTTCCTGGAGGGGAATACCAGGAACCTCTTGAGCTGGTGGCTTTGACTTCTTTATTACTAATACATATCCCTATCTGTCTTGTGGCTGGGCTCAATGCCACCACACAGGAGGCTCACAGGCCCAGCCTGTCGAAAACCAGATTAGGCTGGCAGAAGAACATTCAACTCACCATAACAGACATCCAGTGGCAATATTGCTGCCCACCTTAATAGTAGGCATGGAGTTATTCACTTCAAGCATATAAACCGGGTATACTACAATCAGGTTGGGCTCGCTAGATATGGGCTGCGAGATAATGCATAGTGTATTAGCTGTATGTCAGATGACACAGGCTTTGCATATCTTGTGTGGTATTGCCTGTGAGTTTGGGAATTCTGGGAAGGGGTTTTTGTGGTGCTGGAGGTCATCACAGGGCCAGGGATCCACTACTGACCCTGCTAGGATTCGACAAATATGTCTTGACATTAGATAGACAGCTGGTGGCCATGGGACTGTTACTAGCAAGGTGCAAAGTCATCATACGCTGGGCCCGATGCCCCTTACCGCTTAAATGGCTTAAAAGACTGGCACACTGACATTGTACATTGCAGCACTCATTCGATGTATACAGGGAACTACATCTCAGTTGTAGCAAACCATGCGACATATGGGATCATATAAAACCTATCTGTATAGCCTCAATAGCACAGACACTAGAGATGGGGGAAGGAAAAGGCTGGGGAAGATACATCACCGCCGCATGTTATACACCTCTACGGGACATGTGAGGAAATTATGATTTAACCCGGGCTGTGATTGCCTTCAGAGGTTATGTCACACTTTATTTTGATTCCTGATTTTTTTTGCTGATGTAAATTGTATTGTGACACCCATGGTTACTATGCGACTATTGCCCACATCCTTGTTGCCTACCGAAGTCCAAGACAAGATATATTCCTCCCCTGTGTCTCTGCTTGGCTGTCCGACAGCTGGTACTCCCAAATGGCTCTGTAAGAATTGCCACAATGACTGTTCTCAATCACCCTGACTATTCATGATACCTGTATGCCATAGTTGAATATCAATAATATACAATTAAAAAAATTATCTACTAGTAGTGTCTTTATGGTCATATTTTATGTTTTTACCGACTCTACCCTATTTCAGGTGGTGGAAACATATAAGTCTACACTTTTCTGTAACTTTACATGTGGAAATAGTGAACAGCCACAAATAGTAAAGCTACTCAAAGTGTAAGAGTAGTGTTGATTTACCTTGGTGAATAGGCCCTTGTGTTTTCATTACCATAACAGAAGCGTGAATGAGTACTGGGGAATGATGCAGCAAGACCAAATAACCAGCTCACAGCAACAAAGCAAACTAGATAAATCGACATGGATGAACACCCCAAAACACAAACAAGGCCTAATGATATAACAGTACACTGTAGGAACAAATTGTCAGGGAATATGTTTCAAAACCTATGTTCAAAGATGTGCTTGGGGGTGTATGAGAATCCAAGGATGCTCTTGAGCATCAGATCAACAATGTGGCCAATAACCTATACCTTCTATCCACAGACTTTAACAAAATCTCAGAAGGAGTAGGAGTGGTGAAGAAACATCAACTAAAATATTGCAAACATAAATGTAAACAGGCAAACTGAAATGTATCTCAAATCAAATTGTAGAAGACTCTGAAGGTCAATCTAGACTCAATAATATAGGCATTATTGAGGACAATGAATGAGCAGAGGGCTCCAGTGTGGTAGTCCTTGATGAAGAAATGCTCCTAAAGCAGTTACAGGCTAAGGTCCTTTTAAGTGTTAATGTACAGCCCTAAAACTGGGGTAGGTGGGGGAGGTGTTATGAAGCCAACAATTGTATAAACATTCAGCTATGAAGACAGATATGCAACATTACAGACTGCTCATATCCATGGACCCCCTCATGCTGCACAATGCAGGAGTACTCTAATTCCCACATTTTCATCTGTGCATCAACACAACTAAACTGATTTCTCATTCTAATGGGACTTTCTGGTAATTTCTATTGCAACATGAGATATGGGAATGACTGAAGGGGTGCCGATGTATAGGTTGGGTCCATGACAACCATGAACCCAGATAATAGATGTATACAGGTATAACCACAAAATCCTCAAAGGGGCAAAGCTGGCAAAATCCTCAAAGGGGCAAAATTGTGCAAATACATTGGAAGAGCCACTGCCTAGTGGGAAAGACTTTGAGGAGCAAAGATCCAAGCAACAGACTGACTTGAACCAAGGAGTATAGGGGTGTGCAAAATTGGTATAATTATCTTTCTCTTACTTACATGAGGTTACACAGTATTATGCGTAATTATGCAAAGTGAGAAGTCCTTTAGTGCTATAGTTTAGCTCAAAATTTGTCCTTCTGCCAATTTTTGACACAAGTACGCATTTTGCTCCAAAACGTTAGAGCAGAAAGTACAATTGATGGGAACAACTGTCACGACTCACGTGCTGCTTGTGCCTGGAATTTGCAGATCTGGTGGCGTGGAACTTCAATGTTCGACTTTGGCCCAAAAAGGGGCGACTCTTTCTGGTAGCCACGGTGCTGTAGGCAATGGAGACGCCAAGAACAGACCGTGCCCTTCAGAAAATAGCGCCAGAGGGAAAAAAACCCTTAGAAAAAGGGGAAAAACCTCCAAACAGGAAGATTCCTGGAAAAAACAAGAACAAACAAACAGGAATCCAAAAGGAGCAAAAGTCAGGAAACACAGAATGCTGAAATCCAGAACCAAAAGGTGAGGAAATCAGGAGAGAAGACACTAACTGAGCAGAAAGTGTTGCAGCGCAAAGAAAGAAGAAAACACAGCCCTTATATACTAAAAAACAGGAAGTGACCCACAGGAAGTAAAAGGACACCATCTTAGACAGGGAAAAAACACATAGAACAGAATAGAACAGGAACCATAGAGAATAGGGAACAAGGAATGCTGGGAAAGAACAGGAATCTGGGAAGGGGGAAAAGACATAAAGAAAGGCACAACAAAAGACTGTAGAAAAGAAGAAAAAGAAGAAAAAAGGGAAAGAAACGAAAAAACAGGTAAGAGGGGTCATAGACCCCTAGTATAGTGGAAAGCAGAAGGTAGAACGAGGCCCCATGCAAGTCTGGGGCCTCGAAATGCGCAGGAGAGGCTGGGGGCGCGACGCGTCCTAGCAACGCGGTGCGCGGCCCGAGCCGAACGCCCGGCTTGAGTCGAGCTCTCGGCTCGCGCAGCACCGCGCGGCGCGACAGTAGGTCCCCTTCCCGAAGGTCCAGGTTTGAGAGGAAATAAACAGTGAAAGCGTTGAATCAGGAGAGGTGCGTGAACGGAAGATGCATCTTCCCAAGAGCATTCACTGAGCGGATAACCCTTCCAATGAATCAGATACTGAAGGCGTTTGTGAAAAAGACGAGAGTCACAAATTTCCTGTACTTCTTATTCAGGAACATCATCCACGAGTTCAGGAGGTGGACAAGGAAATTGACGTGAGTAAGGGTCAGGCACATAAGGTTTAAGCTGAGAAACATGAAAGACCGGATGAATCTTCCATGTATGAGGTAAGTGAAGACGGACAGTGACAGGATTGACCAACTGAAGAATACGGAAAGGCCCATAGTAACGAGGTGTGAACTTATTTTGAGAAAGACGTGAGGGTAAGAATTTGGAGGAGAGCCAGACTTTATCTTGCGGATGATAGTCTGGATTGGTTGCACGTCTCTTGTCTGCAGCCTTCTTCATATATCTCTTGGTATGTAACAAATTAGATCAAATTAGTCTATGGATTTGGAGAAGGCGTTTGGAGAAATAGGTAATAGCGGGTAGAGGAGAGTTGGATTGTGGAGAAGTAGGAAAAGAGGTAGGATGAAAACCATATGAACAGAAAAAGGGAGTGACCTTGGAGGCACTATGGACTGAGTTATTGTAGGAAAATTCAGCTATAGAGAGGTAAGTGTTCCAGTTACTTTGGGTAGAATTGCAAAAGCATCGAAGATATTGCTCTAGTCCTTGGTTCAGACGCTCGGTCTGGCCGTTGGTCTGAGGATGGAATCCTGAAGACAGGGCTCTATTAATATTTAGTGTTTTACAAAAATGCCTCCAAAATCGGGAAATGTACTGAGGTCCTCTATCAGATATTATGGTATGTGGAAGTCCATGGAGACGGAAGATATGATCAATGAATATTTGACTTAGTTCTTGAGAAGTAGGTAGCCTTTTCAGGGCAGTGAAATGAGCCATCTTCGTGAAAGAATCCACCGTGACCATGATGACCCGGTTTCCTGCTGATGGTGGGAGTGAACACATAAAATCAGTAGAGATGGTATGCTATGGGGCCGGTGGAACAGGCAAAGGCTGTAGTAATCCTGCCGGTCTGGTATGGGGTATCTTGATTTGGGCACATATGGGACAGGCCTGAACGTATCTTTCCACATCCAGCTTCCAGGTAGGCCACCAGAAAAATCGTGAAAGAAGTTCTTGTGTGGCCTTGATGCCTCTATGACCAGCTACAGGTGAATCATGGCACATTTGTAATGCCTTTTCTTGCATCTTGTTAGTAGGGAGGAATATCAGGTTTTGATAATAAAAATATCCTTGTTTCTTATGTATTAATGGTCTTAGTTCTTCTATGTCGTGGTCCGATAGGTTGGCGTATTCCAGTTGTACTTCTTCCAGGAAAGACTGAGCCACTCCAATGATCTTACGGGGTTCCAGAAGATACTGAGATGAGGAAGGAGTACACTCTGGATATCGGCGAGACAGAGCATCAGCCAGAATGTTTTGAGATCCAGGAATATATGTGATGAAAAAATCGTACTGACTGAAGAAAAAGGCCCAGCGGGCCTGACGACTATTCTGGCATACAAAATTTCGTAAACATTGTAGGTTACGGTGGTCTGTCCTCACCTCAAATGGTTCCTTGGAACCCATCAGAAACTGTCTCCACTCAAGGCAGGCTGTTTTCAGAGCCAATAATTCCCTTTGCAGTACAGAATAGTGTTGTTCAGCTGTGGAAAGGATATGAGACAAGTAGAAAACAGGATGTTCAAGACCATCATCCTCTTGTCGTTGGAGTAAGACAGCTCCGATGGCTCTCTCAGAAGCATCAGTTACGACTATAAATTGTTTGGTGGTATCTGGATGTCTCAAGATGGGGGCTTGGGTGAAGGCTCTCTTTAATTCTTAAAAGGCTGCTTCAGCCGCCTCAGTCCAGACAAACCCTTTCTTTAAATTTTCCTTTTTTAAGGTGTGAGTTATGTGGCTAGTCAGTCTGGCAAAGTCTAGAATGAATTGTCGATAGAAGTTTGCTAACCCTAGGAAACATTGTGTTTCTTTTATGGAAGAAGGAGAAGGCCACTCTAGGATAGCTTGTACCTTTTCTTGATCCATAGCTATGCCGGTGGGACTTAAATGATAGCCCAGATATTTGACTTCCGTCATGTCGAACTCACATTTTTCTGGTTTGCAAAATAGTTGATGAGCACGAAGTCTTTGAAGAACTTGTTTCACATGGGAAGAATGGAGTTCAGGATTTCTAGAATAAATAAGAATATCATCTAGGTAGATCACGACTGTCTGATTCAGAAGGTCTGAAAACACTGAGTCCATAAATCTCTGGAAGATGGCGGGGGCGTTGGTGAGACCAAACGGCATAACCCTCTATTCAAAATGGCCAAATGGAGTCCTGAAAGCTGTCTTCCATTCGTCGCCTTCTTTTATGCGTAAAAGGTGGTAAGCTCCTCGTAAATCTAATTTAGTAAAACGTTGAGCCCCTCTGATAGCTTCTAGTATGTCCCTGATGAGATGCAAAGGATAACGATCTTTAATTGTTATTTTATTCAGACCTCGAAAATCCAGGCAAGGACGAAGATCCTTTGTCTTCTTGGGCACAAAAAAGAGAGGAGCCCCAGCCGGAGACGACGATGGAACAATAAGACCACTCTGTATATTTTCGTCCAGATACTCTTTTAGAACTTCCCTTTCGGGAGAGAGTACATCCTCCCAAAAGGAACAATTGTGCCGGGTTCCAATGGAATAGCACAATCATATTCTCGATGTGGAGGTAGCACAGGTTTCGACGTTTTTTGGAAAACATCCTGAAACTCCAAATAGTGGTCTGGGACCCCTTGGACCGTATTAATGGACATACCAGTGGCACCTTCAGTATCTAAGGATCTTTTCGGAGACCAATACTTGTCGGAAGTAAAACAGTTCTCATGACAAAATTGCGAAGACAAAGAAACTGTCCGGGTTACCCAATTTATATACGGGTTATGTCTGATGAACCACGGAATTCCAAGAATGATGGTATGGTTGGGGGACGTGATAAGATCGAAGGAAATGTGTTCTTGATGGTTTCCCACCTGTAGACTTAACATCAGGGTAGTGGTGTCTACAGGACCCGAGGATATCAAGGATCCATCCACGGTGTGTACCTGTTCGGGTACTTCTTTTGCTTGTGTAGGAACTTGGTGAGCAGCAGCCCACGTCTTGTCCATGTATATACCACTAGCACCACAATCTAGTAATGCCATAGTCTTTTCTTGACGACCGTCAGGAAGTTGTAACAGGACAGGAAAAATGAACAAGGCGGTTGTATTGTCATTAAAGGAGCTGATGGAAGGTATAGCTGTAGATCCCGTCCCCTCCCTTCTTACAGAGGACGGGAGGTGGCGTTTCCCGAAGGCCTGGGCGGACGTACAGGACAGGTACGAAGCATGTGACCAGCAGAACCACAGTACAGGCACAACCCTCTCTTGCGTCTGTCTTCTCGTTCACTAGCAGAGAGCGGACCTCGGGTAGTATCCACCTGCATGGGTTCCCCTTCGATGTCTCTAGCAGGAGTGCGAGGTTCCTCGGAACGCTGCAGGCAAGCTCGTGAGCTACTTGGCTGGGAAAACCCTCTACTCCTTTTCTTTTCCGATCTCCGTTCCTGAAGACGATATTCGATGGACAATGCTTGATCCATCAGGCCACGAAGATCTTCCCCTATGGTAGAATGTACTAGTTCATCCTTTATTTCTTCTTTGAGTCCTCTACGAAATAAAGTTACCAGAGTACGTTCCACCCAAGTGGTCTCTGCCGCCAGCTGACGAAAACGAGTTATATATTGCAGGACGTCTTGCGAGCCTTGTTGGATGTCACATAGGGCTTCTTCAGCAGAGGCTTCCAATCCAGGACGGCTAAACATCTGTTTGAAGCGACTCACAAAGGTGGAATAGTCCGACAATACAGGGTCGTTGGAGGACACCATCGGGGTTGCCCAGGCCAAGGCTGGACCGGATAAAGCACTGATAAGATAACCCACCTTGGTCCTGTCGTGGGAGAATTGGGTAGGTCGGAAGGCGAAGTACACTGTTAATGCATCCAGGAACTCGCAAAGCTTGGTTGGTTCACCAGAGAAACAAGGGGTAGAAGCGGAGATAGTTGGAACATCACTGGTGCGGAGAGCCAAAGCCTGTCGTAACGCAGCATTTTCATTGCGTAGTTGTTGCAATTCCTGAGCTTGTTGCTGAATCGTGGTCAAAAGAGATTGTTCCGGATCTGCAGCAGCCGCCACTGAGTCATCCATGGTGTTTGAGGACGTCGGAATGGTTGGGCGCTGCAATCTGTCACGACTCACGTGCTGCTTGCGCCTGGAATTTGCAGATCTGGTGGCGTGGATCTTCAATGTTCGACTTTGGCCCAAAAAGGGGCAACTCTTTCTGGTAGCCACGGTGCTGTAGGCAATGGAGACGCCAAGAACAGACCGTGCCCTTCAGAAAATAGCGCCAGAGGGAAAAAACCCCTTAGAAAAAGGGGAAAAACCTCCAAACAGGAAGATTCCTGGAAAAAACAAGAACAAACAAACAGGAATCCAAAAGGAGCAAAAGTCAGGAAACACAGAATGCTGAAATCCAGAACCAAAAGGTGAGGAAATCAGGAGCGAAGACACTAACTGAGCAGAAAGTGTTGTAGCGCAAAGAAAGAAGAAAACACAGCCCTTATATACTAAAAAACAGGAAGTGACCCACAGGAAGTAAAAGGACACCATCTTAGACAGGGAAACAACACATAGAACAGAATAGAACAGGAACCATAGAGAATAGGGAACAAGGAATGCTGGGAAAGAACAGGAATCTGGGAAGGGGGAAAAGACATAAAGAAAGGCACAACAAAAGACTGCAGAAAAGAAGAAAAAGAAGAAAAAAGGGAAAGAAA
The DNA here is from genome assembly GCF_031143425.1 of Pleurodeles waltl. Classification (NCBI taxonomy): domain Eukaryota; kingdom Metazoa; phylum Chordata; class Amphibia; order Caudata; family Salamandridae; genus Pleurodeles; species Pleurodeles waltl. The sequence goes on along the minus strand of NC_090442.1, from coordinate 805,291,038 downwards.
CGAAAAAACAGGTAAGAGGGGTCATAGACCCCTAGTATAGTGGAAAGCAGAAGGTAGAACGAGGCCCCATGCAAGTCTGGGGCCTCGAAATGCGCAGGAGAGGCTGGGGGCGCGTCGCGTCCTAGCAACGCGGTGCACGGCCCGAGCCGAACGCCCGGCTTGAGTCGAGCTCTCGGCTCGCGCCGCACCGCGCGGCGCGACAACAACAGCCACTTGTATACTGGTTGTTCATGCTATCATTTTGCAGCATGTGATGGTGTTTTTATGCAACATGGCATTGTGGCATAGTTTTAGAAATTTTGCACAACGTGTGATGCAAAATGCCTGAAATGATGCCAGCATAATTTACATTTAGCCTAGATCTACTGGGGTAGCAATCCTAATGCAGAATGTAAACTCCATTGTTATACACCCTACATGAATGGACCAATAGGGATGCCATGTAGCAGTTACAGGTACTTCGTAAGGTGATTTAGTTTGTCATAATCTCAATATAATAAACTCCTCCTCTTTAGGAGACCACTTTGAAGGGTGTCAGTGGCTTACTTCTCTTGGCCTTATATGATGCTTTAGTACCAGGATTTTTTTTAATTTAGTCATAGATTTGCAACAAGCTAGAATCTCAAGAACATACAGTGAGAATAGTAACAAATCAAGGTTGAACTGTTTTGTGTCCTCTTTGGGGTTTGATGACATAAGGTAAGAATCCCATGAAACCCTGTTATGTTACCTCTTTTTTGCACATGCATGCTACTTTTTCTAGACCAGGTTATATATTTTTGCTAATGACACGTGCACACAAATTTAAAGGAATATAATTTTTGGCTGGCCAGGGGATATAAGACAATTCCCCACTTGTGTCATTACTGATGTACTGAGATGTACAATAGTCTGGATGCTGACAAATGTATGCAAGGCAATGAAGAGGCAGAATATTGGTGACACAACAGCAGGTACATTGAGAGAAATGTACACAACACTTGAGAGAGGGCAGGTTCTATCAATGAGTATGAGAAAATACAAAGAAAAAGAAGAGGAAAGCTGGGAATATTGTGGCAAAAACTCTGACTCTAGAAATCAATATGTCCTATTTTCCAATAAAAGAATATATATCTCCTTGCAATGTTGACTGAAAATCAGTATCTGAAAATAACACTGAGTATACCAGTTAAGCAACAAGGCACATTGTTGGCAAAGCTAGCAAAACATGAATGTTCAAGGTGGACACTTGGGGTGAAGGACTTGGACAGGGAGGTGGTCAAAGACCATGGGCAATGAAAAAGAAGTCTGTTGACTATAATAATAGGATATATCATTACAAGATCAAAGAGTAGACTGGAAAACGGTGTGAAGGAACTTCCTACCTTAACATTGGATAGTTTTGCATATTTCTCCTTGTAGTTAGACAACTAAAAAAAGGGAAAACCACTGTTTGGTGAGGGTGTCTGGCTTTTACTATAGATTTTTGTAGTTGTTAGAGGAGAGGGCTGTCTTCCAGTAGACCTTTGCTTTGATAAATTTGTTTCCATACATGAAAAGAGGAAACCTGTAGAGAAGTGTGCCTCCTATAAGACAAAATATTGACTAAGGTCTTAGCCAATTGAATATATATATAAATATTGGCAAACTGGTATACCCTGACCATTCTAAATAGATTCATTTTGCTGATATATACTTACCTGAATATTAAAAAATTATATTGTTACGTGGAATATTTCCCACAGATGGATGAGAGGGTAGTGGTCTTTACTCTAGATGCCAACAAGTCTTTTGACTCCAAACATTGGTGATTCATATTTTTTCATAAAAAATGGGGTACTGCTCAAAATGTCTTTGCTGAATCACACTGTTATATGAAAAACCAAAAGCTAGGATTAAAGTCAACTGCGCACTGTCTTCATACTTCCCTCTAGAAATGAGCATCAGGCAAAGATGTTTTTTATCAAAATAGCTTGATTATTGAACTACTGGTACGCTGGATTAGGAAAGATGCACAGGTCCATGATGTACAATGTGACCAGAGATGGGATGACAGGATATTTCAATAGCATGTGACATTCTCCCATACCTAGCTGATCCACAGACTTACATTGACAGAATCATGGATATCATCAGAATCTATGGACAATTATCAGGATTTAGAAATAGGTGGGCCAACTCACTCATGTTGCTTGTGGGTTTCTTAACAGGAACATATATGCACATTCCAGGCACCTGAATAGGGTTCCAGGTATATAGGAGTATTTATGGTCAAGGGTATGGACAAAGCCCTGAAAGAGTGCCTATTATGGGTGATGACAAACTTCATGGAGGATATGCCTACTTGGTGGATTGGCCTGTACAAGATGATTTTGATTTCCAAATTTACATATCTGACATCTTTATAGGTTATAGCATAGTTCTTTATTGAAATAGTCACGGTGCTCCAGGCTTTGCTGTGGGATGGAGACAACACCTAAATGTGGTTGACAGCTCTATGGAGGGATACACATGACAGTGAAATAGCATTCCCCATGATTGAGATTTTTCCTCTCTGTAGGAACCACTCATATTAATGCTTTGGGACATAGGGATTATTTTAACAGTATAAATGGGTACAACTACTGAGTATATCCCAGAACCAACCAAATCATGGATTAAAGTATGAAAAACTAGTGAGGCACAAGCAAACCCCAAATTAATTTGTGCTCGCACAATGGTAGCTTGGCACAGAGCAGTCAGGCCTAACTTAGAGGCAATGTGTGAAATAGTTGTGCAACACAGCAAACAGTAAACCAGTGAAAACACTACACAACAAGATCTAGAACAAAGTTACAGCAATATATCTGATTTTAATAAACAAAACAAGAACAGAATGACAAAAATACACTTAGTAGAACTGGAGATATTGAATTTTAAAGTTTTTTGTAAAATATTGCCAAAAAGCACAAAGTGCTATTGGGGACAACTGGTCACGCCAGCCAGGACAAAGTCACAAGTTCAGGCTGACCATCACATAACACGGGCCAGCTACAGGGACCCAGCTAGGCCTGCTGAGCAAACATACATACCTTTATTCCTAGTTTGCGGAGCAATGTGTGCATCCCCATCAAGGACAAGTCACGCAGCTGAGGCCATGCGTTAGTTCTAAGATGCAGCAAGGTTGTGGTGCAAGGTTCTGTTGCATCGTCATCTAGGATCCCATTGATGGGGTTTACGATGTGAATAGGGAATGCATTGCGCAGTCAAATCGATGCATCAGTTCTGATGAACAGTGTAGCAGTGAAGGCTCAATGCGGAGTTTCAAGGCTGCCTTCAACAAGAGATGTGAAGAGCTGTCCAGTAAAAGTGTTGTACAGCAGCGGTCCCAAAGGCAATACGTCAGTCCCAAAGTGTGTGATGTGGCGGCGGTGCAAGTCTTTTGTGATGGGTCCAATCCATGCAGCAGCAATGCATCAGTTCTGCTTGAGGATACACTGACCCGTAGAGGAGATGCATTGGTTCTGCTTGATGATGCGTTGCTCAGCATAGGCCATACTTCAGTTCTGCTGGTAGGCACCTCAGACCCACTTCCATGGGTCCAGTACTGGAGTGGCACATCTTGGCAGGGCCAACTCACAGATAGCAGAGTAGGTTCAGGAGCAGGGTTGTTGAAAATCTGTTATGTCCCTGAAACTGCAGATCAGGAGGCCAAATAGCTAGCCTTTGTAGTCAAGAGCTTCAAGAGGGATGCAGGTCCAGTCCTTCTCACCCAAGGAAAAGGTCAGCAGGTCAGCAAGGCAGGAGTCCAGCAGAGCACGGTCTAGCAGAGTGATGGTCCTTCAGCAGCACAGCAGTCTTCTTTCTGGCAGAGTAGCCACAGATCCAGAAGTGTACTGAAGTGGTGGTGTCTGGGGTCCAGTATTTAAACCCAGTGGTGTCTTTGAAGTGGGGGAAATTTCTAAAGACATCCTTTGAAGTGCACTGATGTCCTGCCCTTTCCGCTCTGGCTTTAGACTAACTTAGGGGGGCATGCAGCCATTTGTGTAGGGACAGGACACAACCTGAAGAGGTATAAGTGAGGCTGTATACAACCTCACTTGCCCCACTGCATCACTGCCATCCTGCCAGTTATGGCCCATTGAGATACACCTAAGCTCCCTTTGTGTGTGGCTGTCTTGGAGGAATACACAAAGCCCAACTGCCAACTACACCTAGTCATGTGACCAGAGACAGGCTGCTGGCAAGAAAGAAATGGCTAAGGCTGAAAAAGGCCAACTTTCTAAAAGTGCAATTTTCATAATCTCTTACCATTTGAAAATTACCCTTATAAAATGTGCTAAATCAACTCCAATGTTATCCTTTAGGAGAAATAGGCCTTGCTCTAGTGAAAAACTATTTTAACTGTTTTTTCATTGCCAGTATATGTAAAATATGTAAGTACAGGTCCTAATTTTTAAATACACTTGACCCTGCACTCTGGGCTGTCCAGGGCCTACCTGAGGGGTGTTTTACATGTATTAAAAAGGAAGGTTTGGGTCTTCGAGGTTGAAATGGCAGTTTAAATCTGCACCCACAGGTCTGCAATGGCAGGCCTGAGGCATGTTTAAAAAGCTACTTAAGTGTGTGGCATAATCAGTGCTGCAGGCCCACTAGTCGAATTGAGGGGCATATTTATATTCTGTTTGTGCCAAATTTGCGTATTTTTTTAATGCAAATTCCGTGCAAACCTAACTCCATATTTATATTTTGATGCTAGATACGTCAAGAGTCAAAATACTGGAGTTTGCACCATTTTTAGGATGCGTGAACCTACAATGTGTCAATGAGATGCAAGTTCGGTGTTCCCATCTAAAAAATGGTGCTATCCCCATAACCCCATAATTATTCCAGTGTTAAAATGATGCACAAGTGGGAGGAGGGGCTAAATAATGCTGCAAAGCTTGCTTTCCACCATTATTTAATGCCTAAGTCAGACCATGCATTGGGGGACCTGTGCACCCATATCCATGACTAAACACCATGGAATGGGCCCACAGGTGCCCCCCCTAAGCCCCAGGAACACCCCCACCCCAACCAGAGGTAACACCGGAGGATGGGGCGCCCCATCCCAGGTAAGTATTGGTAAGTATTTTTTAACTTTTTTTAAAAGTGCCATCGGGAGCCCTAACTCGGGGCCCCCTGCATGGCACAGGATGCAATGGCCATGCCCAGGTGACACTTGTCCCTGTGGTGGCCATTGAGGTGGTGGGTATGACTCCTGTCTTTCCTAAGGCAGGAGTCAAGTTTTTGGTGGTTGTGCGCCAGGAAATGGCGCTAGCCTGGTTAGAGGCATTTATTTGCCTCTAACCAGGCTAGCGTCAATTTTTGACGCACAACACTCTCCTTCCCTACAGCCATCCCCACCCGGCTAGCGTCTTTTTTGAAGAAGCTAGCCCAAGTTTAGCACCAGCTTGCACCATTCCTTTATTATGGCAGCTGGCTGGTGCTGTGGAATGGCGCAAGCGGGCGCTATACTTTTTGCTGCAAAACTGCGTTAGCGCATTTTTGCGACAAAAAGTATAAATTAGGCCCTTAATTTGCAGATCCTGGGCACATGTCGTAAGTAAATTTAATATGTCAGTTGTGGATAAGCCAATATTACCATGTTTAGAGGAGAGAGCACAAGCACTTTAGCACTGGTTAGCAGGAGTAAAATGCGCAGAATCATAATACCAGAAAAAACAAGGTCAGAAAAATGGAGGAGGAATTCAGATAATTGGGGGAAGACCACCCTAAGGCTGTCAGGGGAAACACATGTTCTCCCCTCATCTGCACGAGTCATCCGAGGGGCCTGTCGTCTGTCTGATCCCAGAAGTGAGTCCCAAACAGGTATAGTTGCAATTTCTTCAAGGCCCAGACCACAGCAAAAGCTTCTCTTTCAATTGCACTCTACCTCTGTTCCTGTGGAAGTAACCTCCTGCTTAAGAAGGCTACCGGTTGGTCTAGGCCCTCCTCATTTACCTGAGCTAAGACTGCGCCTACGCCATGCTTCAAAGTGTCTGTCTGCACTATGAACTCCTTAGAGAAGTCAGGAGCCTTGAGTACGGGTGCGGTAGACATGGCCTCCTTAAGGATAACAAAGGCTTTCTGGCAGGCATCTATCCAGATCACCTGTCTGGGCTGCTTCTTCGAAGTCATCTCTGTTAAACGTGCAACAATGGTGCCATAACCCTTAACAAATCTCCTACAGTATCCTGCAAAGTCAAAGGAAAGCCCTCACTTCTGTCTGGGTTTTTTGTCAGTTGCTAGACGAAGATGATCTCAGTCCTGGCTTGGAGGGGCTGCATCTTGCCCCTCCCAACCATATGGCCCAGACAAATAACACAACCCTGCTCTATCTGGCACTTACTGGCCTTGATAGTCAGACCAGCCTGCTGCAGGGCCTGAACCATCTCCTAGAGGTGGTACAGTTGTTCATCCCAGCTGGAGCTGTAGGTGGTGATGCCGCCCAGATGGATGGCATAGAATGACTCCTTTCCAGTCAGGCCCTTGCTGACCAAACTCTGAAAAGTGGCAGAGGCATTCTCCAATCCAAAGGGCATCACTCATAACTGGACATGGCCATCTGAAGTTGACAATGCAGACCTCTCCTTTGCCCCATCAGCCAGAGCGATCTGCCAGTACATTTGTGTCAAATCAAAAATACTGAGGAATTTGGCAGCACCCAGCCTGTCTATGAGCTCCTCATCTCAGGGGCTGGGGTGTGCATCAGTCCTTGTGATGGGACTGAGGCCAAGGTAATCCATATAGAACCTAAGTTCCAGAGTGGCTCCCGTTGGGGCAGCCTTGGGTACAAGCACCAGAAGACTGGCCCAGGGACCTTGAGAGGGCTTAATTACCCCTAACACCAGCATCTTGGAGACATCCCCCTTGATACTGGCCCTTACCTTCTCTGACAACATGTACATTTTATTTTTAACAGATGGGATGTCTGCAGTATGAATGTCAGCAACACACAGGTGTGTGAGTCCAAGGGACGCTAACTGCCCCAGCAACAGGAGGCAGTCGCTCTGCTGTTCTGGAGTTAGTGTGGGAGAGAAGTTGATGCCCTCCACTGTCCCACCATGTTCCTGGGCAGACAGGAGGTCAGGGAGAGGCTCGCTCTCCTCTTCCACTCCATTGTCTGTCACCAGGAGCATGCTCATTTCAGACCTCTCGAAGTGTGGTTTGAGGCAGTTTACATGGATCACCCTTATGGGTTTCCTTGGAGTCTAGAGGGCTACCAGGTAGGTAGATTTTCCCTTTCTCTCCTTCACCTCATATCACCCTGGGTGGGCTCCACAGGCTCCATGATCCACACTTTCTGCCAAGGTTGAAACTCCAGAAGAGTGGCCTTCTGGTCATACCAGAGCTTCATGACTTCTTGAGTGGCCTCAAGGTTACTTTTTGCCTTTTTCCAGAAGCAGTGTATCTGGCTTCAGAGGGCCAGCATGAAGCTAACCACATCCTGAGGAGGTTTCATGGTAGCTTGCCCCCACCCCGCCATCGCAAGGCTTAGCAGTCCCCTAACAGGGTTTCTGTAGAAGAGATTGAAGGGACTGAACCCTACTCATTTCTGTGGCACCTTCCGATAGGCTAAAAGAGGGCATGGAAGAGGATATCCCACTTATGCCTCATGGCTCGGGCCGGTCCATTATCATGCCTTTCATGGTCTTGCTGAGTCTCTCTACAAGACCATTGGTATGGGGTGATAGGGTGTGGTGAACTTATAGGTTATCCCACATGGACTTCATGTATGCTGACATGAAGTTAGTGCCTTGGTAAGACACTACCTCTTTGGGGCACCTCACATGGGTAAAAATCCCCACCAGATCTCTGGCCACCAGAGGTGCAGTCACTGACCTCAGAGGGATGGCCTTTGGGTAACGGGTGGCGTGGTCCTCTAAGACCAGGACAAATCTGTTGCCTAAGGCTGTCTTGGGGTCAAAGGGTCCAATAAGGTTGAAGCCTACACTTTCAAAGGGACCGCAAATGACAGGTAACGGTTTCAGGGATGCTTGTGCTTTCTCGCTGACTTCTCACTGGCTTGGCAGGTGGGACAGGACCTACAGAATGTATTTAAGGCTTTCCTCATCCAGGGCCAATAGAAGCAGGCAATAAGCCTGGCACAAGTCTTGAATTTCCCTCTAAATGTCCTGTCAGGGGTATGTCATGAGCCAAACCCAGAAGAAACGTCCAGTAACAAAGGGGGACCATCAGCACACAGCTGCCCAGGATCCGGTAACCCAATGCTCACTATTTAGGAGATCATTCTTCCACTGGATCAGATGATCCCCATAGGCTTTACCTGCTGCCTGGGCATCAGATTGCTGCCTTTAGCCCTCCAGAGCTCAGCACTCTTTCGGCATCTTGCCCTGGTGGGCCCAACCTCAACTTGCCAACCAGCACGCCCAGGCAGGTCACCCTGAATGGCAATGTCCTCCCTGGTTGGCTCGGGGGCACCCTCCTCAGGTGTCATATAAACATTAATTGTAGACATTTCCAGGGCTGGTTTACCATGCCTCTTTCCCCTCTCTTTCTTGAAAGCTGTCTAGGACATTGTTCCAGGTTCCAGACACCCTTGACTCCCTTCCCAGGCAGCCACGGACAGTCTGGTCATACAGGCCCACTCAGGCAATACCAACATTTCCAAGTGTAACCTGAGCTCTCCCTCCCTCCATGTAGGGTGCTCCTGGGCATTGCCCAACAGACAATCTAAAGGTATGTCAGGGCTCACAGCTACATTTAGAGAACCTGAGACCCCCCTACTCAAAGGGAACCAGAGCCACTAGTAGATAGCTTTCACAATTGTGGGTGACTACTATGTGGTGGAATGTGTTAGGAAGGACCTGCCCTGAAGATACCAGCTGACACTTCGACATAGTCATGCTGGCTCCTGAGTCTCTCGGAGCCACAACCTGTTGCCCACTGATAGTGACCCATTGCCTGTACTTAGAAGTATTGGCAGGCATTTAAGCTTTTGCCACCATCTCCTTATCCTCCGGGGAAACTAGGATCACCTCAGTCTGCTCCCCAAAGGTACATGGGACAACTTCCTCCCCTGAGAGCTACACTTGACAACCCAGATGTCTGCCCACTGGTGGGGGGCTTTGCCCTCTTGGGACATTTGGAGTTGCCTTGGAGTGTTCATACCTGTATCACTTCGTACATTGGGGTACAAACCTTTCTGACTGCTTGTATAAGAACCCCTCTTTTTTTATGCTCAAACTGAGACTGGTTACCACTACTCTCTAGGGAATTATTTTGGGGGCCATTAGAGAACTCCTTATTTTCAGGTTTTTCTCCCCCCTCTTTCTTCTAATGGGAACCCTGTCCACCCTTGTGGTAGTCTACCCCAGATACCTTTTTGGACACTCTGGTACTGGTCCAGAGCTCGGCCTCCTCCCTGGGGTCAATCAGCTTACCATCAACTAGATGCTGGCACAATTCTGCAAAGCAAACACTGAGAATGTGCTCTCTCATGATCAGATTGTACAACCCAATGTAATCAGAAACTTTGCTGCCCTGCATCCATCCATTCAGTGCCTTGTTAGAATCCATTCTAATCCAGATGGATTTGTAGAGCGCGGCTAATCACCCGAAAGGGTATCCAGGGTATCCAATAGGGTTTCCAGGTGCTGAAATTAATGTAATAATCCACAAAATCTTGGCTGTCCCTGAACCTTTGGTGATACTTTTCAGGGGTCAGGCTAAATTTAGCAGGTAAAATGGCTTTCATTGGCTTGTACCTGGTTTGATCCCCAACCTCTAGAGAAAGAAGTTTGACCTGTCCCACAGAGGGCATGTGTTTCCACAAACCACTCCCAGTGCTCTTCTGGGGCCTTGTGAACTAACCTTAGGGATACCTCATAAGCAGAAAACCATTTGTCAATGTTGTCTCCCACCAAATAACTGGGCACCAATTCCTTAGATAAGCAAACTCCTTTGTCTTCTTCAGACACTGTGGGTATGCTTCCACTATCACTGCTGGAACCTGCCTGTCTGGCTTCTATGTTCAGCTCCTTCAGACTTAGTTTGTGAGCCAGTAACACACTTCTCTCTTCCAATGCCCTTTTAGCCTTTGTCTCCTCCATGGCCAGTTTCCTTTCCTACATTTGTAGCTGGGCCACCTGAAGTTTGATCTCCCTCTACTCCCTTTTTTCTGCCAGTTCCTCTGGGGTTAGGCCCTGAGAAGAGACACTGCTCTCTGCCCTGGCAGTGGACTCCATTCCAGGGGTCAAGTCAACCCCTTCCAATGCAGGTGGCTCTTCAGAAGGTTCCTCCTCAGGCCTTACCATACCACCATCCTCTCCTATGGGTTAAACCAATGTTGAGTGGGCTTCTGTCCAGGCACTCCGCACCTTTTGCAATTACACCTTCCTGGTATTGCTCTTGGCAGGAAGTCCAAACTCCTTGCAGAAATGCAGCTAGGACAAAGTGTAGACCTCTATGTTAGCCCGTTCAAAGTCCATTCTTGCAGGTGTAGTTTCAGACACAAGAGTCAAAGTCAGTGAGTCAGACAAATGATTTGGAAAATCAAAAAGGCCAGTCAGGGAGAATTTAATCATGACTTGGCCTTTGATATGATATGGCAGTGTGCACCAATCTCTGTATGGCACTGGACAAGTTCTAACCCTCCCCACTAATCACCAGTGTAAGAAATTGGGTTGGTGGCTAACTGAGGTGTGAACCCTGGTCAAACAGCAATCACAATCCTTGTCAGGATAAGGAACAAGCAAACCCCAAATTAACCTGTGCTCACCCTCTGGTAGCTTGGGACAGAGCAGTCAGAATTAACTAAGAGACAATGTGTAAAGTATATGTGCAACACTTCAATCTGTAAAACAGTGAAAACACCACACTAAAAGATCTCATACCAGGTTTAAAAAATAAATCTAACTTTAATAGATAACACAAGACCAAAACCTCCAAGATCCAATTAGTGGAACTGAAGTTATTGAATTTCAAACTTTTCAGTAAAAATAGTGCCAAAAAGCACAAAGCTCTATTGGGGATATGTGGCCGCACCAAGCTGGGACAAAGTCACAAGTTTGGGCTGACAGCTATGGAGCATGGGTCTTCTGTGTACACTGCCCATTACTCAACAACCTCATAGTTTTGAAAAATGAATTCCTCTTTAACTTCCTGCTACCATTTAGCTGCTACCATTTAGCTTTTATCTGGACCCCCAGTATGGAAACAATCAATTAAAATACAGTTTGTTAACAAGGCAATTTTATTAGAGGCAATAAAAAAGAGTTTTCAGTAGTTTGAATTATTTATTAAATGAATTAGCATAGTCTTTCATAATCAAGGTAAAACGTTACAGAAACACGCAGAAAGTGTGTTCTGAATCCGTCCCCACTCTGATCATCTGTCATCAAAATGCATGAAAGTTGTAATAGTCCTGACTCATAGTCTGGGAAAACTTTGCAGAAAGGTTAAAAAGTATTTAATCTTGTACACTACTACCAGTTCCCAAGTTTATTGGTTCTATGCGCCTAAAGCTAGCACCCTACTCTGCAACAGTTTAGCAGACTCTCATTCTCAGTACGTCTTCATCTAGTCTGCAGCGGAATGAATAGCTCTACTTGTACCTAATAACTCTGAAGCCAGATGGCTCTCACAATGTTTTACTCTACTCAGACATGCCCTCCTTAGCTAGTACGGTCTGCTCTGCTCAATCACTCTGGAGAGTGGTTTCAGTCATTTCATGGCTCAGTTGCTCTCTGGTCATCTATGACTGTCAGCTCTGACAGCAGCATAGAAGCCCTCCTGTAACAGCCTCAGCTTCTCAGTCTCCCTGTCTCTGCCCACTTCCCTGCCCCCTACTCTTTCCCTAGGACCCCTGTATAGCAATTCATTTATGACATTTGTTAATAATTGTATACATGATCTTGAAAAATTGGTAGTGTACGATAGCAGAGATCTCAACAGGAATCTGGATTTGGCAACATAATTTCCCGTTCCCAAGCATCTTTTCAGTTCTACAAGAACAATGTTATATTTTCATAAGTATAACACCAACTCAATTCCTACAATTAACATTGGGCCTAATTATGAGTTCAGTGGTCTCATGACCACCATGTTGGCGGTGGCAGTCATACCACCATGGCGGTATTCCCAACAGAATACAGCCAATCCACTGCTGAACTACACGTCTTCCTGCTGCTCCTGCTCGCACAACGACTCAGGAACCAGCGACAACGGTGACACCAGGTACCATGAGCACACAGAGTTACCTGTCACTGTTGCAAAATGTCAATGTCCCTACACACACATAACATACTCATCAGGAACAGGTGTTGAGGGTGACACACGTAACCTCACATTAACATGCGTACTCACAAACAGCCACATACACAGCCGTATATACATAATACACACATCACAGCTATCACACACAGACACACACCAACCCCCAGATACACATTAACGGCACAGTCACACAACAACACACAACACTACCAAATGACACTTCTACACCACAACTGCAACACCTCAAAAGCACTGTTTAGCATCCAAAATGCACACCTCCATTTGACAAATCATACATACAATGCAACGTAACAACACCAGAGAACAAGCACAAACCTTCACACATCCATATAACGAGGCATACGTCATTCCCCGCAAGCACCCATCACAACGGATCTGACATACTAATCAACACACACTCATGTACACAGTACAACCAAACAAAGGCACACAACACTGGAAATACCCCGTCAACACAACCAAACACACAAGACCGTCACAAATACATGTCCCAAACTTAAAGATGACTATCACACAATACACACCCATCACTGCAGGACAAATACAATGCACACACCCACACATGCTGCCCATACACAACTGGTAGCACAACCACCACACATAAAAAACGTATTCACACACAAACAAAAGCAGCCAAGACCAAAACAGCCCTAAGAGAAGTAAAGGCAAGGCAAAGAGGTAAACTTCAAACCAACAACGGGTTGGCCCAGATATATATAAATAACTAAGTAAATAAATGTATAGACAGAAATATGTACAAAGAGTAAGACCATAGGCCAGTCCAAACATATATGTTCAACATGCACAGATGGCACTTCCAAGTGCCTCAACTTGACTCCTGACTGCCATGTAACCTCCACAGGTATGACATCAAGGGAACAGGCAGTCCCCTTAGCGATTGTGGGGACAGAGTGGGGGTTTTGGGCTTAGGTTTCAGAGGAGGATCTTTGGGCTTGAGAGGTGGGGCTTAAGTCAAGGCTTGGGGAGGGCTGGGAACTCTTGGGAGGGGACGACTTCTTGGCAGGGGGAGAGGCATGGGTACTTGCAGGAGGGCAGGGGAGGTCTTTGAGGTGGAAGGACTGAACTTTGGGAGGGACACAGAGCATTTGGAGGTCACAAGGAGTGGGAGAGGAGTTGGGAAAAGGCACAACTCCAAGAGGAAAAACTTCTTAGACACATGGGTACAGTCACGGCAAGAGGGTTTGGGAGTGGAGGGAGAAGGAGTGGTTGCAAGATGTGTTTTGGTGGATATCTTGAGTGCATGTGTATGCAAGGCATGTTTGTGGGTGCTGTGTGTCTGTTGGGTGGGTGAGTGTGGCCGTTTATGTGTCTTGGGAGGAGAGGGCTGGAGGTAAAAGGACATGCCATGCTGGATGGGTGACTATCTGTTGTGGTGGTGACTGCAGGCATAATGGATGTGCAGCATGTAGGCATTTCTGTAGTTGTGGTAGCTACAGATGTGGTGACTGGGGTAGATGTCTGAGGGTCTGCTATTGTGCTGTCTGTGGGTAGGATAGGAGTTGTGGCCGGATCAGTGAATGTTGGTGTGGTGTCTGTAGGTGTGTCCGGTGTTGTGCCTTTGATGCTGGGAGTGGTGGGGGAGTCAGTGCAGGTAGTGACTGTTGGTGTGTTTGCAGGTGGGTGTTGTTTGTGTGCATGCCAGTGGTGGGTCTTGTGGTGCTTGTGTTTGTCAGCCGTACCCTTGGATGCTGAGGTGGATGCATGCTTGTCTGTTTGTGTGCTTTGGCTGGGTTGGGAAGAGGGATTTGGGATTGGGAAGAGGAAGGTGGAGGGGGGACGGAAGACAAAGGGTGACTGACTGCCATCATTGTGGAGACCAGAGCCTGAAAGGATCTCTGTGGGCCTGTCAGTGCACTGTGAATGCCCTCAAGGAACACATTACTCTGCTGGTCTTGAGTTGCCAGTCCCTGGATGGCATTCACGATGGTCGACTGACCCACAGAGATTAACTTCAGGAGGTCAGTAGCCACCTCACTGAGGGCAGCAGGGCTGATAGGGGCAGAGGTGTCTACAGTGAAGGAGACACCCACCTTCCTGGGTGAGCCAGCACTGACAACTGGGTGGGGAGCTACAGGGAGGGCATTGGTAGTAAGGGGGGTGGTGGTCAAAGATGGTGATGTGGTGGTCCCAGGTGGGTCCGCCACCGCCAGGGTGTGTCCACTGGAAGAGGATTCTGACAATGATGATGATGATCCTGTCACCTCCGTGGCTCTCTCCTCGCCCTCCGGGCCACTAAGTCCCTTGTCTGTGGTATCAGCACAGTCTCCTTCAGCTGCCGATGAGATGCACACAAATAAAGAGAGAGGGAGGGAGGGGTAGAGAGGGAGAGAGAGGGTCATCACAATCTACACATACACACATTACAACATGCACAACTGTTGGTATACATCTCCTAGCTAGGCAACCCAAATAGAAAACCACAAATCCTACATCTTGTCCTAACATGTAACTTCTATCCACCCATTTATGTCATCTTTCTCACTGACATCTTAATCCATGTAAGGTAGCACAACTGGAGCATTCCATCAAACGACCTGTAAAGCTATGTCAGCATATTCATCATGCCCTGGCTAAAGCTGAAAATCTGTCCTAATCCTGGTCATAACTCTCCATACTCCTATCACTTTTAGGAAAAGCAGTTGACTGATCACACCCTATCATGCATGTTCCGTTTCAACACCTGACCAGTCCAAGTCCATTTTAAGTCATGTCCCATGGAAGTAAAGACAACTCTAGTCACAGACCACACTGCACCTGACATACCAATCACATGCCTAGCTGAACCCTCTGTACATATATGCCAAAATGGATACAATCTCTGATGAAGACACAACTTGTGGCAGTCCCATACAGGTGCCATCTGATATTTAGAATCCTTGTCTGGAGAACAGCCATGTTACTATATGTGCCAAACCCCAGAGGAATATCTGCTGTCACTACACACAGATACACCACATCACATCATATGTGCATGTACAGCTACAGTGGCCTACATAACACACATGAGACATCCACTGACAATCACAGAGAGCAGTGTAAGAACAATTAAATAAACACCAGCCAACTAAATCATAATAGGGCATATAACATTCCACCTGACATGCACATACAGTTCCACAACATGACAACATGAGGAAACCAACATCACTCACACCATTTCTGACATGTGATCACCTATACCTGTACCTGAGTCCAGACAACACACATATCAAACTGAAAAGACATGTACACATGGACCTACATGACTGCCATTGCACTGACAACACATCCCACAACAACACCATCTGTATGAGAAATAGTTGGGGGGCGTGGCCTGGGACCAATGGAGCTACACGCGTAGTGCGGCGCTCTTGGACCACAATCCAGGCCCGAAGCTTAAATCCTGTCATAATAACGACCGGAGGTCTTAAAAATTGAAGAGAAGTTATCGGAGAATATACAGCACGAGTAGAGACCGCGGTGATCAACTTTGGGGCAGAGTTTACCTGGAAAACTCCCCCCGACAACTTCGCAGCTGCCGCGACCCAAAATGGCGGCCGCGTCAGAGCAGTGAACCCGTTGCAACTGCGGCCTGCGGCTGAGAGGATACAAAGGTCCCGTGGAGGTGAGGACCCCCACACCATTCATTGAAGGGCACAAGGGGTTCAGACACCTTAGCCACCAACGGCGAGAGCAACAGTACGAAGCGGAACATCAGCGAATGCGGCGTAGTAAGGCGCCCTCGGGCCACAATCCAGGCCCGTAGCTTAAATCCTGCCATACTAACGACCGGAGGTCTTAAAAATTGAAGAGAAGCGATCGGAGAATATACAGCACAAGTAGGAACCGCGGCGCCCCACCCTGGGGCAGAGATCGCCCGGAAAACTCCCCCCAACAACTTCGCGACTGCCGCGGCCCAAAATGGCGGCCGCGACAGGGCAGTGAACTCGCCGCAACCGCGGCCCTTGGCGGAGAGGACGCATAGGTCCCGGGGAGGTGAGGACCCTCGCACCATCCATCGAAGGACACAAGGGGCTCAGACACTTTCGCCACCAAGGGCGAGAGCAACAGTACGAAGCGGAACATCAGCGAATGCGGCGTAACACGCGCCCTTGGGCCACAATCCAAACCCGAAGCTTAAATCCTGCCATAATAATGACCGGAGGTCTTAAAAATTGAAGAGAAGCGATCGGAGAATATACAGCACAAGTAGGAACCGCGGCGCTCCACTTTGAGGTAGAGATCGCCCGAAAAACTCCCCCTGACAACTTCGCGGCTGCCGCGACACAAAATGGCGACCGCGACAGAGCAGTGAACCCGTTACAACCGCGGCCCTCGGCTGAGAGGATACGAAGGTCCCGCGGAGGTGAGGACCTCCACACCATCCATTGAGGGGCGCAAGGGGCTCAAACACCTTCGCCACCAACGGCGAGCGCAACAACACGAAGCGGAACATCATTGAATTCAGAGGGAATAGAGAGGAGCAGATAAGGAACGAAGTGCCGGGGACATCGAATGAGAGAGAGACAGCTCCGGTGAGTAGGAATTCCAGCTGCCGAAAGACCAGGGAAAACGCAGAAACCACCTCCTGAGACAGGAACTAATACTGGCACATTGAGAGGAATCGGAGACCGCGGTCTCGCACTGGAAAGGGAGCCCATGTACTCCGGCACAGAACTTCCCCCTGTTATCAGAACAGTATGAAATGCCGACCACCAACGCGGGCATAATTATGAGAGAACTCCCTCATGGTCAAACAGCTCAAAACTGTGAACTTCTAATAGCACTCGCCACGTGAGAGCACCGGGACAGAGACAGACGACATACGGGCTGGACGTTGCTGACGAACGATACCACCTTCCACTAATACGAACGGCCTTCGCCAACCTGAGACCTATTACAATGGTAAAACCCAAAAAACACGACAAATCAACAGCGGAGGACTCCTCGCACACTGAGAATCCACCCCCAATGCCCGCCAGAGAATCGCAAGCAGGACACGAACAACAAGAAACTACTCTGGATACTGTGCTGCTGGCCATTAAAGATTCCCGAGAAGCGCTTGAGCGTAAAATCGTTAACCTCACCGCAGAACTTTCCCTCTTGCTAGACGACCACCGTAAATTAAAAGAAACTGTGAGTTTGCACGAGACTACGCTGACAGGGGTATTAGCGGCACACAAAGACTCATCCTCAGAAATCAAAGAACTGACCACCCAGCTGAAAACATTGGAGGCAAGGGCAGAGGATGCCGAAAACCGAGCCCGACGGAACAACATCAGATTGGTGGGGGTTCCGGAGGGGGCGGAGACCACCGCAGCTAATACAGAAATATTTCTGGAACAGTGGCTTGGAGACACGATAGCATCAGAGGGCTTTTCACCATTTTTTGCGGTGGAACGAGTCCACAGGATCCCTGGCGGACCACCCCCACCGGGAGTCAGGCCACGGCCAATAATCGCTAGATTACTCCACCACAAAGATAGAGACTACGTACTGTCACAATCCCGCCAGCAAGGAGAGATTCAATTGGATGGCCAAAAGATCATGATATTCCCAGACTTTACGAGAGAAACACAGGCACAAAGGGCATCCTACATCACAGTAAAACGAGCCATGCGTGAGCATGGTAGAAAATATGCCATGTTCTTTCCGGCAAAACTCCGAGTGGAATACGATAACAGGACCCATTTTTTTCTCACACCTCAGCTGGCGATGGAATGGCTCGAATCGCTGAACATCCACTGCAGAGCAACCCGCGACCGAACATTCCAAAACCCCGGTGCGGCGAGAGACCTTTGATCCACACTTGGCGTCTGAGAGCAGAGTCACTTGAAGACGAGGCTTTTAGAGCCCATCTGGGCACGCAGATCACGGAATTCTTCGAGAACAATGCTGAAACTGCTTCGTCCAGATCTGTTGAATGGGAACCCTTTAAATCAGTGATCAGGGGATATTGTATTAGCACAACTGTGGGAGTACGGAAGGTGCTAGAGATAGAACTAGGCGATCTCAAGAACTCCCTTAGAGATCTCGAACGTAAGCACCCAACACAACCCGACCTCTCAACACAACTAGTAGAGACAAGGACTACAATAATAGAAACTAACACTAGATTGTCTTGTTTCGATTACAAGCAATTCTTGCAGAAGCAACATACAGAGGGCGACAGAGCAGGTGCCCTACTGGCCTGGCTGGCCAAACCGCCCCAACATCAAACCATAGTGGTGGAGTTAGAGACCACCCCGGGTATTAAGGTATATGGACAGAAGGAGATCAATGCCACCTTTCTTAAATATTATTCAGAGCTATATGCCCCTCCCACCGAAGTACTCAGCGACACTCAATTACAAGATCTGGGGAACCTCAACCTCCCGGCATTGAAAGGGGAAGATAGAATAGCCCTGGCGACTCCCATATCGCTTACAGAAATAAAGACTGCAATCCAGAGTATGGCAAGGGGCAAGGTACCAGGAGCAGATGGTCTCCCCTTGGAGTTCTATCTTACATATCAGGATACATTAACCTCCCAGCTCCGCATCTTATATGCGGAGGCATGGAATAACAACAGCTTGCCTCCTTCCACTACAGAAGCCATAATGATTCCCCTTCTGAAACCCACCAAACCCCCCACAGAAGTTCGATCATACCGCCCACTATCAATGTTGAACTTAGATTATAAAATACTAAGCAGGGTACTAGCTAACAGACTTCTACCATACATGTCCTCATTAATCCATCAGGACCAATCGGGATTCATCCCAAAGCGAAGCACTGCCCAAAATATCCGTCGATTGATTTCACTCCTTCATGCCTTGCCCTCTGACGCAACTAGAGCAATAATCATCTCGATAGATGTCGAGAAAGCTTTTGATAGCCTACGATGGGACTACCTAGAATGAGTGATGCTGCAGCTAGGACCAGGAGAAGGGTTTGTCAGGTGGACGAGGCTTCTCTATACAAACCCCACAGCGAGAGTACGCACTGGCCGTACAATATCCCCCTCCTTTGCCATAGGTAGGGGTACAAGACAGGGCTGCCCGCTATCACCTTTGCTCTTTGCGTTGGCAGTTGACCCGCTCGCCCAATCAGCTAGGTCCCAGAGGTTCTACGACGGCATTACAATCAATGCTTGGACACATCATATTGCTCTCTATGCGGATGACATGTTACTCTTCCTCCGGAACGCAGAGGCCGATCTACCAGGAGCAATGACAATGTTAGACAACTTTGGGGCTGCATCTGGGCTCCGGATAAACTGGGGGAAGTCGTCCATTTTTCCAGCTACTAGGGGTATCGAAGAACCGATAGACAACTGGGGTCTCCCGTGGTCCCCATCCACATTCAAATACTTAGGGGTTAATATCTATCACTCCGCTGAGGATTTACTGGAAGGGAACATTCAGAGCACGATTAGGAGTATCAAAAACAGCATGGTATTCTGGCAGACACTTCCACTAGGGAGAGTTGCACTGAATAAGATGATAGTATTACCTAGAGTGTTATATTCCTTCGCAACCATCCCACTCATTATACAGAGGGAGGTATTTAAAACAAGTTTGTCCTTGATTACAGGATTTATATGGGGAACCAACAGACAAAGGATAGCATTGCGCACCCTCCAGAGAACAACAGCAGAGGGTGGTTTGGCTGTTCCTGACTTTGAATTATACTATTGGGCGAGCCAACTCCAATGGCTGGCGCGATTCGTCAGAGCACCCCCAGTGGGGGAAGCACTGAGAGCCCCTCTCCACTGTTCCCTAGATAGAATTCTGGGCATTCTACTAAACCCCAAGAAACAGAATAAACCGCTTCCGATAGAATGGGAAGCATTGCGTCACTGCTGGGAGCAATATCTAAAACACATACCAGAACACCATACTCGCCAGAGGCCCCCCTGATCTGTATAGGAACCGTCGCAGGAAATCAGGTGATAAGGGGTATTACTCAACTCATGGCACTTCAGATCGACACCATAGGGGCTCTATATAATAATGGGAAACTATGCTCTTATGCAGAACTGCAGGAAAGGTTCCAGCTACCACCAGGGCTGTTCCTAACCTTTAACGCAATTACCAGAACTCTTCGTAGACAATGGGGCACAGGACTAGAAGAACCCCCCAGACATACTATCTGTGACCAAATATGCACTATAGGAGACCAAGGGAGGTTGATATCAGGGATATATACATCTCTACTAACCAGCATATGTCTTCCCTTAAATAAACTTAAGTCCAAATGGCAGGGGGAACTAGATGTTACAATAGATGACACACCGTGGACCAGAATAACCTCACACATATATACAGTTTCCAGAAACACCAGGTTTAAATTAATAAACATATATGTCTTTCACAGGGCTTACCTAACCCCCTATATGATATCAAAGATTTATGGTGTAGAAAATGCCAGCTGCCCTCGATGTGCAGATCTAGCAGCAGAGCTGCTGCACATGCTCTGGAGTTGCCCACTAATCGGGGACTACTGGACGGGGATATTTGAGACACTCTCCACTTGCATGGGCAGAACATTATCCCGATCAGCCATGGTGGCGGTTTTGGGAGATTTCCCCCGCCCTAGCAAGCATAAAATCACAAACCGATTCATAGACCTTGCTCTGATACTAGCAGGGAGAGAAATAACTTCACACTGGAAAGATCCGAAGGGCCCACAGATAAATCATTGGAGAAATGCATTAATCAAGAGGGCGGAAACTGAAGGGACAGTACTGCAAAGGGAAACACTCAGGGGCCTAGGAACTAGAGACAATGCTCAGCATTGGAACACGATACTGGACAATTTTAGAACACACGACACTTCTAACTCTGATGCAGAGGCAAATTTATCAGAACCAGATTATGTATAGCTGACCAAGATATACCTGTTAAAGATTGTACAAGAGACCAAAGTAACTCATTTGTGAACCGAACAAACACCTCTGTATAATTGATGGAAGTGCGTAAGGGGAGAGGGAAGGGGAGGTGGGGTTACAAAAAGATGGGAAGTTATTTTGTTCTGTATGCGTTTTCATGCAATTATAAAGCAATGAAAGAGATTTAAAAAAAAAAATATCTGTATGAGAAATAGTTGTGCAGCTAAACCATGACATCTTGAATTATGAGGCGAGCCAATACCAATTCCTGTCCAAACTGACCACATCAGCTCAGCTAAGGGTAGCAATGATAGTCCGACTCTATAAGAGCTGCCCCTAAGTAACCATTGAGACATGAAGTAGGCAGCTAACACCATATGTTGCACTCTTATTGGTAGGACATTGGCACATGTAGCATGGACATTGCACATTGTCAAAGGGTAGGACAGCCTAGCCACTCACCTCCTCTACAACAAAGGCATGTGGGTAAAAGTGCATTGCCCACATCTCAATGGCATGGAAATGCATGGTAAGGGCAAATAGACAAAATCAGACCCATAGTTGGACATCCTTTTGTTACAGCCTTCACATACCCCATAGTGTGAATATGAAGGGACACCTCCGCAAATCCATATGTGCAGTCCTATACTGGCCATATCTGTTGACTGACTGAGATGCTAGCCTCACATAGAGTCAATACCTGTACCAGGGAAAAAGATAACCAGGCCCTGTACCAAATATGTCTGGTGCTCAGTAGCAAATGCAGGTGATCTACACAAATGGGAATGATCTGGCACCTTAGGGTAACATATCCACATATTCAGATGTATGAACATGGAAATACTAGATGGGTAGGATGATAAATACATATATAAGGCTGGGTGGATTCACTTATGTGGCAAAGTCAATTGTGCATCTCTATATGCAGTCATAGATATATCTTAACACAGGTGATCTAAACGTACGCATGGCCAACCCTAATGCCAGATCAGGCAATGTGAGTACTATGTATTCCCACTAGTCTACATACATTTAGCGCCTACTACATTGTTATAGCTGCTAAAGTTTGACAGGAAACACCATACTACCAGAGCCACGTACATGGGTACAGAAAGTACTTACCCCTTCATGGCTGCTGTACTGCTCTCAAACACCCATCCACCTCAGGTTAGACACCACCAAAATGCAGACCATTAGGGAGGTCAGGGTCCGACAGGCACCCCTCCCTCATTGGGAGGATAGCACCAGCTGCCCCTCAGCGGTCTTCCGGGTCCAGCATCTCAGGTCCTCCCACCACTTTCTACAATGGGTACTCCATTGGCTGTGGACCCACAGGGTCCTCACTTGCTTGGCATTATCAAACCAAATCCCCTTCTTGTGATGGTCGCTGGCCTGCATGGATGACACAGACAAAAGGATAAAGTCTTGTACCCATGCACCATACGAATAGGAGTCGTCAGTACACATCAGTCACAGCAAGTACGCACACATAAGTATCCTCTCTGCTTACACGTCTTAACATTATGCCATCTGCATGCATCTACACCCTCAGAAGTTCACATGCCCAATGTAACGTCACACACAATACACATCACACATGGCTAGGGCATTGGACTTACCTGCTCCTCTGGTGCCCCAAAAAGCTGTTCATACAGGGGTAGGACCTCCTCAACTAGCCTATCAAGCTGATCCGAGGTGAAGGCAGGGCGCTATCACCTGCAGGATGTGGCATGATGGCTCCCAGAGGCAGTACACAGCAGCTCACATCGTGGAGGTCTTGCTGGCAACAGTGTCAGGAGTCAAGTGAGCAATACTGCAGAAAATGGCGGTCAGGGTCGCCATGCACAGGGCCGTCACTGCCGGTGGTCATGACCATTGGCCCAAGTCAGCTAAAGGCAGCAATGTTAATCCATGGCAAGTTGCACGGCAGTTGCGACCGCCTACTGCCATGACGACTTCCGCCAGCAGACTTAGGTCACTTCCAACTGTCCACTACAGTAGGTCAGGAGCCTGCCATTTTGGGCACATGTCATCGATGGATGTGCTTACGCATCTGAATCAATCACTTACTTCCCCAAAATGCTGTGTATCCGTATGTAGTGCCATCATAGTTGTACAACATATTCTGCCAAATTTAACAAAATGACATGTTGAGGGAGTATATGTGGTGAGAACTATGGAAAGCTACTCTGAGGTACATAGGCCACGGGTAGATATTAGTAGAATTCAAAACATATGTGTGATTAGTGCAGGGCAGCTAAATCTCACACACATGTACACTAACTTGAGTTTTATATGTACAATCCCACTTACATGGTAGTCAATGTGTAGCAATGAGGGTGATTTAGGTGCTTATCTATGGGCAGTACTGTATATGTCAGAAGTGCTATGCATCCTCTACAGATGTTAGGTTTCAAGTAATATACAATGTGTTAATGATGTGTGCATACTGCATAACTCAGTATATTCTCTTCTTTCAACATAGTTATCCTTCCATGAGGAGAGTGAGACAACCACCAGTGTATCGTTCAATACTAGACCTGAAAACTATGGAGAAAAGGCATGTCATCCAGACCTATTGTCTGAATCAGTATACAATCATGGATCTTTGTGCTCAGGTAGAGCCAGATCTGATGCCTGCCATTTGCAAGCCCTATGGCATACCTCCCATCGTTCAAGTCTTGTCAATGCTGCACTTCCTGGCCACAGGCTCCTTTCAGAATACTGTTGCCATAAAAGGAGGGATGTCTCAGCCCATGCTCTGTCTGGTGTTGAAGGATGTACTGTGTACATTGTTGAAACACCTGGCAGCTACATCATGTTTCTCCAAAGAGGGGATTTGGCCTATGTGAAGGCAGACGTTTATGAGATGGGACACATTCCCCATGCGGTAGGGGTCATTGATGACACCCATGTAGCCCTGGTCCCTCCCAGTGCCAAAGAACAGGTGTATAGGAAAAGGAAGAAATACCACTCAATCAACGTACAGGTAGTGTGTCTGTCAGACCAGTGCATCTCTCAAGTCACAGCCAAGTTTCCAGGATATGTGCATGATTCCTACATCATGCGGAACAGCAATGTCTCACATCTGATGGAATGACTACAAACAGAAAAGGGCTGGCTGCTTGGTAAGTTTGCATTGTAGTGTGTGTTTGTGTGTAATGTCTCCTGTCATCAAAATATAGCCAGCCACAGGAACTATTCAGGTATTGTTCTGCCATTGCATTCACAGGATACTCAGGCTATCCAAACCATGCTTTGCTGTTGACACCAGTGAGCTACCCAGCCACACCCTGTTACAATAAGGCCCATGGGAGGACAAGGTGTGTAATCAAATGAACATTTGGGCTTCTGAAGGCAACATTTAGGTGCCTTGACAGATTTGGTGGAGGTCCTCCACTCACCCCACAAAGTATGCCAAATAATCATTGCCTGCTGCATGCGCCACAATCTAGCCCTAAGACGTCAGATACCATTGATAACAGATGAGGGGGAGACAGCTGGACCAGTGGCTGGAAATGCTGATATGGCATGTGATGAAGAGGTAGAGTAAGGAGCAGGAGACTCTAGGACAGATCTCATCAATCAGTACTTCCACTGACATACAGGTATGTGAAGTGGACCTTTTGATGTGTTGAATGTGCACAACTTGAAGTAGATGGCTGCATTACACTTCCTGACTTGATTAATCAGTGGGAGTGTCACGGGCTCCAATGCTTATATGTGAGTAGTGGATGTAGACTGACAGATTGTAAAGTGTACTGTACAATATGGTCTGCTATATCAGGTATTGTTACATCTGATTCTAACATACACTTCTGTAATGGACTACTCGGTATTGAGGTATGTTTCTTGCATTATTCTGTCCTCTTTTCCTTCTACTCACTTAAATTGCTACTTCTTGTTTAGCTCTGTAACTTATGGCTTGAGGTATTCATTGTCAGTAGCCAATGGTAATTGCTGACAGACATGAGAGGTGCACATGACAGATAGCTGGTAAAATGGATATAGTTACTGTGGGATGATACCTTGTTAGTACTTCCTTCATACAAGTGGGATTGTGACTGCTTAGTCCTTTCCTGTTACCAGTGGGGTTGGGAGGATGTGAAATGGTGTATTACGTGTCAGTTGGAGTTTGTGGTCCACATGTGTTGATTGGATCATGGCCTCTGGCTTCACAATGGATGGAGTACTTTGTGATGACCATGGGACCTAGCTGTGTTTGTATTCTGAATTTGCTGTCTACGGTGCAGGTGAGTGTATACTGACAAAAGTGAGTGACAATCCTACAGGTATGGGGCCTATGTTAGTGTATGAGTTAAAGCACTGGGTTCCTCAATGATGTTTTTTGTGTGTTCCATGGGATGTGTGATCATGTAGCTATGGTATGGGTATGTGAAGAGGCTGTACCTGGTGATATATAGGTCCAATCTGGGAGCCCCTGCTTTGTAGGTAGTTTACCATGGCCATGACTTCTATTACCTGTATATATGCATTGTATGCCACCATGTCTTCCATTCTGATGGTACTCTCTGGCATGCTCTATTTGCACATGGAAATACTGACTATACCATGGTGTTGCCCTGGATTTCAACCTCTCTGACATCTGTCCTGTGACATTTCTGTTGCCATGTGTCTCCTGCTGAGGGAACCTCCATCTGATGACCATTATACTGGCTGTTCAATGCAAGGGGCATGACTAGACCATAGTTGGCAGGCATGTCAATTGCTGATGTATTATAAAAGACACATATACAACAGATGTGTCCAATTGTGATTTATTGTGCACATCAGAATACTAAAGGTCAAAACTAAAGTGCATACATGAAAATTAAGGTGATGAGTGAGGTCATGGTAGATGGATTCATCAGAGAAGCTGCTACAGCAATTGGTTACACAGATGCCAGTGTCCTTGTAAAATGGGAAAATGGAGTTATGTCTCAGAACAGTCAACAAGGTGTCTCAGTGGCACACAAGAGGGACTGATCAGGAAGGGTTCACTTCCTGGCAGTGGGTTTGGTCTTGGGATCTGCTGCAGCCGGAGGCATGGGTGGACGTCCACGCTTGAGGGGGACTGGTCTTTAACTACAGAGGGATGGGTGTCTGGGGCATGTGCTTCACCTGGCAGGGCCTCCATTCCACTAGCTGTTGCAGATGCAGATGGGGCAGATGTTATGTTACTAGTAGAAGGGGCCTGATAGTGTGTGGAGGAAACAATCAGGGTGGTATTTATGTCTCTCAGCACCCCTGAAATGGCAGCCATGGTGGCATTATGTGCCTGTCACTTCTGCATGACTTCCTGGTGGTGTTCCCTCTGCAGCTTTTGATTTTCCCCCAACATGGTGATTATTTGGCCCATCCTCTCCTGGAAGCTTTGGTATGCTCCCAGGACTTGGGAGATGGTTTTCTGGTCAGTGGACTCCGTTTGAGGCCCCATACTATGGCCCACAGCATCCCTCCCATGCACCCTACCCCCAGGTGCCTGTGCCCCTGGCACGGTGTGGCCACTCCCAGTGGTAGCAGATCATTGTCAAGGTTTGACTCAGGTTCCTGTCGTGTGGGACACACAATTGATTAAACAGTTCTAGGGAAACAGGTTTGGGGGCAAATGGTTGCCTGTGATGTGGATGCACCAGGGGCAGAGAGGGGTTGATGTGTACAGGGTGAGGCAGGGAGTCGTTGACTGACCAGGTGTCCCAGATGGACCAGGTTTTTCGTTATTGTCCAGACATCCAGGCGGGTTGTCCACACTGGGGCCTTCATTCTGAGGGGGACTGACAGTCTCAGGTATCCTCTCCATGGTGGCAGGGTTACCTCTGGAGGGAGTGAGACACAGAGTTCAGGCTAGAATGTGTGTTTGGTTACCTGTTTATGAGATGCAGACAGTAGCTTTACATGATTCCCTGCCTTGACAATGAATGATGCTGGACAGCATACCTTTGTTGTACATACAACGCTGTGACTTGATTTCCATACTCCACGTTGGGAGCTGCCATACAAGTTTGGTACAGATTGCAGTGCAGATAGGTTCTGATTGTGTCTGATAATTGACCTGACTGTTCACCTCTGTTAGCTAGTGAATAGTCAGGCTTTCTAGATGTCACATATTAAAGCTTCACCATATATAATGGTGCCCTAGTGGGGACTGAGTATGCCAGGATAATAGTCCTGTATCTAGATGTTGTGCATGTGCATCGACTCAGCCATCTCACTTTCCAACCCAGGTCAGTCTATTTCTTGCTTGGGATATTTGATCTGTGGCCAGTAGGAAAGGTCATTCAGTTATAGCTGTGCTTTGCTTTGGTTGCTATTGTGAGTGTGCCTTTGCATTGCTGTCATTGCCATGTACTGGGCCTCACTAGGACAATCTAGATGGTGTAGCTAGTACTTTAGTTGTACATGCATGAAATGTGATGTGTTGTAAACATTCCAGGTATTCACCATAATGGGTTAGTGCATTCTGAGAGTCGTAGTGTTATGATTAGCCAGTAGTTAACATGCCATCGCTAAGGGCTGTGAGGGCAGGTGGGCTACGTGGAGTGGTGGCAGGCAGGAGAGGGGCATTAGGTGATTAGGTAGGAGGTGTAGTGGAATGTTAGGTGATTAGGTGGGAGGTGTAGTGGGACATTTAGTTAGTTAGGGAGTATTTTGGTGGTGAGGAAGCATGCCACACTTCAGTCCCCCAGGCATTCCAGTCAGGCCCTCTGGATGCAGTATGCCCATGACCTTCTCCTCTCATGATGTATGATGTGAACTGTGGGGGAGAAAGTGGGGGTCCACTGCTAGTCTTCTGCATGGCTATCTGGTGGCTTGATTCCATGGAACGCACCTTCCTCTGTAGGTCATTCCACCTCTTTCTGATGTCCTCCCTTGTGCGTGGATGGCTGCCTACTGAATTGACCCTGTTGACAATCCTTTGCCACAACTCAATTTTCCTGGCAATCAATGTTTGTTGGACCTGTGCTCCAAATAGTTGTGGTTCTACCCTGACAATTTCATTGACCATTACCCTCAACTCATCGTCAGTGAAAAGTGGGTGTTTTTGTGGGGACATGGTAGCGGTTGTGCAGATGACGTGTGGGGGTGTTGTGAGTGTAAGGGTGCAGTGTTGGGTAATTGGTGAGTTGGAGTGCTGCATTGTGAGGGTGAGATGGTTGTCGCAAATTGTGTGTGCTAGCGATGTATGTATTGCGTTAGTAGGGCTGATTGTGTCTAGTGGTTAAAGGTGCTATATCTATAATTTTGTCCCACTCTCTGGGTATCTGAATTGCGTATTTTTTGCAAAGGATTGTGGGTTGTGTAGGGGTATTTTATATGGTGCATTGAGTTGGTGTGTCGGGTGTGTGGATGTGTGTCAGGTGTGGGGTATTCAAGCTATCCAATGTGGTGTAGTGTTCTGACTGATGTGAGTTCTGACTGCAGTGGTTCACACCGCCAATGGTTTTCCACCATGGAAGAACTGCTGTGGTGATTTGTGGCTCATAATATGATGGGTGGATTTTTGTTGAGATGGCGGTGCTGGTGGTAGGACTGCTTCTTTCCAGCCCTCCAGTGTCCTGGCCGTTTTAGATTTTTGGTTGTATTTTGGCGGTCTTCACAGTGTGACTCTTAATACTGCAGTCAGATTACTGCCAACATGGAGGTCTTTTGGCTGCCACCACTGTGGCAGTCTTCCCAAAAGACTGCCAAACTCGTAATGAGGCCCATGTTGTTTAATATAAGCAGCTTGTTATTTTCTAAAACATGCCAACACATTCCAAAGCAGTTTAGTAGGTAGATACTGTATAGTTAATACTGGTTTCATTGGTTTAATACAAGTTTGTAGCATTTTGCAAGTCAAAAAGAGCTTATAAGAGAAACATTTAATTAAAAATACGTGCCAGACTAGCAAGTTTGTGACCCAAGCTACATGAGCTATGTAAAGTGCAAAGCATGCTTTTACAACATTCAAGTAATGACGGTTTTGGGCTTAGCAATCTACTTTCACGTTAGTAAATATTATTTTGATTTACATTTTTTATTGGGGGCCTTATTCATCCCTCCTGCGATTATTTAGAACCATTATTAATTAATTCAATGATTCATTCTTAAATAACTTTTCACTCTTGTCTTCTTCGTTTTAATTTTCCTTTCTCTTTCAACATTTTCTATTCTTTATTCCCTCTTTCATTCATTTTTATATCCTTTTCATTCTTCTTTTTAATTTGTATTCTCTACTTTTCCTTATTAGTTTCTTTATTACCTTACGAAGATAATTTAATGCCATTGTACATATTAGTGCTACTATAATAGGAGGTAATATAGTGCTGAGGATTCCTCCTCCTACTTCCTTTAGCCAGGTTCCTACCTTTACAAACATGTTAGAAACACTCTCAGATATAGTTGGGGGGGGTCCTCCAATTTTTTTTAAAACCTAGCTCCACATCAGTAATATTATTACCATAAGCCTCTATCCTTTTGCTTTCATCAGGAATGTAACTGCAGCAATTTTCAATCATCCGCTCCTTTCAGCCAAAAGGAGGTGTAATGCATAGCGATTTTGTAAAACCATTGACCTTACAGCAATAAGCTGTTTATTTTCTAGTAATATGGCTCCAGATATGCTTGTTTTCTAATCTGTCAAATACTATAGATTGCCTCCTTATCTTATCATCATGTATTACTACTCCTACTGCATGCATTATTGCTCCAAATATTTCTCTTACCATTTGTGTCCCTTCATTGATACTTCGTGTATATCTTTTGCTTGCTGGTGTCATGGTGAGTGGATCTAAAGAGTCTACATGATACAGTTTTGGAAGTATTAATCCCAGATAAAATATTCCTTCCATAAACATAGGCAACCTGAAGTATGCATTTATTGCACAAATAAAATTCACTCCTGGTATAGCTGGATCATATTCTTGCAGAATTTGTCATTCATCTCCTGACAATTCACATGTATGCTCAAAATAACTTTACCCACTGGTGTTTTCGTTCCATGTATCCTTCTTTTAATCCACATATTTTTCATCTCAGTCTTGTTTCTAATTTTAGCCTAGGTCCGGCTACTTTCATCTTCCTCTCTTTTCCAGACATTCTTGTGACATCATTCTTATTATTTTCAGCTCTTGTAAGACTCTCATTCCTCTTCTCTAATGTTTGCATAAATATTTGTTCTTGCTCCTTCAATTTACATGTTTAATTTTCCTCATGTGCTCTTTGTCAACAGGTAAAAGTGGTCTGAAAACAATGTCAGGCTGTTTCCATTTCTTTAGCCTTCAGATGTATGTTCATGTCCCTCATTAGTGGAACTTATAAAAGTACTATATCATAGTTAGAAAAATAATATTCAAAATGTTGCAACCTATAGACTAAACTAAGCAATATACTAGAAGATATGGCATAAGTAATTGGCCCAAAAGTGGGTCCCTCTGCAGGAGTGTTGGTTGTGTTAGGGAAGGGTGCACCAGTTTGTGCAGCACACCAGCCAGGTTTCACGCACCATTCAGCAGCTAATGCACTGCTGGGTGGATATCCTTGATGGGAGCAGTACCTGCTCACCCTTCTTGATGTTGAGATTCATGGAATCAGTGAGTATTTGTTGTGTTTGTGTTCTGCAATATTAACATTTTCTTTCCGAATAGCATGCTGCTCACAGTCAGAAGTAAATTATGTTTAGTTTACAGAATATTATCATTATGCAATCCAGTTTCAGCTAGGGTGGATCTCAACGCTACCTAATTGTACTCATCAACACTTTGGCTGGTTAATTATGAAGCCATTGCAGACTATTCTGTCCTCCTGTCACCATTAGTGAATAGTGATATCAGGAGTGAGTTTTCTCTGTGACTTTATTTATGTAACTCATACAGTCCCAAAGCCATTTCACAGTGGTGTATAGTATGCATCTATGCATTGCAAAAAAGGGAACCTGAGTTGGTCCATCAAGGAGGTTGGGAAATGAGGATATTATCTAAGATCATTCATTGCAATGCATTAGTTCTAAATGGAGTTTTTGTTAAGGACATTTGGAATAGGGATTTTAGGAGCAGTATGGCCAATTCAATGATAGACGAAAGACTCACATGTAACACTATAGGTGATCTGTTCTAGATAAGTACATAGTGATTGTGTTTGCCTATCATATTAAGTTTGTGGAAATTAACTGTATCACTTGGCTATATTTTTTATCTTCTTCGTTTTTACATCAGCACCCAAGGGCAAGAAGAGGTGCAGTGCAGAGGAGGGTCTGAGAATAGCTGGAAAGGAGGCATCGACCACTTGCGCCACTGCTGAGGGCTTCACTCAGCATAGTAAGTACTATTATTTAGTACTATTTTTTCCCTAATGTTGGGTTTTTTATGATTGTTGTGGGCTTAGGGTAGAATCTTGGGGTATTGGAATGTTGGTGCCGGGTTCCAGGATGGGAGTTGCTGCCAGGAGCCTGGCAAGAAATAAAGTTGCTCTGACACTCTTAGCTGCTGTCTTCCTTTCCCATGGCGATGAGGATGGGATACAAACCCACATCTGCAAAGCACAATGGCTTAGCTCTTTTACCTCTGCCCACTATGCTACTTTTAAATTTTGACTTGCTTATTTTTCTACACTGTCTCCTTTTTTCCAACTCCCCTATAAAATTTTTGTTTCATTCCTGTTATCCCTGTATTTCATTCCTTATTTCATGTTTATTTTTGGAAGCTAACTGTTTGCAGTCTGTACTAGTCAACAGTTCACTTATCGTCTGCTTAGTGCTTTGTTGGTAATCTTTCCCTCTCTCCTATGTAACTTGTGGTACTGTAAGACTAAGAACATATTTTTGATACTCTAGTGTGAAGGTTGCAGGCCCAGATAAGCTAGTATTATAAATAATATTCACCATGTATGTTTGTTGAGAAAGCTTTCTTTTTCTTGTTCATGCTCTAAAAGTTAACAAGACAGTGGCCATGGTCATGGACCCCCCTTAGTGTTGTGCTGTGTAATTCATTTGTACAGTATACCCGCAGTTTCCGTGACAGTGCAGCATGGCTGGAAAGTATGAGGTCCTATTCCATTTGTCAACCAATACCATATGTCTTTCATTGACCATTATTCCACCCCTTCATTGTGCTTCAATGACTCAGAGTCATCATTCTCATCATAGGCTATAGCGCTGCCCCTCTATTAGAAAAAAAGTTTTGGTTGACTTTACTACCTGTCTTTGCCCAGAGTGAAAGTTTTCTTAGAAGATACTACTATGCTAACCAAACTGTTGTGATGTATTACAGTTGTATTTTTTTGATAAAAAAAATTAAGGAGAGACGTATCTGGCATCTAAAAAATGTATAATTTTTTTTCTAGCCACACGACTATCAGTGCCACCCGCTCATGTACTGCTGCAGGAAAAGAAGAGTCAATTTGAGGGGGAGAAGTGGAGGCAGGTACGGCTGTCGTAAGCCACATTGCTTACTTATTAATAATTACTATTATACCCACTAACTACAAGGGTATCAACTGACTCATGATCATGACCCCTCCGGTTTACCAACTACAGCAGTGGTTGCAACTCAGCAAAAGCTTACATTATGAATGCACCCGCCAAGCGCCAGCAGCAACCACCTGAATTGCATCCTGCTCAACACCCGCTCTATCCACAGACACGCCGTGGAACTCTGGAACCTGCTCGACAGCACATCTCCAGACGTCGCCTTCCTCACAGAAACCTGGATGAACGCCTCCTCAGCGCCCGACATCGCCATCCCGGACGGATACAAGAGCACCCGGAGGGACCGCGTCAACCAGACAGGAGGAGGCATCACCATCGTCCACAAGAACACCATCCGCATCACGACCAACTCCGACGACACCCTCACAGCCGCCGAACATCTCCACTTCCAGATACACACCGACCCCAAGACCACACTCAGAGGCACCCTCATCTACAGACCCCCAGGACCCCGCACACAATTCAGCGAAGACATCGCAGACTTCATCAGCCCACACGCCCTCCCCTCCGCTGACTACATCCTCCTAGGACACCTCAACTTCCACCTGGAGAACAACAACGACAACAACACCACCACCCTGCTGGACAACCTCGCCAACCTCGGACTCAAGCAACTGGTGAACACCCCCACCCACTACGCCGGACACACGCTTGACCCAGTCTTCTCCTCCAGCAAGTACATCTCCTTCAGCCACTCCTCCGGACTCCACTGGACAGACCACAGTTGCGTCCACTTCAGCTTCAGAAGAACCACGACTCACAACCACCCACAACAGGCTCCCCGCAGGAGCTGGAACAAGATCACCACCGACCAGCTCTCCACATCACTGAGCCAGAACCCTCCCGCCAGCTCAGCGGACCCCCAACCAAGCAGCCAACAACCTCACACAGTGGATCACCAACTGCGCTGACAACCTCGCACCCCTGAAAACCCATCCCACCAGGCCCAACAGCAAGAAAGCCTCCTGGTTCAACAACGACCTCAAGAACTCCAAGAGGAACTGCCGCACCCTCGAGAAAGCCTGGCGAAAAAACCCGACCACAGACAACATGACCGCCCTCAAGCACGCCTCCCGCAAACACCACCAGCTGAACCACACCACCAAGAAGACAGCATTCAAAGAACGACTAGACAACAATGCACACAACAGCAAGGAACTCTTCAGCATCGTCAAAGAGCTCTCCAACCCCAGCGCCGGAAACAACGACATCACTCCATCACAAGACCTCTGCGACTCACTCGCCTCGTTCTTTCACCGCAAGATCGCCGACATACACAACAGCTTCGGCGCACAGACCACGCACCCAACCACCAAACCGACGCCCCCCAACACCACCCTCCGCGCCTGGACCCCGGTCAGCACCGAAGACACCATCCAGATGATGAACACCATCCATTCCGGTTCTCCAACCGACCCATGCCCCCACCACGTCTTCAACAAAGCCGACTCAGTCATTGCACCCCATCTCCGGGACATCATCAACTGCTCCTTCAACACCGCCACCTTCCCAGAGAGCTGGAAACATGCCGAACTCAGCGCCCTCCTGAAGAAACCATCAGCAGACCCCACCGACCTCAAGAACTACCGCCCCATCTCGCTCCTCCCGTTTCCTGCCAAAGTCATCGAGAAGACCGTCAACAGACAGCTAGCCGCCTTCCTCAAGACTAATGGATCCCTCGACCACTCGCAGTCCGGCTTCCGAGCCAACCACAGCACTGAGACCGCCCTCATCGCAGCCACCGACGACATCCAAGCCCTGCTCGACAACGGGGAGACAGCGGCCCACATCCTCCTGGACCTCTCCGCAGCGTTCGACACTGTCTGCCACCGCACCCTAGTGCAGCGCCTCAGCAACATCGGAATCCAAGAGAAGGCACTAGAGTGGATCATCTCGTTCCTCGCCGGAAGAACCCAGAGAGTCCGCCTCCCCCCGTTCAGATCTGAGGCCACCGAAGTCAGCTGCGGCGTACCACAAGGATCATCACTCAGCCCCACCCTCTTCAACGTCTACATGAGCCCCCTCGCAGCCATCGCACGCCAACACAAGCTCAACATCATCTCCTACGCCAACGACACCCAGCTGATCCTCTCCCTCACCAACGACCCAGCCACCGCCAGAACCAACCTGCACGAAGGGATGAAAGACGTAGCCGAGTGGATGATGAACAGCCGCCTGAAACTGAACTCAGACAAGACGGAAGTCCTCATCCTTGGATCATCACCCTCTGCCTGGGACGACTCCTGGTGGACCCCTGCCCTGGGCAGCGCACCCAAACCAACGGACCACGCACGCAACCTGGGCTTCATCCTGGACTCCTCCCTCTCGATGACCAGACAAGTCAACGCCGTCTCATCATCATGCTTCAACATCCTACGCATGCTCCGAAAGATCTTCCGATGGATCCCCACCGAAACCAGGAAGACGGTCACTCAGGCACTCGTCACCAGCCGACTGGACTACGGTAACACCCTCTACACCGGAACCACGGCCAAATTACAGAAAAGACTCCAACGCATCCAGAACGCCTCCGCACGCCTCATCCTTGACATCCTCCGTCACAGCCACATCTCCGGACACCTGAGAGACTTGCACTGGCTCCCCGTCAGCAAGAGAATCACGTTCCGTCTCCTCACCCACGCACACAAGGCCCTCCACGACCTGGGCCCCAGGTACCTCAACAACCGCCTGACCTTCTACACTCCCACCCGCCAGCTACGATCGACCAGCCACGCCCTCGCCGCCGTGCCACGCATTAGAAAAGCCACCATGGGAGGAAGATCCTTTTCCTACCTGGCAGCCAAGACTTGGAACTCCCTCCCCATCCACCTCCGCCTGACCCAAGACCACCTCTCCTTCAGGAAGCAACTCAAGACCTGGCTGTTCGAGCAGTAGCGGTCCCCCCTCCCCCAGCGCCTTGAGACCCTCCGGGTGAGTAGCGCGCTATACAAATTTCTTGATTGATTGATTGATTGAGCTGTATTATGACCAATATTACGGCCTGGCAGTGTTCTGCTGGTGGGCGCTTTGGCGGGAGCAGCACCCCGTCCCGTCTCCTGCTGGAGGACCCCCTGGATCCAGGTAAGTCGGGTCGCCGACAGGGGAGGGGGTGTTGTGTGTGTGTGTGGGGGTGTGTGAATGTATGTGTGTGCGTGAATGCAGGTGTGTGAGTGTGTGTATGTTGTGAAATGTGAATGCATGCCTGCGTGTATGTTTGGAAGTGTGTGCGGATGTGTCTGTGATTGGATGTATGCATGCGTGTATGTATGTGTGAATGAGTGTGTGTATGCGTGTATGTGTGTGTGTGTGAAGGGGGCATGGATGTAGGGGGTGTGGGGGTAAATGCAGAGGTAGTGGGGAGAGACCCCTATCAGTGACAGGGAAGGAATTCCCTGTCACTGATATGGCCTACTGCCATGGTTTTTGTGGCATTACGAACGCCATGAAACCCATGGCTATGAGCGGGGTCATAATCCCGCAGGTGGAACAATGTCGGCGGCCAGGCTAGAGACGGATATCTCCTGCCCGGAGGCTGTTACCGCCATGGCGGTTGGAGTGGTGCATTGGCGGGTTGACTTCAGCCAACCCGCCAATGTCATAATGTAGCCGTAAGTACCGCCAGCCTGTTGGCGGTACTTACCGCCACATTATCGCCGACCACCGGGGTCGTAATGACCCCATAGTATCTTATTTATTATTCATTTGACTCTTTGAAGTCTGGGTAGTGAAAGGCATTTGGAGAAGAGCAGGCTCTTTGGAATTAAAGGCAGATAATTGTTAACTACAGCTACCTCTTTTGCAGACAGTACCAAAGTACCTGACGCACTCGCTACAATGCTTCCTTAATTTAGCACAACACAACTTTTACTCCAGTCCATAGTGCATAATGCCTCATTCATTAATGAGAGGTAATTTATTTTTCCACGCAAAGTGTCTGTTTAGTTACTTGAAAAGCCTTTAAAAGAAAAGAAAATTCAAATCACTGTTTTATTAATCTGGTGGTATTCTGCCTTAATACTTTTCTGCCAGACAGTCAGTTCTTTTTCTGCAAGTCATGAGTTGGTAAAATATCAAATTGGCCTTGTGACTCTCCTAATCATAATCACATTGAATTCCAGTGGCACTAGGGGACCACCTAAGTACTTCTACTGTGCCACCCGTTAATTCTAAACCATTGTTTACACAGAGCATTAGGTATAATTTGTCTTTTTTTCTTTTTAATTTTCTTGATATAGCTAATTCTGCTGGTCCACTCGTACCATACACCAGGCAGGAGATGGTGGTCAGGCTACGGCAGCAGAGTCTAAACACTATTGTGGCTGATGGCCCGGGCATATGTAGAAGAAGAGGCTGAAATAGCTGCCTCTGAGCCCGGCACAATTGCAGCCAGTCACACATAGTCTCTGGGCCACTCCATCCCAGTGCTGCCGCCAGCTGTGA
Source organism: Pleurodeles waltl (assembly GCF_031143425.1). Classification (NCBI taxonomy): domain Eukaryota; kingdom Metazoa; phylum Chordata; class Amphibia; order Caudata; family Salamandridae; genus Pleurodeles; species Pleurodeles waltl. The sequence goes on along the minus strand of NC_090442.1, from coordinate 805,254,004 downwards.
GGGGCCGTGACTGGAACTACTGCCACCCCCTTCTGCTCTGACACTGAGAAGGCATTGCTGCAGCATCTTCTGCAGTGGATGAACACCATGGAGAGGAGAAGGGAGAGCTGACTGGACAGGATAGAGACCAGCTCCGTACATGAATGGACAATGCCCTCTTTAAGCCCGTTTTTAATTTTTTGCTTTGGTGGGAGGGACTTGTAGGTGGAGAGGGTGGGAAGGGAGTTGAAACCATTCTTTTGTATTTGTTGGACATTGGTTGTGGAATGGGGATGGGTCAAGTTCTTTGGGGACGGGGTAGGCCTATTGTGGGTGGAGAGGGTGGCTATTTTTGTTAAAAAAATATAAAGGTGAACATTTTATTTCTTCACGATTTATGCCTAAAGTAATTTATTTGTGTTTTACTTTTACTGTGCACTTTTGCCTTTTTACACAGTCTGAATTTGTAAAATCTACTTATAGAGTGTCTCCTGGTTAGTTAGCTATAGTTAGTTATAGACCTCTGTAACTATCCTGACCATTAGGAGTGATGCTGCCATGACCTATATTGCCTACAACAACCTAGATACATAATTACCTATCTTCAGTAGCAGTTAGTTGCTTATTTACTAAATTAACTAGTTCTCTTCACTCCATAGTTCTCTCACCTGAATATAGATGAGTAATAACAGGGAAGGCTAGGTCCCTACTTCCACCCAGGGATTATTGATTGCAGGCAACTAAATGGAAATAAAAAACACGGAGTTACGGGATTATAAATTATATCGTAGCTTTAGGAAGAATTAATGCAACATGACACAACAAAGAATACCTGATAGTGATAAAATAACAACAAATAGCAATAATAACATCTTCTGAGCAATGAGTAGCTAGTATTTAATGAAAACGAAAGTTACAAAATCCTCGAGTCATGAAAATTGGACTCAAAGTCTGAGTGGACAAGGTTAAACGTTGACTTAACAAAAGGCCTGAATGATGATACTGACAACTAATGTTTTTCTATATCTAAAATATGGATCACTTTTATGCGTGGGTGGGTAGATGAGGCTAGTGTAGGCTATTGCTTAGGTAAGAGAATATCCTGCAGTGAGCTGATGTGCTTTTACCACATCCGCCCGACCGAGTGTATGATTGATTCATTTATTATATAAATTAAGTCACACCTCAATAAGTTACAGAGACCAAGGGAAGAGGGTTATGGGTTTGATGAATGGATGGGAAAGGGGATTTGGGGAAAGGTGTGACAACGACACACAGTATTCATCAGTGCAATGAGCAGAACATCATTATCATCAATCTGTTGTGGAAGGAAACAAAGGAATGAGTAAGACACCGTACAGTTAAATGCATTGCAAACAGTCCTTCTGCCCCAGAGACCTACGCTATCAGATATCTAAATATTCTGTCTTCTAGGTTTAATAAAATTGTATTTTGGGGTAGTGAACCCACCCAGTTCTAAAAATATGGTTATTAAAATAAAAATGATAATGTATTGCAAAATTGGGTGGTTTATCTGCATTCTCCTCGGGAGTGTCCATCACTCTTGGATATCTATCTAGACCAGTCTGGTATGTAAGCAGGAGTGTTGAGCTCAGCATTCACCTTTTGTTCATGCAGGAAATGAGAGGGTCTGTGAACTGTAAAACAGAAACTGTTTTGTACAGTCAAAGGGAAAGACAAAAGGAAGATAAGCTTCATGAGGAGTATACAAAGAGGACTCAGAGGTAAAGCAAAAAACAAGAGGACTGAGAGTTTCACTTTTCGAACCGTGCAACACGCACACTTAGCACAATTTCCCAAATCAACGCATTCCACATAGCTGAGTACTAGACCTCAGAGTCATGGTTTCCCTCTGAAGTCTATAAACCTCTTTATTCTAGCTGCTGATGAAGTAGTCCCACCCTGAGTTCTTCCATCCTCTTCCTGACTCTGAGTAACTGTGTCCCAGTCCCGACCGGAGAAAGATAGAAGGTCAAGTAGAAAAACAGAACTGCAGTATTTTGGATGGGTTTTTGTTTCTTAGCTAAAGTGACTGGTCTGATCTGTAAAGAACCAGAAAAAGAACAGTGGACCCTGCAAGTAAATCTCGCTAAGTGTGAAAGGGCCAATCACTGCCCAGAAAAATGAATACCCATCATTCAAGCCCAAAACATTGCAAATCATCTGAATCCTGTTTACAAATTACAGTTGAACACCCTCCCTCACTGTCTTCAATCACATGAATCATCAATCATCACTGACAATCACTCAATAATATATCACTCATTGGTGCAATAGTTACGTGTTCCAGTTCAAGCACGGCGGTAGGTACACAACTGTATCTCCTCTTTGATGCAAACAACAGATTTTAATTTGGAAGTCTTGTAAATCAAATGATATTCTGGGGCAGCACTTCTAGGTGATGAAAAAAGAAGGATCATAGTAGTGAACAGTACAGGTTAATTTTGGCTAAGTAACGTAAGTGTGTAAAGGCCAATCACCTCGTGGAAAAATAATCATCCATCATTCAGGCCCCAAACATTCCAAATAATCTCAATCAAGTTTGCAAATTACAGTTGAACCCCCCCCCTCACTGGTAGCCACCACATGAATCATTAATCATCACTAACTATGTCTCACTCATTGTTGTAGTTACCTCTACCAATCCAAGCACAGGTATGTTAGGCAGTAGGTACACAATTGTATATTTGATGCAGGCAACACATTGGAATTTGGTGGAACAATTTGGCCAAAGCACACAGAATATATTATCCAATAATATGGCAAGGATGAAAATCCCTGATGGTGTGTTGTAGGTTAGAGGAAGTATGAGGTTGAAGAAAAGTCTTGAGTCTTGTTAGTAGATGATGCCTTTATTCGTGGGTGTTAGAGATCATAGTACCATCATAGATAAACAGCCAACACGTATTTTGTCACACAGGTGACTTCATCAAGGCTGGGCCGTCCGGCCAGAGTGGTAGATAATACTCAGCTATGTGGGCTAAAGTAGGTGAAAATGATCTTATTGTGTTAGTAGAACTGAGAGTAGTATGGCTGCCTGAGCAGCAGCAGGTGAGTTAGATGCTCCTAGACTGCTTACCGCGCCTCTCCACCCGGCTTCTTTCAGGTTTTAACTCAAGGCTTATCAGGGCTTGCTATACCTGTTTTAACCTACGTGCTCAACACCTAACTCACCTGCTGCTGCTCAGGCAGCCATACTACTCTCAGTTCTACTAATCCAATAAGATCATTTTCACCTACTTTATCCCACATAGCTGAGTATTATCTACCACTCTGGCCGGACTGCCCAGCCTTGATGAAGTCACCTGTGTGACGAAACACGTGTTGGCTGTTTATCTATGATGGTACTATGATCTCTAACACCCACGAATAAAGGCATCATCTACTAACAAGACTCAAGACTTTTCTTCAACCTCATACTTCCTCTAACCTACAACACACCATCAGGGATTTTCATCCTTGCCACATTTTTGGATAATATATTCTGTGTGCTTTGGCCAAATTGTTCCAGTTTTGTCCTTGGGTACTCTGATACCCGTTTTGGTGCCTTCTGGGTAGTAGGGCACTGGGCCAGGTTGCACCAGACTTTGCTTTTTCTTATATACCTGTTAAAAATTATTGTTTTACTGCCTAGAAGTGCGGCATCTTTCACCCTTACTACCCTTGTGTTTCTTTTTTCCACATTGGAATTTAGTATTGACACTCTTGTAATGCAACAATTTTCTCAGGCAGCCCTGCTTAGTGATGCAAAAAAGGATAGGCATGCGAGGGAGTCAGTCATTGACTTTAAAGTCATGAAGGAATTGTGGAAGCTTATTCACTGCACACTGGCCCAACTGAAATCCGACAATATATGTGACTAAAAAATAGTGGGGCAGCATAAATCTGATACAAATATAATGCTCCACTAGCTACTTTTTTTGCAAAAAGGAAGTTCAATGAGAAATAATTAAAAAGTTCTAAGGTGGCACTGGCATACTCAGTCTGGGGAGTAGAGTTTGTCCTAAAATTAGGTGGTTCACCCAAAAGTTGGTCAGCTAACAAACTTGATTCTGACCAATCATCCTCTTCTTTTGGTGTTTCAGGAACAATGACATCAGGTGATATAAAATGTTGGTTCATTTTGATCATGTTTAAACGCTCCATGTTCTGAGTCCTTTTCACTGTAGCAACTGTGCCAGCAGCATTCAACACACATTCATTAGACGCACTGGCTACAGGACAAGCCAGATACGTTGTTGCAAACCTGCCGAGCTCTGGCCATTGGCGTATCTTGCCATACCAATACATCAACTAATTTTGATCCATATACACTTCTTTTCGGTCATCCAGATACTCCTGGAACATCCTCTGAATGGCCATTGATGATACCACTTACTCAACCTCTTTTGCTTCTGTACTGTACTTAAGACCTGCCACTTGAAACCAAGACAATGCAGAGGTTGGGTCTGATTCTTCTGTTGACGTTGTTGCTGGTGTTCTTGTTGCTGGTTGCAGCTACTGTGAGACAAGACTGCTCTGTTTGAAAGTTGAAGATGGCACCTCAGAACTACAGAGAGGGAGCCTAAATTCCATCCATTCTTCTTCTAGTTCTCCAGCTTGCTCAACAATCCACCTTTTGTTTTGTGAAATATCCTCTTCAGAAAAAGGAATGAATGTGGGAAGATTGTTTTTTGTAGCATGGATAAAGTAGGGTGGCACAGATGTACTCTTTGGACAAGACAATGTCATTTTGCAGCCTTGTATTACAAGTCAACCAATACCTTAGGCTCTCAAAAAGGCATGCGTTTCTGGTTTTCGTTCACACTTCTGAGTGCGAACCTTTCAGACACCTTCTTTAACTGGTGCTGTAGCAGATGAAGCAGCAGAATAGCTTGGACCATTATATTGTCCTCTTTGCTAACTTCCCGTGTGAAAATATCAAAAGGGAGCAGCAGCTGTGTCAGGCATTTGACTAAGCCCCATTTGTCCACATATATGGTCATAGCTATTTCAATTGCATCCCTTCCTCTTTGAATGATATAGTTATTGATCTGTCTGTACTGCCCAAACAGATGTTGCAACATATAATAGGTTGAGTTCCAACGTGTTGGCACCTCCTGTATCAGGGCTTTAATTGCTACTCCATTAGCACACTGGATAATTTCCATCTGCTTCAGGGCTTTAAAAGAATGGCTAAAATTAGTGCAGATTTGTCTTCAGGTGGTCAGTATGTTGCTGACTAAGTCTACTTTCACCAGAAACTCTTGAACAACAAGGTTGGTGCAGTGAGCCAAACACAGGATTCTGAAATAGCAACCATCTGACATGTCCTTGTCTATGTTACTGCCATATTCTGTGGCAACAAATCCAATTCATAGACCTCTAAGTTACAGCCATTCAGACACCTTGCTATTAAATTCATCTAAGATGTTTGCAGCTGTATGTGATTTCTCCATGGCGAACATGGCTACTGCTGCATGCCGCCAAACGCTCTTACAACTTTCTTCAGGGCCAAGACCCATAGATAGCTTTTGCTTTACCCCTGCAAAAGAGATCCAGTGTGAAGTGATGCAAATGTAATCAGTTACCTGATAGCTGGTCCATATGTCTGTCATCAGGTGGATAGTGTGGACAACACTTTGCTGCAAAGCTTGTCCAACCAATCACATCACATTTTGATGCAGCCTTTGAACAGAGCTCTGGCAAACTAAGGGGGTTATTCCAACTTTGGAGGAAGTGGTAATCCGTCCCAAATGTGACGGTAAAGTGACGGATATACCACCAGCCGTATTACGAGTCCATTATATCCTATGGAACTCGTAATACGGCTGGTGGTAAATCCGTCACATTTGGGACGGATTACCACCTCCTCCAAAGTTGGAATAACCCCCTAAGTCTGACTTAGATCCTTCCTGTTAGAAATGGGGACTCTAGTTGGCAGTCGGTTTACACTCTGTCCAAGTAGGGACCCTCACTCAAGTCAGGGTGAGGGAGATACCAAGCTTAGATAACCCCTCCTCACCCTCTTAGTAGCTTGGCACGGGCAATCAGGCTTATCTCAGAAGCAATGTGTAAAGCATTTGCAGATAACACACAGTAATACAGTGAAAACCCTGCAAAAGGACACCACACCAATTTTAGAAAAATAGTTCAATATTTATTGATGTAACAAAAGACCAAAGAAAGAAAAATCCAGCATACAGTACTAAAGGTATGAATTTTGCAGGAATTAACTTACAAATACAATTCCTTGAAGTTGATAGCTCCATCTGGGGATATCACGGCATCATGAACAACAAATCCAACACTTCAGGCCGACCGCGGGGATGTGGGCCAGCTACGGTGTGGAGAAGACCCACAAACAGTACCTTGGAAATGTAGGGCACCGTGATCCTCATGATCAGATCCAGAGTTCGGCATCGCTGTCATTGGCAGGTGTCGGGTCTGATGGTCAGTGCAGGGGTCATCGGGCCCTTAAAGTCACACAAGTTGCAGACCGAACTCTGAGCTGATGATGAAATCAGAGGTGCTGGCGTTGGTGCAATGGGGCTGTGGGGTGAACCAGGATGATGGGAAGTGCAGTGCCCACAGGTCATGGTACAGGTAGTGTCTCGGTGACAGTGTCCTGCGGCATCGGTGTCAAGTGGGGCGGTGCTGCGTGTAGCGTCTCCAGGAGGCAAGATCTACTTCAAGTCCTTGGAGGAACTTCACAAGCAAGATACACAGCAAAGTCCAGTATTTGTCCTCTTTAAGGCAAAAGCAGCAACTGCAGGCCAACCCAGCAAAGCACACACAGCAAAGGGGCAGTACTCCTCCTCTAGCTCTTCAGCTCTTCTCTTTGGCAGAGGTTCCTCTTGATCCAGAAGCGATCTACAAGTCTGGGGTTTTCGGTCCACTACTTTTACTTATTTCTGCCTTTGAAGTAGACAAACCTCAAAGGAAAGTCTCTGTTGTTCACAAGATCCTGCCTTGCCCAGGCCTGTCCCCAGACACACTCCAGGGAGTTGGAGACTGCATTGTGTGAGGACAGGCTCATCCCTTTCAGGTGCAGGTGTCAGCTCCTCCCTCCCCACTCTAGCCCACGAAGACTCATCAGGATATGCAGAACACACCTCAGCTGCCTTTGTGGCACTGGCTAGCGAGAATTCACAAACAGTCCAACTGTCAGTCTGACCCAGACGTGGATTCCACAAGTTGGCAAAGGCACTGAATGGTTAAGCCAAAACTTTATCACTTTCTAAAAGTGGCATTTTCAAACAGACAATTTCAAAATCAACTCTATCAAAAGATGGGTTTTGAAATTGTGAGTTCAGAGACCCCCAACGTGAAGTCTCTATCTGCTCCCAATGGGAAACTGCACTTAAAAGAAATTTGAAGGCAGTCTCCATGTTAACCTATGGGAGAGATAGGCCTTGCAATAGTGAAAACCAAATTTGGCAGTATTTCACTATCAGGACATGAAAAACACACAAGACATGTCCTACCTTTTAAATAAACAGCACCCTGCCCATGGGGTTACCAAGGGCCTACCTTAGACGTGCCTTAAATGTAATAAAATGGAAGGTTTAGGCCTGGCAAGTGGGTGCAGTTGCCAGGTCGAATTGGCAGTGTAAAACTGCACATACACAGACACTGCAGTGGAAGGTGTGAGACATGTTTACAGGCTACTTATGTGGGTGGCACAATCAGTGCTGCAGTCCTTCTAGTAGCGTTTGATTTACAGGCCCGTGGCACACATTGTGCACTTTACTAGGGACTTACTAGTAAATACAATTTACACAAGGAGCACTTGGACTTTAGCACTGATCAACGGGGGTAAAGTGCTCGGACACAATAAACTCCCAAAACAGAGTCCAGTATACCATACACACAGGAGGCAAGAAGACAGCAGGAACACACCAAAAGATGCCAGATCTAACACTTCCATTTTGGGCAGATGGCTGACACAGATTCTAAAATTCCCGCTCCTTCCACAAAAGAAAAAGGGAGGAAATACAGTGCCAACATTTTTGCTAGCTTCCCATTGTACAGACGTGCCATTGGGTGGCTGCAGTCATAGGGTCCTTCCTAACTAAGCATGCCTGTAATAGTAGCCTGGATTTTTTTTATTTTCTGGGGCCACTGATGAAAGTGACGTTCAAGAAGTAGGGGGTGGTAGACTCAAGGTGTGTTGTGGGGCAGTCACCATGTGCCATCATGTCTCCATCTGACTCTGAGTCTTCTTGTGCCATTGTGAGGTCGCTGAGGTGGGGATTCTGGCACACTGATGGGGACAGGACTGTTTTACATGAGGATGTCACCCTCTTTTTCCTCACCTTCCACTGTGATTTGACCAGTTGTTGCTGATGTTTCCTGGCTCTCCTCACATTCACTATTAAGACCACATTCAACTATTTTTTAAGGTACTCCTCCAACCGGATTGTGTGACATTTTTTCATATAGGTCGACTGGCCTCCAGTACTGTAATGTGAACCAGGCTTACCTCAATAAACACTTGTGTGGCAAATGGAGCATATTGCAGTCTTCTCCTTCTGGTTGCTAATTGCAAAAAAGTCCCAAATTGGGGAGAAGTACTTTCTTGCTCCGCCACTGCCAATGCCTGGAGAAAAACTCAAGGTAAGTGGGTGTGTTGATTGCCTCTCTGCAGTGCACGCTTATATTGAGGTAGGGATTGGTGTAGGTCTTAGCTAGGGCCTTACAAATAAGGGAGGTGGTGGTGCTACCTGTGCCCCAGTCCTCGGAGCAGGTTGTAAAGTAATGTTAGACTCTTCTTGGCCATCTTCCACAATGACTGTCTCATTGTCATCATCCTTTTCCATGATTCTAGGGCTTTCTGCAACTTTTCTTTTCCCTTGCCTCTCCTGGTGTCTCCCGGACTTTGCTGGGGTCCATTCCATGTCCCAATCATCATCGTCAATAGTGGTGCTTGAAGAAGATGGTGAAGTTGTACCCTTCCTTTTTCTTGCTGGAGATCTGGGAGCCATTGTTTCTAAAAGAGGAGGTTCTTGCTTGGCAGGAAGCTCAACCTCCTATTCTGCTGCAACTTCGAGAAGACATACTATTGCTGGCTGCAGCTTCTGCCCTCTTTGCTCTGTTTTCTGAAACAATTCGGTACTACTTTGCGAAAGGGACAAATCTAATTTAGCGTCACTGCTTGTGGGTGTCACCATGATTGCAGTGGCTGCCTCACTGACAGACATGACATTAGGCTTAGGTTGGGGCGGTGCTGTTGATGTGGGAGTGCTGCTCCCAGGTTCCTCCTTGGGGACTTTCTGTACGTCCATCTCAAAACTCTAAGTTGACAGTGGCACTAAGCTGCACAAGTGGAAGAGATTGGAGGACTGAAATAACTGTACGGGCCTTCCCTTTGGCAGTACTGCGGGTGATGTAACGTCTCTTTTCTTTGGCACCTAAAAGCAACCAAGCAAGAAAAACATGTAGTTTGTGAAATGTGGCATTGTTGTAGGTTGATATAGTACAGACAAATACAATATTAGTGTGATTGGTTACTTACGTAATAAATAGCAATATAATCAAACACTGTAAAGTCAAACCACACCGCCACAACCTAAAATTGAATTTTAAATCAGGCAACATAACATGCAGATATAGCTCTTTGCTTTATTTCCATTGGTTTTAAAGGAAACACCTGTGGTAGTCAGAGGGAGGTGCATGGGTAAATGGAATAACCTATGATGACAAGGGGCTCCAGGGGAAATGGAATAATCATTTTTTTTAAATTAATTATGTTGCGGATGTGTCTGGAGCGCACCGCAGTCAGGGTGTCCAGGAAGATATGGTATTATTCACCTGATGCAACTGAATGCTGTCCCGCAGCTGTGTGCCTGTCGTGGATGGATGGATGGATGAAAGAATGAATAAATGAATGGATGGATGGATGGACCAAGGCAAAACGCAGAATTGAATAAATTGAAAGAATAAAAAAAATTACAAAAATTAAACAACTAAAATTTTAAAACAGCAAAAAATAAAATACAAAATTTTAAATAAACAATTAAAATGAAAACTTAAAATATAAACATGAACTAAACAAATGATAAATAATTACAGATGTTTGTATGGGAAGACAAGAAGAAAGAAACCTATTTCGTGGAAAGTACAAAGGAAGCACAAAATGATAAATGCAAAAAAAAAAAAGGAAATAATATAGGCAATGTTCATCATCAGATTCTGTTAGTATACATATACTACAATGATCACCAACCATATCAAGATTAAACTAGTATCACATTATTCCATGCAAGCCTATGGGGCTATGGGTACATAATGGCCGCCAGCCACATAGTCAAATAAAAACAACAAGGATCAAGGAGGAATGGGGAACAAAGAACACATGTACACCTATGGCAAAGGCACACTGGCTCGATCCCTATAATGTCCACCAGCCATATGGTCAAACAACAAGGAGCCATGAGGAACAAAGAACACATGCAAGCCTGTGGCAAAGACAAGCTGGCTGGATGCACAAAATGGCCACCAGCCACCTGGTCAAACAACAACAACAAGGAGCAAGTAGGCATGGGGAACAAAGAACACATGCAAGCCTACTGGAAAGGAACACTGGCTGGATAAACACTAGCTGGATACACAAAATGGCCGCCAGCCACATGGTCAAACGACAACAACAAGGAGCAGGTAGGAATGGGGAATAAAGAACACATGGAAGCCTACTGGAAAGGAACACTGGCTGGATAAACACAATGGCTGCCAGCCACATGATCAAACAACAACAAGGAACAATGAGGTATGGGGAACAAAGAACACATGCACACGTATGGCAAAGGCACACTGGCTGCATGCACAAAATGTCTGCCAGCCATTTGGTCAAGCAGTAACAACAAGGAGCAAGGAGAGCAAAGAACACATGCAAGCCTATGTCAAAGAAACATTGGCTGGATGCACAAAATGGCCACCAGCCACTAGGTCAAAGAACAACTGCAAACGAGGAGGCATGGAGAATAAAGAACACATACAAGCATATGAACATAGACTACAAAAAATGGCCTCTGGGCATACGACATGGAGAACAAAGACAAATGATGGGCGACGACAAACACACCCACACTGGCCATAAGGAAGCATGGTGGTAACGTTAAAGAAAACACTAAAATCAATTCACCAATGTAAAACACAAAAATTAACTGAGCTATATAAATTTCACAACAACACACATCCTACTATACCATCAAATATTACCCCACAACATATACACTTTTTCCGAAAAAAAGAAATGCAAACACTAGCCAGTATTTGTAATTTAATCTAGTGCCATCCCTGCCCTAAATTAAGTTTTAAAAATATATACCACAGAAACATTTAATTCATGCACTGATGACTACTGGTACTGGGCCTACTGGCTAGATGGCCAATTGGAAGCCTAGGACACAGAGTAAAATAATATTGTAAATGTAACAAATATGGAGGAAAGGTACTGAGCTGTGCAACAATATTCCCTTACAAAAGATGAAAAATCAATGAAATGCAAAATAAATAACTAAGCCCCTCCTTAAACTCCAGGCCAATCCCCACAATAAAATGTAAAAATTAAATTAAAGTACAAAGAAATACTGGCGCATGCCCAAGCAAATTCAATACCCTTATAAAATAGTTATTTAACTTACTTGTTTGATATCCTCAAATCCAAAGGTATGTATCAGGAGAGTGATCCTTCAAATTCAAAATCCAAGCGAAAAGTGACCAGGAGATGGACAAAGCACTGGGAGGAGCCTGCTGGACATGAACAGGAAGTTGGAGTCTCTGGGTCACTTCCGTCCCGTTTGCAAAATAAGAAAGGCTTCTCACACTAAAAAAAATCTAGAAGAGTCCATTGGAGAAGAAAAATCCAATCAAAAACCTCTGTTTCATTAGCTTTAGAGATTTTAGATGCATTTCAAACAGAAAATCTACTCGAGGTGCAGTCGTGCTCACGAACAGCACTGTTTTTGCTACCGTCATGGCCGAAAGCCATGCGAACAGGTACAAAGTCTTGTGTGCATTCGCTAGCAGCCAAAGAGCATTGTGGCGCTAGTGAGCGAGCACTAAACCCAAAACTTAAGCGTGCTAATGAACTCCACTCCACACTCATATAGCGGAAGCTTGAAGTCCCCGAATTCCCAAAACTCTGCTGGAAGAGCAGAGTTCTACTCTTAAGCATCCATTATTTGTTTTCAAACACATGCCATGTACAAAAAGGACATATTCTGGGTTGATTAAAGGTTCATTTTTTATGTCTGGTCTGGGTTTGGTACACGAATGAGTGACATCAAGGCAATCATGTTCATAATGATCAGACTAATTTCCTTCAGAAATCAGCAATAGTGTTGGGATTTAAAACATGGCATCTCTTTAGCACCACATTCTTTTTAGAAAATATCTGTTGCTCATATTTAGTGAGTTGCATATTCGTAGGTGGTGTGTTTTAGTCTTGGTTAGTAACATCTCAACCCCATTTGGGACCATGACAATTGAAGGAAATCCAATCACAATATTTCTGCATTCCACTTAGCATCACTCCTCTCATAACCTGAATGGTTGCTGTGTTGTCAGCAACTGTATGATTCTGGAAACCCTGCTCTACTAATTTAGTCTGAGCTAACATGAATTTCTCCTTAATCTTTCACTGTTTCATTTCCTGGTCATCACTACAGTACTGTGCATATTTCAGAATCTCATTTAAAAACTCGTACCGCCATCAGGCTGCCTGTGCGGCCAGAACACAGCCGGCCCTATTAGGAGTTCACCACAGAGCCAGCGGGCAGAAACAGCGTTTCTGCTGGCCCTACGGTGAACAGGGCCTTAACATTGACGCTGGCTTGTACTTAAGCCCGCGCCAATGTGGCGGTGCAGTGGGTGCAACACCACCCGTTGCGCTTTCCACTGCCTGTAATTCGGGCAGTGGAAAGCGCAATGGGGCTGTCCATGAGGGCCCCTGTACTGCCCATGCCAAGTGTACTGCCGATTACAACCGCCGAGACTACCAGGCTGTTGACTGGTGGCAACCTGGCAGTGCCGGCGGTCCAACCTTTCACCACGGTCGTAATTTCGCAGTCGGACAGCCACTTTGCCAGGGTCATAATGAGGCCCTTTGTCTGTCAACAAATCACATTCTGTTGTATGTACTGACAAATCTCTGGTCTCAATCCAAGCACAAAAGTCGTAATGAAGAAACCCATATCTCCAGGATCTAGGTGTGTCTGCCCTGTATGCTGTTGGAAGGCTCCTATTAGTCATTCAGAAAACTTATGCACTGTCTCCTTAACTTCTTGCTGCATTCTGTTTAATTTCAAATAATTCAAATCTTTAGGAGGAATTCTCCTCTTTAAGAATGCAATTGCTTCATTATGTTTAGTCATTACTACAGGAGATGGTGCATGTGTACCCGCTTCCCTTTGGGACTCTGTGGCTGGCCATTGAATTGCTGCCTTACATTCAGCCCATAAATCGCTCAGCACCACAATGTCGAAGAAGGTGTCTAGATCGACCCACAATACTTTTGATAATTTCACAAATCTTTCAACTTGAGTATACCACTACATCGGACTGTCTCTTAATTTGGGGAAACTGTTAGTAAACGACAAGAGATCCCCCTTGGTCCATGGCACATGAATATATGTTACGCTCTGTGTTTCTCTTAAGGGATATGCTATAGTAATCTCTTTCTTGTCTGATTGTTCTTTCTTTTTATTTTTCTCCTCTGCTTCCTCAGCTAGTTACCTTTTCTTGTTTTGCTTTTCTGCCCACTTAGTTCTATATTTCTCCATTTCACCCTATTTATGTATACATTTCACCAATTCAGTAAGATGTTTTCGCAACCCTGGCTTGCACATGTTTTCAACTGATTTCACATCTAACTGTACTCTAAAAAGTCTCTGTAGGGGCACACTTTTTGAAAGGTCTATACCATATTTGTTTGCCAATTCAGTTAACTGACCATGTACCATTGCTGCTTTCCTGGTAATTTCCTTACATAAATAGACCAATTCTTCTTCCTGATATTGTTCAATGTGTCCAAGATTTAAGCAGCCCCTTGGGATTTCTTCTAACTCTACTTTTAATTGTGGCACATTTATTGGTCTTTCACTTCAGGTTTCTGGGATAGCCTCACCAGTGGCTTCACTAGTGTCAGTACTCTGCTTTTCTACTTCTTCCACTTTCCCATATTTTTAATGATTTATTGTATCCACTATGGTGCCCTTCTTTACCTTGCTGGTCCTTCCGCCAGGGCAAGTTATGTTGCAAAGACAAACCGAGTTCCCGCCCCCAAATCCATGACACTTTGTGGTGGTGTCCAAACAACAATTTGTGAATTCTGTGAAGTCAGGACAAACCTATTCACTGGAGTGTACCCAGAAGCTTGCTTAATCTCTATGGCAGGTATGACTGTGTATGTCCAGTTTGTAGTGTGACTAGTCCAGCTGTCTTGGTTGCTGTGACCTCAATAACTGGTATTTCATCTGGAGGTATCAATTAAAAAGTTCTGATTTGAGCAGGCGTTTTAATAATTGCTTGCTGTGTCAAAGTTTGCATAATAACAGGCTGTGCAGAAATCGGTTGGGTAATTTTAACTCGTGGTGGTATCGGCTGTGCCACTACAGGTGGTACATTTATGGGCAACAGTGATTGCATATGACTAATGAGCAGTGAAATCACAGGGTCTACAGCAGCTGTGGTATTTATCAGATTACTTTCAGCACTCAACACAGTAGGTTCTACATAAGATGGTGAACATGTGAATAACATTTCTTCAGATATGTCAACTCCTGATTATGAGTCAGTATCAAGTTTTGGTTCTTTTCATGCCTCTCTTTCACCCTTAAACTTATTTCTAGGTGGCCTCTCACTTTCCTGAGACCTCTGTTCTTCCTTTATATGCATGGGATATAACTTTGTTCCTTCAGCTATGCGTTTCCTCTATGCTTGATCTTTATTATCCCAAATTTCATTTCACAAACAAACTGGCAACTCATTACACAACCAAGGCAGACACATTGGACTCCTATTTAAAACAGAAGAAAACCATCAGCACCAACCCCTTTCCTAAAATCCCCTCCAAGAGTAAACCAACCCAGCCTTTGCACTCCTTCAAACAAATATCACAAGGTGGATTTATGGATATGGTCAAAACAAGAAGGCCTTCCGGTTGCTCTTCGGACGCTTGTCTACCACACATCTTCAAGAACATTCTTTCATCTACTTCTGCTGTCACACCTGTAAGAACAATCATCAATAACTCTTTAACTACAGGAACTTTTCCTGAAGACCTGAAAAGGCATACATATGTCAGTTATTAAAGAAAGAAAACCTAGACCCAAAGGACCCCAACAACTACAGACCAATCACAAATGGACATTTCTTGGGCAAACTGATAGAAAGAGCAGCATTCACTCAGATGTCACATTTCATTGAAGACAATTCCATACTTTCAGACTACCAAACTGGATTCTACCCAGGAAGAGGCACTAAATCAGCACTTACAGTAATCTGAGATGATCTTAAAAACACAGTCAACCGCAATGGAGTTGCTACACTACTTTTCTTGGACCTCTCAGCTGCCTTTGATACTGTTGACAATGACACCCTAAAGACTCCAGGAAGCCGGCATAGAAGGGACTGCTCTTGACTGGATTACATCTTACCTTCAAAACAGAACTAATATTATCTATTTCCCCCCCTTCTCATCCACACCCTACGTCACAAAAGCAGGGGTCCCCCAAGGATCAATCATCTCACCTATGCTTTTCAACATCTACATGATGTCATTACCAGAACTGATCAATGATTTTCAATTCACATGCTACAACTATGCAGATGATACAGAAATAATATTTAAATTGGAATGCCCCAAAGACATTGAAAACTCACAAATCTTCAGTTGCCTCAGAGCTGTTGATCAGTGGATGACTTGGAGACATCTTATACTGAATGCTTCCAAAACAGAAAACTCAGATGTGGCAACTGGAAAAATTATGACCCACTGTGCGCCTGGCCTGATGATCTAAGACCACCTCCTCAAGTATCTAAGGAAGTTAAAAACCTCAGAATTACCATGGACTCCAAGTTAACAATGAATGTCCAAGTGGACAAATTAGCACGATCAAGCTTCATCACATTGAAGTCTCTATAACACATCTTCCCCCACTTCCGAATTCCACACAAGGTGCAGGCTACTATCTCTCTTGTACAATCCAAACTGGATTATGCCAATGGCCTCTAGGATGGATCATCTCTATATATTATGAAATACTGCAACGTATTCAGAACTCATCTGCCAGGCTACTATTACACGTAAAGTCAGAAGCCTATATCGCCCCTGCCTTGAGAGCACTACACTGGTTACCCATTGCCAGAAGATCCACCTCCAGGCTCCTTTGTATCATCCACAAAGCTATACACAGAACAGGACCGCTTTTCATCAGAAACAAAATAACCAAATACATTCAACAAAGAAGCCTCCGCTCAGGATTGGCACCCCACCTTAAAACACCACCATACAAGGAAAAGACAATAGGTGGTACATCCTTCTCTGTTCAAGCAGCCAAACTGTGGAATTCATTACCCCCAAATATAAGATCCACATTTAACTATCTTGTCTTCAGAAGACTACTCAACAGTTGGCTCTTTCCTTCATAACCACCATATTCAAACAGTAATGGACTGCATATGCCTGCGTTGAGAAATATTAATAATCTGATTATGTGTATTATCTAGATATGTATAGTTCTTTAAGAAATATGTATAGTTACTATTTCATAATTATCAATTATACACATACTCTTTAAGCCTGTTTAACAAATGTATATTTACTCATGGTCTCATGGTTAAATATATATATGTGTGTGTGTGTGTGTATATATATATATATATATATATATATATATATATATATATATATATATATCTCTGTGTATATATATATATATATATATATATGTGTGTGTGTGTATATACATACATAAATGTATAGAATTCTGTGCGCTTTTCATGTTCATGGGTCATTGCATAGCTCGCTGATAAGTTGTTATATTTGATAGTTATGAATCCCTGCTTTCTTTTTTATATCATAATGAGCAAATGTTATCTTAACTATTTAACAGCAAGCATTTCGCATTTAAAAATTGAGGAAAGATAAATGAATGTTAGAAAAGTACACTTATTATTTAACATCAAGTATTACAAATCTTGAAAGTCTGTGTTTGTACAGTACTACTTTTCTTCTCATATTATGATACCCATTAATATATTCTTTGCACATATATTCCCTTACTATTTATTTACATATCTATTTATTTATTGCTCTAGTCCTACTGTACTAGAGAAAAAATCAATAAAAATAAGTGAAATAAAATCTAGAAATAAAATTAAAAATATAAATAATTAAATAAAATTTTAAAAAATGTATAAGTAAAATAAATACATTAAAAATAATATACATGTTACTCTCTCGTAGGCTTTATTCTGTCTCCCCCATTAACATATGTCTCTATCAATCTATCCTCCATCCCCACTCTCACTCATCCCAAACCAATTCTACTGCTTTCCTCTCCAAAAAAAACCCTGCCTAAGGTCTTCCCTTCTCTAACCCATCTAGCTCACCCCAAACCTCAGTTCACTGCCATAATCTCCCAAACAACCCTACTAAATCTTTCCTCATTTATCTTACCTTTGACTCCCTCCTCCATTTCTCCTTTTCTTATCCCAAGCCTCATCCTATCACTATAAACTCCCAATTAACACTTCTGGATTCAATCCCTCCTCTATCACTCCATTACTCTAGTCAATCCAACTAACATACTCACATATTGTCTGCTCAAATTAACTAATGATACTACTATTACTGTACTCATATTTCCCTATACTAATCCACCACTAATTCCTCCTGTGTTCTGGAGTAGTGTGCTACTCGCCAAAAAGCACTTTAACGCCTCATCAGGGGTAGTAAGTGATATATAAATACAATTACAATTACAGTCTTCATATTTCGTTACTGTTCTTTTAGTCCTTCTCTCAAATATCTCCCTTTCATGTCTTAATGCATTCTCTCCCATTCACAGAGTGCTTCAAAATGTGCGAAGCGGGGGGGGGCAGTTAAATCACACAGCACATCTCTCATTTGTCTAAAAATAGCCAAATAAATGTTCCCCATTACAGAAACTCAAGTCAGCCTTCTCTTTAATAATCTATTCCATTCTCAAGCCAAAGACATCTTTGTAACCCTCATTCAACCATCATGCGGTAAGCTGGTTTTCCTTCTGGATGAGTTTTCTCTCCCTCTATAACTGGAATTACCACATCTCCTCATATCTATCTTCAAATTGCCTTTAGAATCTTCATTATTGTCAGATCCTCTGTCAAATACTATGATCAGAAGGAAAGCATCACTTTTGCTGAACTTCCACAATAATAGTGCAAACATTCACTAACCGACCAATAACAGTGCAGCACACTATTACGTTACAACTTACTCTCTGCAGCAGCTCCCCTTCTTTACATTTCGCAGTGTCTCAACAGAAAATGACTAAATACAAAGCTTAATAATTCTTTATCAGCTTCTATTAAAGAAATCAAACATAGGCTATCAATCTATCAGAATAATTAGTCCACTATTCATTGAAGTGAGTTCTTGACCTGCGGGAAATCACCCAATTAGCAACAAGTCACTTTTGTGCATCAGGTTCTTCAATCACTAATTTCCATTAGTACAATCACACAAAAGATTTATTACTTTCCTATTCTTGTGTAATCGATTATGTCTCATGATTAACACTTAACCCTAGGAGACAATTCTCTTAAATATCTATTATCCATCCCGGGATCTTAGAATACTTCTTAGTCTGATAACCTTTATATTTATCTAATACAATATTATAGTTTCAAAAAGAAGGAAAACATCCAAATCTCCCCATATATTAATTCATCAACCATATTAATACTTCCAACTGTTGAAACTAGTCTTTTTTGGTTCTGCAACTGCCAATTGTGACTGCCTCCTCAATCACACTCCATGCATTCAATGCAATCAGGCTTTGAACGTTGTGAATTTGATCTCTCTCCAGACTTCTAACAACATTTTCATTTTGCAACTTATTTTTTTCCCTAGCACTCAATCTTCCCTCTGCTACTAGAATAACTGCTGGGTGCCCTGCCCATTACTCAACACCATAGCAGTTTTGAAAGATTAATTCCTCTTAAACTCTCTGCTACCATTTAGGCTTTGTCTGTGCCCTCACTAAGGATCGCTATCTGAGAGTGGCTGTTAGGTATTTAATAAGCTGCAAACAATCAATTAAAATACAGTTTGTTAACGAGTCAGTTTGTTTAGAGTCAATAAAGAGAGTTTTTAGTAGTTTGAATTATTTATTAAATTAATTATTATATTCTTTAATAATCAAGGCAAAAGGTTACAGAAACACGCATAAAGTGCGTCCCAAATCTGTCCCTACTCTGATCATCTTTGTCTTACAAAATGCATGAAAGTTCTAATAGTCCTGTTTCATAGTATGGGAGCGCTTTGCAGAAAGGTTACAAATAATTCAATCTTTTACAATAGCACAGTTTTCCATGTCCATCTGTTTAATGTGCTTACAGCTATCATTCTGCTCTGCAGCGGTTTATCAGACTCTTTCAGTCTCAGAACATGTCTTCATCTAGTCTGTAGTAGAATGAATAGCTCTACTAGCGTGGTCTGTTCTGCTCCAATGCTCTAGAGGGTTGTCTCTGTCATTCCATGGCTCAGTTGCTCTCTGGTCATCTGTGGCTCTCAGCTCAGACGGTAGCATGGAAGCCCTTTCATAATGCCTCAGCTTCTCAGTCTCCATCTCTCTACCTGTTTCTCTGCCCCCTACTCTTTCCCTGGAGTACCTTTATAGCAATTCATTTGTTACATTTGTTAATAATTGTTTACATATTCTTGAACTATTGGCAGTGTAATAAAGCAGAGATTTTGACAGGCATCTGGAATTCGCAACATAATTTCCCATTCCCACGCATTCTTTCCCTTCTACAAGAACAATTTTAGATACATAAGTATAACATCAACTCAAATCCCATCATTCACATTGTGTTTAATGTAAGCATTTTGTTATTTTCTAAAAGACATCAGCACATTCCAAAGCAGTGTAGTAGCTAGAAAAGGGTACAGTTAATTCTGGTTTTATTGTTTTTATTCAACTTTGTGGCATCCTACAAGTTGAAAAGAGGTTATGAAAGGAACAATTAATAAAAAATACATGCCAGCCTAGCTAGTTTGTGACTCAAGCTGTACGGGTTATGTAAAGTTCAGAGCATGCTTTTAAAAGGTTCTTTTTTTATATATATATCTTTTTCTTGAACCATAAAGAAACAGGGTTCTCACTGTTAAGTACAAAGGAGCATAGGTGTTTCACATCAACCATTCAAATGTAAATTCCTTGGCATCATACACTTTTATGACGAATACCACCAGTGGCCCTTTTATGGCCATTTTGTTATTGAAAAGAAAAATCAGCCCAACCCCCAGTGTCAGCTCTCTTAGCTCCATCCTAGCTCCACCTCTGTGTCCTGGCTTCTGACAAATGCCCAGGCCCCTCACACTTTCTCCCATTTTTTGGGGCGTCCCCTCCTTGTGTATACAACCTTCTCGGCTCTCTGGCACCTATCCAGGTCAACCTGCCAACCCCCCAACCCAGGAGGATTGGACTTCTTTTTTTAAATTGTTCAAGCAACTATGGTTTTGGGTCTAGAAATCCACTTTCCCATTCGTAATTAGTATTTCATTTTTAATTTTCTATTGGGGGCCTTATCAGGTCAACTACAGAGACCCAGTTAATCCCACTGAACAAAAGTACCTTTAATCCTGGTTTGTGGAGCGCTGTGTCGATTCATGTTGAGGATGGGTCATGTAGCTGAGGTGATGCATTGGTTCCAAGATGCGACAAGGCTGTGGTGTAAAGTCCTATTGTATCATCAAGGATTCGTTACAGAATGCAGGTCAAATCCACACATCAGCGGCAATGCGTCCATTCTCCTTCAGAATGCGCTGATCCGTAAATGAGATGTAAGTTTTGGTCAAGGATACGTTGCTTAGCAGAGACAATCTGTCCGTTCCAAAGGTAAATACCTCAGGCCCACTGCCAAGGGTCAAGGACCGGAGTGGCAGCCCTTGACAGGGCGGGCTCACAGATGACAGAGTCTAGGTGGAGGGTTGTTGGAAATCTGTTATGTCCCTGAGACTTCAGATCAAGAGGCCAGCCAACTAGCCCTTTGAGTCACTCTAGGTTCAGGGTTCAATACAAATGCAGGTCCAGTCCTTATCACCCAGGCAAGAGGGCAGCAGGTCAGCACAGCAAAACAAGAGTTCGGCATAGTAAAGTTCAGCAGATTGGCAGTTCTTCGGCAGCACAGCATCCCTTCTTCCTGTCAGAGTATCCACAGATCCAGAAGTATACTGAAGTAGTGTTGTCTGAGATCCGGTATTTATAACCTGTGGTGCCCTTGAAGTAGGGGAGACTTCTAAAGACATGCCTTTGAGGGCACAGATGTCCTGCTACCCCTGCCCTTGCCCGGGACTAACTACAGAGGATATGGAGCCCCCTCTGTATGGGGACAGGACATAGCCTGAAAAGGTGTAAGTGAGTCTGTACCCAGCTCCTCCCCCCCATCCTGTCAGTGATAGACCATTGAGTCACACCTAAGCTCCCATTGTTTGAGGTTATCTGGGAGGAATACATAAAGCCCAATGGCCAACTACACCTAGTCATGTGACCAGAGATAGACTGCAGGCACTAAATGGCTAAGTAAAAGAAATGCCAACTTTTGTAAAAGTGGCATTTTCCAAATGACAATTTTAAATCTGACTTAACCATAAGTTAGGATTTTTAATTATCATTCAAGACACACCACACTTGAAGGAATTATCTCTTACAATTTGGAAATTACACATATAAAATGTAATAAGGCTACTCCAATGTTATCATATGGGAGAGATATGCCTTGCAGTACTGAAAACCAAATCTGTATGTTTTTCACTATCAGGACATGTAAAACATATAAGTACATGTCCTACTTTTTACATACATTGCACCCTGCCCTCTAAGCTGTCAAAGGCCTACCCTCGGGGTAACCTACATGTATTAAAAAAGCAGGTTTCCGTCTGGGAAAAGGTATATATTGGCAGGTCAACATGGCAGTTTAAAACAGCACTCACAGGCTCTGCAATGTTTAAAGGGCTACTTAAATGAGTGGCACAATCAGTGTTGCAGGCCTACTAGTAGCATTTAATGTACAGGCCCAAGGCACATGTAGTGCACTTCATTAGGGGCGTACAAGTAATTTAAATATGCCAATTGTGGACAAGCCAATATTATCATGTTAAGAGGAGAGCGCATAAGCACTTTAGCACTGGTCAGCAGTGGTAAAGTGTGCATCGCCCTCATATCAACAAAAACGAGGTCAGAAAAATAGACGAGAAAAGACCACCCTAAGGATGTCAGGTGTAACAGATGGCATAATGAAATCACACTGGCAATACCCTTAAGAGACATCAATCTATAAAATTCCCCAAAATGGGACCTTATTGGAATATCACAGATGGGTGAAGTATGGGCTCAAGATGGCATGAAAAAATTTCAGTGCAGACTTCACTTTGAGAGATACCTAGAAGCTTAGATACATGCAGTTGAGACATACCCACTTGAAAAACAAATCCATAGTAAAAGATATCACGATCATGTACTCCAGGAACCACCAAAGCCATATCTATGATCTACAAAAGATCAATTAATAAAAATGCTTGTCCTTATTATATTGAGTACATATTTCTCTTATTCAAGATTGTCTTCTACTCTTCCAAATCTCTCTTTTTCTCTCTGTTTGATTCTTGCCCTCTTACGTCCCATTCTCTATTCCCTAGTACCACTGCCCAACCACTCCTTCCTATTCCAGTGCTTAGTTTCTTCTCCTCTTTAGCTTTTTTAATATATATTTCCTTAGAGTTGTCTCTTTTCCATCCTCATTTCTGTCATATAATCGTTTTTGAGTTATCCTTGCTTAATGTGAGTCTGTTCCTTCTTTCTTCTCTACTCCTCTCATAATTTGCCTTTTTTGGTCCCTGTACATGACATATTTGTGGTTTTACCCTAATTTGTGTAAGGTAATCTCTTTTTGTTTTTATTTCGAAATATATTTAGCTAGCTCTTTGTACTGATTTGATCTTTGTCGTTTTTAAATTTTGGTACATTTCCCTTTCGTGTTTCACTCTAATTTCACTCATTTTTGTGATAATCTCCGTGCCATTGCTTTCCATAACGTCTGTTTCCTATTCACTTTCTTTGAAATGCAAATGTTTTCTTTGCTCCCATATTTCTTATTTTTTCACTATTTCTTAGTTACTTTGTAAGCGTGCTATTTCATGCATTATTCTCATATTTCTCTGTGCTAAATGGAGTATCATTTATTTCCCTCGCTTCCTAGCTTCCTAATTTCCTATTATTTCTCTAATAAGGCTACATGATTATCTAGGTTTTCTCCATCCTTCTTAATTTCTGATTGTTCTCCTATTTCCATACCGTTCTCTTAATGTGTACTTCCTACTCTTTTGCAGTCATATAATTCAATCTGTTTGGCACATGCATCAAGTTTGGGCCTAACTATTTGTGACTGCAAAATCATGTCCCTACTGATAAGTTTGTAATTCTGAATGTTGTTGGCAGACTTCATTGTCAACATTTGTTTGCGATTTTGAGATGTCAGTAGTGGCTGCTGCCAGGAAGGGGTGGAGGGGTGAGGGCAGTGCGCAGAGCAGGGTTTGGGGGTGCAATAAAAAAAAACATACCTGCCACCGAAGTGTTCTGCTGCTCCAGCCGCATCTCCTATTCTTCCTCCCTCCCCATGCAACACGGATGTTTCTCTTATGCTGTTACCAGCATGAGAGAAGCACCAGGATTGGCCTGAGAAGCAGAAATGCCACTCAGGGAGGGAGTGGGACACTCCACTTGGTTTCCACCCGGCTGTGCACCACAGCCAGGTGGGGAGTTCTAAGTGAGCATGTCAGGTTGGCAGGCCTCAGCCGGCCAAACTCAAAACTGCACTTAAAAGCACACCACCACTCCTACTCCACATGTTGATGCGAAGGATGCTTACCCAGCCCCACCTTACGAAAGCAGAAAAATAAAGGGATAGTAAAATACTTTTATAATCCCTTTATTTTTCTGCTTTCAGCAGCGCGGCAACAGTCCTCCTCTATAGCGGAGGGTTTGCCCCTGTGATATGTGATGTTAAGGGACAACCACTGTTGCATGTGGAATTGGTGACTTTGCCATTAGTTTAACTGTCAGCATCATTCTCTATGAAGGAGTTTAGCTATATGGGTATAACCTTGGTAAAGAGCAAGGCAGTTCTTAAAATACATGTTTTGCGTAATGAGATGGATTGCATGACCAAAGTTTAGTTAGTCTCTTGTCTACTACAATTTATCACATTAATTGCCAATTGATGAAGTATACGATGAGAATAGCTTATCATATCATGACAGTGACTGGCAAATAATGGTAAGATTCCAGGGTACATCATGGTATATGGTGGCAGATGTAAAACTGGTGGTAGTACTGCCTGTTTGACTTCATAACACTGATCATCTGAGCAAATCACTGGATTCCTGTAATGCTCAGGGGACCACTGCCTTCTCTCTCTAATTGAAAGAGTTATGTGTTTTTCACTGAGTCTAGAGTCCTTTGGCAGGAAGTGTGCACATCTTTAATTCAGTTGATGACAGCTGGTGCTGTTGTCATGGTCAAAAGAAATGACTAATGAAGATAGTCTCCATTCATATTGCAATCTGAGTTTGGCACTACACTAGTTCTTTACTGACTTCTGGCAACACTGGGATGTATTATAATAGCTGGACCTGAACAGGAACCAAAGTAGATGCTTGATTAGCATCCCAGGAGAAGGCATGCCCTTGGACCGATTGAAACAAACCTGACCTATCATCCTATCCTCCTGCAGTAGGAGCCCCAGATGAATATATGACTCTTTTGGAATTGAAAGTTTAGCTAAGCTGGTTTGGATGGTGAGAGGGGAACAGCCTGTCTAGATCTATCTGAAATATGTAAATGATTTATTGTATGTCCTACATGAATGAGGCATGGGATCCCCCCTGTACAGTAAAAAGCTATAATTCTGATCAAGACTGCAACCCTTTTTATAAGGCTTGCTCAACTCCATTGAACACCTAACTATTAAGCAGAGAAAGAAGCTGGCACTGAGTGGTGTTAGACTAAATAAGGCTTGTTATTAAAGTGTCAAGTTTTGAGAATTGTCTGACTGAATCAAATAAAGATCAAACACATATTTTACCTTGCAAGGAAGCATGAGCCAAACTTTAGGAAGAACATAGGTAAGATATCTGTCACTCCTTTTGTCCACAGGACTAAAGAGACTACGAGGAGCTTGTCACTTGCAGATTTAAGGCCACAGACAGCCTAATAAAACATCTATTTAAATTTAAGAAAGTATATGGCCAGGGTATTGCTTTCCTTCTGAATAAAACATCATGTCTTACAGCTCTCTTTTTTTCTGAACATACAACCACTGTAGTTTGGGACAAGGGCCCAAGATACAAAAGGTAATTGAGATCCTGGAAGATAACCCAATGTCTTCAGAGGCTATGACCTGACCTTCCATAGTAGTAGACCACTGGCAAAATTAGAGATACCCACCAGGCAGACGAGGCCTCTCTCTATTCAGAAAAGGTCAGCTCCAATGAACATTGCTGGGAAAATGCATATTTGTTGCACCTGCTCATCAAAAGGTTTTTGTTTTCAAGAAACACACTCCTAAAACTGTAGTTTGTTTGTTGGAAGAAAACACTGGTCATGCATGTCAGAGGACATTGTTTGATTTTTCAGACCAGAACAGCTATGCCTGCATGGTGGCCATGGGCAAATAAATCTAATGTGATGGGCATGTATTAGGTAGGGGAAAACCATTAAGTATATTGTATTGTGTGTACGATGGGTAGAGACCAGTGGGAAACACCCAAAAACATTTGAATGGTACCACAAACCATGGCATGTGCTACAAAGATTCAGGGGAAATTGCTCCTTGCTCAAGGTTACAAGGTGATGAGATCAATGGTGGGATTCCTCTGCTAGGCAATCTAAAGTGGGTACCTTTAAAGCGTCAAATTTGCAATGTAATGGTTCTTTCAGAATCCTTGAACCCACAAATTGCTGCTGAAATGGACAACACTGGAAGACAAGGGACTTCAAAAGATTAAGGAAAAAATGATGGGTTAATTGACCAGGTTGGATTTTATTTTAGTTCTACAGCAGGGAAAAATTCCCCTAACAGAAAAAAAGAGCGGTAAAGCACGACTCAGCAGTATGAGGAACATGATCTTCTTTCTGACCCTCTGAATAGCAGAAGGCACATTTTAGAAGGTTAAAGGGAAGTGGTTCACAATACTTCATATCGCCTGACCGAAAGAGCTTCTGTCTTATCTGGGCTTACCTTAAAGGAATTACCTGACGTCCAACCAGATGTGACACACATGCAATTCCTAAAGACTGTTTGATTATTCAGATTGGCTTCTCCAAGGGATAATGGGCCATATGTACGAACACTGTTTCCCATAGACACAGAATGGGTAAAAACCTTTGCTACATCTGGCCTAATATGAGCTATAAAATCGAATGGTCTAAGATGACATCAATTCTGCAAGACAGGGTAAAGGTAAAATATAAACTTACTGGTCTTAACTATACATCTGCTTACATTAATGATAAGTGATGCAGTGGATACAATGATTTTGTCATGCATTAAATCATATGTGACAGAGTTAAGGTATACCTTTTGTATTAGATACGTCTTTTAGAGGATAATATAATAATAATATGATAAAACCACAAAAAAAGGCAAATTGGAAACAACAACATGAATACTGCACAATCAGTGAGATATGATGGACATTTTGATGTCATCAAAAGCAAAGTCTACTAATTTGAATAGGGGGAATGTGATGAAAATCAACATATATGAATTTCCAAAATATTCACCTTGAATTCTAGTGGCTCTGTGAGTTGTGGACCTATATTTGGTCTCATTTTTTGTACCTAGGGAAACAAACTTAGGCCGACAAAAAAAATTGGTCTTTGGAATGAGGCCTACCTGTAGTTGCTTGTATTGCCTTCTCTTGATGGAGCCTAACATTTATTAATGACCAGCAGCATGGGTTGTGAGAAACAGCAGCATAAAAATGCACAACATGTATGTAGAGAGTGGGGTGGGATATTTAAATTGTTACAGTGGTGAGCTTCCATTTGAAGGTCACCTGCATAGTGTATGCAGGGATAACTTTAATCCAGTGATTGTCCAAGAAACCATTTTTATATTATTTAAACTAGTAGGTTCCAGATGTATATTTGTTGTGGGCAAAGTACACTATGTCTGCTTTTGAGAACCAAGGGCCGTATTTATACTTTTTGACGCAAAACTGCGCTAACGCAGTTTTGCGTCAAAAAAATTAGCGCCGGCTAACGCCATTCTGAAGCGCCATGCGGGCGCCGTATTTATTGAATGGCGTTAGCCGGCGCTAGCAGACCGGCGCTGCCTGGTGTGCGTGGAAAAAAACCACGTACACCAGACAGCGCGGGCGTAGGGGGAAAATGGCGTATGGGCGTCTTAAAATGGGGCAAGTCAGGTTGCGTCTAAAAAATCGTCGTAACCCGACTTGCGCCATTTTCTTTCGACGCCCATCCCCCATCAACATGACTCCTATCATTGTAAAGATAGGAGTCATGCCCCCTTGCACAATGGCCATGCCCAGGGGAAATATGTCCCCTGGGCATGGTCATTGGGCATAGTGGCATGTAGGGGGGCACAAATAAGGCCCCCCTATGCCACAAAAAAAAAAAAAAAAAAATACTTACCTGAACTTACCTTAATGTCCATGGGATGGGTCCCTCCGTCCTTGGGTGTCCTCCTGGGGTGGGCAAGGGTGGCAGGGGGGGTCCCTGGGGGCAGGGGAGGGCACTCTGGGCTCATTTTGAGCCCACTTGTCCCTTAACGCCATCCCTGACCCAGGCGTTAAAAAGCGGCGCAAATGCGCCGTTTTTGGCCACGCCCACTCCCGGGCGTCTCTTTTGCCCGGGAGTATAAGGGCCATATTTATACTCTGGTTGCGCCGAATTTGCGTCGTTTTTTTCGACGCAAATTCGACGCAGAACTAACGCCAACTAACGCCATATTTATATTCTGGCGTTAGACGCTTCGGGCGCCAAAGTGCCCGGAGTGTGCGTCATTTTTTAGCGTGAACCCCTTCCTTGCGTTAATGATATGCAAGGGAGGCATTCCCGTCTTAAAAAATGACTCCCAGGCCTTTACGTGGTATTTATACTCCCGGGCAAAAGAGACGCCCGGGAGTGGGCGTGGCCAAAAACGGCGCATTTGCGCCGCTTTTTAACGCATGGGTCAGGGATGGCGTTAAGGGACAAGTGGGCTCAAAATGAGCCCAGAGTGCCCTCCCCTGCCCCCAGGGACCCCCCCTGCCACCCTTGCCCACCCCAGGAGGACACCCAAGGACGGAGGGACCCATCCCATGGACATTAAGGTAAGTTCAGGTAAGTATTTTATTTTTTATTTTTTGTGGCATAGGGGGGCCTTATTTGTGCCCCCCTACATGCCACTATGCCCAATGACCATGCCCAGGGGACATAAGTCCCCTGGGCATGGCCATTGTGCAAGGGGGTATGACTCCTATCTTTACAATGATAGGAGTCATGTTGATGGGGGATGGGCGTCGAAAGAAAATGGCGCAAGTCGGGTTACGACGATTTTTTAGACGCAACCTGACTTGCCCCATTTTAAGACGCCCATACGCCATTTTCCCCCTACGCCGGCGCTGTCTGGTGTACGTGTTTTTTTTCCACGCACACCAGGCAGCGCCGGTCTGCTAGCACCGGCTAACGCCATTCAATAAATACGGCGCCCGCATGGCGCTTCAGAATGGCGTTAGCCGGCGCTAATTTTTTTGACGCAAAACTGCGTTAGCGCAGTTTTGCGTCAAAAAGTATAAATACGGCCCTAAATACCACGTAAAGGCCTGGGAGTCATTTTTTAAGACGGGAACGCCTCCCTTGCATATCATTAACGCAAGGAAGGGGTTCACGCTAAAAAATGACGCACACTCCGGGCACTTTGGCGCCCGAAGCGTCTAACGCCAGAGTATAAATATGGCGTTAGTTGGCGTTAGTTCTGCGTCTAATTTGCGTCGAAAAAAACGACGCAAATTCGGCGCAACCAGAGTATAAATATGGCCCTATGTGTGTTATATCTCACATGCCTATAAGCTAATAGAGCCTACCACTGACTCAACATTGTACCTAATAATTAAGGTATGATGTCAGAAATCCTTTGTTGCTGTGTGAATGAGTGCCCTCAAAGAAATTAGAGAGAAACATATCAGAGTAATGATTGTTCATTTAAATACACATCCCATTCCTCTTATGTGTTAGAAATGAAGGTCATGTTATGAACCACAGGGATCGAGGTCATTGGGTTTCATCAGAAGGTTCTGTCGATTAAACTATTCAATAATTTTCTTTTTGATGTGTTTCTGCACTCACTTATCAAATCAAATGTTAATAGATGATTATTGAGACAGAAGGTTTTTAGTTGACCTTACACTTCTGCCTGGAATGTGGTTCTGACATTAGGATATAATTTGAGTCATTTCATTAGCACACCAAGAGCATTCTTAAGTTTTAGCTTACATGCAGACATTGTATTATTTAGGACTGCAATGTATTCACAAAGGATGAGCTGGCACTGTCATAAACCAATGTACCCATTCATAATATTACTCTACAATGGTATAATATTGCATGTGTGAAAATGTGTGAAAATCTTTCCCCATGGGCAGCGAGTTGGTGTGTCAGGATAGAAAGACTCTGTACATTTTGGGGACGACCTAAAGCTCTTGAGTGGGTATATCTTCACAATATTCATCATGGGTTTTTTCAACTTAAGAAATGGTTAGAAGATTTTCTCCAGACAAGGGGAAGAGCAAAGCATTTTCCATG
The DNA here is from genome assembly GCF_031143425.1 of Pleurodeles waltl. NCBI lineage: Eukaryota > Metazoa > Chordata > Amphibia > Caudata > Salamandridae > Pleurodeles > Pleurodeles waltl. The sequence continues at coordinate 805,223,948 of NC_090442.1, read as the reverse complement.
GTGGGAATGGGCTTGGAACACCTTTACAAATAGAAGGGGTGCAGAAAAAGTTGTTTCTCTAAAGTAGAGTATTGTTTCCCCAAGTGAAATAAAAGAAACAAAAAAGTGTATTTCTAGAAATGCAAAACCTAGTCAACTGAAAGAGTTGTACAGTATGTGCTATAGCCAATGTGAACGCTCTACACAAAGGGGGCCATTCTGACCCTGGCGGTCATTGACCGCCAGGGCCAACGACCACGAGAGCACCGCCAACAGGCTGGCGGTGCTCTCGAGGGCATTCTAACCGCGGCGGTTTGGCCACGGTCAGAAAGGGAAAACCGGCGGTCTCCCGCCGGTTTTCCGCTGCCCTATGGAATCCTCCATGGCGGCGCAGCTTGCTGCGCCGCCATGGGGATTCCGACACCCCATACCGCCATCCTGTTCCTGGCGGTTCGCCCGCCAGGAACAGGATGGCGGTATGGGGTGTTGTGGGGCCCCTGGGGGCCCCTGCAGTGCCCATGCCAATGGCATGGGCACTGCAGGGGCCCCCGTAAGACGGCCCCACAAAGAATTTCAGTGTCTGCCTAGCAGACACTGAAATTCGCGACGGGTGCAACTGCACCCGTCGCACCTGCCCACTCCGCCGGCTCCATTCGGAGCCAGCTTCCTCGTGAGAAGGGATTTCCCGTTGGGCTGGCGGGCGGCCTTCTGGCGGTCACCCGCCAGCCCAGCGGGAAACACAGAATCACCGCAGCGGTCTTAGGACCGCGGAGCGGTGTTCTGTCGGGGGAACTCTGGCGGGCGGCCTCCACCGCCTGCCAGAGTTGGAATGACCCCCAAAGACACAAGTAGGACTTCGCAAACGCTTTGATATCAGTTTCTAAATGTACTCTTGAAAACCTGTGTAGAATTCTTCAGAATCAGATATCTGCATCCATGCATGTTTGCAATGCAGTAGATGCAGATACACTGAAAATCTGGTATATGAGTGAGTTCAAGTAAATTTTATGGGAAGATTTTAGAGCCCCTAACGCCTCCTTGTACCACACTAGCATCATTTTCTTTATGCTGATGTGTCCTAAGAAGGCTAAAATCGCTGCGCCAAATTTACAAAGTGGTGCAATGCATGCATTGCGCCACTTTGTAAAACTTTGCACTACATTATGCCTGTGCCAGGCATAATGTATGCAAAGGGAGCATTCCCCCGTTTGGTAGGGGGGGGGGGGTGAAAAAACTGTGCAAAGAAGTCTAAGAGATTTCCATAGGCTTTGCAGGATTAGCATAAACATTTTTTATGCTAATTCTGCAAAGCTCCGAACTAGCATCGCAACTTTTCATGCTAGTTCCCCTAACTACCGCCATGGTGCTCTGTATCTTAGATAGGGCACACACATGGTGGCACTAGGGGGTGCTAAGGGGGCACAAGAAAAGTGGCACCACTTTTCTTAAATCAGGCCCTTAGAGCGCAAGGGGCTAATTTATAGACATTTGGCAAAAGTTATGACATATAAAATCATTTAGAGGTCACAAACTTTTCTTTCTTATCTTAATCATGGGTAAAGAAACATGTCCATTGCCTTTGGTGATATCCTTCTTCAGTTCAGCACTTGTACTTCAGGTAGCTTCATACTAAGGGTTATACATAAATGCGTTTTACGTCTTAGCTATAAGAGAAAGAAACCCCCAGCACATGCATTCCGACAAGACGTGCTGTCTTACACAGACAGATGCCTCACTAAGCTTGATGTTCCAAATGTATGCTGATGTAGATGGTGTTCGATCGATCTGGCAATTAAAAAAATACTTTTTGTATAGCCTTACATAAATATGCCCAGAGGTGTTAATAATAAATAGATAACGAATATGACAAATGAAAAATATAAATACGTTTCCGTATGTGCAATGGTAAATAATGAACACAGTTGCCACAACATAGTTGTCATATTCATATACATAATTCCTCTCAAGTAGAGGTGATATGAAGACAGAATTGAAATAGTTTTCGCTGCTGCTAGACAAAACGTAGGTGTCCCTGAAAATAGCCTCCCTCCCTCAGATAAAGTGCAAAGGCCAGATGTACACACTTTTGCATTTCTTAACGGTCCGAATCGGGATTTCGGGCAGTTAAGAAATACAAAACAGCCTTTTCGTATGTACAAAGGCCTTTAAGAACTAGCAAGGGATTTCCTATTTGAGAATCCTATTCTGATGTATAAAGCATTTCCTAAATGCGACGTGGGCATTTAGGAGATGCACTTACCGCCGACTTGAAGCTGGTGGTAACCATGTGCAATTTAAAAAAAGCACCCTAAGGTGCTTTTCTCTATTGCGATGGAGCGCACACATGCCCTTTAGACATTTGTGTGTTCTACAGTTGCGCCTGTATTGTTGGGGTGCACCAAGAGGAACCTTCTCCTTTGCCATCCCTGATTTTGCATTTTCTAAAGAGTGATTTGTTAAGAAGAATTCACTCTTTAGGAAATGCAAAGCATTTGCAGTTACCACCAACTTCAAGTTTGTGAACCCTTCCCCTTTGTGAATGGGAGCACAAAACTTTTTTCCCATGACCACTGCCTACTCTGAAAAAATGAAAAGAAAACGTACAATTTTTTTGTAATGCATCCCGTTTTCCTTTAAGGAAAATGGGATGCATTCGAAAAAAAAAAACTGCTTTATTTAAAAAACAGTCACAGACATGGTGGTCTGCTTCTCTCCAGCAGGCTACCATCCCTGTGAGTGCTGCAATTCCCAATAAGGTCACAAATTGCAACCTACCTCATATTCCCCATTAGGAAGCACAAACAGTGTGCCTTACACTGTTGTACATTTTGTTTTGCAACTTGCAATTTGCAATTCCCAAAAGGATTGCAAATTTCAAGTCGCTAAACAAAATGGCATACATCTGCCCCCTACTCCCTTAATAAGACAGATCAGAAAAGAACAAGACTGGCTTTTACCGCTCACCCCCATCTGAGAAAAAGGTTTTTTTATTGTTTTACTGTCAGTTAAGTAAAAAAAAATAGCAAAGACAGTGAGTAGCTTCATCTCCCGATATCCACTGTGCAGAAAGCTGTGAACAGTTGTGTACAGGTTGTATTGTATAAGTCATACATGTGATGGTGAAGGACAACAGAGCAGTTTTTTTTTTTTTTTTAAGTTTGTCTGGTTAGACACCAAAACACAGTGGTGGTGGAGACACTGTTGACACTTACCCCTGTTTGCAGTTTCCTACCTGGCCACTATCACTGTTTTGTTTTCACCTAAGTGTCTACTAAGGCAGGAGCCATTTGTAGAAAGGCATTGATGGTCATGCTGCCGTGACTTGGCAGCAATGCTGCCCTGTCTGCTCTTTTCTCCTCTAAGGCAATTCCTCAAAGCTGGAGTTTGTATAGAACACTGAGTGGCCACAATTTCGTGACCAAAATATTTACAACCAAAATATCTAGGAGTTAAATCCATATGGGTAATTATAAATGTACCACTCTTAACTCCACATCTATGTACTGCTACCATACTGTCCGTTGATGTGGAGTTAGGTGTAGAAAAGATATACACACTTATTACCTGACATTTTGGTCCTCAGTATTGTGGTCACGATATCCTGGCCCTTTAATATTCTATACTCAATATTAGCCAACTACACCCCTTCCTCTGACCTCTAACCAAGTCATAGGATGCGACTTTGTGGGCGGTTGTAGACACTGGCCAATTTTTTGGTGTATGTCTGGTTAGCAACATCTATAATTTGCCTCCATCATCTCTTCTTTCAGTTCAAGTAAGTGTACCTCTGTTTTTAATCTGTCCCAGTAATGGTTCGATTTAATTCAGACAGCACAGTTGATATATCTCCTGAAAGATATTAATGCAGGCTATTGATTAACATTAACCCAGACTAGTAACTTTCAGTACAGCTTCCGATTGTGGTGTTTAGATGAGCTATCAGGAGCAGCCCTTGCATGTGGCTTTTCTTTATCCCTGCTATGTTACATAAAATGAACATCGTGACTCATTATCTACCAAGGCAAATGCAATAAAATGAGCCATTTCTGAAAAACTTGTACCTATAAAAACGTCGACTCTCTTTCACCTGTGTAGAGAGTGACTTCCTGCTTCACTAATGAGTGAATGCGGAGGTGCTGCCATTTGTGACTGGCCAAATGAAATGCCCATTTCGGGATTAAAATATTTCCGCTGAATGCATCCCCCTAAATAATTGCTCAACATTTCTAATGGTGACAGCTCTTGTTACAGGTGGACATGCACAATTTATGAAGCTCGCAGCGTGCAATGATGTATTGAGCATGTAATGCATAGTTTGTAAGAACGGAAGACTGGTATAATGTTGCTATGGCAGTCCGACGGTAAGTCATTTGTTCCTGCTTCTGGCAGCTCAGAAGAGCCTATTATCCGGTGGCTGCTGGCAGGGCATTGTGACAAGCTTCTATTTTGTTAGCGTTCCTCCATTAACAAGTCGCATTGTATGACCTACCTCTGCTGTGCTTTCTACCCACACTGTAAACCATCACTCTGTTCAAATGAGCTTTATTCAGCAGCTATTTTTCCTCTGGTGAGAAATGGTCTTTCTGAAAGTCATCATGCCGTTCAATATGACAGATAATTAATACATGAATAGGGTTATTGTGCCAGTTTGCCTGCATTGCTCCGTAACTTAACAAGCACCTGCCTGACTCGGAAATAACCTTTATTAATTTTCTGCTGTATACCTTAGAATTGTTTATGCTCCCCCATTGAAGAGCAGATATTCCTTCATGTTATTATTTGCGTGATACAAACATTAAAAGTCTATTTATGTTCCTAAATATATTTTACTGAATAGCATATCATGCGAAAACTTCCTCACTAGATCAATTTTTTACGTCAACTTTGCACTGCTTGTTGAATGTCCAGAGACTTCGTGTTTTTTTCACTTTAAAAAATAACAAAAAATAATGAGACAATTAATTGGCTTAGAAGTTGTGGCTTGGAAATGTCGAGCCATCAGCTTGTTTGTGGTCATGCCTTCTCTACCCATCCGCAAAATACTCCCCTCAAAGACTGCGCACATCCTTTACTTCAGGTGGCACGTGGGGGAGCCTTTGAGAACCTGGGCTCATTGCGCGTGCAGAGCAGGGTTTACAGCACCGCATCAGTGACCTCCTTGTTGTGGGGGTGTCTGGCTGGGTCTCTGCTTTGGTGCCCTGTCCTGGAAGTGCTGCCTTTCCAATGTGAAACAGAGTCTGAGGTCACCTTAACCAGAGTAATAGGAGTTTTGCCCTTCGCCGATGGTCCCAGGCTAGTATGGTAGGCACGACTAGTGAGCATAAACACATTTGCGCAGTTGAACGTCCTGGATCTGCTGTTGCTAGGCATCATGTGCTTGCACCAGCAGCACCGCTAATACTTTTGCAGATAGTCTCTCTGCAACTACATGGTATTAATCTATTATTCAATACTCAGCAATCACTCCCCTGAGCCTCAGATTTTCTCATATACACCCTTCACCTATGCTAATGACCTATACTATCCGATGCTGTTTTTTTGCTAATTTCATTCCACGTCAGTATAAGAATCCTGGGTCCCCGTTTGCCAAGGAATCACTCTTTCCACCTGCTCCTTTATGAAACAGCTAGCCCAAGTGACCTCCATTAATCAACCACTTCTTCCCTCTTCTTTTTGAAGGTGATGAATGTTAGCGCGTCAGAGCCTTGATAAGTGAACTTACAAGGAGACACGCCTAGGTCGATGAAACTTTGGACCACGTTCGGGGACTTCCCAGTACGAGATATCTTCTTGGCATCACAAATCAATAGATCAATAACCCAATTAACATTCACAATAATTAATCAACTAGCTAATCAACAACATTTAATACGAAATCAATAAATTGAACCCACCATGACCTCTCAGACATGAATAATCACACCAATTTAGTTAAGTGTTTAGATATTTATTTCCCTATTGGTTACAATCTAATATCAATTCTGTTAATCTCATCAACAATTAATCTCATTAAGGACTCATCTAATTAGTAATTAGAACGCAATTAATCAAAGCATAAAGAATATTCATTCAGTCATTTGGCACATAATTAATATGAAGCAACTTAACAAAGACTCAGTAATACATGATTCAACAAATCAAGAACTCAGTCATTTGTCTATTTGCGTCAGATGTCCGTGAACACCTTAACTAACCTCGAATTAGCATCAGCAGGTTGGGCTTCATGCAAAACATTTTAGCAGACACAAATTTAGAAAACATCTAACTATGGACTCTATCAAAAGGGGCAGTTGGTACCTAGAAAGGAAAGGCAAACAGACAATTACAAATTTCATTATATAGTTACAAATCCAATAGATCAGCAAACAGTGTCAGTCTTCGTCCTCAGGACATCAATCGATTAACCATCAGTAAAGATATGACGGGGCAAAGTCTCAATAAAGCATAGCTAAGGAATAGGATCTTCCCTCAAATGGAGGAGAAGTTAGCATCAAGCAAAGAATAAGTAGAGGATGGTTTAGAATATCAGGACAAAGCAAAAGAGTAAAGGTCTCTGTGAGTAAGTGAAGTCTCTCTGTCTCTCTGTCTCTGCATCTCTCTCTCTTCTCCTTGGGTCACTTTGTTATATCAAAACTGTTTAATTAGCCCTTAACTCCTCATTGGAGCATAATTGGTGCATCAGCATCTCTGTCCAATATTTCTCCACGCACTCCACCAGAATTTTCCACAAACCACAGTTCTCATGTTGCTGATTTGCCCTTGTAAATTGACGTCTTCATCGGTTGGAATGTCAGGTTAGAAAAGTTACACTTTACGCTCCAGTCAGTGTTCCCATTGTTTTCTCCTACTCCAGGCAGCCTTGCACCTGTTACGAATTATACTGTTGCATTCAGCAAGAATGTCTCAGGAGCAAGTCGAGTCTCATGAGAAAGAATTTACTATGGCTACACACACATAACTTCTGGAAAAGTACAGCTTTGTGTCCTTTAGGAAAACAGCACATTGCACGTTAGAAAAATACAGTTTAATATTAAACCAGGCAGCTAGGCCCAGACCCTCGCTAAGCTAAGGCCTAATGATTTCATAAGTAAACTCCTAATACATGACTTTAACTACGATATGTTAATATAAATTCAAACATTAGTACATAATTAATTCAACATTAATAAGTTTCATTAGTCTTCGTATACATTGGTAGCCACTCCCTGTGGGCACATTTCAAACGTGTGCATTATTTTCTATGTTAACACATTTTCTATGCAGCTTCATCACACAATATATTTCAAGCTTTTTCATGTTAATATTAATTTTAAAAGACACACTCCAACAATCCCCCCTCTGATGACTCATCACACAAACTTTTCCCACGAATTTTACATCCTAAAATTCTCTCATCTCAATTTCTTCCCTTATTGGCTTTCCCTTTGATTTTGCCCTAAACAATTTTTCCCTTTGTTTTTCTTCCTTCCTCTTATTATTTTTCGCCATCTTCAATTTTATCCTTTTACTAATTTTACATGCCACCCACAATCCAAATAGGCAAGCTATAATAATCAATATCCCCTGTATTATCTTAGACAATATCCCATGCAAAATGTTACTAAGCCAATTTCCCACTGAAGCAAATTGCCTTCCAACCTTTACCCAAACACCTGGTTCCTTCAATTCCTTCAAGTCTGTACTATCTCTAGTCAAGTTAGTAAGCATACTTCTAATCTCATTACTATTATCTGGTATGTAGGCACAACAATGACGCTCATTAAGCATCCTACAAACTCCGCCATTTTTCGCTAAAAGAATGTCTAAAGCAAGCCTGTTTTGAAGAGTCATAGCTCTCTCTGAAGCAAGCTCAGTTTCAATCAGGAGTATAGCCCCTGAAAACTGTGTCAGCATGTTATCCACAATAGTAGACAACTTTCGAATCTTTATGGAGTTTAAGATAACTCCCACTGAAGGAATTATCGCCCCAAATATGTCTCCTACTACACCAGCAGCAGTTTCTCACTTCTGTCTAGTACGATGTAATTCAGACAATTTTGGAAACCTTTTCAAATCATCAAGTTGATATATCTTTAGGAAAACTATCCCCAAATAACATGTCCCATAACATCCCTTTGGAAGACGGTAATAGGCATTAAGTCCACATATATAATAGATCCCTGGGATGGCAGGATCCTGTCCATTTAACATGAACGTCCATTTACTCTGAAACAAAAATACATGCTTACATTCACTCGTTCCCACAAACACATTGTCATAATGTGACTTCGGCCTAGATATGCAAAGCTTCCCTACATGTAGTGTGTTGGACCTGGCTTTTTGACAGGGTCATCCCCAAACTTTTTGCCTCCTTCCTCCTATTTTTTCTGACCTGTTGTTGTTGGCTTTTGACCTCTGGGCACTTTACCACTGCTAACCAGTGCTAAAGTGCATATGCTCTTTGTGTAAATTGTACTATTGATTGGTTTATCCATGATTGACTATTTAATTTACTTATAAGTCCCTAGTAGTCTGCACTATATGTGCCTAGGGCCTGTAGATTAAATGGCACTAGTGGGCCTGCAGCACTGGTTGTGCCACCCACTTCAGTAGCCCCTTAACCTTGTCTCAGGCCTGCCATTGCAAGGCCTGTGTGTGCAGTTTCACTGCCACTTCGACTTGGCATTTAAAAGTACTTGCCAAGCCTAGAACTCCCCTTTTTCTACATTTAAGTTACCCCTAATGTGTGCCCTAGGTAACCCCTAGAGCAGGGTGCTGTGTGGGTAAAAGGCAGGACATGTACCTGTGTAGTTATATGTCCTAGTAGTGTAAAACTCCTAAATTCGTTTTTTACACTACTGTGAGGCCTGCTCCCTTCATAGACTAACATTGGGGCTGCCCTCATACACTGTTGAAGTGGCAGCTGCTGATCTAGTTTAGTTGACAGCTCCTTGTGCATTCACTCAGACACACCCCAAACACAGGGTATTCATCCTCACTTGCATACATCTGCATTTTGAATGGGTCTTCCTGGGCTGGGAGGGTGGAGGGCCTGCCCTCACACAAAGGACTGCCACACCCCCTACTGGGACTCTGGCAGACAGGATTGAACTGAAAGGGGGCTTGGTGCATTTCTTAGACACTCTTTGAAGCCACCCCCACTTCAAAGGCACAACTTAGTATAAAACAGGGCCTCTGCCCTACCTCATCAGACACTTGCTGGAGAAGAAACCTGAACCAGAAACTACATCCTGCCAAGAAGAACTGCCTGGCTGCTCAAATGACTCACCTGTCTGCTTTTCTACAAAGGACTGCTGCCTTGCTGTTGGCCTGCTGCCTTGCTGAACTGCCTGGCTGCTTAAAAGACTCACCTGTCTGCTTTTCTACGAAGGACTGCAGCCTTCCTGTTGGCCTGCTGCCTTGCTGAACTCTTGTCTGGCTGTAAAAGTGCTCTCCAAGGGCTTGGATAGAGCTTGCCTCCTGTTCCCTGAAGTCTCAGGACCAAAAAGACTTCTCTCTTTCACTTGGACGCTTCGTGCGCTGAAATTTTCGACGCACAGCTTGTTCCGCGGCGAGAAAAACGCCGCACACCGACGCTGATCGACGTGAAGCCTTCGGGACGACCGGAACTTCGACGCACGGCCTTGCAAGGACAACACCGCCCGACTTCCAGAGGAGAAATCGACGCGACGCCTGCTGTGAGAGCAAAACTTCAACGCACAGCCCCGCGGAACGACGCGCAGCCGGAAAAAAAGCCGGAGAATCCACGCACAGACCCGGGCCATCTGGTAATCCCCGCGATCCACAGAAAGAGACTGTCCGCGCGCCGGAAAACGACGCACGACTTCCCCGCGTGAAAAATAACGACGCAAGTCTGTGTGTGCTGGGGAGAAATTGACGCACACACCATTTTTCCACGCATCTCTTTTTCTGCGGCCCTTTGCAGGGATTTTCCTTTCCACTCCAAACCAGGTACTTTGTGCTTGAAAGAGAGTTTGTTTGCTTTTTAAAGACTTAAGACACTTTGGCCCTCATTCTGACCTTGGCGGTCTTTTCGCAAGACCGCTGAGTTACCGCCGCGGTGAAGACCGCCGACCGCGGCGGTGTGCCGCTGTGCGCATTCTGACCGCTGGGAGCGTTCCGCCGGAAAACCGCCAGCAGCCACACTGGCGGTCGGCGGGAAAGTGGAGACTGGTCAACCTCCACCGCCACGCCAGCAGAACACCGCCCACAGAATTACGACCCACATTTCCGTGTGGCGGTCTTCTGTTGGCGGTCTTCTGTTGGCGGTCACGTCCCTATGGCTCCCGTCGCCTCCCGGAGGACCAACGCACAAGGTAAGTTGATCGTCCGTGAGGGGAGGGGGTGGGGGGGTGTTGTGTGATGTGGGCGTGCATGGGGGTGTGCGTGTGAGTGTGTAGAGGGGGTGTGTGAGTGCGTGTATGCGGGCGGGGGGTGCTGCTGTGTCTATGGGTAATGTGTGCTGTTCGGCAGGTGCGCATGTCGGCATGTATGTGTGCGGGTATGTGTCCCCGTTGTGTATGTGTGTGTAGGGGGTGTGTATATGTGCATGTTGGGGGTGTGTGCATGTCGGGGTACATGTATGTGCATGTCGGGGTGGGGGTGGGGAGGGGGTTCGTACCACCTCTGGGGGGTGGCAGGGGGGTGGAGGGTGTGGGGGGAGGACTCGGGTGGGTAGTGGGGGGTGGGGGAGACCCCTATCAGTGCCAGGGAAGGAATTCCCTGGCCCCGATAGTGCTTACCGCCATGGTTTGCACGGCGGTTCCCGCCCGCAAGAAACCGCGGCGGTAGGCAGGGTCATAATACCCTTGGCGGTCTTGGGACGACCGCCGGGCCGGAGTGCGCAAACTCCAGCCCCGCGGTCATGACCGCCGCGGCGGTCGGAGTGGAGAAGTAGCGGTCGGTCGCGGCGGGGACCGCCGCGGTCAGAATGCCATTTTTAATACCGCCGGTCTGTTCGCGGTCCGACCGCCGTCTCTCCGCCGACCGCCAGGGTCAGAATGAGGGCCTTTATATCACTTTTCAGTGATATCTTTACAAATTCATATTGCATCTTTGATCGTTTTGACCTGCAAATACCCAGATAAATATTATATATTTTTCTAAATACTGTGTGGTGTATTTTTGTGGTGTTATATTATGGTATTGTATGATTTATTGCACAAATGCTTTACACATTGCCTTCTAAGTTAAGCCTGACTGCCCGTGCCAAGCTACCAGAGGGTGGGCACAGGCTGATTTTGGATTGTGTGTGACTTACCCTGACTAGAGTGAGGGTTCTTGCTTGGACAGAGGGTAACCTGACTGCCAACCAAAAAACCCCATTTCTAACATAGTACATCTAAAGCTAGCTTCCCTTGTTCTGTAATCGCACCATAACCTTCACTATTAGCAAAAGCCCGCTGCCGCAATCCTTTCTCTAATTTATCCTTTAATGCTCTTCTCCTATCTTCCGTGTGATCTAGAAAGCTCTTCTCTACAGGTGTAAGCAAGCATGTCAAATTATTGCGGTGTGCATAAGATGAACTAATCGTTAATGTTGTCTCAAAGAATCCTTTGACTAACTTTATGCTATACTTAGTATCTAGCTACCCCACTCAAATCCTCTATTATAGGCACATAAGAAAACACAAGGTCATAATTCGAGTAAAAGTATTGAATCTCTTCCTGGTTATAGAACCTTGTTAGTAACAGACTACAGCTCATCCCATAGGTTAGTGGCAGACTATGATATGTAACCCCCTCTTGTACTGAAACAGGAATCTGTGTACACACAAAGAAATCCTTCGCATCCATTGTGTCAACATACTTACTCAGCAAGCAATAGAAAACATTAGCGGAGAGTTCCCCTTTTGCGTTAGTTCCCTCATGCAAATATTTCGTATCCAGCTCAAACCTCTCCCAAGCTGTTATGCAGTGGTAGTCTCAGGAATTGTAGCATTGTTAGTCCCACTCTTATCCATTAGTGTCATACCCACAACCACAACCATAATGAATATCATGCACACAACACCTAAACCAACACCCAAATATTTACAACATCTACTTCCTCTATTATCCTCTGTAATGTTAGCCATGATCTGTAAAGAATCAGAAAGAGAAGGATGGTTAATTTAAACAACAACAGAGGATGGTTAGAAAATGTTCTTCTCTCTTCTCTCTTGTTTTTTTTTCTCTTCGCAGCAAAGGTCAAACAAGCGAAAATCTTCCTTCAGCAATTATTTACAGCTTTCACTTTCACTCCCAGGATCCTTGTCAATTTAGGTTAGCAGCTTGTCAAAATCAGGTTCAAAAGTCAATTCAGGTTATCAAAGTCTCATCCGGTAAATTCTCAGTCTCTTTTTCTCAATTTTGTTTTCACTTTAATTCGATCTTTATACCAATTCAGTCTCTTCAGTCAGACTCATGTGCCAAAGTATTCACCTAGAATTTCTCGATCAAAGCAAAACGCCAAGAACTCTTGTTGCCATTCAGCTGTCGTTGCATACGCCCATTTAGGACCTGCATACCTTCTGTTTGCTATTCTCTTTCTTTTCAAATTGTGATCACCTTGAAACTCTTCTTCACTTAGCTCTTCCCTTCTTGTTGTATCAACCTCTTACTCTATTCCATCTTCGACAACCACTTCTCCCCTTTTCACTTGCAACTCTGGCCACTTATCTCCTTTCAGTGTCTCTCGGGTCTTTGGACTTTCCTGTGGCAATCCTTCCCCCTCCTCTGCTCTATGGTGTTTTCTCTTGATGGACCTGCAATTTGCTCAGGAGGAGTTTGGACACTCTCACTCCCTTCCACCTCAACTCCTTCGCCTTCTGGGTCTGTCAAATGCTCTACCTCATTTCCATTATTGTCTGCTTCTGGGAGAACCTCCCTCTGATTAGGCTCTCCTGCTGCCTCAGTTGAGACAGGCTCACCGTCACCCCTCTGGATCTCTTCTCCTTCCTCACTTACCGAGTGACCAAGCCGTCCTCAATGGGCTCTCCTTCTGTCTCAGTTCCCCTTCGATTACTCTCCGGCCCTGAGACTTCCTATTCTGTTGTTGGTACTTTCAATAACTCAACTTCCTCATCAGTTGGACATGTCACCTTTTTCGTGTGACTGGCATGGATCCAGTTCGGAATTCCTGCACATTTCACAGCAGTAGTAGTCGTTAGTATCACTTGGTATGGTCCCTTCCAACGTGGCTCCAAACACGTCTTCCGTACGTGTTTCTTGATGACAACCCAGTCAACAGCTTTCAGGTTGTGTCCTGGATCATTTATCGGTGGCAGGGTGGTAGCTTCCACCTGGTGAGAAAAAGAGAGGACCACATCAGCCAGACCCTTGCAGTAGTCCAACACCTTATCATCTGTGATATTCACAAGAGCATTCGCAGGCACTGCGGGCAGTCTCATAGCTCTGCCCATGAGAATCTCATGAGGGGACAGTCCTGTTTTCTTGTTAGGTGTATTTCGCATTGACACTAACACCAAAGGTAATTCATCGGGCCATTTCAAATTCGTGGCTGCACAAATTTTTGCCATTCTCGACTTCAGGGTACCATTCATCTGTTCCACTAGTCCTGATGCTTCAGGGCGGTAACTACAATGCAACTTCTGCTCAATGTTGCACACAATAGCTTAACCACCTCGTTGTTGAAGTGACTTCCCCTATCTGATTCTTAAGAGATCGGAAACCCAAAACGTGGTATCAGCTCCCTAAGCAGCAGCTTTGCTACTGTGAGGCTGTCATTCCTGCGTGTAGGGTACGCTTCAATCCAATGACTAAAGATACACACAATCACCAACACATATCTCAAACCTCCACACACGGGCATCTCAATAAAATCCAATTCCATTCTTCTAAATGGACCTCCAGCTTTCACAATGAGGCTCAAATTCACCACTGTCCCTTTCCCCGCATTCATCTGTTGACAGATGATACACCTATGGCAAATCACTTCTGCAGCTTGTCTGAACTTTGGGTTAAACCAGTCAATTTTGAACAACCTGATCATGGCATCCCTCCCAATATGTGCTTGACCATGGTAAAACCTTGCAAATTATGACAAAAGACTGTTCAGCGTAATGCGTAACCTGTGCATGTCTCATTTTCCGTTTCAGGCAACAATTCCCACTGATCTTTAAACGATATACAGTTCAATGCGCAAACCCTTCCGACTTGATCCGCATATCCATTTCCCATTGACACAAAGGGGGTCATTCTGACCCTGGCGGTAATTACCGCCAGGGCGGAGGTTGGCGGTAGCACCGCCAACAGGCTGGCAGTGCTCCGCCGGGCATTCTGACCGCGGCGGTACAGCCGCGGCCAGAAGCGGAAAGCCGGCGGTGTACCGCCGACTTTCCGCTGCCCATGGGAATCCGCCATGGCGGCGCAGCTTGCTGCGCCGCCATGGGGATTCTGACACCCCATACCGCCATCCTGTTCCTGGCGGTTCGCCTGCCAGGAACAGGATGGCTGTATGGGGTGTCGAGGGGCCCCTGGGGGCCCCTGCAGTGCCCATGCCAATGGCATGGGCACTGCAGGGGCCCCCGTAAGAGGGCCCCACAAAGATAAAGCAGACAGTGAAAATCGCGACGGGTGCCACTGCACCCGTCGCACCCCTTCAACTCCGCCGGCTCAATTCTGAGCCGGCTTCCTTGTTGACGGGGCTTTCCCGCTGGGCCGGCCGGCGGTCTTCTGGTGGTCGCCCGCCGGCCCCGCGGGAAAGCCAGTATGACCGCTGCGGTCTTTTGACCGCGGAGCGGTCTTTCTGCGGGAACCGCTTGGCGGGCGGCGACCGCCGACCGCCGCGGTCAGAATCACCCCCAAAGTCTTGTGACTTCAGGTGTGCACTGTAGTTCACCACGGCAATTTCATGAGGTAACTGAATTGCGTGCAACAACTCCTTAATTCTTTCACCATTTTTCACTGGCGAACCAGAAGAGAAACCCCTCTGTGACCATAGTTGGCCCATATCGGCGATCAGTATAGACAGTCACTCTCAAGTGGGCAGAAGCATGCAAGCTCTAGTAAGAGCAAGAAGTTCAGCTACTTGGGCAGAATATACTCCTTGAAGTCAAGACGCTTCAGGATACCGGAAATCGTGCATACAGCATATCCGGCTCTCAGCACTCCTACTGAGTCTCTCAAACATGAGCCATCAACAAAGATAATTTGGTCATTTTCTTCCAATTGGGTATCTTTAATATCAGGCCTCGGTTTGGTGCACATTTCTGTTACCTCAAGACAATCATGTTCTACATTTTCGACATTTTCAACCTCTGTGTTTTCTTTTGGAAGCAAAGTTGCCGGGTTCAACACTGTACATCTCTTCAATGTTACATTTGGTGACCCCAAAATAATCGTTTCATACTTTGTCAATCTGGCATTTGTCATGTGCTGCGTTTTAGTACGGGTCAACAGGATTTCAAATGAGTGAGGGAAAATGACTGTTAGAGGATGTCTTTACGCTTTGTGAGACTTTGTCCAACTGCTGCTACTACACGCAAACAACCCAGTAAGGCTGCTGCAACTTGGTCCAAAGTAGCTGAATAATATGCTACTAGTCGATTTACACCTCCATGGACCTGTGTCAGGACAGACAAAGAACATGCATCACGTTCATGGCAAAACAGAACAAAAGGCTTTGTGTAGTCAGGCATACCTAAAGCTGGAGCCCTACACATGCTCTCTCTTAACTCAGTAAACACTTTCATTTCTTTCTCCTTTAACACTATGACATATGGCCCTTCTTTGACTGTCAGTCTCACCAATGGCTTGGAGATGACTGAGAAATTCGGTATCCACTGACGACAGTAACCCACCATTCCTAGGAACATCCTAACATCTCTCCGTATTGTGGGGGGATTCATCTGTAATAGTACAGTAACACTTTCCCTGGATGACTTCCTCAACCCTTTCTCAATTTATTGACCCAAGTACTTCACCTCTTTCTGGCAATATTACAATTTCTTTGGGGATACCTTGTGTCCGTTCTTTCCCAAGTGATTCAGTAAGGCAATCGAATCATATTTGCACTCGTCCCTTGTTTTGGATGCAATCAATAAATCATCAATGCACTGCACTAAAGTTGATTGAAAAGGCAATTCCAATGACTCCAAATCCTTCTTCAGTATCTGATTGAATATGGAAGGTGATTCCGAGAACCTTTGAGGAATTCGACACCAACTGTAAACATTGTCCAGGAATTAAAAACTGAAGAGAAATTTACTGTCCTCATGAAGAGGCACGGAAAAGAACGCTTGGGACAAAACAATGACTGTGAGACATTCTGCATCATATGGAATCTGAAACATAATCACAGCTGGATTTGGCACCACTGGGCAGCATTTCACCACTATGTCATTGATCTTTCTCAAACCTTGGACAATCAGAACCTTCCCACAAGGCTTTCTCAGTCCCATTATTGGTGAATTAAATGGACTGCTCATCACTTCTTTCAAGACTCCTTGTTTCACAAAGTCTGCAATTAATTGTGCAACCTTTATAAGGACATCTTGCGCCATATGATACTGCAGTATTTGGGGGAACACAGTATTTGGCTTCACACTGACTTTTACTGGTTCTACTCCTTTTATCAGCCCTACTTCTTTCCCTGTCAAGTCCCATACCTTCTCTTGGACTGTTCCCTGCAAGTCTGCCGGGAGATCAGCCACTGTGAACATCGGGAAGAAGTTAATCAGAGGATATTCCTCGTCTGTGGTCTCCGTTTCAGGCTCTGAAACTTGTTCCTCTCCTTCATCATCACTGTTTGTCTGGACCGCAATCCCCTCATTGGAACAGGTGATTGAACACCTTGTCTTGCACAGCAAGTCTTTCCCCAGTAAGGACACGGGATTTGAATCACAAACCACAAATCTATGCAGTCCTTGGAAAGTGCCAAGCTCAACCTAAACCAGATCTGTGACCCGGTTAATCAGGAGTTGGTTTGCTACTCCTACTACCTTGACTGTCAGTCCCGAAAGAGGCAGTTTTGGAACCTCTGCACTCCTGACTGTAGAGCGTGTAGCTCCTGTGTCGACCAAGAATGAAACCTTGTGATCCATTACCTTCCCCTGAACATAGGGCCCTTTCTGGTCGACCTCTAAGGACGCTGCGAGCCTACACTCCTCACTATCTGAACTCTCATCCGACCATTCATCGTTTAATCCATTCTCACCACGCAATGGGTACTGTTGCACTGTGTTATTTTGACTCATTCTTTGACCTGTGACCTGTTGAGGAAGCATCACCTGTTGCTGTTCCACTGGTGCTAAAGGCACTTGCATTTGCTGTCTAGGTACCATGGGAACCTGCTGTTGCATTTGTTGTAACTGCATCGACTGTATACGCGGCATCTGCACCTGCTGCATTGGTTGAAAACCCTGCATTTGATTCACATTATTCTGAAAATTTGGATTAGGACCTCTCTGCCTTGGTCCTTTCACATTTTGAAATGAACTGACATCATTGCTTTGTTGAACAACACCCTCCTGCACCATCATTGGACATTCCCACGGCCAATGTCCAACGACCCCGCAAGCATGACAAGGTAGCATCTTCTTCATTCCCTGCACATCGTTTTGAACCACTACAGTGTTAAAATCTGGACTCCTGTTCACAAATCCTCAGCGACCTCTGCCTCTCACTTGCACCTGAAACATCCTGTTTCCTTGCGGCTGTTGCACCATCTGCTGTAGACAACCTCCCTGCATCCCCGACTGTGCTGCCTTAATTTGCATCACCATCGCTTTCTATTTCAACTTTCTCTGCTTCAACTCAATCTCGTCACTACAGTACTTCGCATACTGCAACACCTCGTCACTCGGCTTTGCTTGCCAGCAAATCAAGTGACTCTTAGTCATCTGGCTAATCTCAGGTCTCAACCCTTCAACAAATCTAAACACAAGGTGATTCATGTCCTTCGCCTCAACAACCTCTGTAACACTGTAGTGCTTGAACGCCTTCAACAACCACTCATAATAGGCATGAATCGACTCCTTGGCTTCCTGAGCCGTCCGATCAATCTTTTGCCAATCAATATTCTTCGGTGAAACTCTCGATTTCAGAAACTCAATCACCTTATAGTAATACTTCATCACCTCAGGAGAAGGTGCTCCTGTGATTCTGTTCCTTGCGGGATCCTCGGTCGGCCAATCCACACCCCTCTTGCATTCAATACACAAATCAGTTGGGACTATGATCTCAAAGAGAGTATTCAGGTCTTCCCAAAGACATTTTGCAAGTTTCACCATCCTGTCCGTCTGCTGATACCACTCTATTGGCTTCTCCCTCAACCTGGGAAAGTAATTCGTAAATGACAGAATATCACTTCTAGTCCACTGCACATGAATTAGAACCCCTCCGGCAGTGTCTCTCATTGGTAACATCTTTACCGTGCCGGTATCCGGTAAGGCCTTTGCTGGCTGCCCTATGCAGCCACTCTTCCTCTTGTCTCTTTTCTTCGCCCATCTGCCTTCCCACTTCTCTAAGGCTCCCCAAACTTGTGCACTCTGAAGTATCTCCTTGAGGTGTGCCTTCATCCCAGTAGACCTCATGTGTTCAAAATCCTTAGGCTCAAAGTCTAACCTGTAACTCCTCTTCAGATGTTTGGTATTTTCTAAATCTATGCCATATTTGTCTGCCAAATTTGCCAACCGCTGATATTACTACAAACCTTGCCTGTGGCAAACACAAATGCACTTAGTTCCCCATATATTATAAAATACCCATACAGCGTGTCTTTAGAAGTTCAAAACTGGCATGATTTGCAAATATGGGCCACTTTTCAGCTATCTGGTTCGCTACTGGGGCGACTATTATATTGGTGCAAGGCCTATTTTTCATTCTAGTCAAAACCCGGTAACCATTATTCGCTAACAGCTTGGCCTTGCTGGGACTCTAGGTCCCGCCGAAGTCATAACCATTTTCTGAGATTTTACCTTTGCTTACAGAGTACTATTAGCTCCGTAGTTTAACAAGTTAATGACTCACCGTATTGATTTTCGTTGTAACTGGAATGCTTACATTAATTTTTAATCATGCTTTCTTTGACTTTCTTAATTTTTAAGAAAATTAGAAATTGTAATTTTACTAGTTTGTACTTTTGATTCATACTTGCCTTAGCCTATGTTACTAAAGATGAGCTAGTGAACACTTTTAGCAAATGTTGATTTTCACTGTACTGTCCCTCAATTAGGTTGTTTTAGGTGGTTTAGCTCAGACTCCCTGATGGATGTTTAACTGCCTCTGCCTTGTTTATTGTCCGCATAAAGCATTTGACTTCTGGGGCGACTACAGTGTGATCTTGTGGTGTCTGATTCCCAGGGCTCACAGATATTCCGTGAACTCAACCCCATGGAATGGGGGACCACAATCTGTTTTGACTTCAATCAGGAACCCAAACATGGCAAAGATCTTTTTAAGTATCGGCTTGAAGTTGTATAAATCAGTGGATGCATCCAGTTGAGTCACTATATATAAACACCACAGAAGCTCTCAAAGTCCAGGCTCAGACTGCATCATAGCTCGAGACATGGTTTCTCTGTTAAAACCAGTTAATGCCACCCATTCCAGGAAACTAGACCTTCGCCCTTAGCCAAGGTTTTGTTTTGGCAGTGATTGTTATCCTTGGTGTGCCAACTCAATGACATGGATAGGTCATTGAAGGTATCAAGATGCACCTGCCACCCAGCAGGACCCCTTATTGGTTGCGATAAGTTTATCCTGGACTTTCCAGAGCAGGTTCATCACTAGGTTGTCTGTTGTAGTGCATAGTGAGGAGTTTTCTAAGAACCACTTCCAGTGGTGGTGCTCCAAGACAGCGTTGGCCTTCTTCAGACAGGCTTCCTCAGCTGTTGCTGGTACAATCTTCTCTATCATCATTTCATTTGGGCATGCACCCTGTATAAGGTCTTGACAAACTCGTCAGCCCTTTAACCTTCCTTTGACCCCTTCTGCCTCGAGCAGTGGGTGCCGTGAAAGGTAGTCTCTTTGATTTCAAGTCACCAGTCTGTAGGCTACTTCAAAGCTGTAGAGTTTCAGCTGTACTACCCACACCTCAGTTGGTAGAGGTGTATTCCGGGATATACCAGTGAAGAGGGGTACCAAAGGTTTGTCGTCCATGATCAGCCATGTAGCATCTTCCCCAGCCTGGGTACCGCCAATGATTAGGCCACGCATAGAGTTGTAAATCACGTCTTTATTCCTCTGAAAGTACCTATGAACTTCCATATTCTAAACTAAGCTTTCAGTACATTCTACTCTAGCGATAACGTCACAGTGATATTGAGTCCCCTGGGCACCAGAAAGGCTCTGTTCTATATTGTGCAAGAAACTACATCCCCCCTCTGTTAAATGAAAAAAAATATATATTTCTAAAAATCATTAGAGACACACACACATACCCATTTATATAGAAACATGTGCAATATCTCTTCAATTTTCTTGGCGCTTTAATCAACTTGACCTGGATACTGGAAGCTGTAAACTGTCATCTTCAGTGTCAGAGATTGCTAAAGATGGTAAGGAATCAGCCACAGTTTATGAATTTTCAGAGTCAGCTTTCTTTAACCATTTTGAGGTGAACACCGACGAAACACAGGCCTAAAGTGAGAGGAGTCTCTGGTAATAGGCTTCCCAGGATGCTGGGCAGTCACTATGTGTCCCTTGGTAGACACCACTTTGAAAGGTTCAACATCATAAGGAGCATCAGTTTTTCTTTTGTGCATCTGTTGAGTGATCACCAAATCTCCTTTTCTTAACAAGAAGTCTTTAGTATGTCACCTTCTGTCTGCATAAACTTTAATTTTCTGTTTGTTAACCAAGACCTTTATATGAATCATGTTTTCATTTTTATCTCTTTCGATAGTCCATTGAGGTAACTTGGTTGTCATTGCTCTCCTGAACATCAAAGTTGCAGAACTTTCAGATGGGGTTGAGTGGGGTATTGAATGATAAGCTCATAGAGTAGAATTCGATAACTGTTTTCAAGTTGAGCTTCACAAGAGTTGCACGCTGCACTGCTTTCTTTAGTGTACTCATAAAAACCTCAACAAGTCCATTAGCTTACGGTCATAAAGGTGTGATCTTTTGATGCTTTAAGTTCAGATGCTCTAGAAATTCTTTAATTTCTTTACTGTTGAAGGGTGGACCATTGTCAAAATTTACCATGGCTGGTATGCCCCATGTTGCAAAGATGCCATCATGAGTTGTGGATGAGATATCTTCAACCAAAGGAAAATGTGAGTGTTAACCTACAGTCACCATTAAATTATGTCCACTATCAAGTGCGCCAAAGAAATTGATGGCTATTCTCTTCCAGGCATGTTCAGGGAGTTCTGACATGTTCAGAGTAAGTTGGGTAACCTTGTTTGACAGGCAATTGCAGATGGGACAGGCCTTGAGTTCCTTTTGAACTCTTTCATCTAAGTATGGAAACCAAACTCGGGTTCGGAGAGCTTTTTTTGAGGAAACAATACCACAATGCCCTTCGTGAACCACTTCAATCACTTTTTGTCACTGACTCCCCAGATCAGGATTCTCAATCCTCGCAATACAACTCCTTCCTGAGTTATGGACAATTCATCTTTGACATTTTTGTAATTTTGATATTAAGCATCATTACTGAGGACAAATGTGTTGTTCCATGACAGATGTGTAATTATGACCGTCATTATAACCCTGGCAGTCGGTGATAAAACGGCGGTAACCAAAATGGAATTATGACCACGGCGCAAACCGCTTAGACAGACAGCTACTTTAACACACCGACTGCCATGGTGGAATCAACAAGCACCACGGCGGTAACCACCAACAGCCAGGTGGAAGACAATGTAACGCCCACACAATTACGACCGGCCTATCCACCACCTTTTCCGGGGTGGTACCAACGACATCAAAAGCATGGTGGAAACACTGCACAGAAGTTAAAGGACTGACTTGTGGAGACTCAGGGAACAACCATGACACCATGGAGCCCGAGCTGCACATATTTCCAATGCTCATCTACCTTCTGCTGCATTATGAACATCAACGCCGGCGAAGACGACTACGGTGAGTTCTGCCGCCTAGCACACAAGGGAGGGGAAAGGAAAAAGAGAGTGACACACAGGCAACACACACACACATCCCCATCCCCAACACCATACACACAACCAGATGCACAAACATTACATATTCACACTGTACCCCTCAGGAATAATGCAAGGACAAAATGATTTGAAGAAAGTGAGTGTAATACGATAAAATAACATGAATAAGTGCATCAAAATACAAATATATATACATATTTACAAATGTAGGGACACTGCCCAGTCCTCAATGTCCATTGGCCACAGGGCCACAACACATAGGCCAAGGCCTCACCTCACTCCTGCAACAATACAGAGGGAACACTGCAGGGGCATCAGGTCGACAATACACAGGCACCTCAGGGGGATGGGGAATTGGGGGACACCTCAGCCGGAAGATGGTACAACACCACTGGTCCTGGAGGGGGCAACATGCCCTGTGCCCTGTCCTGGGGAGTGCAAGGCCACAGTCTCTCAAGTGGGTGTTTGACCACTTCTTGGTCCCAGGGAGTGCAAGGCCACAGTCTCTCAAGTGGGTGGTTTGCCCACTGCTTGGTCCTGGGGAGTGCACGGCCACATTCTCTCAAGTGGGTGGTTGGCCCACTACTTGGTCCGGGGGAGTGCAAGGCCACAGTCTCTCAAGTGGATGGTTTGCCCACTGCTTGGTCCTGGGGAGTGAAAGACCACAGTCTCCCTAGTGGATGGCTTGTTCCACTGGTTCTGGAGGGGGCATTGTGCCCAATGAGTTTCATCCTGTGGAGGATGGGGTAAGTGGATGGCTTCTCCACTGGTTCTAGCGGGGGCATTGTGCTCAGTGTGCTTCATCCTGGGAAGGATGCAGTAAGTGGATGGCTTCTCCACTGGTTCTGGAGGGGGCATTGTGCCCCGTGATGAAGATCTTGGGGAGTGCAAGGTCACAGTCTCTCACCTGGGTGTCAGACCCACAGGATTTGCAGGGGCCAGGACGCACACCAGCCCATGGAGGCAGGACTACACAGTGTCTGCTGGCGGTGACGGCTGCTCAGTGGTGGCAGTGGCGGTGCTGGTGTCGGGGCTGGCAGTGGTGGGGGGGAGGCTCCAGCCCATCCCCTGCAGCCTTGGATGGCTGCCCACTGGGGATGCTGCTGCTGGCAGTAGTGCTGGTCGTGGTGGTGCTGGTGGCAATGCTGCCAGTGGTGTGGGGAGGCTCCACGTTTGGACGGCTGCCCACTGGGGCTGCTGCTGCTGGCTGTGGTGCTGGTGGCGGTGCTGGTGACTGTGCTGGCAGTGGTGGGGGGAGGCACCAGCCCATCCCCTGCAGCCTCGGATGGCTGGTCTACCATGGGTGGTTGTGGGGGCTCCGAATGAGTCCCAGCACCAGGCCTCCTGTCCTACCTGCCTGCTGGTGCAGGCCCCTTGCCCTTCCTGTCAGCAGCCAGGGATTGCTTCTTGCCCTTCCCTGTCGCAGCTGGTGGTGCCTCATTGCCCTTCCTAGGCGCTGCTGGTGGTGCCTCCTTGCCCTTCCCTGTCGCAGCTTGTGGTGCCTCCTTGCCCTTCCTTGAAGCACCTGTTGCAGGCACCCTTTCAGTGTTGCTGCCTGGTGCCCGGGATCCTATCCCACCTGCAGTAGCTGTCGACACAACTGTGGCCGTGGACTGAGTGGCTGAGGTGCTCGTCTGGGTTCTGACCACCCTGGCCCAATATGAAGGATGGGGGGAGTGGTAAGGAAGAGGTCAACGGTGGAGAGGAAAATCTTCTTAGGGACATTGGTGCGGGAAGAGGGTGAAGGTTTGGGAGTGGAGGAAGAGAAAGTGGTTGTAGGAGGTGTCTGCTGTGTTTGGGTGCAGGTGCAGGGACTGGATGCTGTTGTGAGGTGGATGGCTGTTGGGTGTCTGAGTGCTTGCATTTGTGTACTTTGAGAGGAGGGGGCACAGACACAGTGAGAGAGGACACAGGGGAAGTGTGCATGGATGTGGGGGTGGTGACTGCCAGTAGGGGGTGTGAAGTGATAGGCGTGATGGTGATGGTGGTAGTGGATGAGGATGTAGTGCATGCTGGTGTGAGTGCAGACGCAACTGGGAGGGAGGTGGACGATGAGGAGGAGGGGGACACAGTGGAGGCACTGGATGTTGGTATGTCTGCATCTGGATGGTGTTTGTGTGAGTGCTTGTGTTTGCCTGAACCACTCCTGTGTGTTGCCTTGTGTGCATGCTGGTCTGCCTGTGTGCTTGGGATAGGTTGGGGTTGAGGGGAATGAGCTTGGGTAGAGGAGGTTGGAGGCGGGTGTCTAGAAACAAGGAAAATGGCTGCTATCAGGGAGGAGGCCAGAGCCTGGATTGATCTCTGTTGGGCCGCCATGCCAGAGTGAATGCCCTCCCGGAATGCATTTGCTTGTTGCAAATGGGCTGCCAGCCCCTGGATGGCATTCACAATGGTTGACTGCCCAACAGAGATGGATCGCAGGCAATCAATAGCCTCCTCACTAAGGGCAGCAGGGCTAACTGGGGCAGGGTCTGAGGTGCCTGGGGCAAAAGCGATGCCCACCCTCCTTGGTGAGCGGGCACGGCAAACACGCTTTGGGGCTGCTGGGAGGGCAGTGCTGGTACGGAGGTGGTGGCTGTACCTGTAGTTGGAGTGGGCACAGAAGTGTTCGCCACCACCAGGTAGCTTCCATCGGAATAGGTATCACTGCCAGAACTGTCCCCTCCAGTCTCCGCCGTGGTGCTCCCCTCACCCTCCGTCCCACTGGTGCCCTCATCGTTGGTGCATTCGGCCTCCTTGGGCCCTGTGGGATGCAGCTCTCCTTGTCACCTGTGCCTCTGCTCCTCTGCCAGATGATGCTAATGCACATAAGGACAGGGTGACAAAACAAAAAGGGGGGAGACAAAGGATACCCTTGATTAATGGCGGCAACAATACCACCATTGGCGTACACGACACACACACAGGGAACAGCCCTATGCACGAGGCATTGCACTAACAGTAACAATGCTAGTCACCAGCCCATGGACAGGGATACCTAACGCTAATTGTAGCATACCTGAGACCCACTGACCCCTGCCCAGTAATGAATACCTACTACCTTGTTTGGAGGAGGTTTACATCAGACCCTGCCCAACATGGGACCTACCTTGCAATGTCCAGCCTTGCTTAGGGGCACCCACAGGCCCACATCCCCCACCCTGATGCCACCTCACCACGCGCAAGTAGTATATTGGGGCAATGTACTCACCCCCTTGTGGTTGCTGTGATGTCCCCAAGGGCCCATCCAGCTCCGGATAGGCCACCGCCAGCATGTGAGCCATTAGGGGGGTCAGGGTTCGATGGGCACCCCTTCCTCAGGGGGCTAACTCTAGCTGGGCTGCCGCCGTCTTCCGTGCCCAGCGCCTCAGGTCCTCCCACCGTTTCCGACAGTTGGTGCTCTGCCAGCCGTAGACTCCAGGGTCCGCACGTCCTTGGCGATGACACGCCATATACCCTTTTTTTGATGGCCGCTGACCTGCAGAGAAATACACATAGGAAATGGTATCAGTCAGACCATCCTGTCTGTTACACTCATGGCCCACCATAGCCCTCACATCCCCTTACAACAGACATGGCCCACCATATATGCAGCATGCTGCCCAGGGCCCTTCCACCAATTCCACCTACAAGAGGGCCTCACACGCAGCACTCCATGCATTCATGCCCCATGCATCGTGCTCACAGTGTACTCACCTGTTGGTCTGGAGACCCATACAGCATTCGGTTATGGGATAGGACCTCATCCACCAGTCTCTCAAACTCCACAGCGGTGAAGGCAGGGGCCATTTCCCCAGTGACACGAGCCATGGTCGGTTCCAGACACAGGTCACAGCAGCACTTGCAGTGTAGGTCCTCTCCTGTTGACGGTTAGGTAGCAAGTGAGTGAACAGAGAAAATGTTGGTCACATCCGTGGCGGTGCGTAGTGTCACTGTCAGCGTACATCACCATTGGCCACTGTAACCCATAGGGAGCAATGGTATCCAATGAGGAGTTGCACAGCGGTTCTCGACCGCCTCCCGCAACGATGCACAATGTCAGCAGAATTACCTCATTTCCACATGTCCCTCCATACAGGACAGGCGGACGACATTTCAGAGGGGGGCAGGCCATGGACCCTAACTGCGTCACAGTACACATAGGCACCATATGGGCCTATCCAACAATGCTGTACGTCGCCAGGTGCCTTTTCTGCAGGAGGATGAGGCTGGAGATGGCCGTGTGGCAGCACTGGACCCTGTGGACGGTGAAGATGAGGAGGCAGCAGATGAGGATGAGGACAACAGAAGTGCAATAATACGACAATACTTCCAATGACACACAGATAAGACACAGCAATTCACTTTTCATTGACAGTTTTTTGACATTGTCACTGGCAGGCTGATTTTCCCACTTCTATGGCCACTCACTGTACCCTTTGGCATCTCTATTTGCAGATATTTGTGCCCCACTATCGCTCCTGGTGTGTTGACTGCAGCAAACTAAGGTCATTCCTATGTATACATTACTGCACAGTTGTATTGCAGTGTTTAAAGCTTGTTAAACGAACACATAGTTCAATCATTTGACAGACTCCATACTTGTATTTATTCAAATGCTGTTTACTTAAGTGCCAATAAGTAGAGGGGGATGCACAATGGGCTGGGGTGATGGTGGAGGAATGTCCAGGATAGAGTCCAGTCTATGTGGATCACAGGTGCATTGTCCAAGGGGGCATAGGAAGTGGAGCAGTGGCAGTTCAAGGTGGACAGGGTGACAGGGTGGGACACAAGGGTGACAATCAGGAGAGTTCTATTTCCTGGCGGGGGTCTCAGCAATGTTCTCTGTCTTGTGCCTGGATCGCAGGGACTGTTTGCAGCGTGGTTCTCCTTCTGCAGGGGGTGGGGTGCTGGTGGCCTGTTGGTCATGTGGCGGGAGCTCCTGTCCACTCGCACCGGCGGATGTGGAAGGCTGTTCATCTGTTGGGCTAGTGTCAATGGCCCAGTGGTATGCCACTGTCTCCCTCATGGTGTTGGCCATGTCTGCCAGCACCCCTGCAATGGTGACCAGGGTGGTGTTAATGAACTTCAAGTCCTCCCTGATCCCCAGGTACTATTCCTCCTGCAGCTGCTGGGTCTCCTGAAACTTGGCCAGTACCGCACCCATGGTCTCCTGGGAATGGTGGTATGCCCCCATGATGTTTGAGAGTGCCTTGTGGAGAGTGGGTTTCCTGGGCCTGTTCTCCCCCTGTCGCCCTGTGCCTCATCCCCTGAACCATATGCCCCTGCCATTGACCCCAGGTCCGTGATAGTCCTGTGTTTGTGGTGTTGTCTCGGGTCCATGTAGTGGTGGACACATTGCTGATTGACATGTCCTGGGAACAGAGAGATGGGCCCGCTGGGTGGGTGTTGTGCTGGTGTTTCCTGATGGGGGAGGTTCAGTGGTGGTTTGGGACTGTGGCAGGGGAACCGACTGTCCAGAGGTCCCTGATGGGCCGGGCTGGTCATCTTGATCCAGGCGTGCAGAGCTGCTGTCATCACTGTGGGTCTCTTCTGGGGGAACTGGATATGGCTGGCAACTCCTGTCCGATGACGTTGTGTAGGGGTCCTGTTAGGGTGCAAATTCATTGTTATGGTATCTGCGTGTGCCATCTTGTGCATGGGTGTGGTTACCTGCATGGTTGTGATTTTCCTGTCAGCTTGGCCTTGGGTGAGTGGTGATTTTGTGGGCTGAGTGAGTGTCTCCACTGGGCATGCTGTTGTGATGGGTGTCCATGCAGGTCTGTGTTGGGGGTCCATGCTTTGGTGTTGGATGCAGGGCTTGGTATTGGGATGTGTGGGTTGTGATAGTGGGATATATGTGGGATGTTGGGGTGATGGGTGTGAGGGTAGGGGTTTGTGATGGCATGCAGGTTGGGTGGGGAGGATATAATAGTAGAGATATGACTTACCAGAGTCCAGTCCTCCTGCTAGTCCTGCGAGGCCCTCAGGATGCATGATCGCCAAGACTTGCTCCTCCCATGTTGCTAGTTGTGGGGGAAGAGGTGGGGGTCCACCACCAGTCCTCTGTACTGTTATCTGGTGTCTTGAAACTACGGAACACACCTTCCCCCATAGGTCGTTCCACCTCTTCCTGATGTCATCCCGTGTTCTTGGATGCTGTCCCACAGCGTTGACTCTGTCGACAATTCTCTGCCATAGCTCCATCTTCCTCTGCGGTGTCTTTGAGAAGCCATGATGTGGTATGAGTGATGTGTGAGGTGATGGTTGATTTGATGTGTGGGGTGATGTGTTTGGGTGTGTGGTGTTTTGTGCGTGGATGGTGTATGAGTGATGGCGTTGTGTGCCTCTGGATTCTGGTGTTGTCTTTGCTAATCTCTCTCTCTGCTTCTTCCAAAAATTTCATTGTAAGGAGTTGTTGGTAATGTGGGTGGGTGTTTTATAGTGGTGTGGGTATGTGGGTGTGGTGTGTGTATGTGTGTTAGGTGTGTGTAGTTTGAATTGGCCAATGTGGTGTAGTTTTGTAAGTGTGTGTGTATTTTGAGTGCGGCGGTGTATACCGCCAATGGATTACTGCGGTTGAATGACCGTCGCGTTGATTCGTGGGTTGTGATAGTGTGGGCATATTCCTGTTGGCGTGATGGTGTGGGTTTGGATATCGCCAGTTTATCACCGACCTTTGGTGTTGCGGACTTGTGTGGGTGTCTGTATTGTGGAGGATTTCTAAGTGTGGGTCATAATACCCGTAGCGGATTTCCGCCGCGGACACGGTATGTTGGTGGCCATCAGCACGACGGTCAGCGGACTTTACCGCCAGGGTTGTAATGAGAGCCTAGGTCTTTTATATCTACATGATCCAACATGTCTAGAAAAAGGTGTAAACTATGAAACAATGAAGGAAATTGACTTTTTATTTTGTGATGAGCATTAATATTGCAATTCATATAAATCAGTCCCATATCCCTTATTAGAAGCCATATTGAAAGTAAACAAACAGGCTCTTGCCACTGTACCATACAGCACATGGGTCGGTGCTTTCACCTTTGTT
The DNA here is from genome assembly GCF_031143425.1 of Pleurodeles waltl. NCBI lineage: Eukaryota > Metazoa > Chordata > Amphibia > Caudata > Salamandridae > Pleurodeles > Pleurodeles waltl. The sequence continues at coordinate 805,194,893 of NC_090442.1, read as the reverse complement.
TTTATGTGTTTCACTCTTGCTATAAATGAACCTTTACTCTTAATGGGTGTTAATGCAGCCCAAGTGTACACTTTGGTCTTTGATGGCGTAAGCCACAGTAATAGGGACGTTCATTGTACTTCTCTTCAGGCATTATTTTTATTGATGCACCACTGTCTATATTGAAAGGTATTTAGTACCCATTTAGTTTTAATGTAATCTTTGGACAGTGTTTGTATGATTTTGTTGCTTTGGCATGTCAGCTTTTCTTTGACTGACATTTTTCTTCACAGGTGACCAGTCTGATATGTTCAAATTTCTCTGAAGTAAACATCAACATGGCACAGTCAGGTCAGGTCACGTAGGAGCTCCTGTCATGCTCCGCGGCTAGCCGTTGACTCAGAGGAAAGGATGCGCGCCGGAGCGCGGACGCGCTAGGCTGCAGCGCTCTCACCCTCATCACAGAAGTGTGGAATGCCTCTCCGAATGCCAGTCGCCGCTTTCCCTCCCCCCCAGCTTGATGTACGGCGCTCTCTACCTGGGACTCAGTGGAGCAGGGGATGCAGAAAGGGCCTCCATTGCTGGACCCTGCTTCATCCCTACGGGAGGAAACCCAGGCCGGATCAGACCAGATCAAACCAGCACAAGGAGAAGGGAGGTGAGACAGGGGATCGCCAGGACTCGCTTGTGGTGTTTTTTTTTTTAATTATGTCTCCAATCGAGGAAACTCTTCAATAATTTTGAAGTATATGGCTACTCCCCTTCCACCCTCTTCTTTGAGAAATAATATTTGGGTCGGAAATTTACCCAGAGACACTGATTTGGATGTGAATTAGGTGTGACTTATTCTGCCTGAATGGTCATTGTTTTTCCAATTGCTGCGTGCAGATTAGAGTATTGTACCCACGTACTCACTTACAGTGCTTTCAGTACTCTAGTTGCTTTATCCATATAGTAGACATTGTACTTTTAAGTTATGCACCAAAGGACACTACCTTGGCTACGTTATATATATCGTTTTGGCATACCTGGTCTAAGTCAAGTACTTTTCGAGTTAGAAACCATAGTTTCCCGGGCAGGAGGACGAAAAGAGAAGAAAAGGAGGGGTGAGGAGAAAGGAAGGGAAAGAGAAGAAAATAAAACATAATTTGTCGATCCCGCAATCAGTTTCAGGGCAAAGGACACCCTGCTTCAAAGGTTGTTAAGATGGCACGAAGTGTGACAGTTAAGCGGCCTACTCCCTCCGACAACCATATAAATATTGACTCACTTCCTAACACTGCTGCTTCGTTAATAACTGATTCTTCTTACAGCACTATCCTGCCTTACAGCCCTCCACCTTCAATCAGTAACACTGCAGATCAGCACCGTAGCTCTGATTTTCTTCCTGAGGTGGCCAGAGAGCCGGATCCAATCTCAGTCTTAGATCCTGACCCGGACTTGAAGTCAGAATCAGTTGATAAAGCTGGTTCACACTGGGATCGCTCAACGCTCAGCTTGAATTCCAAATCTAATGACAGCAAAATCCAGGACACAGGCTATGCATCCAAACAGTTGTATCCTTTGTTTAGTAGAGGAATGGGGAGGGGCTCAAAAGAGGTTGTTTCCTTGCCAATTAACAACGCCATCTCTGCCTCCCAGGTGGACAGTTCCTCTTCTAATGTACTCTGTGGCCTAGCTCATATCCCTGGGAATAATACTATGATGGGGTCCCTTAGGAATACCAGCGCAACCGAGCCCTTTCAGGAGGCTCGAGACCAGCGGAGCTCACAAGCTCGGCATTCATCTCAGGAATATCGAGACAAGACAGGCGCTGGCACTCCTTCAGAAAGCTTGCTCCTTCAAATTTAATCTGAACTAATATCTTTTAAAATCTCGCAAGAAGAAGCAAATCAGAAAACGGAATCGCAATTAAATTAAATCTGGCAATATTCAGCAACTTAATTCACATATTAAAGAGGTAGAGCAGCGAGTGTACGATTTGGAAGATTCATGCTCTTCCTTGGATCCGTCAGTGGCTAAATGTCAAGCAGATCTTGTTGATCTACAGATTCGGTTAGATGCTGCTGAGAACCGCTCACGCAGGTCTAATTTGAGATTCACGGGGATCCCTGAAGGACACGAAAATTGACGGACTGTTACAGATTTAATTTCCGATCTTGTTTTACAGCATGTTCTCTCAGAACCAAAGGATAAACATTTGGATCTCACTATTATGCGGGCCTATCGAGTCCCTGCAGTATAGCCATCCAACGCAAAGTATCCTCGAACTGTGCTCGTCAACTTTGGCGACTTCGGTATTAAGGAACATATTCTACAGCAAGCAATCAAGAGTAAAATCCACCAGATCCCGGTGATTATACCTTTAAATCTTTTCGGATATGTCAGTTGCTGCTGCACACCGGAGGAGAGAACTGAAGGGGATGATCCCCGCATTTCAAAAAGCCGGGGGCCCGGCTGGACTAGTGCAACAATCTAAATTAAAGGTTTTTTTCAGGGACACTCTAATTTGATCTACACAGTGGAAGCTGCTAAGACTCTTTTGTACTCAATTCAAAATTCTGATAGATCAGGACAAATGGTAGGGGGAGGTCGGGGGGCGGGATTTAAACTTAAACTTAAATTATGAATGAAAGGAGGAGCACGCATCAGGTGCCAAGAGGGTTGAGACTTTCCGGGAAGGGGGAATTTCATCAAGTATAGCGCTCTAGTATTTTGGCACTTACTTTCCAGTTTCTCTGCAGCCAATGGCATTAGGGTGCCATGCCAAGGTACCCGATTAGGGAAGAAGGGGATCGGGTGGCTCTGGATTGCCCAGACAGGAGGCCCCCAGGTGTTGGCCACGCAAGGATTGGGGTAGGGGCTTAGGTGGAGGGGTGGGGGAGGGGGCTAGGGGTACAAGATCCTTCATCTTCAGATTAAAATATAGGTTTTCACAACGCAGAATTATTAAAGTCTCTGGTGTGGATAACTTCATTTGATCCAGGCCTAGGCTCACGCCTCAGCTCATGGTTTCTGGTGGTTTTTGATCACATAATATTTAGGCAGTTCTTTATGAAGAGGTAATGGCAAGGTTAAACTCTTCATTAAAAATAGTTTCTGGGAATGTTAATGAGTTAAATAATCATAGAAAAAGGACTGCAATCGAGGATAGGGTAAATGCTTTATAGCCATCCTATTACAAGAAACTCATATCCCTGTCAAAAAAGTAGCGGGCTTCAATATGTTTAAAAGATCAGTTTATTTTAAGGCTGTTGCTGCAGCGCCAGTTGCTCACAGAGGTGTAGCGGTCTTTCTAGCTAAGAATCTTGGAGCTCGGGTACTTGATTTTCTTGCCGACCCTGCTGGGCGATGGTGCTGGTTACATTGCCTAATTGCCAAAGAGAGATTTTATTTTTGTCAGTTTTTATGCACCTTTTATAGATGATCCGGCCCCGTATCTGGAACTCTTTCAATCCCTTTTTCAACTCTTAGGCAAAATTGGCGGGGATTTTCATTTTCTGCAGAATCCATTTTTGGATTCCACTGTTAAAGGTAAAAAACAGCATAAACCTAAAGTTGCTAAGATTTTTACAGATTATATTAAAGTGTTGATGCTCTGTGATCCTTGGGGAATAAGTGCCCCAAAGGAGACAGAGCACACGTGCGTCTCCAGCCGGTTTAAAAGTGCTTGTCCCATTGATTTCTTTCTAATATCCAAATTACTGCACTTTAAGAATCAGTCTTGAGACATTCTGGCTTATCTGACCATGCCACCCTAGTGTTGGAAGTTTCTCTTCTTCCAGATCATTCTATGCCCCAACCTAGAAGATAGGCGTTCAATCAGCAGCTTCTCCATGAGAAGGGTTGGATACAGGTCTCTAAAGCCGAAATTAGTGAATTCTTCAAAAGTAATCGGGGGTCTTCCACTCCAGCTATGGTCTGAGATGTGTTTAAGGCCTTTTTCAAGGGTTTGGTAATTGCTAAGGGGGCATCAGGCAAATCTTACCAGAGACATCAGGCAAGGGCTCTGGAAGAAGCAGTGCAGAGGAGTCAGGTTATCTATGTCCAGGCTCCCACGGAAAATAATAGAAAATCTTTTGACTTAGCTAAACGGGCACTGTCTAACAGTTTCCTCAAGAGGGTCGACATAGGGCAACAGACTTATAGACAGAAGGCATATGAAGAGAGTAATTTCACAGGTACATTTTAGGCCTGGCAAGCTTGTGACCAAATTGCTAATAATATGATACACGCACCGAGGTGTCCTATATCCGGGGTTAGGCATATAGACCCCAGAGATGTGGAAAACATTATGTTAGAACATTATAGGCGAATCTATAGCGAAATCCAGGATATTTATCATAGGGCCATTAGGGACTTCTTGGGGAAATGAGACATTCCTACTCTTGCGGAAGAAGACAGTGAGGCTTTAAGGCCGCCATTTACAAAGTTGGAACTTCTTGAGGTCGTTAAGAATCTCCCCATGGGGAAGGCCTGCAGATCTGATGGCTTACCGACTGAATTCCACAAAAGTTTTATTGATATATTTATGGACGACTTTCTGTCTTTAATTAATGGCTTGCTGAAGGACAAGCGGATCCCCAACTCTTGGTATTCTGGGAATGTGGTCAGCTTCCCTAAAAAGAACAAGGACAAGGTAGATCCTAATGCGTTTCGCCCAATCTCTATACAGACTATAAAATGATTACCAAAGTTTTGGCCAACAGGCTCTATAGGGTTGTCAATAAACTGGTGCACCCTGACCAGAATGGGTTTATTGCCGGTCGGCAACTTGCATCTAACATGCATTACTTAGCTGAGGCTCTTGACTATTTCGCTTCTAATAAAATTTCTGCTATTATCCTTTTATTAGACGCGAAAAAGCCTTTGATTTGGTTGTATTGGAACACATTGTTTGAAATATTGTCCAGATACAAGGTGCCTTCCCAGATCTCTGCACTAATTCAAAGGTTGTATCAAGGCTCTAAGGCCAATATCATAATTAACTCCGCCTGTATTGGTCAACTTCAAGTTCGCCGAGGGACCCATCAAGGATGTCCCATATCTCCTATTCTTTTTGCTCTCTTCATTGAATCTTTAGCGATTCAAATCAGACAGAATAATAAAATTCATCCCCCGCTGAAGTCAATGGGGAAGATGAAACTTTATGCAGATGATATTATCATGTTTTTAGATGAATTTGAGCAAATTGGGGGCTACAAGATTAACATGAGTAAAACCGATATTATTCTCTCTGGCACTTCTTCTATTAAATTGCTCCCTGAACTAATGCATTGCATAAACACTAGGCCAAAGAGATATCTGGGGATTAATTTTTCATCTGAAATAGGAGATCTGTACGATCTTAACTATGTTCCTTTACTTTTGAAAGCCCAGGCCCTGCTTGCACGTTTGGGGTCCCTCCCCCTCTCTATCCTTGGCCGAATTGCATTGATTAAAATGCCCATACTGCCATTATTTAACTTTCTGTTTTCAGCCATTCCTTGTGTATTAACATCTTCATTTTTTTATAAATTAGAGTCTATGTTGTGCTCATTCATTTGGCAAAAGCGGAAGGCACGGGCTGCTTTAAGTACATTATGGCGGTCATTCTGACCCTGCCGGTCAAAGACCGCCAGGGCGGAGGACCGCGGGAGCACCGCCGACAAGCCGGCGGTGCTCCAATGGGGATTCCGACCGCGGCGGTAAAGCCGCGGTCGGACCGGCAACACTGGCGGGCTCCCGCCAGTGTACCGCCGCCCCATTGAATCCTCCAAGGCGGCGCAGCTTGCTGCGCCGCCGAGGGGATTCCGACCCCCCCTACCGCCATCCAGATCCCGGCGGTCCGACCGCCGGGATCCGGATGGCGGTAGGGGGGGTCGCGGGGCCCCTGGGGGCCCTGCAGTGCCCATGCCACTGGCATGGGCATTGCAGGGGCCCCCGTAAGAGGGCCCCTAAATGTATTTCACTGTCTGCTGCGCAGACAGTGAAATACGCGACGGGTGCAACTGCACCCGTCGCACAGCTTCCACTCCGCCGGCTCGATTCCGAGCCGGCTTCATCGTGGAAGCCTCTTTCCCGCTGGGCTGGCGGGCGGCCTGAAGGCGACCGCCCGCCAGCCCAGCGGGAAAGTCAGAATTACCGCCGCGGTCTTTCGACCGTGGAACGGTAACCTGACGGCGGGACTTTGGCGGGCGGCCTCCGCCACCCGCCAAGGTCAGAATGAGGGCCTATATGCTGATAGAGAAAAGGGGGTTTAGCACTACCTAATTTTAAAGATTACTACTTTGCCTTTTTTGCACATTATCTGACTCATTTAAATGCTAACCAATCTATGGATGGCCTATTTACCAAAGATTTTCGTGAATTAGTCTGCAAGGAACACGATATTCCAAATCCTGCATTATTGGTGAAATCTCCCCAAAAAGTCCGATATAAAGTTCTTAAATGGCTGTTTAAAAAGAAATCAGATTTCTTTAGAAGATATTCAATCCCATATTTACATTTTCTTACTCCCCTCAAACATTTTGCCCTGATTCAGAGACAGTAAGGAGATGGGATTATGCAGGATTTAGTAAAATCAGGGATTTTAGCATCAATGATAATTGGGAAATCCCCTCAAATATTCTGTCGGCCGTTCAAAATGATTTTCTTTTGGGAGGATATATAGTATCATGCTCCATAGTCTGAGAGATTTGGATGTCGATTCAATCATTAATATGCAGTCTGTAGTTTCCGAGCTGGTGGCCCCCTCTGGGATAAGGCGTGCGGGGGCATGGAGAAGGCTGCTTCTTGAGCAGGATAAGACTGATCTATGGGCAAAAGTGGCGAGAAAATGGGATCGTCAAGAGGATCTTGACCTTTCAAGGGAGTGCTGGGAAAAGATCAATCATCTAAATTTTTCAGTACTGAGAGGTGCAAATTGGCACTGCATGATATTTTTTAGTAAATGGCTATTATATCGTATCCCACAAGCCTTGTCCTGAGCTATGCCCAGTTGCTCTGATCTCTGTTTTTGTTGTAAGGCAAAAGGGGTAGCTGGCTGGATATATGTGATTGGTACATGTCGACTAATTCAGGATTACTGGGATGGACTGTTTAAGATATTAACAACTATTGCTCAGATGCCTATAATTCCTACTGTCTGGCTGGTGGGTGTGGGCTACGACCCTGGGGTACGGCTCCCACCTCGGTGGGAAAAGTTAGTCTTTATAGCCACCGTGGTTACCAGATCTCTTTTACTGAGAAACTGGCGCTCCAATCTAACTCCCAGCCCTCCATAATGGTTGAGTAAAATGATACAGGTCAAAAATCAGGAAATTAGATATGCTGGGAGGGTGGACGGGGGCAAAAAGTTTTCACAGATTTGGGGGGAATTTTTTCTAGACAATGGTGTATAATAGTGTGTAAAAAAGAAGGGAGGCTCTCTTCTTTCCCTTTTATTTCAGTCACTTACCCTGATTGTTTGTATCTGGAGTTATCCTATTAGAAATCCCTTGGGGAGGATGTTTAAGATATAGGTGGTCATTACAACCCTGGCGGACGGTGTTAAAGCGCCAACAGGCCGGCGGTAAACATTTTGCAATTACAACTGTGGCGGAAACCGCCAACAAAGACAGCCACTATAACACTCCAACTGCCACGGGGGTACAAACAAACAGCGCATCGGTCACCGCCAACAGACAGGCGGGAGACAATGTACCGCCCACACTATTACAACACACCAATCCGCCACCTTTTCTGGGGCGGATTCACCGCGGATAAAAACACGGCGGAAACAGGATTCCGAAGGGAAAACTCTCACCTCTACACACCCCACGAGGAACGTGGACACCATGGACCCGGAACTCCAAATTCTCCCTGCAATAGTCTTCCTGCTCCTCTACCAGGAGCACGAACGCGAAGACCACGGTGAGTACTGCACCTACGACACAGGGGAGGGGGGAGGGAAAAAACAGGGACACACACACGCAACACTCCCACCCCCACCTTCATCCACTACAACACACACACTGATGCATATTGATACATCACAGTTCCACCCCCAAACCCCCCGGAAGAATGCAAAGACAATAGAAAATGAGTGTAACCATTGTAATATATTAAAATCAAGTAGGCAAAAATATATATATTCACCATGTAGAAAATATATACCAAGCATAGTAGTCCAGGTAGTGCTCCAATTAAGTCCGTGGAACACTGGGCCCACACGGTATGGGCGAGGACCACACAAGATCCCCGACCATGATGGAGAGAACACTGCAGGGGCATCAGAGAGCATCAAAACAGGCACCTCAGGGGGAGGGAAAGGGGGGGCACCTCAGCCAGTTGAGTGCACGACGCCAAATCCACGAGGGGGCCACATGCCCAATGTTCCATCCTGGGGAGTGCAAAGCCACAGTCTCTCAAGTCTATACAGTGGGTGGGTTTCCCACTGTTCCATCCTGGGGAGTGCAAAGTCACAGTCTCTCAAGTCTCTCCAGTGGGTGGGTTGCCCACTGTTCCATCCTGGGGAGTGCAAAGCCACAGTCTCTCAAGTCTATACAGTGGGTGGGTTGCCCACTTTTCCATCCTGGGGAGTGCAAAGCCACAGTCTCTAAAGTGTATACAGTGGGTGGGTTGCCCACTGTTCCATCCTGGGGAGTGCAAAGCCACAGTCTCTCAAGTCTCACAAGTGGGTGGTTTGCCCACTGTTCAATCCTGGGGAGTGCAAAGCCACAGTCTCTCAAGTCTATACAGTGGGTGGGTTGCCCACTGTTCCATCCTGGGGAGTGCAAAGCCACAGTCTCTCAAGTCAATACAGTGGGTGGGTTGCCCACTGTTCCATCCTGGGGAGTGCAAAGCCAGTCTCTCAAATCTATACAGTGGGTGGGTTGCCCACTGTTCCATCCTGGGGAGTGCAAAGCTACAGTCTCTCAAGTGGATAACAGTTTCCACTGGTTCTGGAGGGGGCATGGTGCCCAGAGTGCTTCATCCTGCTAAGGACAGAGGTAGTGGATGGATCTCTCCACTGGTTCTGGAGGGGACATGGTGCCCAGAGTGGTTCATCCTGCTAAGGACAGAGGTAGTGGATGGATCTCTCCACTGGTTCTGGAGGGGGCATGGTGCCCAGAGTGCTTCATTCTGCCCGTGACGGACTCAGTAGCGTCAGTGCCCTTGGTGCTCATGGGCCAGCGGTGCTTGAAGCGGCGGTGCCCTGTTCAGCGGTGCATGAGACGGCGGTGCCCTGTTCAGCAGTGTATGAGATGGCGGTGCCCTGTTCAGCGGTTCTTGAGGCGGCGGTGCCCTGTTTAGCGGTGCTTGAGGCGGCGGTGCCCTGTTCAGCGGTTCTTGAGGCGGCGGTGCCCTGTTCAACGGTTCTTGAGGCGGCCGTGCCCTGTTCAGCGGTGCTTGAGGCGGCGGTGCCCTGTTCAGCGGTTCTTGAGTCGGCGGTGCCCTGTTCAGCGGTGCTTGGAGCGGTGGTCTCCATTGCAGTGACTCAGCTGCTGGCGGTCCTTCGTGGCCCAGCGGGGCTTTTGCTGGCGGTCCTTCATGGCCCAGCGGGGGTGGTGCTGGCGGTGGCCTCCTGGGCAGCTGGGCTTGTGCTGGCGGTGGCCTCCTGGGCAGCTGGGCTGGTGATGGCAGTGGCCTCCTGGGCAGCTGGGCTGGTGCTGGCGGTGGCCTCCTGTGCAGCTGGGCTGGTGCTGGCGGTGGCCTCCTGGGCAGCTAGGATGATGGCAGGAAGAGAAAGTTATTACCAACTGCACCGTCAGAGTGATTGGCCCCCATCCCTACCCTTGCCATGTGGCACATGCACTCACCGTCGTTTCATGCACGCCGCACTCTCCCCCCTTCCTTCTTACATCCACCCCTCTCCACACAGGCATAGCCCATACAGCATGCTCCCAGTGTACTTACCTGTTTGTCTGGAGGACCATAGAGTAGCGTGTATTGGGGGAGGACCCTGTCCACGACTTTCTCCAACTCCTCCGATGTGAAGGCAGGGGCCCTTTCCCCAAACACTTGAGCCATTGTCTCTTCCAGACCGAGGTCACAGCAGCACTTGCAGTGTAGGTCCTCTCCTGTCGAAGATCAGGTATCGAGTGATTGAACAGATAGAAAATGGCGGTCACCTCCGCGGCGGTGCATACCGTCACCGCCGTCGTACATCGTCATTGGCTCCTGGGACCCATAGGGTCCAATGTTAATCAATGCAGCATTGCGCCGCGGTCTTCGACCGCCTACCGGGACGGTGTACAACTACAGCGCAGTTACCTCACGTCCCATTGTCCCACTTTACAGGTCAGGCAGCCGCCATTTCAGGGGTCCACATGCCTACAATTTCAACTGCGTCACACATACCTAGGCCTAGACTCAACACACATACAGTCCACTTTTTAGATTATGAATGGTGTTCTGTGTAAGCTGTGGGTACGTACCTCTGAGTTGTTTGACTCTGTGCTCGCTGTTGTCCTTCATAGGCACCGTCTGCTGGGACATGTGAGGAGATGGCGGCATCCTCCAGTGTACCGACCATTGGTGGACCTGTCGACAATGGAGGAAAGACATGTGATAATCACATACAGGCTTAACCGTGCCACAATCCAGGAACTGTGTACCCAGTTGGAGCCAGACCTGATGTCAGCTATCCGCCATCCCACAGGAATCCCCCCTCAAGTGCAGGTGCTGTCACTGCTCCATTTCCTTGCAAGTGGGTCATTTCAAACAACAGTGGCCATAGCATCAGGGATTTCCCAGCCTATGTTTTCCAACGTGTTGTCCAGAGTGTTGTCTGCCCTGCTGAAACACATGCGGAGCTACATCGTTTTCCCTCAGGTGGAGGATTTGCCTACAGTGAAAGGTGATTTCTATTCCCTGGGACATATCCCCAACATCATAGGTGCCATTGATGGGACACATGTGGCTTTGGTACCCCCGCACAGGAGTGAACAGGTGTACAGAAACCGGAAGAGTTATCATTCGATGAATGTACAGATGGTATGTTTGGCAGACCAGTACATCTCCCATGTGAATGCCATGTTCCCTGGCTCAGTGCATGACGCCTACATCCTGCGGAATAGCAGCATCCCTTATGTGATGGGTCAACTCCAGAGGCACCGCGTGTGGCTATTAGGTGAGCACCTGGAAGCTAGTCAGTGGGAATGGTTCTGTGGGTCTGGGGATATCCCTCCAGGTTAGTGGGTGTCTAACAGTTGTCCCTCGCCATTTGCAGGTGACTCTGGTTACCCCAACCTGTCATGGCTACTGACCCCAGTGAGGAATCCCAGGACAAGGGCAGAGGAACGCTACAATGAGGCCCATGTGTGAACTAGGAGGGTGATCGAGCGGACCTTCGGCCTCCTGAAGGCCAGGTTCAGGTGCCTCCAAATGACAGGTGGATCCCTATTCTACTCACCAAAAAGGTGTGCCAGATCATCGTGGCCTGCTGTATGCTTCACAACTTGGCTTTGCGACAACAGGTGCCTTTTCTGCAGGAGAATGGTCCAGATGGCGGTGTTGTGAGAGCTGTGGAGCCTGTGGACAGTGAAGACTAGGAAGCAGAGTAAGAAGACATGAACAACAGGGACTCAGTGATCCAGCAATATTTCCAGTGACACACAGGTAAGAATACAGACCTGCCTACTACATGTACTTAAACACTACTGCCTCTCTAATGTCTGTCGTTTTCACCCAGTGTATGGTCACTGAGTTGTCACTTTCCCTTACGATTTCACAGATGTGGGTCCCACTGTGTGACATCTGCTTTGATTCCTCATGGACTAGAGCTTTGTGACATAGGTATGTTGACATTACCAATGAAAAAGCTTTTTGCCACAGTTATTGCTAATGCAGTATTCCGAAATCACAGATGGACTCCAGATTGTTTTGTGCTTTAAGGGTGTTAATTTAAGTGCTCAATATTGGAGGGCGTTGTAAAATGGTGAGGGGTGATGGCGGAGGAATGTCCATGGCAGAGTCCAGTCTAGTAGTCTCACAGGTGCATTGCCCATATGGGCATAGGAAGTGGAGCTAGGGCAGTTTAAGGATGGACAGGGTGACAAAGTGGGACAGTAGGATGACAATCAGGGTGGTCTCATTTCTTGGTGGGGGCCTTGGCATTGTTCTCTGTCTTTGTCCTGGATCTCAGGGACCGTTTGCAGGGTGGTTCTCCCTCTGCAGGGGGTGGGGTGCTGGTGTGGTGGTCCTGTGGCGGTGCCTCCTGTCCACTAGCGCCGGCGGAGGTGGTGGGCAGTTCATCGTCAAGGCTAGTGTCAGGGGCCCCTTGTAGTGCCACAGTGTCCCTCCTGGTGTTGAGTACTTCCTTCAGCACCCCTACGATGGTGCCCAGGGTGGAACTGATGGTTCTGAGTTCCTCCCTGAAGCCCATATACTGTTCCTCCTGCAGGCGCTGGGTCTCCTGAAACTTGGCCAGTACCGTTGCCATTGTCTCCTGGGAGTTGTGGTAGGCTCCCATGATGGAGGAGAGGGCCTCGTGGAGAGTGGGTTCCCTGGGCCTGTCTCTCACACAGCAGCCCTCCCATTTCCCCTGTGTTCCTGGGCCTCCGTCCCCTGGACCCTGTGCCCACTACCACTGCCCCCAGGTCCCTGTTGTTGTTGGGGTGGTGGGTTAGCCTGGGTTCCCTGTAGTGGTGGACACACTGCTGATTGGCGTGTCCTGGGGACAGAGGTATGGGCCCGCTGGGTGGGTGCTGTGCTGGTGTTTCCAGGGGGGGAAGCTCTGTGGTGGCCTGTGACTGGGTGTGGGGAACCGACTGTCCCGAGGTCCCCGTTGGGCCGGGCTGGTCATCTAGATCCAGTTGGACAGAGGTGCTGTCATCACTGTGGGCCTCTTCGTTGGTGGTGTGGACCCTCCTGTCCGGTGACGTTGGGTAGGGGTCCTGCAGGGGTATAAAAGGATGGTTATTACATCTGTTTGTGTCATGGTGTGCAATGGGTGGGTGACCGTGCACCCCAGTGCTTGCATTCCTGTGTGGGACCTTGTGTGATGATGGTTTAGGGGGGTGTATGGGTATGTGCAGTGGGCATGCTTTGGTGATGGGTGTCCATGCTTTGTTGTTGAATGCAGGGCTTGGTGTTAGGATGTGTGGATTGTGATGTTGGGACATTTGTGAGGAGTTAGAGTGATGGGGGTGAGGGTGAGGGTGGGGTATGTGCTGGCATGCAGGTAGGGTGGGGGATGTTATAGTTAAGATTTGACTTACCAGAGTCCATTCCTCCACCTACTCCAGCGAGGGCCTCAGGATGCAGAATCGCCAAGACCTGCTCCTCCCATGTTGTTAGTTGTGGGGGAGGAGGAGGGGGTCCGCTGCCAGTCCGCTGAACCGCCAGGTGGTGTCTTGAGACCACGGAACGCACCTTCCCCTGTAGGTCGTTCCACCTCTTCCTGATGTTATCCCGATTTCTTGGGTGCTGTCCCACTGCGTTGACCCTGTCCACTATTCTTCGCCATAGCTCCATCTTCCTTGCAATTGAGGTGTGCTGCACCTGTGCTCTGAATAGCTGTGGCTCTACCCGGACGATTTCCTCCACCATGACCCTGAGCTCCTCCTCCGAGAACCTGGGGTGTCTTTGCCGTGCGATGGGGTGGTGTAAGTGATGTGTGGGGTGGTGTGATAAGTGTGCTGATATGTAGTGGTGTGTAGTGTGCGGTGCATGGAAGTTATGTGGGTGATGGTGTTGTGTGCCTGTGGATGCTAGTGTTGTTGATGGTGGTGTCTCTCTCTGGCCTTCGTTCGTGATTTGTTGTCGTAAGGGTTTGTGGGTGATGTGGGTGTGTGTTTTATATTGTATTGGGTGTGTGGGAGTGGTGTGTGTATGTGTATCAGGTGTGTGTATTTCGAATTGTCCAATGTGGCTCTGTTTTGTAAATGTGTGTGTATTTCGAGCGCTGCGGTGTGTACCGCCAATGGAATACCGCGGTTGAAAGACGCCACATGGATTAATGTGTTGTGATAGTGTGGGCGTATTTCTGTTGGCGTGACGGTGGAGGTTTTGTTTTCGCCAGTTTATCACTGACCTTTGGTGTGGCGGACTTGTGTGGGTGTCTGTATTTTGGCAGATTCCGAGCTGTGGGTCATAATAGCTGTGGCGGATTTTCACAGCCGCGGCGGTGTGTTGCCGGTCTTCTGCACGGCAGTACGTGGCTTTTACCGCCATAGTTTGGAATTGTAATGCTTTTTTTCATTAGTTTTGCTAGATCTTGATAAAAATCAATAAAAATAAATAAATAAATAAACATGGCACAGTCACTTTCTTCCCTTTCAATTGTTGTTGAGGTGGACGAACTGTTTGATGATGATCTAGATGGCAATCAACTTTTCTTACTAACTATTTGCTTCTACTGAGGATGCTGCTTGGCCTTGTGGGTGTGCGTGGAGTGTTGCTTCTGGAATGTTCTGGCAGCGATTTTGTCTTCGTGCAGTGGCGCACTTACTTTTTCCTTCCTTTAAACATCGTCACAAAATGGTTCTCTCTACCACAGCCTTTGTGTATTTGTCCAATGGTGGGTCATTTTCCTTCATGTTAAAACGTAAACCCACATTTGAACACACACCTTCTTTTTCACTTGTAGACATCACTCTGTGTCCTTCATTCTTTTCTTTCAAATTACTTTTCATACTCATGACTGACAGTCTCTGGGCATCTTTGACTTCCATGTCAGCAGCTTGCTTCTCCGCACGTTCCTCAGCACTGGCAGCCATCAACAGTCGCTCCAGAACACGTTCCAGAGTTTCTCTCAGCATTTGTCATCTGAATGAATCGGTCAAGCATCCATCAATAACTCTAAGCTGCATGGCTTCTTCATTGTTAAATTCATTAAAGTTACAGAGTCTGATGAGTACGTTGAGTCTTTTCGCAAATTCAGGGAATTGCTTCACTAACTCTTCGATCTTCTTGACGGAAAATGTATTGGTCATAACCGATGTTTAGTACATTACTGAACTTGAGGTTCAACAGATTCTTAATCTGACAGTATGTGGCTTCTCTGTCAGTTCTCTACATTTGTTTTATGATATCCTGTACAGCATCACCAGCAAGATTTTTGAGAGATTTGATAACCTTTCTCTTATCAGTCTCTTCAAGTACATCAATGAAATCTTCAAATGTCGCTATTCAGGCAGTCCATCTATCGCCAATATTTTCCTTTTGGTGGTATCAAAAGGTGGTGGTGGTTTGAGGAAGGTAGCAGCATTGTACACCAGTGTGGAACTTACTGATGTTGAGAGCAGCACGCACCCTGACACTGTGGGATGATCATGTTTGTGAAAGCCCTCTTTAAACTCTTTTGATGTATGAGCCTCAGGATAGCCTTTAATAATAAGTGGAATGGTGTCTTCTTTTTAGCTGCCATTTTCAACTTTCATTAATCCAAATGTTGCCTTCAATTCTATGCTCTTGGAAGACCCATGAAGTTGTTCTGAGCCCCACTCTGCAACTTGATGAGCAACTGCTTTTGGTATGGACAGCTCTATAAGTACAACCCAGAGCACTTCTTCTTGAGCCACTTTGTTGACTACTGTGGCACAATGACTCTCTTTGGAGGGCCAGGTAAGTCATCTATTGAATCTTTTTTACACTTCAATTTGCATTTTCTAACACGTGGGTGATCTTTGCCTTCAGTGTTTACACTCTATACACTGTATAACTTTATTCTGCATGGCAGTGCTGTACCTTTTTGGATGATCTTGGTCGTAGCTTCTTAACCAATGATGTGCGGAATTCTTAGTGGAGCTCTCTTTCCAGTCACACATTTGGAACTTCTCTTGGGTCAGTCCTGCACCTAGTTGTACAAGCTGATTACCATGCTAAATTCATTTTTTTGCCTGCATTCAAAGTACACCATGGTAGGGTCCTTGAGGTAAACATTTTTCACTCCTTGGAATGCTCCTTCCTCCTTCACACTCTATGTCCACCATGTGTCAGGTTTCATGAGTGCCAAAGGGCTCTGATAGTGTGGCAAAACTGGGTACGAAATGTCCATAGTATGTGGCCATCCCCACAAACTTCCAGACCTCTGCCACTGACTGGGATGTGACAACGCTCTGGATGGCACTGGTCTTCCTTTGGCCGACTTACTGGTCATCCTTCAAGAATATAAATCCAGAGAATTCTATAGGTGACTCCAAAAAAGAACACTTCTGTCTGTGTAGCGTTGGGTCATTACTGCTTAGCAACAACAGGGAGGCTATCACTTAGGCATTTTGTTCCTCCAGTGTTGCAGATAATATTAAGATTTTGTTACTTACAATCAGCATGCCTCCCACATCAGAGAACATCTCCTGGATGGTATTTTCAAATACTCCAACATTTGAGGAGATACAGACGTTAAGGCAGGTGTAGCACCATGGTCCAAAATGAGTGGAGAAAGTGGTTATATATTGGCTGGCCAGATGAAGTTCTAACTGGTGGTACTTGACTTTGAGATAGAACCTCGGAAAACCACTTGGCTCCGTTTAGGTCTGTAATTATGTTGTTCCTGATTGGTGTCAAGTGCTGTTCCTTCAAATGGACTTTTTGGGGAGCCTTTTGTCAACACACGGATGTATGGCAACAGATTGCTTTAGTTTCTGGGCCACATCCCTGGGGTATACCCATAGCCTGGAGCTTAACACTTTCTTAATTACTCCCATCTGCTTTAGTTTGAGAAGTTCAGCTACAATGAGTGGGCTGAGGTGGAACGGTATCCTACAGTACCTGAGTGCTGTGGGACAACTGTCCTGTCAATGTGCAGCTTGGTTTTGGTATTCTTTGGACATCCCAGGCAATTAAACAGTTGGGGAAAGTCTTTCATGACACATCAGCCTGGCTGACATGGATATGCATTGCGAAGAGGACCAACCCTAGGTCTTCAGTGATCTGGCATCATAGGAGCATGCCCTTACCTTTCTCGGTGACTTGGAACTCAGAGCGCTTCCTTGTGTCTCGATTCTTCACATCTACCTCAATGATCCCTGCTAATGGCAGTGACGCACTACCTCCGTACACATATATTTTCATAGATGTGGATCTGAGCACTGGTCGGGCCCAGAAAGCCTTGAATGGCTTGACATTGTTAACATTCACTGACACCCCAGTATTAATCAGGGTCTTGATGCTTACTCCTGATATTGATACGGTATACATTGTGAGTAGCCTCCATTTTCTACCTCTCCATTCAGTGTACAAGATCATGAACACTACATCTTTGTCGCTCTCTTCTACTATCGCTTCGCACTTCTGCCCCCACTCTATTCGTCCTGTGGGGGGGTCATTCAGCATGAGCTGCCATAGGTTAGGGCTCACCTTGGTCTAGTTGGCTGCTTTCTTCTCTAGTTGTTGCTCTGGCAGGCTCAGGTCAAGTGGTTCACCTTTCCACATCAAAATCACCTCTGCATTCATGCTGGCTGTTAGAAATGGGGTCTCTAGTTTTCAGAGGAATTCACCTTTGTCCAAATAGGGACCACAATTCTAGTCAGGGTAAATCACACACAATCCAAATTATCCTGTGCCCACCCTCTGGTAGCTTCGCGCTGAGGAGTTAGGCTTAACTTAGAAGGTAATGTGTAAAGTATGTGTGCAATAAATCATACAGTAACACATTGAAAACACAACAAAAATACACCACACAGTTTTAGAAAAATATAATATTTATCTTTTTAAATTAAGATAAAAAATTATAAAGATTCAATAAGCACAAGTTGAGATATCACTTTTGCAATATTAAAAAGAGTCTTAAATCATAGAAATCAACACTTCTTTCTTGTATGCACAAAGTACCTGGTTTGTGATTGCACAGACGATGCGCTGTTTCTTTCCACGCTACAAGGAGCTTTCTGTCAATTTCTGACACAAAGTCTTGGTTCCTCACTGTGATGCAGGGATCTTTTTGATGCCCATGGATGATGCAGGGAAAATCTTGGGTGTGCGGAAAGAAGTCACATGCGTTGTGTCGATCTGGTAGGTGATGCGTCACATTTTCTATCTCACAGCAGACTCTGCGTCGATTCTTTGCTCAGGAAGTCAGGCTGCATCATTCCGGTTCAGCTGTGCATCGTTCCGGTAGGTCTGTGTGTCAAATTTACAGTCACAAGGCAGGGGCTGCAACAAATCTTCACTCACGAAGTCGGGCTATGTCGTTCCAGTTTGGCTGTGCAACGATTTTGTTATTGCAAGGCAGACTCTGCATCATATCCAGCAGGTCGTGCGTCGATTTTCTGAGCACACAGAGTTTCCTGAATAGATGAAGTATTTTTGGCCCTTTGACTTCAGAAAACAGGAGGCAAGCTCAATCCAAGCCCTTTGAGAGCACTTCTCAGCAAAGTCAGAGGGCAGCAGGCGGCAGGGCAGCAGTCCTTCTCAGCAAAGCAGTCCAGATAAGTCCTTTGAGCAGCCAGGCAGTTCATCTTGACAGGTTGCAAGTTCAGGTCCTGAAGTGTCTGATTTGGTGGGATCAGAGACCCAGTTTATATACCCTAAAATAACTTTGAAGTAGAGGTGACTCCAAAGAGTGTTTTTGAAGTGCACAAGTTCCCCCTTCAGTACAGGTCTGCCTGCTAGGGTCACAGTTGGGGTTTTGGCAGTCCATTGTGTGAAGGCAGGCCACTAGCCTTTGAAATGTAAGTGTCAGGCCCTCCACCCTTCCAATCCAGAAAGACCCATTCAATATGTAGAGGAGTGCAGGTGTGACAGAGTATCCTGTGTTTGTGGTTGTCTGGGAGAAATGGACAAGGAAGATGCCAACCAGCCCAGCCCAGATTTTGATTGGAGACAGGTGTGGTAGATGGCATATGTTATCTCAGCAGGGGCAGAGTGCTAAGTATTATTTGTCTCATGCTGAGGTCACATATGACCTCATTTTAGAATGTGGAATGTTGGAGTGTTGGCTGGGGAGAGAGAAGAGAGAAGGATGTCAAGGCAATTGGTGGATAGGATGCTCCAATAAAGAACCCACTTATAATTATATGGATCTGGAAAATCCCTCTTTTACACTGGAACAAGATGAGTGGGTGACAGCAGTAGCTGAGGATCCTGTACCACAACGAGTGTGTGAGGGACAGACTCCACTACCGGATAGGATGCTCCAATAAAGAACCCACTTATAATTATATGGATCTGGAAAATCCTACTTTTACACTGGTGATGAGGGTCCTTTGGAGCGTCCTAACATGGAATAATTATCATACATTTGGATTATGAAGATGTTCCTTCAAGCAACTTCTTATGGAAGGAATTAGCGAACATTTGGTGAAGAAACCATATTCAGAAGTCTTTCTTCTTCTATAACTTTTGTCTGAAATGAGTTGCTTCTGTTTTAAGGTACTTTTCTGGTGTATTCCGCATTTTGCATTAAAAACTATTCAAAGTCTGTTTACCTGGCAACCGTCGCACTCGCGCCAATTCCAGCGCGCTCTCCCAGCGCTCGTTTTCTAGTAAGACGACTCGCAACTTGCACATGCATTTCCGCGTGCTGTTGTATGGTGCAACACACACGCTCCTAGCGCATGTTCTTTACGGTGTGGCTCTTGCGCTCGCGCGATGAAGGAATGATCACTGACCACACATCTGTTGAGATTCCTCAGATCGATGCATAGTCTTATCTCTCCGGACAGTTTCCGCGCAACAACTATTGGTGAAATCCATTCTGATGACTCTACCAGCTCAATAATTCCTTCTTCGCACAGTCTCTTTATTTCTCCCTCCACATCATCCTTCAACGAAATAGGAACAGGACGTACTTTAGCAGCTACTGGAATTGAGCATTCTTTTATCCTTATGCTATGGGTATATTTTTTCAGACAACCTAACTTCTCACTAAAGACTTCTTTGTACTCATTCACAAAATCCGGTAAGAGCTCCTCCTTCTGCACAGTAAGTTCACTCACCTCATGCAAAGCATTAACATACTCATCCTTGATCATGACAGGAGTGGGAGAGTTCGGGTCCAGAATAACTTTCAAACCTTTCTGATGTGGCCAACTCAGGATACTGTCCCCTTTTACAGGAACATAAATCTTGCCATAAATTGTGTTGGATTTGAAGGAGATCTCTGCTTCAAAATATCCTCTTAGATCGATGATCTGTCCTCCATAACCTCCCGGAAAAACATCAGGTTCTTTCAGTTCAACTTTGTGACTCAGTTGTTCGTCAAATATTTCATTGGAGATCAACGTTAGCCATGCTCCTGAGTCGAAGAGCATCTCACTTGTCACACCTAAAACGGTGGACTGTTGGAGTGTTGGCTGGGGAGAGAGAAGAGAGAAGGATGTCAAGGCAGTTGGTGGATAGTATGTTCCAATAAAGAACCCACTTATAATTATATGGATCTAGAAAATCCCTCTTTTACAACAGGCTGTAGGGCACAGATGGATTTTAAGTGCTGAGAAATGCTCACTTTCTAAAAGTGACATTTATAAAATGGTAAAATAAAATAGAACCTCACCAATGAGCAGGATTTTCGATTACCGTTCTGGCCATACTAAATATGACCTGGTTATCCCTTCCTGGTCAGAATCTACCACTCAAACAGTATATGAGGGTATCCCTAATGCTATCCTATGAAAGGAGCAGGCCTCATAGTAGTGGAAAACAAACTTAGGGTTTTTCCACTACTAGGACATATAAAACACTCAGGTACATGTTCTGCCTATTACCTACATAGCACCCTGCCATATGGGTTACCTAGGGACTATGTTATGGGTGACATATGTAGAAAAAGGGGAGTTTAAGACTTGTCAAGTGCTTTTAAATGGCAAGTTGAAGTGGCAGTGAAACTGCACACACAGGCCTTGCAATAGCAGGTCTGAGACATGGTTAAGGGGCTACGTATGTGGGTGGCACAATCAGTGCTGCAGGCCCATTAGTAGCATTTCATTTATAGGCCCTGTGCACATTTAGTGCACTTTACTGGGGACTTACTGAACTCACCAGAACATGAAGAGGGCCCCTTCATCTCCCATGTTTCAGAGATACTCATTGGCCTTGGGATGACGCTGGTGCCCCTGAAAGATTAAGCCCATCGTGCCACAGGGGCTTGCATTACATTCCTCTCTTATAGCTGTGTTTCATATGATCTTAAGTGGTAAAATAAATTTTACTTTGATTTTGACTGCTCTATTAAAAGCAGGTTGTAGATAAAGATGTTTGGTGAACATTGTCATGTTTTACTAGTATTAGTGTTACCAATGTTAAGGATGTTACGTACAACAATTTGGTTATCAGATTTGTTGAAATCTAAGATCTTGAGATTTTTTGGTGCTACTTGTCTGTATAAGTTAGTGTGTATGGCGGTGCACACTAATAGGCTGCTAGGAGTTTGTGTGTTTAATCTACAATGGTGTCCTTTGCTTCTAAGTGCACCAGAGTAAGCACATTAGGAAGGGGTGACTGACATTGGACAGGGGTATGCTTAGTGTGTGATTTAACCAGTGCTGTAAAGGTGCTAATCTTGTTTTATGATTTGTGATATTTGTTTTTGTAGGAAAGTACCATCTTGCCTGGCATGTTACCCCCATTTTTACTTGTGTGTCAGTTTGTTTTTGCCTGTCTCACTGGGATCCTGCTAGCCAGGACCCCAGTGCTCATAAGTTGTGGCCTGAATGTGTTCCCTGTGTGGTGCTTAACTGTGTCACTGAGGCTCTGTTAACCAGAACCTCAGTGCTGATGCTCTCTCTGTCTTTAAAATTGTCACTGCAGGCTAGCGACCATTTTTGCCAATTCTGATTGGCACACTGCAACACCCTTATAATTCCCTAGAATATGGTACATAGGTACCCAGGGTATTGGGGTTCCAGGAGATCCCTATGGGCTGCAGCATTTCTTTTGCCACCCATAGGGAGCTCAGACAATTCTTACACAGGACTGCCACAGGACTGCAGTCTGAGTGAAATAACGTCCACTTTATTTCACAGACATTTTACACTGCGCTTAAGTAACTTATAAGTCACCTATATGTCTAACCCTCACTTAGTGAAGGTTGGGTGCAAAGTTAGTAAGTGTGAGGGTACCCTGGCACTAGCCAAGGTGTCCCCACATTGTTCAGGGCAATTTCCCCAGACTTTGTAAGTGCGGGGACACCATTACAAGCGTGTACTACGTATAGGTCAATACCTATATGTAGCTTCACAATGGTAACTCTGAATATGGCCATGTAACATGTCTAAGATCATGGAATTGTCCCCCCATGCCAAATCTGGTATTGGCGTGCCAATCCCATGCATCCCCGGGGCTCCAGCATGGACCCCAGGTACTGCCAAACTATCTCTCTTGGGTTTTCACTGCAGCTACCACTGCTGCCAACCCACAGATAGGCTTCTGCCCTCCTGAGGTCTGGGCAGCCCAGTCCCAGGAAGGCAGAACAATGGATTTCCTCTGAGAGAGGATGTTACACCCTCTCCCTTTGGAAATAGGTGTTAAGGGCTGGGGGGGAGTAGCCTCCCCAAGCCTCTGGAAATGCTTTGAAGGGTACAGATGGTGCCCTCCTTGCATAAGCTAGTCTACACCTGTAAAGGGATCCCCCAGCCCCTGCTCTGGCACGAAACTGGACAAAGGAAAGGGGAGTGACCCCTCCCCTGTCCATCACCACCCCAGGGGAGGTGCCCATAGCTCCTCCAATGTGTCCCAGACCTCTGCCACCTTGAATGCAGAGGTGTGAGGGCACAGTGGAGGCCTCTGAGTGGCCAGTGCCAGCAGGGAACATCAGAGGCCCCTCCTGATAGGTGCTTACCTGTTTAGGTGGACCATCCTCCTCTGAGGGCTATTTAGGGTCTCTCCTGTGGGTTTCTTTTCAGATAACGAATGCAAGAGCTCACCAGAGTTCCTCTGCATCTCCCTCTTTGCCTTCTGCCAAGGATCGACCGCTGACTGCTCCAGGATGCCTGAAAAACTGCAACAAAGTAGCAAGAAGATTACCAGCAACATTGTGAGCAACATTGTAGCGCCTAATCCTGCCGGCTTTCTCGACTGTTTCCTGGTGGTGCATGCTCTGAGGGCTTCCTGCCTTCACCCTGCACTGGAAGCCAAGAAGAAATCTCCTGTGGGTCGACTGAATCTTCCCCCTGCTAATACAGGCACCAAACTTCTGCATCACCGGTCCTCTGGGTCCCCTCTCATCTTGACGAGCGTGGTCCCTGGAACACAGGAGCTGGATACAAGTGACCCCAGCAGTCCAGTGGTCCATCTGTCCAAATTTGGTGGAGGTAAGTCCTTGCCTCCCCCCGCCAGACAGTAATCCTGTGTACAGCATGATCTGCAGCTGCTAGGGCTGCTGTGCACTTTTGCAAGGAATCCTTCATGCACAGCACAGCACAGCCCAGATCCCCAGCTCTCCATCCTGCACTGCTCAACTCACTGAGTTTACCACCAGCTTCGTGGGACCCTCCTTTGTAGTGTTGAGATGACCCCTGTGCTCAGATTTCTTGAACCCCTGTTCAAGTGCTTCTGTGGGTGCTGCCTGCTTCTGCATGGGCTCTCGGTGTTGCTGAGTACCTCCTCTGTCTCCTCCTCCAAGGGGCGACCTCCTGGTCCTTCCTGGGCCCAGGCAGCACCCATTGTCTTTAATTGCGACCTTTGCAGCTAGCAAGGCTTGTTTGCGGTCAGCATCCCCCAGCACGCCGTGGGACATCTTCTATGAAAAAGAGAAGTTCCTGGCAACTTCAGTTGTTGCAGAATCTTCAGCTTCTTCCACCCGGAGGCAGCCATTTTGCACCTTCATCTGGGGTTTGGTGGGCTCCTGCCCCCTCCGGACACTTTCGTGATTCTTGGACTTGGTCCCCTTCCTTTACAGGTCCTCAGGTCCAGGAATCTGTCTTCAGTGCTTTGCAGTCAGTTGTTGTCTTTGCAGAATCTCCTATCACGACTTTAGTGTGTTTCTGGGGAAGTAGGGTCACTCCTACTTTTCAGGGTCTTGGGGTGGGGTATCTTGGACACCCTTAGTGTTTTCTAACACTCCCAGTGACCCTTTACACACTACACTAGGCCTGGGGTCCCTAAGTGGTTCTCATTCCACTTTCTTAGTATATGGTTTGTGTTGCCCCTAGGCCTATTGCATCCTATTGTATTCTACAGTGTTTGCACTACTTTTCTAACTGTTTACTTACCTGATTTTGGTTTGTGTGTATATTTTGTGTATTTTACTTACCTCCTAAGGGAGTATATCCTCTGAGATATTTCTGATACATTGTCACTAAAATAAAGTACCTTTATTTTTAGTAACTCTGAGTATTGTGATTCTTATGATATAGTGCTATATGATATCAGTGGTATAGTAGGAGCTTTGCATGTCTTCTAGTTCAGCCTAAGCTGCTCTGCTATAGCTACCTCTATCAGCCTAAACTGCTAGAACACTACTAATCTACTAATAAGGGATAACTGGACCTGGCACAAGGTGCAAGTACCATCAGGTACCCACTATAAGCCAGGCAAGCCTCCTACAGTTTTATGCTAATTTCCTGATTTTCCTGATTTTTAGGTTGAGCAGACAAGGTTTATTTTGTTTTTTATTGTAAATTCTTTGAGAAAAGCTGCACAGATTATTTTCCTCCTTCACAAAAAAGTCATATTCTGATGTGTTAATCAACTGGGGAACAATGCTGAGATTGGTGAGAAATCACCACAAAGTTGTGCTATCATTGACTGGTTAATGATAAAGCCATGCTGTGATGGTTGCTTTTCATTAGTTTATTTTGTGTGATCTTTGGATCATTTTGTGTAAAAATAATGGCTGCTGGGTTGAAAAGGAACAAGGGCCTGATTTAGATTTTGGCAGATGTGTTACTCCGTAACAACAGTGACCCCCTACCGCCCACCAAAATATAAATCCCATAGAATATAATGGGATTTATAGTCAAGTGGACAGGCTGAAGGAGTAACCTGTCCGCTGAAATCTAAATCAGGCCCTAAATCTTCTAGTGTAACTTCTACTGACAGCCAGAAATTACCTCATGAGCGAAAACCTACATATGAAATAAAGACAGACATTGGGTTCTATTTGTGTACCTGGATTTCATAATGGCATAATTATACTGGTTCTGTTAAAGACCTGCAGTTTCTATTAGAGGGTACCTTTAACATTAGAAAGTTAGATTTCTTGAGACCAACTATGAATTGTAAAAGGCTGCTATCTAGACCTACACAGTTTGAGGCCTTGAATAAAGTAGATTGGGTATTACAGCTGTTTCTTTAATTCCAATTGGTCCACCTGTTACACTGATGTTATTGAAGAACCTCTTAATGAGAGAGTTATTAATGGTAGACTTGTAAAATAGAATTTTGGGAAATTTTACAAGGGACAATTGACCTAAACAGATTATTGACATACAATTTCAATGAAGCTAGATATCTGATCAAAGAATCATTAAGGTGTCCAAATGAAACCCACGACAAACTGAAGGAATTGACTGATGAGTGTGATGTAGACATCAGTAAATGAAGAATGTCAGAAGAAATCAAAACATGGATATGATGAAATTAAAGAATTAGGCTCTAATACCCTTGATGGCTCATCAATAAGATTTATTTGAAAAGACAAGGAAATGTTGTGACTTAAAGAAATACAAGGAAAGTTGAAAGAAAAGAGTTAGTAAAAAGAAAGCTTTAGAGCCAGAAAAAAAATTGACGGGGACCACTAGTGAGTTATAACTGGGGACACTTTTGGAATTCCTATTAACAGAAATACATGAAGGGAATTATGTGCATTTGTCTTGGACAAGAGCTGATCTTTATGCTTTTACGACAAATTTTCCCAAAAATGGTAGAGGAGCCTGAAAAGTTTTCTTAAGGAGGTTCTTCAGTTGGCTATTATTCTGAAAATGCTTTGGACTGATTTTAGTATATTGTTTGAGATTGTAGTTCCTAGTGACTTGTGGTCTGAGTGTAAGGGTGCTGTTGCTTGGCCGACTAAATAATTAGCTAATGTTGTGCCTAGCAATGCTCCTTCTAATGAGGTTGCTAACAAATACAAGGAGGTGCTAGAGCATTTGAAAAAGAAAGTACCAGAGAAAGACATCAATTGTGCAAAGATTTTGAGACCTCACAAGGGCCGAATTAGTCAGTGCATACCTACTGTGAGAGACCTATTCAGATTTGCAAGAAGCATTGTGGGGTCAAATGTCCCTAGAAAAATGTTAGTGGTTGGATTTCCTCTTGTTTGCTGAGTTTGTGGCCTGCGCTTAGTTCTCATATACAGTAGAGTGTGATGTGATACCAGGCAAAGAGTACGGATGAAATTCTAAAACTTGCTAAAAAAAATTGCAATCGCTTTGAAGCTAAGCAGAAAAATATCAAGAGAAGGCAATGGTTGCTTAGCTGAAGCAATTGAAAAGGAGTGACAGGAACCAGTTCATGGGTTCTCAATTGGGCTATGTGCCATCTGTCAATGCTGGAATTAATGTGCTGTCATCAATGCAAGGTGTCTGAATGGAAAATAGGGTGATGCAAATGCAGGGTCGTGGAAGAGGATGGTGAATAATTTGGGAATGCAAATGTTGACATATTGAAGAAGACCACTGCTTTTCATGTCTGTGATGAAATTAGGCACTAGAAGTGGGAATGTCAACGAAATACAGAACAAACCCAGAATTCATTTATTTCTCATTCGAAAAGCAATGAACAGTTATTGTCCCCCGCCCAACCAACTCCTATCCAGCGTATGCATGATCAGAAACAGCTTTGTATGAATATGCCTGTGTTGCAGCAAAATATTAAAACCAAACACCCTCATTATGACATGGGCGGTAAATCACACTTACTACCATGCTGACTGCCGGCCCACATACCGCTGCAGTGGCGAACATCCGTTCGCCATATTATGACACACACACACCAATCCGACAGAATACAGCCACATACACAAATCCGCCAGCCCAAAGGTCAGTGCAAAAGTGGCGGTCCCAACACCCATACCGTTACGGCAAGAAAAATACGCCCATCACATTATAACCCACAAATCACCACGGCGGACGTTCAATGGCGGTAAACCATCAACGGTACATACTGCCGCACTCAGAATGGACATCCACATACAAAACACCACCACATTGGCCAATACAAAAAATACACACCTGACACTCATACACACACCACACCCATACACCCACACCACTATAAAACACACACTCACATTACATACAACCCTTTACGAATACAAATCATTGCCACCAGACTGACACCAAGACCAATGCGACACCTAGACACATACACCATTTACGCTCATACATCCCTCACTCAATCCACATCACACACCCCACCACATTATTCAGCACACTCTCACAAACACACACCACACAACACTCATGTCCCCACAAAGGCACCCCTGTTTCACAGTTGAGAAGTTAAGGGTCTTGGTGGAGGAAATTGTCAGGGTAGAGCCACAGCTGTTTGGAACACAAGTACAGCAGCTATCCATTGCAAGGAAGATAGAATTATGCCGGAGAATCATGGACCGCCATTGGACAGCATCCAAGAACAAGGGACAACATCAGAAAGAGGTGGAACAACCTATGGGGGAAGGTACGTTCCATAGCAGAAAGGCACCTGCTTACTATACAGAGGACTGGTGATGGACCCCCAACTCCTCCTCCACAGCTCACAGCATGGGTGGAGCAAGTCTTTGCAATACTGCAACCTGAGGGACTCGCTGGAGTAGCCGGAGGACTGGACACTAGTAGGTCAACATTTACTACTTATCACCCCCCATATCTACCTGGCATCTCACACCCTCATCCTACTCCCATCACTCCACCCCATCCCACATACTGCGCCTACACATATGACTAACTCCAATGCCAAGCCCTGCATGCTATACCAATGCATGGACATCCCTCCCAGCCCTGCGTGGACAGCAAGCATGCACAGCATAGGAAAACTAACAATCCCACAATACATCGCCATACACAAGCAAAAGGTGGCAGGGCAACATCAACGATAGAGGGGAAGCCAGGGATGTACAATATGTCATACACATGAAGCATAATACATCACTTACATCCCCACATGCACCCCAGCCAATGTCAGCGGAGACGAGGTGCCAGGACTATCCAGTCCCCCAACAGAAGATGCCCCCAGGGATGACAGTAGCTCTGGATTTCTGGATCTGGAGGACCTACCTGCCCCATCAGGGACCACTGGACAGCCGGTCACCCAAGCCCACTCACAGACCACCATAGATCCTCCCCCTTCAGTATCCAACACCACAGCACCTACCCAGTGTACCCACACCTCTGTCCCCTGGACACGTCAATCAGCAGTGTGCCCACCTGTACAGGGACCCCAGGCCACACCTTGCCACCAAGACAATCAGGGACCTTTGGTCACTGGCAGTGGGCACACCATTCAGGGGACAGAGGCACAGGCCAACGGGGACACTGGGAGGACTGCTGTGCACCAGGGGAAGGACAGGACCAGGGAACCGCTCTCCAGGAGGCACTCTCTGAGATCCTGGGAGCCTACCAACATTCCCAGGACACGATGGGCCAGATCCTTGACAACATGCAGGAGAACAGGCAGCTGCAGGAGGGACAGTATCAGGGAACCAGGGAGGACTTGCAGGCCATTAACACCACCCTGATCTCCATAGCAGGGGTGCTGGCAGACATGGCCAACAGCATGAGGGAGTCAACAGCGCACCAGCAGGCCCCTACCACTAGCCAATCCATTGTCCATCCCTCCACTTCCGCTGCCACTAGTGGGCAGGAGGCCCGGCCACAGGACCCACAGGCCACCAGCATCCATCCCCCTGCAGAAGGTGAACCACCCCTCAAACTTTCCCTGCGACCCAGACAGAAGCCAGAGACACTTGTCAAGACCCCATCCAGGAAATTAGACTCTCCTGGTTGTCCCCCTTGTGTCCCACTCAGTCACCTTGTCCACTTTGAACTGCCATTGCTCCCTTACCTATGGCCCCTTGGACACTGGACCTGTGCTAAAAACCGACTGGAACAATACCCTGGATGTTCCTCCATCATCACCCCACTCCTTTGCACTTTTCCTCAATTTATTAGCGCTACAATAAACACCCTTGAATACAACATGACTACTAGTATTTTAGGTGTTGAAAATGTGCATTAATGGAAACAGTCACATCCATTGCAAATGAACTGTACACTATGAGAGCATAGAAATAATGACCTGTAGTTGGCTGTAGTCAGCACATCAGTACACCGTTGTTATATCACCAACATCTGTAACATGACAAACAATAGGTGACAGTAAATTGAGATAAAAGGAAGTTAATGCCATCATGCTACAGCCACACAGAATACATTAATAGCCATAGAAATGTGCAGTTGCACTGTCTCAACTGTGTCATTGGAAGTACTGACAAATAACTGATGTTCTGTTGTCCTCATCCTCAGCCTCTTCATCCTCACTGTCCTTAGGGTCTACTGATGCCACACGGGCATCTCCAGTCTCTACCTCCTGCAGAAAAGATACATGGGGTCTGAGGACCAGGTTGTGCAACATGCAGCATGCCACTCCTATCTGGCAGACCTTCTCGGGTGAGTAGCACAAGGATCCACCTGTCAGATGGAGGCACCTGAACCTGGCCTTCAGGAGACCAAAGGTCCTTTCGATGATCCATCTGATTCACCCATGTGCCTCATTATAACATTTCCCTGCCTTTGTCCTGGCATTCCTCACAGAGGTTAGCAGCCACTATAGGTTTGGGTAGCCAGAGTCACCTGCAAGTATTGAAGGAGCACATTTAGCCTCAAACAATCCTACGGGGTTAACACCAGAGGCATACACTAACATACAGTGGGTGGGGACCAAGGCTCACCTATTAGCCTTACCCTGTGCCTCTGTAGTTGGGCCATCACATTTGGGATGTAGCTATTCCTCAGAACAAAGGCATCATGCACCGACCCAGGATACTTAGCACTGACGTGGGAGATGTACTGGTCCGTCAGGCACACCATTTGCACATTCAGTGAGTGGAAACTCTTATGATTCCTGAACACCTGTTCATTCTGCCGGGGAGGGACAACACAATATGTGTACCGTCAATCGCACCAATAATATTGGGGATATGTCCCATTGCATAGAATCCGGCCTTCACAGTGGACAAATCTTCCACGTGGGAGAAAGCAATGTAACTGCACATGTGTTTTACCAGGGCAAACAAAATTCTTGCCAGCATGATCAAGAACATTGGCTGTGACATTCCTGCTGCAAAGCCCACTGTCATTTGGAAGGAACCAGTTGCCAAGAAATGGAGCACTGATAGCACTTGCACAAGAGAGGGGATCTCAGTTGGATGACAGATAGATGAGATTAGGTCTGGGTCCAATTGGCCACACAGCTCTGTGATTGTGGCCCTCCCCAGTCTATAGGTGAGTATAATGTGCCTGTCCTCCAGTGTAGCTAAGTCCACCAGGGGTGTGTACATGGGGGTATGTCTCCACCTCCTATTCATCCTCAGCGTTAGGTATCTAATGAACACAAGAGTGTGTAGGCTGTCACATTTGGAACAATGAAACCACAACTACAGTCTACATGGTGCTCTTATGTAATGGGGCAGTGTTAATGGCGAGGTATGTGCCAATCTATTCTGTGATGCAGTTATTTTACTGCCCCCCCGAAGTGGTGACCGGCTGTCCTGTATGTAGGGACAAGTGAAAGTGAGGTAATTCCGCCGGCGTTGGGTGTCGTGGCGGAAGGTGGTATTGCACCGCTGTGCAATTCCTCATGGTCTAATATGGTACTCTATGGCGTACAGTGGCCAATGGGATCTGCAACGGAGGTGACGGTGTACACCGCTGTGGATGTGAGTGCCATTTTCTATCTGATTCCTTGCTTGTTTCCTGACCTTCAACAGGAGAACACCTACACTGCGTTTGCTGCTTTGACCTATGTCTGGACCCTACCATGGCCCGTGTGACTGGGGTATGGGCTCCAGCCTTCATTTCGGAGGAGTTGGAGCGACTGGTGTCCTACCTCAGTACGGACAGCTTTATGGTCCTCCAAACCAACAGGTGAGGAAACTTTGGGCACGATGCATGTGGGAAGAATGCATGGAGATGTGTGTGTAAGCATCGTGTAAGGGGGATGGGGTGGGGGAATGTCTTGTGGCGGTGTACATGTTGTGTGCTGGGCGATATGTGTGCCAGTGGTGATGGAAACGGTGAGCCATTTGTGTGACAGGCTGGACTGTTTGTTTAATGGTGTTCTCCTGTCTGTATTGCCTCTGCAGGTCAGCGCCCATCAAAAGAATGGAATATGGCGTGCCATTGCCAAGGACGTGCGGACGTTGGGGGTCTATGGCAGACGGAGACCCCACTGTAAGAAATGGTGGGAGGACCTGAGACGCTGAGCACGGAAGACCGCGGAGACCCAGCTGGTGATGGCCTCCCAACGAGGAAGGGGTGCTCGTCGGACCCTGACCCCCCTGATGGCCAGCATACTGGCGGTGGCCTACCCTGAACTGGATGGGCGCTTGAGGGAATCACAGCAGCCACAAGGGGGTGAGTACAGTAGGTAGAATTACATTACATTACATTACATTACCCCAGGTGGGGTGGTATCAGGTTGTTGATGTGTATTAGAGGGTGCCCCGAAGACCAGGCCAGACATTGCAGCGTGGGTCATTTGAGGGTAATAGGTGTATGGCAAATACAGGTAACCTAGCTTGTTAGCAGTCCATTTCAGGCAGGGCATCGTGGGTTCCAGGAGTGATGCAGTTGGTGGTGTGTGGTCCTCATCTTGCCTTAGTAACTAGACATATCACTGGTAGTGCAATGCATAGTGCTTAAGCCTGTTCCCTGTGTGTGACGATGATGTGTATGGCAATAGTGGTGTTGGTGCAGACACAGACCCAGTGTATCCTTTGTCTCTCTGCCCCTTTTCTTGTTTTGTCATCCTATCCTTATGTGCATTAGCATCATCTGGCAGAGGAGCAGGGGCACCGGTGACATAGGGAGCTGCATCCCACAGGACCCAGGAGGCAGAGTACACCGATGCCGATGGAACCAGTGGGACGGAGGGAGAGGGGAGCACTACAGCAGAGACTGGAGGTGACAACACAGACACAGATACGTCCTCCGATGGGAGCTCCCTGGTGGTGGTGGACACGTCTGTGACCACCCCAGCTACAGTTACAGCCACCACCCCGTACCAGCACTGCCCTCCCAGTAGCCCCTCAGTGAGTTGCCCGTACCTGATTACCCAGGAGGGTGGGCATCTCCTTCGCCCCAGACACCTGCCCCAGTGAGCCCTGCTGCCCTGAGTGATGAGGCAATTGACCTCCTGAGATCCATCTCTGTAGGGCAATCAACCATTGTGAGTGGCATTCAGGGGCTGGCATCCCAGATGCAGCAATGCAGTGCATTCCTGGAGGGCATTCACAGTGGATTGGCGGCCCAACAGAGATCGATTCAGGCTCTGGCCTCCTCTTTGATGGCAGCGATTGTCCCTGTTTCTACCGTCCCCCTCCAACTATCACTTCCCAGTCCCATTCTCCTCAAACCTAACCCATCCCAGGCACACATACAGACAAGCATGCACACAAGACAACACCTGAGAGTGTCACAGGCAAACACAAGCACCACTCTTCAACCACAAGCACTCACACAAACGCCATATAGTTGCAGACATGACAACATCCACTGCCTCCACTGTCTCCCCCTTGTCCTCCTCCTCCACTTCCCTCCCAGTCATATGAACACTCACACCTGCATGCACTACATCAACAGCCACCACCAGCATCACCACACCAAGCAGCACTCACACCTTACTAGTAGACACCTCCATAACAGCCATTCATGTGTCCCCTCTGTCCTCTCCCACCCTGTCTGCCCCCCCCCTCTTCTAGAGGACACAAACGCAAGCACTCACACACCCAACAGCCATCCACCTCACATCAGCATTTACCTCCACTCCCATCACGCCTCCTTCCTCCCACCCCACCGTCCCTAAAAAGCTTTTCCTCACCCATTTTGACCTCTTCCCTCCCCCCGTCCTGCCCATATGAGCAGGGTACCAAAGACCCAGCCCAGCACCTCAGCCACACAGGGGACAGTGGTGGCACCATCTACTTAAGGATACCACACCTCCAGGCAAGAAGAGTAAGGAGCCTGCACCTCCATCCAAGAAAGGAAAGGAGCCTGCATCTCCATCCAAGAAGGGGAAGGAGCCTGCACCTCCATCCAAGAAGGGGAAGGAGCCTGCACCTCCAACCAAGAAGGGGAAGAAGCCATCCACCCCTGCCAGGAAGGGTAAGGAATCCATACCCCATGTAATGGAGGAGACGAAGCCCTCTATTCCAGCGGAGGCTGTCAGGGTGACACCTCCACCACCACCAGCGGTCACAGGCCCCCACCACCAGCTGAGGAAGTGCAGCCATCACCACCTTCAGAGGCTACCCAGGAGGCACCTCCATCCTCCACCACACTGCAGCCATCACCAACTGCAGAGGCTGCCCAGAAGGCACCTTCATCCACCACCACACTACAACTATCATCAACTGCTGAGGCTCCATCTGCCATGACACTGCAGCCGTCACCAACTCCAGAGGCTGCCCAGGAGGCACCTCCATTCGCCATCGCACTGCAGCCGTCACCACCAGCAGACGCCATGTAGGCCACCCTCCAGGGGCTGCTGTATGAGGGGCCCCCTCCAGAACCAGTGGGGAAGTCACTCACCTGAGAGACTGTGGCCTTGCACTCCCCAGGACTGAGAAATGGGCATGTTGCCCCATCCAGTACTTGTGTGGAAGTCACCCATCTGAGAGACTATGGGCTTGCACTCCCCAGGACAGAGCAATGGACATGTTGCCCCATCCAGAACCAGTGGGGAAGTCACCCATCTGACAGACTGTGTGCTTGCACTCCCTAGGACAGAGCAATTGGCATGGAGCCCCCGCAGAACCAGTGGGCCTGTTCTTGTGCCCGGCTGAGGTGCCCCCTCCTCCCCCTGAGGTGCCTGCCCACTTGCAAACTGATGCCCCTGCAGGGTTCTATCCGGATGAAGTCAGGATTCGGGTTGGGTCTTAGACATTGCCCTGTGGCCATGTGGGCCCTTTAAACATTGGACTGGGCAGTGTCCCTTTGTGTAAATGTGTACATATCTGTTTAATTGACAAATCAATACTATTTTTGATGATGATTTGAATACAATCACTTTTGTCCATTTCTGTTGTTCCTGCATTATTCTGCTGTGTATCGGGGCACATTGTGCTGCTGGTTCTGTGTATGGTGTGTGTGTCGGGTGTGTGTTGTGCGTGTGTGTGACACTTGTTTTCCTCCCTCTCTGTGCTAGGCGGATGTACTCACTGTCGTTGTCTTCGTCGGCGTTGTTATTCCAGGTGGAGCATAACGTAGAAGATCATTGGTAAAACGTGCAGTTCAGGTTCCATGGTGGCGTTCTTCCCTGTGTCTCCGATGGTGAGTCTTTTCTCTTCAGTGATGTGTTTCTTCCAGGCCCCGGAAAAGGTGGGGGTTTGCAGTGACTTAATATGGTGGATGGTACTTTGTCTCCTGCCTGGCTGTGGGGGGCTACCGCTGTGTGTTGTTTCTGCCCTGGCAGTTGGTGTGGTACATTGGCTGTCTATGGGAGTTATCACTACCATGGTCATAATTTGGCTGTAATTACCGTCAGCCTGTTGACGTTATTACCGCCACTTTGTCACTCACCGCCAGGGTCGTAATGAGGCCAAAATGCCATATAATCCAGGGTATCAACAGAATCAATGGTGCCTGATGGGGGAGGAGGATTGCTTACTTTGAGCAGTCCTGGAGGTAGACCAAAGGGGCCTGTACACTGACGGTGAAATCAATGGACATCTCATTTCTTTCTTGTTAGACATAGCAGCTACCAAGTCTACAGTTTGTTCTGTGGAAGTCCCAAACCTTCTTCTCTCGGAAACAGAAGTCCAAGATGTAGGAATCAGTTATAAACATACTGTTGATCACGTTACAGCAAAAGTTCCCATTAAAATGGAGTCAATTAAAATATAATCACCAGTTCATTCTGTGTGATTAAGGTCCTGTAAACTTGTTAGACAGAAGCTTGCTTTTCAAGGTGAACTGTGTGATTTACTGAACACCAGATGGTGTTGCAATTGAAACTCAAGACAAAGATTCTGGGCCTCATTGATGAGGAAGTGGTTCAGCGCTGTGCCAAAACTGGCAGCACCGCTCTGCATCACTTCAGAAATTCAGAGATGCACCTTATTTACAAAAATACAGCACACCCTGTGTTTTACCTGGTGCTGGCTCTAAATTTAGCCTCCTTGTGCCAATGGCCAATGCAAGCACACTTACACCATAGTGCAAGGATGCCTGCATTGAAGGAAATGATTGTTTATGTGCAGGATGGTGTCCCTTACTGCACATAAACAATCAATAATGGCAATGTGCCACTTATACATGTGCTGTAGAATGCAGCATGCATAGAAGTAGTAAATTGTCATTATTTAATTGTTGTTTATGTGTAGGGAAGGACACCTTTCTGCACATAAACAAGCATTCATGGCATTATGCTCTTTCTATGTGTGCTGCAGAAAGCAGCACAAATAGAATACGCAAAAACAAGGAGAAATAAAAGTATTTCTCCCAGTTGCGCAATGCTAGCACCACTCCTGGGGTGGCGTAGGTTTTTGGTGCTGCATCAGGTTTACGATTTCTTGTAAATCTGGGGCAGCATCAAAATACAATGGGTGTTCCAGTGGAACATCCACAGCAGCACCCATTGCACGCCCCTTCCAAGCTAAGTGATTTGTGTGAAAGGTCCTTATTTACAAGGCACCTTGTAAATATAGCGCAAGGCATTGTGCCATCGGAGCATCGCTAAAAGTGACGTTTTGGTGGTGCAGGGGCCTTGTAAATAAGGACCTCTGTGTTTAAAATTAAATCACATGATTCAAGTGTCCAGTTGTTGCCAGCCCTGACTGAAGGTGTTTTCCCTCTGGATTTAATATATGGTGTCAGATAAGAGGTGTGTGATTTCTCTGGTAAAGAGACAGGATTAATAAAAAAGTGTAAAAACTGTTAAGATAAATATAAAACCCAATACTTTTTTTTCCAACTACTAAACAATACAGACTTTTGAGAGAAGCAGATAAAGGGATGAAGCCTGTCATTGAAAAAATTATTGAGCAGAGAATTATTCGGGAAGTGCTTACTAGTGTTTGCAATGCTCCCATGACGGGAATCATGAAACCGAGTGTTAAACTAAAAATAGTGCATGATTTGAGGAAAACAAAATAATGATCCCACATTGTCCGGTGTAGGAAAGTACCATGTAGCCTGGCATGTTACCCCCATTTTTACTTGTATATATGTTTGTTTTTGCCTGTGTCAATGGAATCCTGCTAGTCAGGAGCCCTGTGCTCATAAGGTGTGCCCTGTATGTGTTCCCTGGGTGGTGCCTAACTGTATCACTGAGGCTCTGCTAACCAGAACCTCAGTGTTTATGCACTCTCTGCTTTTAAAATTGTCACTGCAGGCTACTGACTAATTTTACTAATTCTGATTGGCATACTGGAATACAGGGCATTGGGGTTCCAGGAGATCCCTATGGGCTGCAGCATTTCTTTTGCCACCCATAGGGAGCTCAGACAATTCTTACACAGGACTTCCACTGCAGCCGGAGTGAAATAACGTCCACATTATTACACAGCCATTTTACACTGCACTTAAGTAACTTAAGTTATATATGTCTAACCCTCACTTAGTGAAGATTAGGTGCAAAGTTAATAAGTGTGAAAGCACCCGGGCACTAGCCATGGTTCCCCCACATTGTTCAGGGCAATTTCCCTGGACTTTGTGAGGGCGGGGACACCATTACATGTGTGAACTACATATAGGTCAAAACCTATGTGTAGCGTCACAATGGTAACTCCAAACATAGCCATGTAACATGTCTAGGATCATTGATTTGTCACCCCAATACCATTCTGGTATTGGGGGGACAATTCCATGCATCCTCGGGGCTCCAGCATGGACCCTGGTTACTGCAAAACTAGCTCTATGGGGTTTTCTCTGCAGCTACCGCTGCTGCCAACCCTCAGGCAGGTTTCTGCCCCCCCTGGGGCCTGGGCAGCCCAGTCCAAGGAAGGCAGAACAAAGGATTTCCTCTGAGAGAGGGTGTTACACCCTCTCCCTTTGGAAATAGGTGATAAGGACCTGAGATGAGTAGCCTCTCCTGGCCTCTGGAAATGCTTTAAAGGGCACAGAAGGTGCCCTCCTTGCATAAACCAGTCTACACCGGTTCAGGGATCCCCCAGCCCCTACTCTGGCGTGAAACTGGACAAAGGAAAGGGGAGTGACCACTCCCCTGTCCATCACCACCCCAGAGGTGGTGCCCAGAGCTCCTTCAGTGTGTCCCCGACCTTTGCCATCTTGAATGCAGAGCTGTGAGGGCACAATGGAGACCTCTGGGTGGCCACTGCCAGCAGGTGACGTCAGAGACCCCTCCTAATAGGCACTTACCTGGTTAGGTAGCCAATCCTCCTGTGAGGGCTATTTAGGGTCTCTCCTGTGGGTTTCTCTTCAGATAACGAATGCAAGAGCTCACCAGAGTTCCTATGCACTTCTCTCTTTGACTTCTGCAGAGAATCGACCGCTGACTGCTCCAGGACGCCTGCAAAACTGCAACAAAGTAGCAAGAAGACTACCAGCAACATTGTAGCGCCTAATCCTGCTGGCTTTCTCAACTGTTTCCTGGTGGTGCATGCTCTGAGGGCTGTCTGCCTTCAC
Organism: Pleurodeles waltl; assembly: GCF_031143425.1. NCBI lineage: Eukaryota > Metazoa > Chordata > Amphibia > Caudata > Salamandridae > Pleurodeles > Pleurodeles waltl. The sequence continues at coordinate 805,157,265 of NC_090442.1, read as the reverse complement.
CCTGCACTGGAAGCCAAGAAGAAATCTCCCGTGGGTCGACGGAATCTTCCCCATGCTAACGCAGGCACCAAACCCCAGCATCACCGGTCATCTGGGTCCCCTCTCATCTTGTCGAGCGTTGTCCCTGGAACACAGGAGCTGGATCCAAGTGTACCCGACAGTCCAGTGGCCCTTCTGTCCAAATTTGGTGGGGTAAGTCCTTACCTCTCCATGCCAGACAGTAATCCTGTGTACTGCGTGAACTGCAGCTGCTAGGTCTTTTGTGCACTTTTGCAAGACTTCCTTCGTGCACAGCACAGCCCAGGTCCCCAGCACTCCGCCCTGCATTGCCCAACTCGCTGAGTTGATCTCCGACGTCGTGGGACCCTCTTTTGTTGTGCTGAGTTGACCGACAAGCTCAGATCTTCTGAATGCCTGTTCTGCGGGTGCCGGCTGCTAACCAGAACCTCAGTGTTTATGCACTCTCTGCTTTTAAAATTGTCACTGCAGGCTACTGACTAATTTTACTAATTCTGATTGGCATACTGGAACACAGGGTATTTGGGTTCCAGGAGATTCCTATGGGCTGCAGCATTTCTTTTGCAACCCATAGGGAGCTCAGACAATTCTTACACAGGACTACCACTGCAGCTGGAGTGAAATAACGTCCACATTATTTCACAGCCATTTTACACTGCACTTAAGTAACTTATAAGTCACCTATATCTCTAACCCTCACTTAGTGAAGATTAGGTGCAAAGTTAATAAGTGTGAGGGCACCTGGGCACTAGCCATGGTGCCCCCACATTGTTCAGGGCAATTTCCCTGGACTTTGTGAGGGTGGGGACACCATTACATGTGTGAACTACATATAGGTCAAAACCTATGTGTAGCGTCACAATGGTAACTCCAAACATAGCCATGTAACATGTCTAGGATCATTGATTTGTCACCCCAATACCATTCTGGTATTGGGGGGACAATTCCATGCATCCTCGGGGCTCCAGCATGGACCCTGGATACTGCAAAACTAGCTCTCTGGGGTTTTCTCTGCAGCTACCGCTGCTGCCAACCCTCAGACAGGTTTCTGCCCCCCCTGGGGCCTGGGCAGCCCAGTCCCAGGAAGGCAGAACAAAGGATTTCCTCTGAGAGATGGTGTTACACCCCCTCCCTTTGGAAATAGGTGACAAGGGCCTGAGAGGAGTAGCCTCTCCTGGCTTCTGGAAATGCTTTAAAGGGCACAGATGGTGCCCTCCTTGCATAAACCAGTCTACACCGGTTCAGGGATCACCCAGCCCCTGCTCTGGCGCGAAACTGGACAAAGGAAAGGGGAGTGAACACTCCCCTGTCCATCACCACCCCAGAGGTGGTTCCCAGAGCTCCTTCAGTGTGTCCCCGACCTCTGCCATCTTGAATGCAGAGGTGTGAGGGCACAATGGAGACCTCTGGGTGGCCACTGCCAGCAGGTGACGTCAGAGACCCCTCCTGATAGGCACTTACCTGGTTAGGTAGCCAATCCTCCTGTGAGGGCTATTTAGGGTCTCTCCTGTGGGTTTCTCTTCAGATAATGAATGCAAGAGCTCACCAGAGTTCCTCTGCACTTCTCTCTTTGACTTCTGCAGAGAATCGACTGCTGACTGCTCCAGGACGCCTGCAAAACTGCAACAAAGTAGCAAGAAGACTACCAGCAACATTGTAGCGCCTATTCCTGCTGGCTTTCTCAACTGTTTCCTGGTAATGCATGCTCTGAGGGCTGTCTGCCTTCACCCTGCACTGGAAGCCAAGAAGAAATCTCCTGTGGGTCGACAGAATCTTCCCCATGCTAACGCAGGCACCAAACCCCAGCATGACCGGTCATCTGGGTCCCCTCTCATCTTGACGAGCGTGGTCCCTGGAACACAGGAGCTGGATCCAAGTGTCTCCGACAGTCCAGTGGCCCTTCTGTCCAAATTTGGTGGGGTAAGTCCTTGCCTCCTCATGCCAAACAGTAATCCTGTGTACTGCGTGAACTGCAGCTGCTAGGTCTTTTGTGCACTTTTGCAAGACTTCCTTCGTGCACAGCACAGCCCAGGTCCCCAGCACTCCGCCCTGCATTGCCCAACTCGCTGAGTTGATCTCCGACGTCGTGGGACCCTCTTTTGTTGTGCTGAGTTGACCGACAAGCTCAGATCTTCTGAATGCCTGTTCTGTGGGTGCCGCCTGCTTCTGCGTGGGCCCTCTCTGTTGCTGAGCGCCCCCTCTGTCTTCTCCTCCAAGGGGCGACCTCCTGGTCCTTCCTGGGTCCTGGAAGCACCCAAAATCCTCAACCACAACTCTTGCAGCTGGCAAGGCTTGTTTGCGGTCTTTCTGCGTGGAAACAACTCTGCATCCTCCAGCACGCGGTGGGACATCCTCTGAACAAAGGAGAACTTCCTGGCACCTTCTGTTGTTGCAGAATCTTCAGTTTCTTCCTCCCGGAGGCAGCCCTTTTGCACCTTCATCCGGGGTTTAATGGGCTCCCGCCGCCTCTGGACACTTGTGTGACTCTTGGACTTGGTCCCCTTCCTTTTCAGGTTCTCAGGTCCAGGTATCCGTCTTCAGTGCTTTGCAGCCACTTGTTGTCTTTGCAGAATCCCCTATCTCTACATTCCTGTCTTTCTGGGGTAGTAGGGTAACTTTACTCCTACTTTTCAGGGTCTTGGGGTGGGGTATCATTGACACCCTTAGGCCCTCATTACAACCCTGTCGGTCGGTGTTAAAGCGGCGGTAAAACCACCAACAGGCCGGCGGGAAAAAAATTGAATCACGACCGTAGCAGAAACCGCCAACATAGACAGCCACTTTAACACTCCGACAGCCATGGCGGTACAAACAAACACTGCGGCGGTTACCGCCAACAGACAGGCGGAGGACAATGTACCGCCCACACTATTACAACCCACCAATCCGCCACCTTTTCCGGGGCGGATTCACCGCGAACAAAAACACTGCAGAAACAGGACTTTGAAGGGAAAACGCTCACCTCTACACACCCCACGAGGAATCAGGACGCCATGAAACCCGAGCTCCAGATTCTGCCAGACTTTATCTTCCTGCTCCTCTACCAGGAGCACGAACGCCGGCGGCGAAGACCACGGTGAGTACTGCACCTATGACACAGGGGTGGGGGGAGGGAAAAAACAGTGACACGCAACACGCAACACCCCCACCCCCACCCTCACCCACTACAACGCACACACTAATACATATTGATACATAACAGTTACACCCCCCAACCACCCCTGGAAGAATGCAAGGACAAAAGGAAATGAGTCGAATAATTGTGATAAATATTCAATTACATACATCAAAAATATTTACAAATATATACATTTATACCATATACAATTATATACACCAAGAACACAAGTCCAAGAGATTCCACCATCATAGTCTGTGGATCACTGGGCCCAAAAGGCATGTGCGAGGCCCACACTCAAAACAAGACTCCAAACAGAAAGAACACTGCAGGGGCATCAGTTAGAAATAAAACAGGCACCTCAGGGGGAAGGAAAGGGGGGGCACCTTAGCCGGTTGAGTGCACAACACCAGATCCATGAGGGGGCTCCATGCCCACTGTTTAATCCTTGGGAGAGCAAAGCCACAGTCTCACAAGTCTCTACAGTGGGTGGTTTGTCCACTGTTCAATCCTGGGGAGTGCAAAGCCACAGTCTCACAAGTCTCTACAGTGGGTGGTTTGCCCACTATTCAATCCTGGGGAGAGCAAAGCCACAGTCTCACAAGTCTCTACAGTGGGTGGTTTGCCCACTGCTTCATCCCGGGGAATGCAAAGCCACAGTCTCTCAAGTCTCTCCAGTGGGTGGTTTGCCCACTGCTTTATCCCGGGGAGTGCAAAGCCACAGTCTTTCAAGTCTCTACAGTGGGTGGTTTGCCCACTGCTTCATCCTGGGTAGTGCAAAGCCACAGTCTTCCAAGTCTCTACAGTGGGTGGTTTGCCCACTGCTTTATTCTGGGGAGTGCAAAGCCACAGTCTCTCAAGTCTCTCCAGTGGGTGGTTTGCCCACTGCTTTATCCTGGGGAGTGCAAAGCTACAGTCTCTCAAGTGCATGACTTTCTCCACTGGTTCTGGAGGGGGCTTTGTGCCCAGAGTGCTTCATCCTGCCAAGGTCAGAGGTAGAGGATGTCATATTCCACTGGTTCTGGAGGGGGCTTTGTGCCCAGAGTGCTTCATCCTGCCAAGGACAGAGGTAGTGGATGTGATACTCCACTGGTTCTGGAGGGGGCTTTGTGCCCAGAGTGCTTCATCCTGCCAAGGACTGAGGTAGTGGTTGCCTTTCTCCACTGGTTCTGGAGGGGGCTTTGTGCTCAGAGTGCTTCATCCTGCCCGTGGCGGACTCAGTAGCGTCAGAATCATTGGTGCTCACTGGCCTGCGGTGCTGCTGGCGGCGGTGTCCTGGGCAGCGGTTTAGCTGGTGGCGGTGTCCTGGGCAGCGGTTCAGCTGCTGACGGTCCTGTCTTGGGCAGCGGTTCAGCTGCTGGTGGTCTTGTCCTGGCCTACGGTGCTGCTGGCGGCGGTGTCCTCGGCAGCAGTTCAGCTGGTGGCGGTCCTGTCTTGGGCAGCAGTTCAGCTGCTGGCAGTCGTGTCTTTGGCAGCGGGGCTGCTGGCAGTCGTCTCCTGGGCAGCGGGGCTGCTGCTGGCGGTCCTGTCTTTGGCAGTGGGGCTGCTGGTGGTCCTGTTTTTGGCAGCGGGGCTGCTGCTGGCGGTCCTGTCTTTGGCAGCTGGGCTGCTGGCGGTCGTCTCCTGGGCAGTGGGGCTGCTGGCAGTCTTGTCCGCCGTGCTGATCTTCCCAGACTTGCCGGTTTTACTATGCCCCTTCCGCACCTTGGATGGTGTCACAGCTGTCTCCACAATCCCAACTGTACCCCTGGGAGCGGCTTTGGTGGCTGATTTCTTTCCCCTCTCCCGTCGGGCACTGTCCAACTTTTTATGCTTGACAGGTGGGGGACTGTCCGTGGTTTGGCTCCTTGCCACACTGGCTGCCCTGCTGCCTGGTGTACTCCATAATCCGGTGACTACTGGCACCACTGGACCCGCCAATGTTGTGGCTGAGGTGCTAGGTTGGGACCTGGAGAGTCGGGCCCTAAGAGACTGAAGGGGTGGGGGAGGTGAGAAAAAGAGGTCAAGGTTGGACAGGAAAAGTTTCTTAGGAACACTGGGACGGGTAGCTGGAGGGGGTTTGGGAGTGGAGGAAGAGGTTGTGGTTGTAGGAGGTGTACGTTTGCTGACTTTGGGTGAAGGTGCATGGGCTGGAGGCTGTCGTGAGGTGGATGGCTGTTGGGTGGGTGTGTGCCTGCGTTTGTGTACCTTGGGAGGTGGCCTCACAGACACACTGGGAGAGGACACAGGGGATATGTGAATGGTAGTGGGAGTGGTGACTGCACATGAGCGGGGTGTGGTGGTGGGTGTGCTGGTGATGGACGTAGTGGCTGAGGATGTAGTGCATACAGGTGTGAGTGGAGACGAGACTGGGAGGGAGGAGGGAGACAGGAGGAGGGGGACACAGTGGAGGCTGTGGATGTTGTTGTGTCTGCATGTGTGTAATGCTTGCGTGAGTGCCTGTGGGATGTGTGGTGCTTATGTTTGTCAGAGCTTCCCTTGTGTGTTGAGGTGTGTGCATGCTGGTCTGATGGTGTGCTTGGGATAGGCTGAGGTACAGGGGTGTGGGTCTGGGTGGAGGAAGTTGGAGGGGGGAGGCTAGAGACAGGGACAATGGCTGCCATCAGTGCTGAGGCCGGAGTCTGAAAAGCTCGCTGAAGGGCTGCCTGACCAGAGTGAATGCCCTCCAAGTATGCATTGGTTTGTTGCAACTGCCTCTCTACACCCTGGATGGCATTAAAAATGGTAGACTACCCAACAGTGAGGGACCTGACGAGGTCAATGGCCTCCTCACTGAGGGCAGGAGGGGTGACTGGGGCAGGGGCTGAGGTGCCTGGGGTGAAGGTGATGCCCACCCTCCTGGGTGAGCGGGCACGGGGCAAACGCTGAAGGGCTGCTGGGAGGGCAGTGCTGGTAGGGGGGGTGGCGGCTGTACCTGTAGATGTGGCGGCACAGATGGGGCCACCACCGTGAGGGAGCTCCTATCAGAGGAGGAGTCCGTCTCGCTGGTGTCAGCTCCTGTCCCTGCCGTGGAGCTCCCCTCGCCATCCGTCCCACTGGTGTATTCAGACTCCGTAGTGTCGCCCAGGTCCAGGGCCATGTGGGATGCAGCTCCCTCCTGCTCCGGTGCCACTGCTCTTCCGCCTGATGATGCTAATGCACACAAGAACAGGGAGACCACAAAAAGGGGGGGGGGAGACAGAAGAAAGACATGTTCATTGAATGCAATACCGCTACCGTAGGCGGACACAGCTATGGATGATTTCCGCACACATGGATGTCACAGGAGCCTGACTAGGTGTAGTTGGCACTGTACACAGGTGGGGTGGGGTGCCACCGGGCCTGCCTTAAGTAGGGTCCTTGCCTACTAAACTCGCCCTGGCCTAGTGTAACGCCGTCTCTTTCTGTCCTCGCAGGTGGAACACGCTACCGATATTCGGAGCGCCGTTCCCCGCGTTTTTTGACTATGCTTTCTGGGAAGCATATATTTCGCTCCCGGTCACGCTACACTTACTTGTAGCCCTTTTTTTTTCTTTTGTTGTTGGTGGTGGGTTTTTGTTGGTCCTTTTGCCTGTCTCTATCCATGTTGTGTCCATCTTGTCTTCTTCATGTTTTTGTCCCAGCATGCTCTGTTTTTCTTTTATACTACTTTCTTTTTCCTTTACTGGTCTATGGGTTTTTCTCAATCCAAGATGGTGTTACTTCCTTTTCCTGTGATGTCACTTCCCTTTTCTCAGTATATAAGTCAGTCAATCTTGTTCCTCCTTGCATTGCAAACACTTCCTTCTGGTTGTGCTGTTCGCTCCTGTTCTTTGTTCCTGCTTTTTTGCCTTGGGAGATTTTTGCCTGTTCTTTGTTCCAGCTTTTTTGCCTTGGGAGATTTTTGCCTGTTCTTTGTTCTTGCTTTTGCCTTGGGATATTTTTGCCTGTTCCTTTTTTCCTGCCTTTTACCCTGGATATTGCCTATTTTTGTTTCCTGTTGTCAAGTCCTGTTTTTTCTTATTTTCCTTCAGGAGTTCCTGTTAGAGGTTGTTTCCCCAGTGTTGTTTTTTTTTCCCTCTGGGGCTCCTTCTGGAGGGTACGGTCTGCTTTGGCATAGCCTGTCAAGCGGCACCATGGCTACTAGAAGGGGTCGCCCTTATCTGGGAGTATCCAGGACCTGTAGAAGACTTGGTATATTCGCCAATCCGAAATCCAGAGGTGAGCAGTCCAGCGCAGTACGTAACACCTAGGGAAACTCACAGCCCACTTCCCCCACCCAGACACCTACAATGTGTGCTGAATCAGCAGAATGAGAGTGTACTCACCACCTTGTTGCTGCTGTGATGCCCTCAAGCGCCCATCCAACTCCGGGTACGCCACCGCCAGGATCCTGAACATCAGGGGGGTCATGGTGCGACGGTCACCCCTCCTACGTTGGGAGGACATCCCCAGCTGGGCATCTGCCGTCTTTTTGCTCCTGCAGCGAATGTCCTCCCATCTTTTCCGGCAGTGTGTGCTCCGTCTGTGGTAGACCCCCAGGGTCCGGACTTCCTTGGCGATGGCACGCCAGATGACCTTCTTCTGGTGGGCGCTGACCTACAGGAATTGTACAGGGGAAAAAGAGAAATAATTACCAACTGCACCGTCACAGTCATTGGCCCACATCCCTGCCCTTGCCATGACGCACATGCATTCACCGTCGTTTCATGCATGCCTCATTCTCACCCCCCCTATCTTTCATCCATCCCACTCCACACAGGCATTGCCCATACAGCATTCTCACAGGGTACTTACCTGTTTGTCTGGAGGACCGTAGAGTAGCGTGTACTGGGGGAGGACCCCATCCACGAGTTTCTCCGACTTCTCTGTGCTGAAGGCAGGGGCCCTTTCCCCAGACACACGAGCCATTGTCTCTTCCAGACTGAGGTCACAGCAGCACTTGCAGTGTAGGTCCTCTCCTGTCGAAGATCAGGTATCGAGTGATTGAACAGAGAGAAAATGGCAGTCACGTCCGCGGCGGTGCGTATCGTCACCGCCGGCGTACATTGTCATTGGCTCCTGGGACCCATAGGGTCCAATGTTAACCAATGCAGAATTGCGCCGCGGTCTTCGACCGCCTACCACGACGGTGTACAACGCCAGCGCAGTTACCTCATATCTCCTTGTCCCACCTTACAGGTCAGACAGCCACTATTTCAGGGGCCCATATGGCATTATTTTTGACTGCGTCACACATACCTAGTCCTTGCCTAAACACTCATACACGCAAATTTTGATTTATGAATATTTTCAGAGTAAGCTGTGTTTACGTACCTCAGAGTTGGTTGACTCTGTGCTCGCTGTTCTCCTCCATCGGCACCACCCGCTGGGGCATGTGAGGAGATGGCGGCATCCTCCGGTGTACAGACCGCTGGTGGACCTGTCGACAATGGAGGAAAGACATGTGATCATCACATACAGGCTTGATTCTGCCACAATCCAGGAACTGTGTGCCCAGTTGGAGCCAGACTTGATGTCAGCTATCCACCATCCCACAGGAATCCCCCCTCAAGTGCAGGTGCTGTCAGTACTCCATTTCCTAGCAAGTGGGTCTTTTTAAACAACAGTTGCCATAGCATCAGGGATGTCCCAGCCTATGTTTTCCAACGTGTTGTCCAGAGTGTTGTCTGCCCCGCTGAAACACATGCGCAGCTACATCGTTTTCCCTCAGGTGGAGGATTTGCCTACAGTGAAAGGTGACTTCTATGCCCTGGGACATATCCCCAACATCATAGGTGCCATTGATGGGACACACGTGGCCTTGGTACCCCCCCGCAGGAGTGAACAGGTGCACAGAAACCGGAAGAGTTGCCATTCCATGAATGTGCAGATGGTGTGTTTGGCAGACCAGTACATCTCCCATGTTAATGCAAAATTCCCTGGCTCAGTGCATGACGCTTACATCCTGCGGAATAGCAGCATCCCTTATGTGATGGGGCAACTACAGAGGCACCGGGTGTGGCTATTAGGTGAGGACACGGACCCAATACAGTGTGACTAGGTGTCTGGGTCTGGGGATGTCCCTAAGAGTTAGTGTGTGTCTAACAGTTGTCCCTCGCCATTTGCAGGAGACTCTGGTTACCCCAACCTGTCATGCCTACTGACCCCAGTGAGGAATCCCAGGACAAGGGCAGAGGAACGCAAAAATGAGGCCCATGGGCGAACTAGGAGGATTATAGAGCGGACCTTCGGCCTCCTGAAGGCCAGGTTCCGGTGCCTCCATATGACAGGTGGTTCCCTATTCTGCTCACCAAAGAAGGTATGCTAGATTATCGTGGCCTGCTATATGATTCACAACTTGGCTTTGCGAAGACAGGTGCCTTTTCTGCAGGAGGATGGTCCAAATGGAGGTGTTGTGTCAGCTGTGGAGCCTGTGGACAGTGAAGACGAGGAAGCAGAAGAAGAGGACATCGCCAACAGGAACCCGGTGATCCTGCAATACTTCCAGTGAGACACAGGTAAGAAGACAACACTGCCTGCTACATCTAATAGAAATCTAATACCTCTCTACAGTCTGTCTTTTTCACCCAGTGTATGATCTCTGAGTTGTCACTTTCCCTTACGATTTCACAGATGTGGGTCCCACTGTGTGACATCTGCTTTGTTTCCTCATGGACTATAGCTGTGTGACATAGGTATGTTAACATTACATTTGAAAGAGCATTTTTGTACTGTAATTGTTAATACACTATTTCGAAATCACAGACAGACTCCAGATTGTTTTGTGCCTTAAGGGAGTTTATTTAAGTGCTCAATATTGGAGGGGTTTGTAAAATGGTGAGGGGTGATGGTGGAGGAATGTCCATGGCAGAGTCCAGTCTATTAGTCTCACAGGTGCATTGACCAAAGGGGCATAGGAAGTGGAGCTGGGGTAGTTTAAGGATGGACAGGGTGACAAGCTGGGACAAATGGATGACAATCAGGGTGGTCTCATTTCTTGGCGGGGGTCTTGGCATTGTTCTCTGTCTTTGTCCTGGATCTCAGGGACCATTTGCGGGGTGGTTCTCCCTCTGCAGGGGGTGGGGTGCTGGTGTGGTGGTCCTGTGGCGGTGCCTCCTGTCCACTAGCCCCGGCGGAAGTGGTGGGCAGTTCATCGTCCAGGCTAGTGTCAGGGGCCCCTTGTTGTGCCACAGTGTCCCTCCTGGTATTGACGAGTTCCTTCAGCACCCCTACAATGTTGCCCAGGGTGGAATTGATGGATTTGAGTTCCTCCCTGAAGCCCAAATACTGTTCCTTCTGCAGCCGCTGGGTCTCCTGAAACTTGGCCAGTACCGTTGCCATAGTCTCCTGGGAATGGTGGTAGGCTCCCATAATGTTGGAGAGGGCCTTGTGGAGAGTGGGTTCCCTGGGCCTGTCCTCCCCCTGTCGCACAGCAGCCCTCCCAGTCCCCCTGTGTTCCTGGGCCTCTGTCCCCTGAACCGTGTGCCCACTGCCACTGCCCCCAGGTCCCTGTTGTTGTTGGGGTGGTGGGTTAGCCTGGGTTCCCTGAAGTGGTAGACACACTGCTAATTGACGTGTCCTGGGGACAGAGGTATCGGCCCGCTGGGTGGGTGCTGTGCTGGTGTTTCCAGAAGGGGGAAGCCCTGTAGGGGCTTGTGCCAGTTGGAGGGGAACTGACTGTCCTGAGGTCCCAGATGGGCCGAGCTGGTCGTCTAGAACCAGTTGGACAGAGCTGCTGTTCTCACTGTGGGCCTCTTCTGTGGGTGGAGTGGACATGTCTGGGCCCTCCTGTCCGGTGACGTTGGGTAGGGGTCCTGCAGGTGTGTAAAAGCATGATTATTGCATCTGTGTGTGTCATGGTGTGCAATGGGTGGGTGACCGTGTACCCCAGTGCTTGCATTCCTGTGTAGGATCTTGTGTGTTGATGGTTTATGGGGGTGTATGGGTAGGTGCAGTGGCCATGCTTTGGTGATGGGTGTTCATGCTTTGGTGTTGCATGCAGGGCTTGGTGTTGGTATGGGTGGTTTGTGATATTGGGACATGTGTGAGGAGTAGGAGTGATGAGGGTGAGGGTGGAGGTATGTGATAGCATACAGGTAGGGTGGGTGATGAAGTAGTGAAAAATTTGACTTACCAGAGTCCATTCCTCCAGCTACTCCTGCGAGGCCCTCAGGATGCACAAAAGCCAAGACCTGCTCCTCCCATGTTGTTAGTTGTGGGGGAGGAAGTGGGGGTCCGCCGCCAGTCCCTGTACCGCAATGTGGTGTCCGGAGGCCACGGAACGCACCTTCCCCTGTATTCGTTCCACCTCTTCCTGATGTCATCCCTAGTTCTTGGGTGCTGTCCCACTGCATTGACCCTGTCCACAATTCTTCGCCATAGCTCCATCTTCCTAGCTATGGAGGTGTGCTGCACCTGTGATCCGAATAGCTGTGGCTCTACCCGGATGATTTCCTCCACCATGACCCTGAGCTCCTCCTCAGAGAACCTGGGGTGTCTTTGCGGTGCCATGGGGTGGTGTGGGTGATGTGTGGGGTGGTGTGTGTTGTGATGTGTGGGGTAATATTTAGTGGTGTGTTGTGTGAGGTGCGTGGATGTTATGTGGGTGATGATGTTGAGTGCCTGTGGATGCTCGTTTGTAGATGGTGGTGTCTCTCTCTGGCCTTCAGTCACAATTGTTGTCGTAGGGGTTTCTGGGTGATGTGGGTGTGTTTTTATATTGTATTGGGTGTGTGGGAGTGGTGTGTGTATGTGTATCAGGTGTGTGTATTTGGAATTGTCCAATGTGGTAGTCTTTTGTAAATGTGTGAACATTTTGAGCGCGGCCGTGTGTACCGCCAATGGAATACCGCGGTTGAAAGACCGCTGCGTGGATTTGTGGGTCGTGATAGTTTGGGCGTATTCCTGTTGGCGTGATGGTGGAGGATTTCTTATTGTCAGTTTATCAATGACCTTTGGTGTGGCGGACTTGTGTGGGTGTCTAGATTTTGGTGGATTCCGGGCTTTGGGTCATAATGACCGTGGCGGAATTCTGAGGTCGCGGTGGTGTGTTGGCGGTCTTCTGCACGGCGGTAAGCAGCTTTTACGCCATCGTTTTAATGACCCCCTTAGTGTTTTCTTACACTCTCAGCAACCCTGTACACACTACACTAGGCCTGGGGTCCATTTGTGGTTCGCATTCCACTTTTGGAGTATATGGTTTGTGTTGCCCCTAGGCCTATTGTCTCCTAATGCATTCTATTGTGTTCTACAGTGTTTGCACTACTTTTCTAACTGTTTACTTACCTGATTTTGGTTTGTGTGTATATTTTGTGTGTATTACTTACCTCCTAAGGGAGTATATACTCTGAGATACTTTTGGCATATTGTCACTAAAATAAAGTACCTTTATTTTTAGTAACTCTGAGTATTGTGTTTCTTATGATATAGTGCTATATGATATAAGTGGCATAGTAGGAGTTTTGCACGTCTCCGAGTTCAGCCTAAGCTGCTCTGCTATAGCTACCTCTATGAGCCTAAGCTGCTAGAACACTACTTATCTACGCATAAGGGATAATTGGACTTGGCACAAGGTGTAAGTACCACAAGGTACCCACTATAAACCAGGCCAGCCTCCTACATCCGGTGGCACCAAATCCAGCAATAATCATATTCCATATTCCGTTAGATGCAGAGTGATGTGCAGTCATTAATATAACTTGATACCAAATCGCAATTTGGAATTGCGACTACATACTGATTTGGTATTAGGAAGGGGCGTGTCAAGGGCGTCCCTTCCTAATTTCGAATCACAGTTGTATGTAAGAATGTTTTGACCGAAATGCGGTCGCAAAACATTTGCATTTTACCACCTACATCAGGTAGGTGGTAACCCATTCGCAAATGGGAAGGTGTCCCCAAGGAACCCCTTCTGTGTGAATGCATGCAAAAACATTTTTTAAGAGCAGGCAGTGTCCCACGGGCAACTGCCTATGCTTAAAAAAATGAAAGGTAACCTCAGAATTTTTCTTTTTTAAAAGCATCCGATTGCTTCATTTGAAAGCAGTCACGGACATGGTGGTCTGCTGATCCCAGCATGCCACCATCCCTGTCATTTTAGCATTTCCTAATAAGTCGCAAATTGCGCCCTACCTCATGAATATTAATGAGGTAGGTCGATTTGCAAGCCATTGGGAATCGCTAAATGAAACTCCTGGAGTTTAATACATTCAAATAGCGATTACCTCTTTGCGATTCTCAGAAAATCGCAATTAGGTAATCACTATTCAGATAAATGATACATCTACCTCCATATTTACAACCAGATAAAGCAACAAGGAAGAAACAGTGATGCAGACTATGTTATAATTTTGACTGGTTTAAATGTATTAATTATGGTCCTCATTAAGAGTTTGACAGTCTGAGGACCGCCTTGTTGGCGGTCCGAACACTGACAGGCTGGCGGAGCAGACTGCTTATTATGAGTTTAGAGGTGAAGGCAACAGAAGACCGCCAGCGGCCAGCCGCCGCCACCAGGGAGCACAGACCGCCGCGATCTGTCAGAGCCACAAACAGGCCGACAGAGACCATGTTTCCACCAGACCTATTAGGAGGTTGCACACCATGAATGTGACCGTGGCAGGTCCAACCACCATATATCAGGAGGCGGAAACGAGCAGCATAGATGGAGACACTCACCTGCAGACAGCCATATACATCTGGAGCTGCCACGGAGCCATTCCTCAATGTCATGCCGCTGCTCCTGCTCACTTGAAGACACCGGAATCAACACCAACGTGGACAACACCACCCGTAAGTACACACACCTGCCTGTAACACTAACCCTTTAAAAACAGCACGCTGCGCTGGCAAACACATCATAGGGGGCAACAGCCAGCAGCTACACCTATCATTGTAGACACACACACTGCAACGAGGACATCTACACATGCACAACACGCATACTTCAGTTGACACACACACAGACTGCATGGCAATATAACACAGATACACATGGCTACACAGCACAGGCTCAGGGACTCAGATGGCCACACAACATACACACAATCGGCAAACACAACACAACTACTGCACACATACAAATACATTCCACACACTCATACCAAACAATGGCCAAGGGCTGTCTACACACAACACACATATACATCCATGTGCCATGGAACACCCAACACCACCATCAAACAACCATTCAATCGACTCGCACATCACAAGTACACATTGCACAATGGAATCTCAATGCTAATCACATTACACAAAGATACACATAGACAAATGACACAAAGCGCACCACCACAACACGACGTGCACAGCTACAATGGGATCAGCAGGACCATACATGGAAGGAGGCTGCACTGCATCACATATCATGTTGAACAAGGCCCCACAAAACATGCGCACAGATATCACCCACAATTGGATCCCAGGGACAAGCAATACCAACTTCAATTGTCATGCACAATCACACAAATGGGTGAAAGGCAAGGCAACAAAGCACACACAACTCACACTGCATCGGACATACCCCTGCACAAACCAGTTCTGAGGGACACACAGCTAAATAGATACATGCACAAATAAATGCAAATCAAACTACCACAAAACAACTCAATCCAGGTCTGCACTGACAAAACTCAAGAACACGCACATCATACATAGACAATAGCCATATCAGGGGACAAGTCATATACCATACATGCCCACATCGCACATCACAAAAAGAAAAACATCACTAAAAGCACAATACAATGCCATTACACCAACATCTCAGCTACATACACATTCCCATCACACAACACACACCCTAAGCTTGAGGGACAACAGCACTGCACACAAACCCACAAACTGCATAAAAAACAACATTGAGCAGCAGCAACCAGCACAAACAGACATAACTACAGACACACAAACAATGTAAGTCTGGAACAACAGAAACTTAGGGAAGGAAATGCAGGACAAAGGTGTATCCAAAAAAACAACTGGTTGGGTTTAATAATGAAGTATAATAAAATAGTTTTTGTCCAAGGCCATAGGCCAGGTCAAAGTCTGTAGCCCAAAAGGTGCAATATAGGGCCCCAACTCAACTCCTGGCTGCCATGTAATCTCCATAGGTAGGGGCATCAAGGAGGCAAGCAAGGACCTCAGGGATTATCTTGGGGGGGTTTGGACTTGGGAGGGGAGGCTTGGGTTTGGGCGCAGGGGGGCCTTCCAGGGAGGGATGGCCTTCTTCTTGGCTGGGGAGGGGCATTGGTGTTTGCAGGGGGGCAGGCAAGGCTTTGGAGGTGGACGGGTGGGACTTTGGGAGGGAAACTTCCCTTTTGGGGTGGCAAGCAGGGGTAGGGTCAGGGGCACAAAGGATAACTTTTTTAGACGCACGGGACGGTCATCAGAAGGGGGTTAGGATTTGGAGGTTGAGGGAGTGGTTGCATGATGTGTAGGTGTGGATGTCTTGACTGCATGTTTGTGGGAGGTGTGCTTGTGTGTGGTGGGTGTCTGTTGGGTGGGTGAGTGAGGGTGTTTATATGTTTTGCTGAGGGTGGTGGTGTGGGTGGACGCCATCGTAGGTGGGTATCTGTTAAGGTGGTGACTGCATGTATGGTGGATGTGCTGCATGTAGGTGTGTCTGTGGGTTTGGTATCTGCAGGTGTGGTGACTGGGTAGATGTCTCAGGGTCTGCTGTGGTGGTGTCTGTGGGTAGGGTAGGTGTGGTGACCATTTTAGTGACTGTCTGTAGGTGTGCCAGATGTTGTGTGTGTGATGCTGAGGGTGGGAGGTTGTCAGGGCAAGTTGTGACTGTTGCTGTGTCTGCAGGTGGATTTTGTTTGTGTGCATGCCGGTTTTGTGTCTTCTGGTGCCTGTGTATGTCTGCGCTTCCCTTGGCTGTTGAGGTGGATGCATGTGAGTCATCTGTGTGCTTTGACTGGGTCGGGGAAGTAAGCGGTGATAGAACGGTGTTGTGGAAAAAGATTGTACTGGGGTGGTCCTCCATGGGTTAGCCACCACTAGGTAGTGGCCACTTGAGGAGGAATCCGATGATATTGATGAATGTTCGGACTCCCCTATGGCACTCCCCTCACTCTCCAGGCCACTGGGTCCCTCTGTGTCAGAGGTCACATGGCTAGATGCTTCCTCATTCAGCGTGGCCCTGTCGTCCTAGCCTGCCGGTGCTGATGGTGCCAAAAGAAAGTAAAGTAGGGTCATATTATGTACATGATAACACATCAATCACAACTCTGAGATACAAAACATACCATCATGTCAAGTGGCCACCCGCATGAATTGACAGCAAAGTGACACCATCATGTGCCAACACAAAACAGTGCATACCACCTTGAATTACAAAGGTAACACATGAGCAAATCTTGGTCACAGATGACTACAATAGCAGAAAAGAAATCTAGCTACCACACTAACCACATCACAACTAGGGGACCATTCCACCCCAAACCTGTCCCACTTCCAGCACAACACAGTGAAACAGTAGCCAACAAAAACAGATGTTGCTAGAGAAAAACGGACAACATTGTATCAACGTGCTCTTTCTTCATTTGGTGATATGGAAACACCCACGTCACTATGGACACATCTCAACAAATTACAGCTCTACAAGTACTACCGGCCCTAATTGAGTCAAGGAGGTAGTAGCAAAGTAGCAAAGTCACACTGGCGTGCCCCACATGTGTGGTTGCAAGGGACATAGAAAAGTCAGGTCCAAAACATTTTGGAGAAATGTCTCTAGATTACATACAAGTATGGCCCTGTGAGACCCAGGATAGTGCCCACCAATGTCTAATTCCATGTCAACTTCTGAGTGTGTTTGTAGTTGATGCTGTGCCATGTACGAAGGAGGGTGACAGACCTTGCAATCACTAACAGGAGGACATCAAATTGCTGTGTAATGAGAAGCAACATCACTAGCCGTACATCACACATGACAAGCATGGCATCTGCCTGTTGAAGAATCACCAACCCTAAACACAAGTAATGCAAACATCGCTGCAAATCATTCCATGATGCATCACAACAGTTAGGGCACATTTTCCAAACAACACATAGGTGTTGTGCACCTACGCAAAAAGAACAAGTGATGGACGGAATGCTGAAGAATGTCAAACATTTACCCCCAGTACAGAGATCTGGGCCTAAATCCATCGTTTTTTTGCTGCCCATGCCATTCCTGTTTGAACCCAGCCATATGCAAATCAGTCTTGACCCTGTTCCCCATGGGAACAGTCCAGCCCGAACTGCCAGGCCAGGTCTTCCCTGGACTGGAAACAAGCATCCTGGGACCGGTTTCGGGGTTTCACCCCTCATCAGCCAGGCTAGCTTGAATCCAGTGGCATGGGAAGCACGGGACCCACGTCTGCGCATACCCTTCCCACTAAGTGCACCTACAACAACATACCCCATCAAGGTTTCAGTAGATCATGAAGTGGATCAGCAGCCTGGCCCTACCTGGCATGTCCATCTTAGCTAATGCAGTAACACATGACAAAGTACACACCATGAGGCATAAATGTGTATGTCTGACTACATGTAATGGTGACACAGTCTTGTCTGGGGCATCACAGTGAATGGACAACAATTGCAGAAGTATCATACTGACAACAGGAACCCATGGACATACATGTGAGAGATTTCAGACATCATGCTATCCGCATGGCAAGCACAAGCTTACATCTAATGCTTACATCTATGTTCTAGTGGAAATGGAGCAATTGCACACGGGTATGCAAAAGGTATGTGTCACACCTATGAGACATTCTCCATGACAAAGCACATTCCCCACTTAACAAGGGAAAGAACCAGTGCTACAGCTACCAAGATTTTACCATGTAAGTCATTTCACATGTAGGATGGACACCCATGCATCAAACACCACAGTGAGATATTAGCACCCAACATACATTGGAGAAAACTTGCCCCTGGCTTAAAGATTTAAACCTAGACATATCCCCAGATACATGGTAGAGGACAGTGAGCCACACCCTACCCAGCTTGTACTGACATTTGGGAGGAGTGATCTGTTGGTGGAAACTAACACCTAGCAGGGTAGTTAAAGGAGAATAATTGAACACTAAACACAGTCATGTGTACTCCCTGCTGTGCAATGGACAGAACAGTCCCCACAGCTCAGTCCCAGCTCCCAGACCCAAAAGGATGAGCACACCAGCTGGGAACACATGACCTGTCTAAACCAAAATGATCACAGATGATCTGTGACACGTGAGACGTCCCACATTGTCAGGGGGAGCATTCTGTACCTCACTCTATCACCTGGTAAAGGGTCAATAATGCAATTGCATTGTACTCATCCCCTTGTGGCTGCTGTGCTGCCTTCAAATGCTCATCCAAGGCCGGTTAGGTCATTGCCAAAATGTGGGCCATTATGGGGGTCATGGCCCAACAGACACCCTGTCCTCCTTGGGAGGACATCCGCAGCTGGGCCTCTGCAGTCTTCCCGGCCCAGCGTCACAGGTCTCCCCACCTCTTCTGATAGTGAGGTTGTGGACACCCAGGGACCGCACCTTCTTGGTGATGGCGTGCCAGATCCCCTTCTTCTGATAGGCATTGACCTGCATGGATGCAAAAGACAATACAATAATTTATGTCCCACACAAAATGGCTGAGTCACATGCATGCCAGTGCACCTAGCCAATAGTAATAACATCCTGTCTTGACCATCCTGTCCACCTGTGGCACATACAGTCTTTGGACACAGCGACATGACTGTAAACAATCCCCATTAGGGTACCCTGCACACCCCAGATCAGTCCCTGCACGGACCAGTTGTAAAACAGTGTCTTTTGTGGGACATGAGATAACCACATGACATTGTCCTGGAACACGATGGAACATATCACAGAAATGGCAAGTGATAGTTGCACCACACAGCTTGCAATGCACAGAAACTTCCACACCTTTTTCATCCGCTGCATAAAGTCCATACAGGTCACAGCCAGCCTACAGACAGACCCATTGTGCTTGGACCACATTGGTGGGAGTGAAACGTAGAGCACACAAAGAGGCAAGCCTGTCCATGTGTGGATATGCTCAGCTACAGATGCAGGCACCTGCTACTACAGGGGGGGGGGGTCCGTGTGACATAGCAACATTGATATACGCACTTCCACACATGGGTGGACACAAAACCCATAGCACTGTAAGAGAAATCTGGCCATGCATTATATATGCCCCTCCTCATGGCCAAACCATAGAGTCCAATATCATGACACATCAGTGAACAACACACAGTTTGCAGTTCTGCAATGTCCAAAATGAAACGAGCCTGCACGGGACACATCAGAGCTGGATGAGTGAGACAACAGGGTTGTGGGATCAAGGGCCCTTTCAAGTATATGTGACACACATGGTCAGTTGATATGAACACATCTGTCACAGATCAACACCATGCCCCCAATGTAATTTCCATAGTTATCAGTGAACATAGGCTCAAGTAGCTGCATATTGGCATTGAGGCATGATTTTGGCAGCATCACATGCTGTCCAGGGACACAGGGTGTGAGCACACAATGTCACACTTGCAGGGCAAAAGGGAATTTATATCGGCCCAGATTTCAGGTTTTACAGTGAGTAAAAATTGACTATGCCCATTTTTGGCAAGTTTATCAGACAGACCTACACAACAACCCATATCCAATAAATCACATGCATCACAGAACACTAATAGGTCCACAGCCAATTACCAATGGGTGTCTATGCGCTGAGGGGCATTGTGAGTCATTACCTGGCTTCAGAACAGTCGGACAAGACCAGATGTGGCCAGATATCAATGTGCAAACACAGTAAGTCTTCACATAGCGAGCAACAACCCATACAACATGCATTCACCCCTTTTAATGTCATGCAACCACATGTGATCACACATTTTCTATATCTCCTGGCCAGATTTGCCAGGGGATGGCTGTCATGAAACCTCATCTAGCCATGTGCATAAAACGTAATTTGGGTCAGGGAACACTCATTACACACTCACCACATTGTCTCAGGACTCCATACCTGTCACTTGACATAGGTTCATGCCCATTGACTCTGCCATTAATGCACACTGACAGCAGCTACAGGACATTGAGGACACTAGCTGGCAAACTGGGCCTAAGCCTACACTAACTTAAGCTAAGATAAGTCGAGGTACAGAGAAAAGTGTGCACATGGTGCTCCATACAGCGGTTGGACCTCCTCCACAAGCTTACCCAGCTCTTCTGGTGAGTAGGCAGGGGCCCTATCACCTGTAGGATGTGGCATGATTGCTCCCAGAGGTGGTACACAGCAGCTCAGGTCATGGACGTCTTGATGCCAGCAGTGTCAGGAGTCAAGTGAGAGATTCAGCAGAAGATGACGGTTACATCTGCCACATATGCGACTGTCATCACTGGCGGACAATGGCATTGGCCCAAGACCACCACAGACAGCAAGGTTATCCAATGGCAGTGTCTGCCGAAGTAGTACCCGCCAGCTCCCATGACGACTTCTACTGGTGGTCGCTGGCGCTTCCTAATGTTAAGTGGAGTAGTTCAGACAGCCACCATTTTAGAGGCAAACATTGCTATCAGGCACTAAATATGGATTTGTCACAAATGTGATAGTGTTGTCTGGCTGATTTTTCGGTGCTATCTTTGTCCTGTCATATAGGTCAATTGTTTCTGTGATCATATTGTTATGTTGTCCAGCACATATTACAACATACTTGGGGGTACAGTCACCACTCTCTCATCCTCAGGCAATCTATGATCCTAGGCATTAACTCACAAGCAAAGTTGAAAGTTAGTTTTACACAATGTTGCAGTCAAGATACATGATTTGTGCACACTTTTTTAAATGCAAGGGGGGTAACGTTATACAGGTGTGTTATTATTAGCCTTAGTGTATGGTGTGTATCATGTTTTCAGTGACTCACAGACCAGGTCACAGTTCATATATAGCATGTATTAGGTAAATTGCAAGAAACACGAGTGATGGCCATATCTTCCTTTCAACCCATGGATAACAGACATGTGATTCAGATCTACCGCCTGGATCGGCAGACAATCATGGATCTCTGTTGTCAGTTGGAGCCAGATCTGATGGCAGCCATTAATCATCCAAATAGCATATCACCCATTCCACAATACATGTCAGTGTTATACATCCTGGCCACAGGGTCATTCCAAAATACAGTGGCCCTGACTGCTGGGATGTCCTAGCCTATGTTTAATCTGGTCTTGAAGGATGTTCTCTCAGCAATGCTGAAACACCTGGACAGGTACATCTGGTTTCCTCAATGTGAGCATTTTGCCCATGTGAAGGAAGAGTTCTATGATTTGGCACACATCCCACATGTTATGGAGGCCATTGATGGTACCTAAATAGCCTTGGTTCTATTGCATGGCAATGAACAGGTCTATCGGAACAGGAAGAACTTCCATTCCATAAACGTTCAAGTAGTTTGTTTGGCGGACCTGTACATTTCCCAAGTCTGTGCCCGGTTCCTGGGTTCAGTCCATGATGCCTTCATCATGTGGAACAGCACTATTCCCCAGCTGATGACACGACTGTACCCAGAGAGGGCCTGGCTGGTTGGTAAGTACCATATGTAATGTGTGTTTGTATGCTATGTCTGCTGCCAGTGAGGCGATGCTCTGGACTCATGTTTGCACACATGTCACATTCCCTTACAGGGAACTCTGCATACCCAAACCATCCCTGTTTGTTGACAGTAGTGAGGAACCCAACCACACCAGAGGAAGGCTCCATCACCGAGGCACATTGAAGAACACGGCAGGTCGTGGAGCCGGCTTTTGGGCTCCTCAAGGCAAGACTCTGCAGCATAGACAAGACAGGTGGAGCCCTCCTCTACTCACCTGCAACTGTGTGTAAGATCATTGTGGCCCACTGCATGCTCCACAACCATGCCCTGAGGAGAAACATCCCATACAGCCCTGATGAGGGCTAACTCGCAGTGCTATTGTGTGAGAATCCTGAAATGCCCAGTGAGGATGACAGTGATGAGGATGAAGGTGGAGACATTCGGGCTAATCCCTTCAATCAGTACTTCACCTGAGTGTAAGTATATAGGGGGTCATTACAACATTGGCGGTAAATGCCGCTTACCGCCGTTCAGAAGACCGCCAACACACCGCCGCAGCAGGGGAGTTCCACCACAGCTATTACGACCCACAGCTCGGAATCTGCCAAAATCCAGACACCCACATAAGTCCGCCACACCAAAGGTCAGTGATAAACTGGTGATAACAAAACCTCCACTATCACGCCAAAAGGAATACGCCCACACTATCACGACCCACGAATCCACACGGCGGTCTTTCAACTGAGGTATTACATTGGCGGTGCACACCGCCGCGCTCAAAATACACATACATTTACAAAATGCTACCACATTGGACAATTCCAAAGACACACCTGATACACATACACACACCACTCCCACACACTCAATACAATATAAAAAACACACCCACAAACCCTTATGACCAGAAATTTAGACGAAGGCCAGAGAGACAGCACAGCAAAGACTACCCCACCATACAGAGGCACACAACACCATCACACACACACATCCACGCACAAAACACCACACACCCCTAAACATCACCCCACACATCACAATACACACTGCCTCACACATCATCCACACCACCCCATGGCACCGCAAAGAGACCCCAGGCTTTCTGAGGAGGAGCTCAAGGTCATGGTGGAGGAAATCATCTGGGTAGAGCCACAGCTATTCGGATCACAGGTGCAGCACATCACAATAGCTAGGAAGATGGAGCTATGGCACAGCATCGTGGACAGGGTCAATGCAGTGGGACAGCACCCAAGAACACGGGATGACATCAGGAGGAGGTGGAACGACCTACGGGGAAAGGTATGTTCCGTGGTCTCAAGACACCACATCGTGGTTCAGATGACTGGCGGCGGACCCCCACCTCCTCCCCCACAACTAACAACATGGGAGGAGCTGGTCTTGGTTATACTGCATCCTGAGGGCCTTGCAGGAGTAGCTGGAGGAATGGACTCTGGTAAGTCAAAGCTTTCACTACTTCATCCCCCACCCTACCTGCATGCTATCACATACCCCCACCCTCGCCCTCACCCCCATCACTCCAACTCCTCACATATGTCTCTCTATCACAACCCACCCATCCCAACACTCAGCCCTGCATGCAACAACAAAGGATGGCCACCCATCACCAATGCATGGCCACTGCACATACCCACACACACACCTAAATGATTATGACACAAGGTCCTACACAAGAATGTAAGCACTGGGGTACAGGGTCACCCACCCATTGCACACCATGGCACACACAGATGCAATAATTATGCCTTTACACCCCTGCAGGACCCCTACCCAACGTCACCGGACAGGAGGTTCCAGACATGTTCATTCCCCCTACAGAAGAGGCCCACAGTAATGACAGCAGCTCTGTCCAACTGGATCTAGATGATCAGCCCGGCCCATCTGGGACCTTGGGACAGTCGGTTCCCCTCACACTGGCACAAGCCACAACAGAGCCACCCCCCTCTGGAAACACCAGCACAGCACCCACCCAGCGGGCCCATACCTCTGTCCCCAGGACACGTCAATCAGCAATGTGTCCACCACTACAGGGAACTCTGGCTAACCCACCAACCCAACAACAGCAGGGACCTGGGGGGAGTGGGCACACAGTTCAGGGGACACAGGGGAACTGGGAGGGCTGCTGTGCGACATGGGGAGGACAGGCCCAGGGAACCCACTCTCCATGAGGCCCTTTCCAACATCATGGGAGCCTACCACCATTCCCAGGAGACGATGGCAACGGTACTGGCCAATTTTCAGGAGACCCAGCGGCTGCAGGAGAAACAGTATTTGGGGTTCAGGGAGGAACTCAAATCCATCAATTCCACCCTGGCCACCATTGTAGGGGTGCTGAAGGAACTCGTGAACACCAGGAGGGACACTGTGGCACAACAAGGGGCCCCTGACACTAGCCTGGACGATGAACTGCCCACTACCTCCGTCGGCACTAGTGGACAGGAGGCACCGCCACAGGACCACCACACCAGCACCCCACCCCCTGCAGATGGAGAACCACCCCGCAAGCAGTCCCTGAGATCCTGGACAAAGACAGAGAACAATGCCAAGACCCCCGCAAGAACTGAGACCACCCTGATTGTCATCCTTTAATACCACTTTGTCACCCTGTCCATCCATCAACTGCCCCAGCTCCACTTCCTATGCTCCTTTGGACAATGCACCTGTGAGACTAATAGACTGGACTCTGCCATGGACATTCCTCCACCATCACCCCTGACCATTTTACAACCCCTCCACTATTTAGCACTTAAATAAACACCCTTAAATCACAAAACTATCTGGAGTCAGTCTGTGCTTTCGAAAATGTGTATTTGCAATAACTGAGGAAAAATGATATATCCATTGTAGTGTCAACATACCTATGTCACACAGCTCTAGTCCATGAGGAAACAAAGCAGATGTCACACAGTGGGACCCACATCTGTGAAATCGAATGGGAAAGTGACAACTCAGGCTCCATACACTGAGTGAAAGTGACAGACAGTTGAGAGGTAGAACAAGTGTATCAGATGTAGCAGGCAGTGATGTCTTCTTACCAGTGTCTCACTGAAAGTATTGATGAATCACTGTGTTTCTGTTGTCGATATCCTCTGCTTCTGCTTCCTCGTCTTCACTGTCCACAGGCTCCACAGCTGCCACAAGACCTCCATCTGGACCATCCTCCTGCAGAAAAGGCACCTGTTGTCGCAAAGCGAAGTTGTGAAGCATACAGCAGGCCACGATGATCTGGCACACCTTCTTTGGTGAGTAGAATAGGGAACCACCTGTCATATGGAGGCACATGAACCTGGCCTTCAGGAGGCCGAAGGTCCTCTCTATAACCCTCCTAGTTCGCCCATGTGCATCATTGTAGCGTTCCTCTGCCCTTGTCCTGGGATTTCTCACGGGGCCAGTAGCCATGACAGGTTGGGGTACCCAGAGTCACCTGCAAATGTTGAGGGACAACTGTTAGACACACACTAACCCTTAGGGACAACCCCAGACCCAGACAACTATTCACACTGTATAGGGTCCATGTCCTCACCTAATAGCCACACACAGTGCCTCTGGAGTTGCCCCATCACATAAGGGATGCTGCTATTCCTCAGAATGTAAGCGTCATGCACTGAGCCAGGAAATTTGGCGTTCACATGGGAGATGTACTGGTCGGACAAACACACCATCTGCACATTCATAGAATGGTAACTCTTCCGGTTTCTGTACACCTGTTCACACCTGTGGGGGGGGCCAAGGCCACATGTGTCCCATCAATGTCACCTATGATGTTGGGGATATGTCCCAGGGCATAGAAGTCACCTTTCACTGTTGGCAAATCCTCCACCTGAGGGAAAACGATGTAGCTGCGCATGTGTTTCAGCAGGGCAGACAACACTCTGGACAACACGTTGGAAAACATAGGCTGAGACATCCCTGATGCTATGGCACTGTCGTCTGCAAAGACCCACTTGCCAGGAAATGGAGCACTGACAGCACCTGCACTAGAGGGGGGATACTTGTGGGATGGCGGATAGCTGACATCAGGTCCAGCTCCACCTGGGCACACAATTCAGGATTGTGGCACGGTCCAGTCTGTAGGTGACAATTACATGTCGCTCTTCCATTGTCGACAGGTCCACCAGCGGTCTGTACACCGGAGGATGCCACCATCTCCTCATCTGCCCCAGCGGATGTGCTCTATGGAGGAGAACAGCGATCAGAGGGTCAGCCAACACTGAGGTACGAAAACACTACTTTATTGCACACATTTTTCAATCCGCTATGTCCCTGTCCTAATGTGTATGCAAGGCCTAGATATGTGTGACGCATTTAAAATTAATGCCATGTGGCCCCCTGAAATGGGAGCTGCCTGACCTGTAATGTGGGACAAGGGGACATGAGGTAACTGCGCTGGCGTTGTACACCGTCGCGATAGGCGGTCAAAGACCGCGTCGCAATCCTGCATTGGTTAACATTGGACCCTATGGGTCCCAGGAGCCAATGACGATGTACGCCGGCGGTGACAGCACGCACCGCCACGTACGTGACTGCCATTTTCTATCTGTTCACACACTTGATACCTGATCTTCGACAGGAGAGGACCTACACTGCAAGTGCTGCTGTGACCTCAGTCTGGAAGAGTCAATGGCTCATGTGTCTGGGGAAAGGGCCCCTACCTTCACCACGGAGGATTTGAAGAAAATAGTGGATGGGGTCCTCCCCCAGTACACGCTACTCTACGGTCCTCCAGACAAACAGGTAAGTACACTGTGAGCATGCTGTATGGGCAATGCCTGTGTGGAGTGGTGTGGATGGAAGATGGGGGGGGAATGAGGCGTGCATGAAACGACGGTAAGGGCATGTGCGTCATGGCAAGGGTAGGAATGCGGGCCAACGACTGTGACGGTCCGGATGGTTATATCTTCTCCTTTTGCCCTGTACCATTCCTCTAGGTCAGCGTCCACCAGAAGAAGGATATTTGGCATGCCATCGCCAATGAAGTCCGGACCCTGGGGGCCCACCACAGACGGAGCACCCACTGCCGGAAAAGATGGGAAGACATTTGCCGCTTGAGCAAGAAGATGGCGGAGGCCCAGCTGAGGATGGCCTCCCAACGTGGGAGGGGTGCCCGTCGCACCATGACCCCCCTGACGTTCCAGATCCTGGCAGTGGCGTATCCGGAGTTGGATGGGCACTTGAGAGCATCACAGCAGCCACAAGGGGGTGAGTACACTCTCATTCAGCTTATTCAGCCGCATTACGAGATGTCTGGGTAGGGGAGGTGGGCTGTGGGTTCCCCTAGGCCGGGACGAGTTTAGTTGGCAAGGTCCCTTCGTAAGGCAGGCCATGTGGCACCCCACCCTACCAGTGTTCAGAGGCAACTACACCTAGTCGGGCTCGTGTGACTTCCATGTGTGCATCAATCGGGCATAGGCCTTGTACCCCATGTCCCTGTGATTAATTAGGGAACTCTAAGTGCACGGCGTAGTGCAGAGGTCTTCTGTGTCTGTAGTGTCTGCCAACGGTAGCGGTATTGCATGCACTCAACATGTCTTTCTTCTGTCTTTCCCCGCCCTTTTTTTGGTCCCCCTGTTCTTGTGTGCAATAGCATCATCAGGCGGAGGAGCAGTGGCACCGGAGCAGGAGGTAGCTGCATCCCACATGGCCCTGGAGGGCGAGACAACGGAGTCTGAAGCCACCAGCGGGACGGAGGGCGAGGGGAGCTCCACGGTGGGGACAGGAGCTGAGACCAGCAACACAGACTCCTCCTCTGATGGGAGCTCCCTTGCGGTGGTGGGCCCCTCTGTGCCCCCCACATCTACAGGTACAGCTGCCACCCCCCCTACCAGCACTGCCCTCCCAGCAGCCCCTCAGCGTGTGCCCCGTGGCTGCTCACCCAGGAGGGTGGGCTTCTCCTTCAACCCAGGCACCTCAGCCCCTGCCCCTGTCAAGCCTGCTGCCCTCAGTGAGGAGGCCATTGACCTCCTCAGAACCCTCACTGTTGGGCAGTCTACCATTCTGAATGCCATCCAGGTGTAGAGAGGCAGTTGCAACAGACAAATGCATACCTGGAGGGCATTCATTCTGGTCAGGCAGCCCAACAGCGAGCTTTTCAGACTCCGGCCTCAGCACTGATGGCAGCCATTGTCCCTGTGCTCAGCCTTCCCCCTCCAACTTCCACCACCCAGACCTAAACCCCTGTACCTCAGCCTATCCCAAGCACACCATCAGACCAGCATGCACACACCTCAACACACAAGGGAAGCTCCGGCAAACATAAGCACCACACATCCCACAGGCACTCACTCAAGCATCATACCCATGCAGACATACCAACAGCCACTGCCTCCACTGTGTCCTCCTCCTCCTCATCTCCCTCCTCCCTCCCTGTTACGTCTCCACTCACACCTGCATGGACTACATCTTCATCCACTACGTCCATCACCAGCACACCCATCACCACACACCGCTCACGTGCAGTCACCACCCCCACTACCATTCACACATCCCCTGTGTCCTCTCCCAGTGTGTCTGTGAGCCCACCTCCCAAGGTACACAAACGCAGTCACAAACCCAACCAACAGCCATCCACCTCACAACAGCCTCCAGCCCATGCACCTTCACCCAAAGTCAGCATACGTACACCTCCTAAAACCACTACCTCTTCCTCCACTCCCAAACCCCTTCCATCTACCCGTCCCAGTGTGTCTAAAAAACTTTTCCTGTCCAACCTTGACCTCTTCCCCTCACCTCCCCCACCCTTTCAGTCCCCTAGGGCACGCCTTTCCCAACCCAGCACCTCAGCCACCACATCAGCGGGAGCAGTGGTGCCAGCAGTAACCGGCTTCTGGAGTGTGCCAAGCAGCAGGAGCCAGACCACGGACAGTCCCCCACCTCAGAAGCATAAGAAGTTGGCCACTGCCCAGAGGGATAAGGGTAAAACACCAGCCACCAAGGGCCCTCCCAGGACTACAGTTGGGAGAGGGAAGAAATCTGCGCCACCATCCAAGGTGGGGAAGGGGCACAGAAAGAAAGGGAAGTCGGCGCCAACCTGCACGGCGGACAAGACCGCTACCAGCACCGCTGCCCAGGACACCGCTGCCACCAGCACCGCTGCCCAGGAAACCGACGCCACCAGCCCCGCTGCCCAGAACACGACCGCCACCAGCACCGCTGCCCATGACACCGCTGCCACCAGCCCCGCTGCCAAGGACACCTCCGCCAGTAGCACTGCTGCCAAGGACACCGCCCTCACCAGCACCGCTGCCCAGGACACCGCCGCCATCAGCACCGCTGCCAAGGACACCGCCGCCACCCAGCACCGCTGCCCAGGATACCGCCGCCACCAGCACGCTCACTGAGCCACCCACCAGCACCGCAGGCCAATGAGCGCCGCAAGCACCGCCGCTACTGAGCCCGCCACGAGCAGGATGAAGCACTCTGGGCACAAAGCCCCCTCGAGAACCAGTGGAGACTGTTATCCACTACCTCTGCCCTTGGCAGGATGAAGCACTCTGGGCACAAAGCCCCCTCAAGAACCAGTGGAGACTATTATCGACTACCTCTGTCCTTGGCAGGATGAAGCACTCTGGGCACAAAGCCCCCTCCAGAACCAGTAGAGATTGTTATCCACTTGAGAGACTGTGGCTTTGCACTCCCCAGCATAAAGCAGTGGGCAAACCACCCACTGGAGAGTCTTGAGAGACTGTGGCTTTGCACTCCCCAGGATAAAGCAGTGGGCAAACCACCCACTGGAGAGGCTTGAGAGACTGTGGATTTGCACTCCCCAGGATAAAGCAGTGGGCAAACCACCCACTGGAGAGACTTGAAAGACTGTGGCTTTGCACTCGCCAGAATAAAGCAGTGGGCAAAGCACCCACTGGAGAGACTTGACAGACTGTGGCTTTGCACTCCCCAGGATACAGCAGTGGGCAACCCACCCACTGGAGAGACTTGAGAGACTGTGGCTTTGCACTCCCCAGGATACAGCAGTGGGCATGGAGCCCCCTCGTGGATCTGGCATAGTGCACTCATCCGGCTGAGGTGCCCCCCCTTCCCTTCCCCCTGAGGTGCCTATTGTATTTCTATCTGATTCCCCTGCAGTTTTCTCTCCGTTTTGATTGGGTATCGAGTGTGGGCCTCACCCATGCACTTTGGGCCCAGTGGTCCACGGACTTTAATGGTGCAATACCTGGACTTGTATTATTGGTGTAGATATTTGTTTATAGTGTATATATATTTTTGAGTACTGGATTTTAATAGATTACAATCGTTCAAATCATTTCCTTTTGTCTTTGCATTCTTCCAGGGGGGGGGGGGGGGTTGTGAGGTGTAACTATAATGTATCAACATGTATTAGTGTGTGCGTTGTAGTGCTTGAGGGTGGGGGTGGGGGTAGGGGTGTTGCGTGTGTGTGTCACTCTCTTTTCCCACCCCCCACCCCTGTATCGTAGGTGCAGTACTCACTGTGGTCTTTGCCGCTGGCGTTCGTGCTCCTGATAGAGGAGCAGGAAGACAAAGGCAGGGAGAATATGGAGTTCCAGCTCCATGGCGTCCTGGTTCCTCGTGGGGTGTGTAGAGGTGAGTGTTTTCCCTTTCAAGTCCTGTTTCCGCCGTGTTTTTGTTTGTGGTGAAACCGCCCCGTAAAAGGTGGCGGATTGGCCTGTTGTAATACTGTGGCGGTACATTGTCTTCCGCCTGTCTGTTGGCAGTTACCGCGCGGTGTTTATTTGTACCGCCGTGGCTGTCGGAGTGCTAAAGTGGCTGTCTTTGTTGACGGTTTCCGCCATGGTCGTGATTCCATTTTTTTTTCCGCCAGCCTGTTGGCGGTTCTACCGCCGCTTTAACACCGACCGCCAGGGTTGTAATGACCACCATGATGTTTTGTGATTTCTGTGAAGGCCAGGGTACTGCAGGGGACAGGATTTGTCAGAAAGGGTATCTCTGTCACAGGAGACAGGGCATCTGATGCTATATATCAAACAGCCAAGGAATGCTGGGGACATCAGACTTGAAGATGTGTCTCTTTTGAGGATCTCCTTTGTTTGGGCCAGTCATATTGCAGTGTCTGAGAAACTACAATATCTTGAGAAGAGTTTACTGTCTTATGTTTGCCGATACCATGCTGAAGTCTTTGTTTAACTATTTT
Organism: Pleurodeles waltl; assembly: GCF_031143425.1. Taxonomy (NCBI): domain Eukaryota; kingdom Metazoa; phylum Chordata; class Amphibia; order Caudata; family Salamandridae; genus Pleurodeles; species Pleurodeles waltl. The sequence continues at coordinate 805,126,464 of NC_090442.1, read as the reverse complement.
TCCTTGCAGGTCTCTTCACCGTGTCATCCTTGTGTAGGCATTTCAGAGTAGTGTCATTGGCAGGTGGTTTTGCTGCTCTGACATGTGAAGTTCACATGGATTGATCCAGGTACTGTTGTTTGCAGATTTGGGTTGTATGATTCCCATGTCCAGGCTGCCTGGACAGTAGGAGGGGGGATATCTGAGCTGCACAATAGACCTGTTTGCCCTCTATCTGTGTCATAGGGTATGTTAAGTTGGTAGACATTTTTTGGTATGTGAAAAGGGTCAAGCTGGTGACAAAATCCACCAATCTGTCACTTGTGTAGGAAGTGATCCTCAGTATGACACTCCCTGTGACATATCCCTCCTCACATTAGATCTTGTGAGCAGACACATGATTTTTCACATTGAACATCTCACATTGATAAAAATGACTAGTATACATTGGATGTGCATTAGGTGTGTTTATTTACATGTGCATAGGACATGAGGGTGAAATGTGTAAAATAAATGTCACACAGTGAAGGGGTAAGTCATGGTGGTTGTAATAATTAAAGTAGCTGCCACAACATTTGAAGTCCAAAGTCCAGTGTCTTACTATAATGGAAAATGGAGAGTGGTTGAAGAACTGTCAACAGAGTGAATCTGTGGCACACAATGGCGATCCATCAATGAGAGCTCACTTCCTGGCAGTGGGTGTGGTCTTGCCATCTGCACCTCCTGGATGTTTGGGTGGATGACCCCGCTTGTGGGGTGGTTCTTCAGCTACAGAAGCAGGGGTGTTTGAGGCCGGTCCTTCCCCTAGGAGGGCATCCCTTCCACTGGCTGCCACAGATGTAGAAGGGGATGTTGGTAGTTGGCCAATGGAAGGGGTCTGGTGTTCTTGACGATCCCTGCTCAGGATGGTATTGATGTCTCCCAGTACCCCTATTAGGGAGGCCATGTGGGCATTGTTTGCCTCCCACTGTTGCATAATTTTCTGTTGGTTGTCCCTCTGCAGCTTCTAGAATTCCCTGGGTATGGTAAATACCTGGTCCATCACGCCTTAGGATTGTTGGTAAGCTACCAAGACTTGGGTGATGGTGTCCTGGGCAGAACTATCCCCAGTAGCCTCATGCTGCTGGCCCACAGAATCCCTCCTATGCACCCTTCCCCAAGTGCATGTGCCCTTGGTACAGCTTGGCCCCTACCACTGGTTCCAGGTCCTTCATTATCAGGGGTGTCTTGTGTCTCCGGTACCTGGACTGGGGGGCACAAGATGTTTGTAACTGTGCTCAGGACACAGGTTTGGGGGCAACTGGTTGTGCTCAATGCAAGAGGGCTGGGAAAAGTCCATGTGGGCAGGGTGAGGCTGACAGGTGTCGTTTGACCAGGTTCTCCAGATGGGCCAGAGCCATCCTCAACGTCCACACATCCAAGGGTGGTATCCTCACTGAGGGCTTCATCCAGGGGGTTAGTGGCAGTCTCTGGAGTGATCTTAATTTTCCCAGTGGCAGGTAGACCTGTTGAAGTGAGAAACGGAATGTTACAGGTTGTATTGTGACTAGTAGCTCCAACAGTTTACAGTGACATTTGTTTAGGGCCATGTAAATGTGGCTTTGCATTTTTTTCCTTAGGTGACAGGCACACCTTCTATCAGCAGTTTAGAGCTGACATTTGGTGAACAGACCATTCCCATTTAAAGCCAACTTGCTACAGGATGTCTGTGTATCTTGGCACTTGGCGGTCTGTCCATAGACTCATATCTTTCCAGCTGTGCAGTGAAAACAGTGGCTGGGCATAATGAGACTTAGGTCATCTTAAGACTTAAAGGACTGTTATGCAAGCAGACCAGTAACCTTGGTGTTGTTTCTGTTGGTAGTTATCATGTGCTCAGTGAGTGGTGGATATGTGTTATGTGACAAGCATTTAGATGATGCATCTTGTGACCTTTGATTTGTATTTCACTGAATTGGCACACCGGTTGGGCTGTCCTTCATGTCCATAATATTTTCCTCTTGGCTTATCTACTAAAGATGGATCTAGTTGAGAAGGCACATCACAGGCTATAACATTATCTGTTTCTGGGTAACTCACAGGTATGTACACTTCATTTGTGAGTTCACAGACAGCTGCACAATATAATGTGGGCACTGTCCTGGCCATTGGAGTTAAAGGACTGGCCCTCCTGAGATTTACAATCATGTTAAAGCACGTCCTACATACAGCATGCCTAAGTCATCCTTTCAGGAGAGTACATCTCCATTGGGAGTTAAAGTACAAGGATGTCAGGACAGCTGCACAGTGGGCTGGTGTTTTGCAATGGGTAGACACTGCCTGCTGGCTTTAGTATTCTTGTCATTGCCTGTCCTATACCAACACACTATAAAGTTGAGACGCACTCAGGTGAGTACAGTTCAATAGTTGAGCCATGGGAGAAGGGTCATAGTAGCAGAGAACAGTGTTATTGCTGAGTGGAGTGTGAGTCTCAGTGCCTGCTGGCCTTAGAATTCCTGTCATTCCCTGTCCTATTCTCACAAACTATACAGTTGAGGTCTCCTTGGGTGAGTACAGTTCAACAGATGAGTGTTGGAAGAAGGTTCATAGTAGCAGAGGTCAGTGTTATTGCTGAGTAGAGTGTGAGTTCTATTGCATGCTGGCCTTAGCATTCCTGTCATTGCCTGTCCTACCCACACACTAAACAGATGGAACCCTCTCAGGTGAGTACAGTTCATAAGTGATTTGTACAACAAAGTGACTTTGGGTGTGGTACACTGTTGTGGGTTTTGTAATGGTAGTACAATGCCTGCAAGGATTTGTAGTGCCGTCAGTCCCTGTATTACACACACAATACACAGATGGTGTACCCCCAGTTGAGTCTACTTCACATGTGAGATGCCAGACGTGGTATTTGGACAGTTTGACACAGGGGTGGCAGTTACAGTGGCACATTGTGATCAGTGAGCATGCAAGTCAATACATTTTGGTGCCATTTGTATTGTATGTGGGTCTCTGGTTTACTATGCCACTGGATTCAAGCTAGCCTGGCTGATGAAGGGTGATACCCTGAAACCGGTCCCAGATGCTTGTTTCCAGTCCATGACAGACCTGGCTTGGCAGTTTGGGCTGGAATGTTCCCAAGGGGGACAGGGTCAAGACTGATTTGTATATGGCTGGGTCCAAACTGGGGTGGCATGAAGAGCAAAAGAATTGATGGATTAAAGCAAGATCTGTGACTGGGGGTCAATGTTTGATTGGTTCCACATTCTGTCCATCATTTGTGTTTGTTTGCATTTGTATTGTTGTGACTTACTCAACTCCCCCAGGTATTCCTGTCAAGCCGTGAGGATGCAGGGTGGCCTGGACCTTCTCCTCCCATGATGTGAGCTGTAGGGGAGGAAGTGAAGAAGCACCACCAGTCTTGTGGACCACCATCGGGTGCCTGGATGCCATGGGACATACCTTCCCCATGAGGTCATCCCACCTCTTCTTGATGTCGTCCCTTGTACGTCGGTAGATGCCTACAGAATTCACTCTGCTGACTATTCCTTGCCACATTTCCATTTTCCTTGCAATTGTAGTCTGCTGGACTTGGGCTACAAATAAATGTGGCTCTACTCTAATGATTTGATCTGCAATGACTCTAAACTCATCATCTGTGAAACAGGGGTGTTTGTGTGGTGACATGGTGGTGGGAAACAATGAAACAATATAAGTGATTACATTTGGATGCTGTGTAATGAGAGCATGATGGGGAGGAAGATTGGTGTAGGGGTGTCATTATGTGTGGTGGCAGTGTTGTGAGGGTGTGGGATGTGTGCCCAGATAAAGATAGGGGGGTACCTACTCTAAGGTTCTGTATTTTTAAATGATGTTCTGTCTTCTGCATGGGACGTTGTGATGCAAAGGATTGTGGTGGGTGAAGCAGTGTGTTGCATTGTGTAATTCATAGGTTTGTCAAGTATGTGAATGTGTATCAGATGTATGGTTTACAAAACTCACCAATGTGGTGAGGTGTATTACTGTGGGGACCGCCGACCGCTGTGGTTCGTACCGCCATTGGTAGACTGCCATGGCATGACTGCCATGCCGATTTCCGACTTGGAGTAGGTTCAGTGGTAGGTTTTGGTGATCGGACCGCCTATTTCCCGCCTTCCCGAGTCCGGGCAGTGTCAGGTTTTGGGCTGTCTTTTGGCTGGCCTGGCTGTATGACTTGTAATACAGCAGTCTGTAAGATCACCAACATGGCAGTCTTTTGGCAGCCGCCACCGTGGCAGTCTGATGGTCCGATCGCAAAACTCGTAATGAGGCCCTCTATGTTTACTGATTATAAAATAATCAAAGGGGAAGTTGCAGAAACCAATGAACTTTCTATCATAACCTGATACATTACCAAGGCCCTTCCACTGTTTCACCTGGTTGACTATACCTATTCTTTATTAGAAAAAAACATTGTTCATGTTCCTAGTTTTATTCTAGCATCTTCAGATGACATTGGCATAGAGAGTACTGAATAATTATTCATGTAGTAGGATGGTGCTCGAGTGCTAAGGGAATGTGACTTGTTTAAGTGCTGTGATTTTTTGATTAAATGTCACGTTTGCTCACTGTTCTACTAGTAATGCTGTCCAATCCTTTCCTGATTTTGCTGCCTAATTAGGTTTTAGAATGCTTTCTGAGTTTTTGAATTATAGCTTACTTTTTGCATTGTGTAATAAAACTCTTAAGCTTTTCCTTTGATCTAGACCACAGTTATTTAGTAGGCCCAATCAATTTCAGTTCATTTAATTCATTTGATTGTATTCTTGTTATTTTTGATGTGTTGGGAGGTGCCTTAACACAGGGACATACTACTTTATGAAATTGAGGTGTAACACCATCTCCGATCCAGTGAATGTGGACTTTCTGATGGAGATAAAATTCCGAGGCATTTACAATTTTAGGGTGACCCCGGATCCCAGAACTGTTCCAATGCTAAAGCTGGGTTCCATAAAAAGGCTAATGGGGTAATCATGTTGGAATGTCAAAGCAAGCTGTAGATTTATCAAAAAACATAAAAATACATAAATTCATGGATTAAATTAAACAAACAATACAGTTGAAAATTATAATCACCAACAGAGAGGAGAAGTGCAGATAAAGGAGTTCATGTTTTTAAAAGAAAATGAATAACACAGTGCCTTATAAATATGTCCCCTCAGAATAGTCTGTGTTTGTTGTCATTACATTAACATTTCCGAGTGTCACAGTTGCCAGGTAAGAAATATCAATAAATATACCATAGATTGTGTGCTGTAAGTCCACTATTGCACACAGTGGCATTGCAAGGGCCCTTTGATCCGAACACAATCAAGAAATGGGTAGTGCAAGACAACCATGGTTGGAATACAGTGGACCCCTCACCCACCTGGGTCCACTTCCAACAAGTGTGTGGAACCCATGAAAGCTAAACTTATGTCAGTGTTCAATAGTGTATTGATTTGATTGGTTGCACACTATTATAGGAATCTCATTGGAGGCAATATTAGCACAAGATGCAGAAAGACAAAGGTTTACAGACACAATATAATATAACAAAAGCATTAGCTGTGCGCTATTATCAGTTTGCTACTAGAGTGCCACAGAGAGCATAGTCAACATTGTTGTATCCCTGATAATGGCACTGGTAAATCACATTTAATTTGATGTTGTTATTGAAGACAACTGCAAACCATATGATTTTGGAGAGCGCAATGGCCACTATTGTTTCACCTTAGAAGCATTTCAGGTTTTCTAGGTAACATCCACTGATAAAATAAAATATCTGTGGAGGCATGGTTGAAATACATCCCATCCCTTTCTCCATAACCCCACTACCCTCTTCCTTCCTTTATTAATATTTCAGTACAAGATATCCATGCCTCCAGCCTTCAATGCTGTAATCTATTATCACTATGTCCCTCATCCTAAGTAAAAAAAGAATTAGGTAGTCCCATCTCATCACAAGAAGAAGCCAGGAAGTTCTAAGGCTACTAACCCCATCTCACCAATTTGGTGCTATAAAAAGGCATGGTCTTCTTACCACTCTTCCTGTTCTTTTTCCTTGTCAGATCACCAGGGCTAGATTGGAATGGTTTCAAACCCTGCTAGGTGCTGGCCTCTAGCATCAATCTTGTCATCTTCCCTGTGCTGAACATTGAAAAGTTTGAGTATGGCAATGTGAAAAAAATTGCACTAGGGTAGCAGTGATCCCCAATGTGCACTTGGGTCAGAAAAACTCATCAGGTGGAGAGAATCAAAGGCCATATAGGCAAGTGGCTTATCCTGACCCTTGGGAAGAAAAGATGGAAAGGCCTGGAACTCCTGCATTCTGATTTCTTTGGAGGAAGACATAAGTGTGCATACATTGATACTCCACGCTAGTGTCCATGCATTCCGCTGAAACAGACAATCTTTTAGTGTGTTCACTCCCCACTTTTTGCCCAACCTGTTTTGTTGGCATAAGAACTAGATGGAAATTACCCCGCTAAACAGGACTAAATTGCCTGTGCTCCACCTTTGAACATTTTGAAATTGGCTAAAATTGACTGGCACAACTAACTTTCCTGTAGGACTGTAATATATGGTGCAGAAATATACCCTTTATCATGGAAAGTTAATTGCTACCTGTGGAGTGTAGCACCTATTGTGCCATCCACTACAGGAACAGTGGAAACATGGATTCAGGTATATCCTATGTAGCCTAACAGAAGCAGCTTGAACCCTGATGCAAAAACAAGTCATAGTCACCCTTTCAACAGGTAGGAAAACCTTACTTGAAGTATCACATACGTCACCCCTACTTACACCTTGCTTCCCACAAGTTAGTGAGCATAGCATTTTACGAGTGAAACGTGTGTGATATGAGAAATAGCATGTTTTCTCAATGATGTGGAACAAAATGACATTGACTCTGATCAGGATTTAACCGCCACATAGGAAAAGTCAAAGTATAGATTATATACTTTAATCTATAACATTTGATCCATACCAGTTACGGACTCTATTCAAATACTTTTTTATATTTAATAAAATTCAACCTAAATGTTAAATGGTTACATGCATGAGAAGAAGAATTTTAGGACCTTTACCTTGCATGAAGCTGCTGAAGGCTAATTTGCATTAGCTCTCCAGCAACTGCCTAGCTGTACTTGCCTAGAATAAGGTGTGAAAGAGGTGTACAAACTGCTCCCAGAGCAAAGACAGTGAGCCAGCTGTGGGGAGGTATTTTAGTTCCCTTGCAGAAAAAAAATACTTATGGTGGACCCAGGAATTTCATCAACTTTAAAGGGACCTATCCTGTCACAAGAAAATGTTAGGTGGCATCTGGAAAGGAACAGTGTTTGTCCTCATAGTCAGCCTGGCACCAACACCAGTGGGAGGAAAGATAACCCCAGAAACCATTTGGCATGACAGCAGAAAAGGGGAAGGCTCATTAAACTGGGCACAATGCTGGGTGGGCATGAATGCTCTGTGTAGATGGGGAAGGGCTCCTCCATGCTGAGTTATGGGAGTGAGGGGCGCTGTGGGATTGCTTGCAATAAGGAAAACAGGAACTACGGACAAAGTGTGTATGACTGCACCGGGAACCTTCACCCCATTGCCTAGAGAGTGTGTCACCCCCCCCACCCCCCACATATGCACACACACACACCCTCTAGCTGGTGGCAGGTATAAATGTGGTATCTCCAGGACCTCCCACAAATACTGGACCTGCAGATCATTAGAAGTGGACTGAACCTGCTGTGTGCGACCTGAGAGGAGCCCTGAAGGATTTGATCTGCTCACATTGTATCCAGGAAAACTACAACATGAACTTCATGGACAATTTGGCTGACCTGCTGTGTGGTACAGAGACACAGCAAAAGGCATTTTCCCTGAAGTGTCCAGCTGACCAGTGGCAACTGGACAGGGCTGGACTTTACACTTGACCTCTGCCTGACAGCCTGAGATTCTCTCTGTGTCTTCCCTAAGGACCTGAGGTGCCTTAAAAGTGCACCAGAAGAACATTTGGAAACCTTTAAAATCTTTTCCTCTAGAGCTTCAGCAGGGCCACCTCAAAAAATGTAAAAAGAATTTGACTGATAATTCTGCAGCAATGCCCCACTAAAGGGTCCCTAACCCACTGAAAATGCAACTAAGTCCCAGTCTGCATTGCAACATAGAAGAAATGTCTGTGCTTTTCTTAAAAAGTAACAAAATCCCTTTCTGAAATAAGACCTATAAACCTTTTTGAACTCTTTGACTTAAAGGTTTTGCTTTTACTTAAACCTTTAAAAGATCATAGCTCTGATGAATTTTAGGATGTTCTAAGGGTATTCTATGGACAGACATCAACTGAGGACCTCTGTTTCTCCCTGAGATTTACCCGTGCTCTTGAAAACCTTTCAGCGATGTTCTTTGAACCTCTTGATTGCGTTGAGCTAAAATTTCTAATGATGAAGGTGGTATTTTTTAAGGCAATTACATCAGACAAAAGATTTGAGAAGCACATATTCTCCTCTCTAAATCTCCTTATTTACAGATACACAAGGGTGGGGTGGTTTTGAAATCTGATCTAAAGTTAATTCTGATAGGTAGGTTTATACTTCGCAAGAATAAGGACATTTAGTTACCCTTCTTTTATACTTTTTCTGCTTCTCAGGAGGAGATCTATCTTACCTATGTTGAATGTGAAGAAGGCAGTGTTGATATGTCTGGAAGTTTCTAAATCTTTTAGGAACTCTGAACATCTTTTATGTAACTTTTGAAGGTGTAGTAGGAAGATGTCAAGTCTCCAGTATGTCTATCAGAAGATGGATTAAATCACTCTACTGTGGCGGTCCAGCAGGAGCTTGATTTGGCCTGCACAGCATTTAGGCAGCAACTCCTAAACTCTACACACCTGAGCTGTTTCCACACCCAGGAAGGGGTGTAAATCTGGCAAGTTGCTCTATTGGTTTGCGAAGGCGTGCAGTGTCAATAGTTTCATTGCTGAACTGCATACCTCCAAAAGGGAGGTGACCTTAACCATGGCTAGCATAGTTTTTGAGTCCACCTTTGAGTCCACTGGCAGCCCTCCTGTTGAAAATGAGAACCCCATAATGCGGGATCTTCTGTTGAGGACCATCTCGCTAGCTGAATGGTCTGAGCTAGATCTTCCTCTCTTTGAGGGGGGAGATTCAGTGGGCTATCATGGAAATGGGATTGGGTAAAACCTCTAGCCCCAAAGGATTTCCCCTTAAGTTCAAACGGTGTTCCTCTCTACTTGCCCCACATCTGCTGGCCCCACGTGAGAATACTTGGACCACGTGAGTGTTGCCCAACAACCTACGAGGGGTGGCCAGAACAGTAATTCTCAATACTGACAATTCCCCCACAAAAAGCACCTCTTACACCCCATCTTTTTACTCATCAGGGAATCCAAAATCCTAGCCAAGGTACTGGTCTCCCACTTGGTATAGGTGGTGCGGTCCCCGGTCCAAGTGGAACCAAGAGGGTATCTGCCCAACAGAAGCACTAGTCAGTGCCTCCACCTGTTTCATCTAGCCCTCGCTTGATCAGAAAAGCATGTGGATGATAGTGCTCTCCTCCTGGTACACTCAGAGGGCCTTAAAGATACATGTAGTGTCTTGCATGTTTTAGAACAGAACCTTTTTGACTCCCTCCATATTAGTGTGACATAATCACTAGAATACCATGTAATGAGCATCTGGTGTAGAATGTGGGAGTTCACAGGTACACACAGAGGAATATAGACATGTGATTTACAGCTCCGTGTGTAGCCTAGCCATTGAGTGGGCAACAGGTTGGGAAAGACATTACAATTGGTGGCAAGATCGGTGAAATGTAACCTGAAGAAGAAAGTGCTCTCCTAGAGAGTTTGCCATGGACTAAGCAAACTGCTTGTGCATGCCACATATGCTCTTGTGGAAGTGCTGAGTCAATGGTTGGCGTATATGGAATCGAAGTGCAACACCAGCTTGTGTGAAGCATCTGAATTGAAAGAAACCTTCACTAAAAAGTATTTTTATCATTGGTCAAGAAACTACAACTAAGGTCCTACAAAAAGGTACTGTGCTGCCATGCAAAATAAATTTATACAATGAATCGAGTGTTACGTCTGAAGGCTTGATTCATCCACACTTACAAAGTGCAGTTAGAGACAATCATAATTTGCTATATATCATTATGAATAATAGTGCTGGCTGACAGAACAAGTAAAAAGTAAGCACTCTGCTACTACTCCTACCTGAGTCTTGATAAGTGGAGCATTATGACCTCAGTACTGGGCTGGGAGACCCAAGAAGACGCACAAGGGTTGTGCTTATTGAGCTGCCAAATACCTGAAGCTGCACACCTTCAAAGCTGCTAGGTGGTGGCTCAGAAAAGCTCCAGAGGTCTACTTGAGTGACAGGGTTACAATGGAGACCAAGTAGAAGAGCAAGACTCCAAAGAATGTCCTGGTTGACCTGGAGGTTCAAACATCATTGGCCGTCAGTGAAGATACAGATTCCCACAGACAGTTGACAGCATTTGACAGAGCTCCACCCTCGACGTCAGCCACTCCAATGAACAATTACAATGCTGCCACCTTCCTCAAACCACCACACCATTCAATACTGCCAAGAAGCAAGATATTGGCAGTAGATGGACAGCATGGATAGAGACATTTGAAGATTTCACTGATGCACTTGAACAAATTGATAACAAGAAGATTATCAAATAATTCAAAAATCTTGGTGGTAATGGTATGAAAGAAGTCATTAGAAAATGCCAAGAATCGACAAAGTCACATACTGTCAAATTAAGAATGCGTTGAATCTCAAGTTCAATCCAGTACCAAATGACTATGAACAATATGTTTTCAGTCAAGAACATCAAAGAGATGGTGAAACAAACCAAGAATTTGTAGCAATCCTTAACACATTCTTAAAACATTGTAAGTTCAGTTAATTTAATGAAGAGGAAGCAATGCAGCTTAAAGTGATTGATGGATGCTTGTCCGATTCATTCAGGCGATGAATGCTGAGAGAAACTCTTAATCTGGAGTGAGTGTTGATAGCTGCCATAGCTGAGGAACGTGCTGAGAGACAAGATGCTGTCTTGAAAGCTGGAGTTGCCAGAGCGAGTAAGTCAGGAATGTGAAAAATAATCCAAAGCAAAAGAACGAAGGGCACACAGAGATGTCTACATGCAAAAATAAGTTGTAATTCAGGTGTGGATTTGAATTTCCACATGAAGGAAATAGATCCACCACTAGTCAGATATGCACAGGCTGTGGTAAAGAGAATCATTTTGTGACAATGTGCAGAACGAAGGAAAAAGTAAGCGTGTAATGGTGCAAAGGCATATGGCCACCAGAATGTTCCAGAAGCAACATTCTATGCTCCCAAATGGCCAAGCAGTGACATCAGTGGAGGCACATAGTTACCAAACAAAGTCAATCATATTCTAAATCATCTTCAAACAGTTCTTCAACCTCAATAATAAGGGAAAGTGAAAAATGTGATTGTGCCATGTCAATGCGTACATCAGAATTATGTGCACATGTCGGACTGGTCACCTGTAGGAAGAAAAGTCAGTGAAAGAAAAGTTGACATGTCAAAGCAATAAAATCATACAAACACTGTCCAAAGATTACATTGAAAATAAATGCATGTTCAATATCTTTCATTATCGATAGTGGTGCATCAATTAATATAATGCCTAAAGAGAAGTACAATGAACTGTCCCCATTACTGTGCTTATGCCATCAAAGACCAAAGTGTACACTTAAGTTTCTTCAAAACCCATGAAGAGTAAAGGTTCATTTGTAGTGACTGTGAAATGTAAGAGAAGACAACAGCAAGTGCCGAATTGCTCAGTTTCAACACGGCTGCTGACTTGGGACTGATTTCAGTGAATTACACCATGAATGCTCATCACTAAATAGTAAGTAAATTGCCTTCATTGTTTCATGCTTTAGAAAAGTTGAAGACTATGAAAGTAAAACTGCATATAAGTGTGGATGTACTTTCTGCTGCTCAGAGTCATAGACAAGTTGCTTTTCATTTAACAGAAGCTGTTGAAAAATAACTTGAATCATTACTTAAGCATGGTACTATTGAATATTCCACTGGACCAACACCCTGGGCTTTGTCCAGTGAAAAAAGCGTAAAAAAGACTATGGAGGAGCTGTGTGCATATGCGTTGACATGCACCAGGCAAACAAACCAATTGAGCAAGAGTGACATCCAGAGCCACACATTGCTGACATGATCACGCAATTGAATGGTGCCAAAATCTTCTCTCAGCTTGATTTGAATAAAGGTTATCATCAATTAGAACTAGAAGAAAGCTACTGATACATCACAATCTTTGTGACACATGTTGGTTTGATTAGATACAAAAGACTCAGTTTTGGGGTGTCATCAGCTGCACAACTTTTCCAAGACATCATACGATGCATCATACAACCTGTTGTGAATGCATTTAACTATACTGATGACATACTAGTTTTTGGAGCTACACAGAAGGAGCATGATAGAGCCCTCACAAAAGTATGTCAATTACTCAATAATGCAGGTTTAACCTTAAATGCAGACAAGAGTGAGTTGAAAAAGACAAAACTGAAATCCTTTGGCCATATCTTTTCTGATGAGGATATGGACCCTGAACCTGAAAAAGTCAAAGCCTTGGTGAATGCTGAACCCCAACAAGATGTTTCAAGAATATGTTCTTTTCTTGCAATGGCCCGCTCCTGTTGATTATACATAAAAGGCTTTGCCACTGTCAGTGCTCCATTACGAGCAATAACAAAGAAAAATGTTTATTTTAAATCATCATGAAAATGTGAAAAGAGTTTCAAGAGATTCAGACACACCATCAAAAAATGTCACAGAAATGGCATACTGTAATCTAAATCTCCATACCGAGAATGTGGTTGATGCTGGCCCCGTTGGGTTAGACGCTATACTTGCACAGCATAGCAGACGCCCAAATGCAAGACAACATATTGTGGCCTATGACAGTAAAAGTTTGTCTCAAAAAGAACATGCTTACTCACAGAATGAAAATGAAAGTTTGGCTGTAGTATAGACTTGTGAACATTTCCATGTATTCCTATATGAAAAGCCTTTTATGCTGGTGACTGATCATGAAGCTTTGCTGACCTTCTTCGGCAATCAAAAAGCCAAGATTCTTCCTTGAATTGAAGGATCGGGACTACAATTGAAAGAGTATGATTATACAATGGTGCATCGATGAGGAAAAGATCAAAATCCTGCCGACTACTGTTCAAGAGTCCTTATTAAAGGTCATGGCATTCTATCCATAATGGCTGAGCCCTACATAAATTTCACTGTCAAGTCAAGTACAGCAGCTGCTGTATTGTTAGCCCAGATTGTCACTGCTACGAGTCATGATAGTGACATGTTAAAGTTACAAGACATGTTTACACATCAGTCATGGAACAACCATGTTTGACTCTCAGGAATAATGGTGAATATCAAAAGTATAAGAATGTAAAATGTGAATCGTTCATAACTCAGAAAAGAGTTATATTGCAAGGATCGAGGATCCTGATTCCAGAGAATCTATGACAAAGGGGGTCATTACAACATTGGCGGTAAAAGCCGCTTACCGCCGTGCAGAAGACCGCCAACTTACCGCCGCGGCCACGGAATTCCGCCACAGCTATTATGACACACATCTCGGAATCCGCCGAAATTCAGACACCCACACAAGTCCGCCACACGAAAGGTCAGTGATAAACTGGTGAAAACAAATCCTCCACGTCACGCCAACAGAAACACCCTTATACTATTACGACCCATGAATCCACGCGGCGGTCTCTCAACCGTGGTATTCCATTGGCGATACACACTGCCGCGCTCAAAATACACACACATCTCCAAAACACCGCCACATTGGACAATTCAAAATACACACACCTGATACACATACACAAACCACTCCCACACACCCATTACAATATAAAACACACACCCACATCACCCACAAACCCATACGACCAAAAATTAGAGACGAAGGCCAGAGAGAGCGAGCACAGCAATAGACAACCCCACCACACAGAGGCACACAACACCATCACCCACACAACATCCACGCACAAAACACCACACACCACTACACATCACCACACTCATCACCACATACACCACCCCACACATCACCTACACCACCCAATGGCACGCCAAAGACACCCCAGGTTCTCAGAGGAGGAGCTCAGGGTCATGGTGGAGGAAATCGTACGGGTAGAGCCACAGCTATTTGGATCACAGGTGCAGCACACCTCTATAGCTGTTAAGATGGAGCTATGGCAAAGAATAGTCGACAGAGTCAACGCAGTGGGACAGCACCCAAGAAATCGGGAGGATATCAGGAAGAGGTGGAACGACCTACGGGGGAAGGTGCGTTCCGTGACCTCCAGGCACAACATCGTGATTCAGCGGACTGGCGGCGGACCCCCGCCTCCTCTCCCACAACTAACAACATGGGAGGAGCAAGTCTTGACCATCATGCATCCTGAGGGCCTCGGAGGAGTCGGTGGAGGAATGGACACTGATAAGTCAAATCTTAACTATCATATCCCCCACCCTACCTGCATGCTATCACACACCCCCACCCTCGCCCCATCCCCTATCACTCCAACTCCTCACTAATGTACTAATAACACAAACCACCCATCCCAACACCAAGCCCTGCATGAAACAACAAAGCATGGACACCCATCACTAAAGCATGCCCACTGCACATACCCATAACAACCCCTTACCATCATCACACAAGCCCCCACACAGGAATGCAAGCACTGGGGTACACGCTCACCCACCCATTGCACACCATGACACACACAGATGCAATAATCATGCTTCTATACCCCTGCAGGACCACTACCTAAAGTCACCAGACAGGAGGGTCCAGACATCTCCACCCCACCCACAGAAGAGGCCCACAGTGATGACAGCAGCTCTGGCCAACTGGATCCAGATGACCAGCCCGGACCATCGTGGGCCTCGGGACAGTCGGTTCCTCTCGCACAGGCACAGCCCAACACTGACCTTCCACCCTCTGGAAACACCAGTACAGCACCCACCCAGCGGCCCATACCTCCGTACCCAGGACACGTCAATCAGCTGTGTGTCCACCACTACAGGGAACCCAGGATAACCCACCACCCCAACAACAACAGGGACCTGGGGGCAGTGGTAGTGGGCACACGGTCCAGGGGACGGAGGCACAGGAACACAGGGGAACTGGGAGGGCTGCTGTGCGACACGGGCTGGACAGGCCAAGGGAACCCACTCTCCACGAGGCCCTCTCCTCCATCATGGGAGCATACCACCACTCCCAGGAGATGATGGCTACGGTCCTGGCCAAGTTTCAGGAGACCCAGCGCCTGCAGGAGGAACAGTATTTTCTGCTTGAGGGAGGAACTCAGAACCATCAGCTCCGCCCTGGGCACCATCGTAGGGTTGCTGAAGGACATACAGAACACCATGAGGGACACCGTGGCACTCCAAGGGGCCCCTGACACTAGCCTTGACGATGAACTGCCCACCACCTCCACAGGTCCTAGTGGACAGGACGCCCCGCCACAGGACCACCACACCAGCACCCCACCCCCTGCAGACGGAGAACCACCCCGCAAGCGGTCCCTGAGATCCAGGAACAGGACAGAGCACCATGGCAAGACCCCCGCCAAGAAATGAGACCACCCTGATTGTCATCCCACTGTCCCACTTTGTAACCCTGTCCAGATTGGAACTGACCCAGCTCCACTTCCTATGACCATATGGACAGTGCACCTGGGAGACTAATAGACTGGACTCTGCCATGGACATTCCTCCACAATCACCCATCACCATTTTACCACCCCCTCCAATAATCAGCACTTCAATAAACACCCTTGTACCACAAAACAATCTGGAGTCAGTCTGTGATTTGGAAAATGTGTATTAGCTATAACAATGACAAAATCCGTTCACAATAGTAATGTCAACATACCTATGTCACACATCACAAGTCCATGAAGGATGCAAGCAGATGACACACGTTGGTAACCACACCTGTGAAACCGTAATGGAAATGTACAACTCAGTTACCAAATACTGCTTGAAATTGACAGACAGGATAGAGGTAGAAGTGTGAAAGTAAAAGTATTAGTAAAGAAAGTGTTCTCACCTGTGTGTCACTGAAAATATTGCTGTATGACTGAGTCCCTGTTGTCAATGTCTTCTTCCTCTGCTTCCTCATCATCACTGTCCACAGGCTCCACAGCTGCCACAACACCGTCATCTGGACCATCCTCCTGCAGAAAAGGCACCTGGCGTCGCAAAGCAAGATTGTGAAGCATAGAGCAGGCGATGATGATCTGGCATACCTTCCTTGGTGAGTAGAATAGGGAACCACCTGTCAAATGGAGGCACCTGAACCTGGCCTTCAGGAGGCCGAAGGTGCGTTCGATCACCCTCCTAGTCCGCCCATGGGCCTCATTGTAACGTTCCTCTGCCCTGGTCCTGGGATTCCTCACTGGGGTCAGTAGCCATGACAGGTTGGGGTAACCAGAGTCCCCTAATAGCCACACGCGGTGCCTCTGGAGTTGACCCATCACATAAGGGATGCTGCTATTCTGCAGGATGTAGGCATCATGCACAGAGCCAGGGAACATAGCATTTACCTGCAAGATGTACTGGTCTGCCAAACATACCATCTGTACATTAATGGAATGATAACTCTTCCGGTTCCTGTACACCTGTGTTAGAAATGGGGTCTTTGGTTGACAGTCAGGTTACCCCCTGTTCAAGCAAGGACCCTCACTCTAGTCAGGGTAAAAGAGAATCACCCTCAGCTAACCCCTGCTTACCCCCTTGGTAGCTTGGCAGAGCAGTAGGCTTAACTTCAGAGCGCTAGGTGTAAAGTATTTGTACCAACACACAGTAACTCAATGAAAACACTACAAAATGACACAACGCCAGTCTAGAACAATAGGAAATATTTATCTAAACAAAACAAGACCAAAACGACAAATATCCGACATACACAAGTCAAGTTATGAATTTTTAAAGATTAAACCAAAAAATAGCGTTTAGAAACAAAAATACTTCTATGAGATGTTAACATGGCGTCGTGACGGAGTCGTTCCCAAGAAGCCGACACCAGCGGCGCCAGACACGGAGTCGTGTAGACCCCCAAGTACAGTACCTTTGGTGAAGAGTGAAAACAAGCCGATGCGCAAAGTCAGGAATCGCGGCGTCTGTGCGAAACATTGAATCCGTGCACTTCGAGCGGCGTCGGTCACGACGTGGTGCGGCGACTTCCACAGAGTCGTGGACTTCAGCGGGGCTGCTGCGGCGTCCGGCCTGCGAAGAGCGTCGCGTTCCAGCGAAGGTCACGGCGTCAGGTGCAGGCGGCGTTACCGGATTCAGCAGCGGCGTCGGTCCGAAGTCATCCGAAGTCGATTTCCTAGGATTCCACCAGCTTTCCTTTCAAGGGACTGGATAGGGCACCACTTGTCGGGCAGGAGTCTCTCCAGAGACTCCAGGTGCTGGCAGAGAGAAGTCTTTGCTGTCCCTGAGACTTCAAACAACAGGAGGCAAGCTCTAACTCAAGCCCTTGGAGATTTCTTCACAAGATGGAAGGCACACAAAGTCCAGTCTTTGCCCTCTTACTCTGGCAGAAGCAGCACTGCAGGAAAGCTCCACAAAGCACAGTCACAGGCAGGGCAGCATTTCTTCCTCAGCTATCAGCTCTTCTCCAGGCAGAGGTTCCTCTTGGTTCCAGAAGTGTTTCTAAAGTCTGTAGATTTGGGTGCCCTTCTTATACCCATTTTAGTCTTTGAAGTCACCTTTCCTCAAAGGGGACTCACACCTACTTGTGAAATCCTGCCTTGCCCAGGCAAGGCCTCAGACACACACCAGGGGGTTGGAGCCGGCATTGTCAGAGGCAGGCACAGTCCTTTCAGATGAGAGTGACCACTCCATCCCTCCCTCCTAGCAGAGATGGCTAATCAGGAAATGCAGGTTACACCCCAGCCCCCTTTGTGTCACTGTCTAGTGCGAGGTGAAAAACAACCCAACTGTCAAACTGACCCAGACAGGGAATCCACAAACAAGGCAGTCACAGAATGGTTTAAGCAAGAAAATGCTCACTTTCTAAAAGTGGCATTTTCAAACGCACAATCTTAAAATTAACTTTACTAAAAGATGTATTTTTTAATTGTGAGTTCAGGGACCCCAAACTCCACATGTCCATCTACTCTCTAGGGGAATCTACACTTTAATCATATTTAAAGGTAGCCCCCATATTATCCTATGTGAGAGACAGGCCTTGCAACAGTGAAAAACGAAATTGGCAGTATTTCACTGTCAGGACATATAAACCACATTACTATATGTCCTACCTTATCCATACACTGCACCCTGCCCTTTGGGGCTACCTAGGGCCTACCTTAGGGGTGCCTTACATATAAGAAAAGGGAAGGTTTAGGCCTGGCAAGTGGGTACACTTGCCAAGTCGAATTTACAGTGTAAAAATACACTTACAGACACTGCAGTGGCAGGTCTGAGACATGATTACAGGGTTACTTGTGTGGGTGGCACAACCAGTGCTGCAGGCCCACTAGTAACATTTGATTTACAGGCCCTGGGCACCTCTAGTGCACTTTACTAGGGACTTAACAGTAAAACAAATATGCCAATCATGGAGAACCAATTACGTACACATTTTAAACAGGAGCACTTGCACTTTAGCACTGGTTAGCAGTGGTAGAGTGCCCATAGTAACAAAAACAGTAAAATCAGAGTCCAGCACACATCAACAACCTGGGGAACAGAGGCAAAAAGTTAAGGGAGACCACGCCAAGGATGAAAAGTCTAACAACCTGTTCACTCCTGTCGGGGGACCAGAGCTACATAGGTCCCATCAATGGCACCTATGATGTTAGTGATATGTCCCAGGGCATAGAAGTCACCTTTAACTGTAGCCAAATCCTCCACCTGAGGGAAAACGATGTAGCTCCTCATGTGTTTCAGCAGGGCAGACGACACTCTGGACAACACGTTGGAAAACATAGGCTGGGACATCCCTGATGCCATGGCCACTGTTGTTTGAAATGACCCACTTGCTAGGAAATGGAGCACTGATAGCACCTGCACTTGAGGGGGGATTCATGTGGGATGGCGGATTGGTGACATAAGGTCTGGCTCCAACTGGGTACACAGTTCCTGGATTGTGGCACGGTCAAACCTGTAGGTGATGATTAAATGTCGCTCCTCCATTGTCAACAGGTCTACCAGCGGTCGGTACACCGGAGGATTCCGCCATCTCCTCACATGTCCCAGCTGACGGTGCCTAGGAAGGACAAAAGCGACCACAGAGTCAAGCAATTCAGTGGTATGTACCCACAGCTACCCAGAACACGAAACAAATTCCAAAAAGTTGTATGTATGTGTGTTGAGTCCAGGCCTCGGTATGTGTGACGCAGTTGAAAATGAAGCCATGTGGGCCCCTGAAATGGCGGCTGCCTGACCTCTAAAGTGGGACAATGGGATGTGAGGTAACTGCACTGGCGTTGTACACCGTCGCGGTACGCGGTCGGAGACCACTGCACAATGCTGTATTGGTTAACATTGGACCCTATGGGTCCCAGGAGCCAATGAGGAAGTGCGCCGGCGGTGATGATACACACCGCTGCGGACGTCACCGCCTCGGACGTCACCGCCATTTTCTATCTGTGCAATCACTCGATACCTGATCTTCGACAGGGGAGGACCTACACTGCAAGTGCTGCTGTGACCTCGGTCTGGAAGAGACAATGGCACGTGGGTCTGGGGAAAGGGCCACTGCCTTCACTGCACAGTAGTTGGAGAAGCTCTTGGACGGGGTCCTCCCCCAGTACACGCTACTCTACGGTCCTCCAGACCAACAGGTGAGTACATAGGGTGCAAGTTGTATGGGCTATGACTGGGTGGAGAGGGCTGGATGTAAGAAGGAAGGGGGCAGAGTTCTGCGACCATGAATGAGTGTGAATGCATGTGCCACATGGCAAGGGCAGGGATGTGGGCCACTCACTTCGATGGTGCAGTTGGTAATTACTTTTCTTCTTCCCCTGTACATGTCATGTAGGTCAGCGCCCACCAGAGGAAGGATATTTGGCGTGCCATCGCCAAGGACGTCCGGACCCTGGGGGTCCACCAGAGACGGAGCACCCACTGCCGTAAAAGATGGGAGGACATTCGCCGCTGGAGCAAGAAGACGGCGGAGGCTCAGCTGGGGATGGCCTCCCAACGTGGGAGGGGTGCCCGTCGCACCATGACCCCCCTGATGTTCCGGATCCTGGCGGTGGCCTACCCTGAGTTGGATGGGCGCATGAGGGCATCACAGCAGACACAAGGGGGTGAGTACACTCTCATTCTGCTGACTTTGCCCGCAGTGGAGGGGTTTGGGTGGGGGAGAGGGCTGTGGGTTTCCCTAGGCCAGGACGAGTTCCGTAGGCTAGGCCCCTCCGTAATGCAGGCCATGTGGCACTCCACCCCACCTCTGTAGAGTGCCAAGTACAGGTATACATGCCCCTGTGTCATCTATGTGTGCAGATGTCCACCATAGCCATGTAGGCCATATCCCAGGAACTGCATCTGTAGAGGCCAAGAGAATGGCGTAGTGCAGGGGGCTGCTGTGTCTGTATTGTCCGCCAACGGTAGCAGTAAGCCATGCACTCAACCTGTCTTTCTTCTGTTTCCCACCCCCTTTTTGTGCTCTCCCTGTTCTTTTGTGCATCAGCATCATCAGGCGGAGGTACAGTGGCACCGGAGCACGAGGGGGGTGCATCCAACATGGCCATGGAGGGCCACACCACGGACTCTGAGTACACCAGTGGGACGGAGGGCGAGGGGAGCTTCACGCCGGTCACCGGATCAGCAAACAGCGACACGGACTTGTCCTCCGATGGGAGCTCCCTTGTGGTGGCAGCACCATCTGTGCCCCCCACTTCAACAGGTACAGCCGCCACCCCCCTACCAGCACCGCCCTCCCAGCAGCCCCTCAGCCTTCGCACCGTGCCCGCTCACCCAGGAGGGGTGGCATCACCTTCTCCCCAGGCACCTCAGCCCCTGCCCCTGTCACCTCTGCTGCCCTCAGTGAGGAGGCCATTGACCTCCTCAGGTCACTCACTGTTGGGCAGTCTACCATTGTGAATGCCATCCAGGGTGTAGAGAGGGAGTTGCAACACACTAATGCATTCCTGGAGGGCATTCATTCTGGTCAGGCTGCCCATCATCGAACCCTGCAATCTCTGGCCTCAGCACTGATGGCAGCCATTGTCCCTGTGTCTAGCCTCCTCCCTCCAACTTCCTCCACCCAGACCCAATCCCCTGTACCTCAACCTATCCCAAGCACACCATCAGGCCAGCCTGCACACACCTCAACACACAAGGGCAGCTCAGGCAAACATAGGAACCACACATCCCACAGGCACTCACACATGCATCACCCACATACAGACACAGCAACATCCACTGCCTCCACTGTCCCCCCCTCCTCCTCGTCTCCCTCCTCCCTCACAGTCTCGTCTACACTCTCACCTGCATGCACTACCACCACAGCCCCTAGGACTCGCACCAGAACACCCAGCACCACACCCCGCTCACCTGCACTCACCACCCCCACTACCATTTACACGTCCCCTGTGTCCTCTCCAGGTGTGTCTGTGACGCCCCCTCCCAAAGTACACAAACGCGGCCACACACACACCCAACATCCATCCACCTCACGACAGCCTCCAGAACATGCACCTGCACCCAAATCATCAAAAGTTACACCTCCTACAACCACCTCCTCTTCCTCCACTCCCAGACCCCCTCCAGCTACCCGTCCCAGCGTTCGTCAGAAACTTTTCCTGAGCAACGTTGACCTCTTTCCCACCACCCCCCTCCAATTCATAGGTCCTGTAGTAGCACCTCAGCCAAAAAAAGTCTGGTACCAGTGGTGCCTGTTAGAGGTATGTGGAGTGCAACGGGCACCAGGGCAGCCAGTGTGACACGGAGCCAAAGCACAGCCAGTCCCCCCCGTGTGAAGCACCAGAAGTTGGACGGTGCCCGACGGGAGAGGGTGAAGACTCCTGCCGGCAAAGCCGCTCACAAGGGTCCCGGGGGGAGTGTCGAGTCAGCTGTGACTCCTCCCAAGGTGGGGAAGGGGCAGAAGAAAGCGCCAAAGTCTGGGAAGAGCAGCACGGCGGAGAAGGCCGCCATCATCCCCGCTGCCCAGGACGCCACCGCCAGCCCCATCATCACTGGTCAGGAGACCACCGCCAGAGTCAGTGCCCAGGAGGGCGGCACTATCGTCACTGGTCAGGAGACCACCGCCAGAGTCAGTGCCCAGGAGGGCAGCACAATCGTCACTGGTCAGGAGACCACCGCCAGAGTCAGTGCCCAGGAGGGCGGCACTATCGTCACTGGTCAGGAGACCACCGCCAGAGTCAGTGCCCAAGAGGGCAGCACTATCGTCACTGGTCAGGAGACCTCCGCCAGAGTCAGTGCCCAGGAGGGCAGCACAATCGTCACTGGTCAGGAGACCACCGCCGGAGTCAGTGCCCACGAGAGCCCCGGCAGCCACAGCCCCGCTGGGCAATGAGGGACCGCCATGGCACACACCGCTGCACAGGTCAGAGACAGCAAAGTCAAGCACTGAACAGGTCAAGCACCGCTGAACAGGGCAAGCACCGCTGAACAGGTCAAGCACCGCTGAACAGGGCAAGCACCGCTGAACAGGGCAAGCACCGCTGAACAGGGCAAAGACCGCCATGGCAAGCAAGCACTGCTGAACAGGGCAAAGACCGCCATGGCAAGCACCGCTGAACAGGTCAAGCACCGCTGAACAGGGCAAGCACCGCCAACTCTGGCATCACTAGCCCATGTGCGGCAGGGGCAGTGACGGAACTGGGACCGTCACGGGGAGAGTGATGCACTCTGGGCACCAGTCCCCCTCCAGAACCAGTGGAGAACAGCATCCACTACCTCAGTCCTACACAGGATGAAGCACTCTGGGCACCAGTCCCCCTCCAGAACCAGTGGAGAACAGCATCCACTACCTCAGTCCTAAACAGGATGAAGCACTCTGGGCACCAGTCCCCCTCCAGAACCAGTGGAGAACAGCATCCACTACCTCAGTCCTTAACAGGATGAAGCACTCTGGGCACCAGTCCCCCTCCAGAACCAGTGGAGAACAGCATCCACTACCTGAGTCCTTAACAGGATGAAGCACTGTGGGCACCAGTCCCCCTCCAGAACCAGTGGAGAACAGCATCCACTACCTGAGTCCTTAACAGGATGAAGCACTCTGGGCACCAGTCCCCCTCCAGAACCAGTGGAGAACAGCATCCACTACCTGAGTCCTTAACAGGATGAAGCACTCTGGGCACCAGTCCCCCTCCAGAACCAGTGGAGAACAGCATCCACTACCTCAGTCCCTATCAAGTCCTTAAAAAAAGGCCTGTTTGCGGTATTACCGCCACTTTAACACCGTCCGCCAGGGTTGTAATGACCCCCAAAATGTGATACAAGTGGCGCACAATGGATATTGTGCTATTGTTACTACTAAGAGAGCTCTCCAAGACAAAGTAAAAAGAGTTGAAAAGGAACGCAAAGCATGTCACATGTGCAACTGCCTGTCAACCAAAGTTACTCAACATACTCTGAACACCTCAGAACTCTCGAAATATGTCTGGGAGAGAACAACAATTGATATATTTAGCCGACTTGGCAAAGGACATCATTTCATGGTGATTGCAGATGAATATTCACATTTTAATTTGGATAAAGATTTTGCATCCACACACACATGAGCGAGTAATCAGAAAACGTGATGGCATCTTTGCAGCATAAGGCTTACCAGCCATTATGAAGTCTGACAATGGTCCACTCTTCAACAGCAAAGAATTCAAAGAATTTCTCAAGCATCTAAACATAAAGCATCAAAAGATCACACTTTAACGGCCACAGGCCAAAGGACTTGTTAAGCGTTTTATGGGTACACTAAAGAAAGCTGTGATGCGTGCAACTCTTGAGAACCTAAAAACAGTCTAAACAACAACATGGAACTCTATTTTACAAGCTTGTCGTTCGACCCCCCCCAACCACGTATAATAGTTATGCGACTTTGATGTTCAGGAGAGCAATGGTAACCAAGATATCTCAATGGACCATAGATTAAAATAGTAATGAAAACATGATTCGTATAAGGGACTTGGTTCAAAAAATAAAAATGAAAGTGTATGCAGAAAGATGCAACACGCGCAATACTGCCCATTCAGAAAAGAAGATGTGGTGATTGCTCAACAGTTATGGAAAAGGAAGTCTGATGCTCCATACAACGCTGAACCTTTTCAAGTAGTGTCTACCAAATGACATGGTGACTGCCCAGAGACTCTTCTCACTTCAGACCTGTGTTTTATCAGTCTTCAACTTGAGATGGTGAAAGAAAGGCTGATTCTGAAAGTGCAAAGACTGTTGCTGATTCCTTATCATCATTAGCAATCTCATAAATTGAAGTAACCGTTTACAGCATCCAGTAGCCAGATTGGTTCGACAGACCAAAGCACCAAGAAGATTAATTGAAGAGATGTTGTTATACATGTTCCTAAATGTAGATATTTGTGTTTGTCTCTTTATTTTATAAAAGTTTGTGATTTTTTCATTTAACAGCTTGGGAGATGAAGTGTCTTGCATGATTCAGAATCAAAGTTTTCTGGCTCCCTGGGGACTCTGTATCAGTGTGATGTAGTCACTAGAATAGAATGTAATGAGTGTTTGGTTTAGAATGTATGAGTTCACAGGTACACACAGAGGAATAAAAACATGTGATGTACAGCTCCATGTGAGGCCTAGTCATTAAGTGGGTACCACGCTGGGGAAGATGCTACAATACATTGGTCCTTTTTAAGGTCAAAATTGCACAAAATGGGATTCTGGTCCCGATTAATCTGCTGCATTGAAACATTCTACTCTGATTTATGGGCATTTTGGTAGCCTTTGCTGTGGAGAGAGGCACTCAACAGGACAGCCCATTGTCAACATTTTTGTTTACCGTAATAGTGGAGCTCTTGGCAGAACTGATCCAAGTAAATGCCTGGGTGCACAGCTTTCAGTGGAGCAGAGGCTTGGAGGATAGAATCTCCCTCTATACAAGCGACATGCTCCTTTATGTCCAGCGACCCCACTGCAATATCTCCGATTAATGGAATTCCTCTGGATCTAAAGAGACGCATCAGGACTCAAGGTAAATTGGGAGAAGTCAGCCTTTGTACTCATTCGAAGGGATGAGTCACAGGCGATAGCTTCCACTACATGGAAATGACAATAACTCTCTTCCAACAAAAATACTTGGAATTTATTTTACTAATGATATTTGAAAACTAAAAATGACAAATGTTTAGGCATCCCTTCCGCTCTCCCTGGCAAACTTGGGGGCATTGTTCAAAATGATGACCCTCTCCAGCGTCGTGGGTCCATTTTAGGCCCTTGCATGGGCACAGTGTTTGGCTTAGCTTAGGCTATTACCCAGATATTATGCTCTTTTTTCCTTTATTTGATTTTATTCATTTTAAGCACAACTTGATTAGCAGCAATGTTTTTATTTTCATAATCAGTCACTATTTTGAGAGAGCATTACTATCTTTGTTAGGGATGACATATTTTTCATTGTGTTCTTTTACCTCAGGTTAGCAGGAACAGAATACAAGGCACACAGGATAATATTTTGTATTACCTCCACAAGACTGCATGAACAATTCAGCGCTTACCCACGCCAGGCTTCTGAGCAAGAACAAAACATGTCCCCTATATAAACATCTTGTAGAACAAAGGGCATTAGAAGGGGTTCCAGCTAGGATTTTCCATCCATACTGCATGCCGATTAGTGGCCGACTGCGGCCTTTGTGTCTGTATGGAGCCTGATCTGGAGACTAGAGGCCTGACTTTGTACCTAGATAACAGAGGTGGGGTGTGCTTTTCATGAACACTGCATGGACAGATTGTGGCTTACACCACCATGCTCTCGATAGGGGCTAAAGATTAGCTTCTAGGTAGGAACTATATATTCATGTCAGTACAATATGTGGGGGTTGTTTACATTCACATCCTTGATTTTCATGATCCTGATTTTGTTATTCTTCATTATCCTAATCATTGCAGCTCATGCATTTTTATTATAGATTGCAGTCTTTTCAACAAAATGTATTGAAAACTATTCTGCATCTCTTTTCCTGCCTATATGTGTGTAAGAGACTTGTGTGTGGAGAGAAAAGGGTAAGACTGTTAACCACGATTTCCCTGAAGGGTTTTCTGAGGTCCATGCAGTAGGCTGCTACAAATCACCTTTATCTTGTGGGTTTGGGTGAGGTGGTGCTAGAGAGCGGGGACGGTGGGACCGACAGCTGCCAACTGACTCAGTCGCCTACAAGCAGAGGTGCTGCTGCCCCAAATCCAGCAGTCTCATTATTATACGGGAGTTCTTACAACACCCGCTTCCTGCGCTCCTTTGAAACATTTCACAGAACAGCGTACTAGGCTGGATTGAGATGGGCTTATATACAGTTGTACCCATAAATGACTGTTTCTGTGCAGATAGAGAGGATTTAATCTTGCTGTTGGTGCTTGATCTCCTTCAATTACATGATATCCTTAAACTACTATACATTAAGGCCTCACCATGTTCTCTGCATCAGTGTCATGTCTCCCTCTCCTTTGCTGGCATGCTATGCTAAAACATATTAAATGGAATGCTACTGTTGTCGTGTCCCTTTATGATAATTTGTTACACATCAGGACTCGTTTTAGGCCAATGAATCTTTTGACCCAGTTGAGAGACACCTTAGGACGAGATAGCTAATCAACATGTCCATCAATATGTCAATAATGTCATCAATATTTATTACAACAATGCATTTCACTTTAGTCAGAGACATTAACCAATTCAAGATACCACCATGACCTGGCAGTCATGAATACCCACCCCAGTTTAGTAGAATGTTTATGAGTTTTATTCCCTATTAGTTACAATTCTAAGAGCAAATGTGTTAATCTCAAAACCATAAAGCAAAGTAGCATAGTCACAATATGGCAACTCTGATATGATTTCATCAATGCAAGGATCACAAACATCAAAACATAACTTGGCGTGAACATAGGTCAACTTTAGCAGAGTGTCATTAATGCATCAGTTCAACAAAGCATAGATTCAGTCGTTTGTCTATTTGCGTCAGTTTAGTGAACCCCTATCCTAACCGCTGATTAGCATTAGCATGTTGGGCTTCATGCAAAACAATTTAGAACACCAATTTGGAAAACATCTAACTATGGTCTCTGTCAAAAGTAAGCAGTTGGTACCTAGAAAGGAAAAGCAAACAGACAAATCACAATTTCATTGTCATAGTTACCCTCCAAGGTTTAGGTCAGCACTCAGGTTCAGTCTTCGTCTTCAGGACATCAGTTGATTCGCCATCAGTCAAAACTCAGCTCCGGGACAAAAAGGGGGCACTTCCCTCATTAGGAGGTAAAGTGTAAATGGGCAATCTAAGGAAGAGGATGGTTTTAATAAACCAATCAGTCACCAAACAGAGTGACAGAGTTTCTGGATAAAATCAATAGCATTCCCTAACACTTCCCTCAGGCTCCCCGTGTCATGGGTTTTTATCCCTTTTTCTTTGTACATTCCCCTAAAATCTAATTGAAGGGGTTGCACCCCACTATCTCTACCCAATTAATTTTGAATTAGGTCATCAAATTTGTCACCCCACAATAGTTCACAGACAGTTTATTGGTCCATATGATTGACGTCTTCAGAGGTAGCACGTCCGGTATGATTTCATCCTTCTGTAATTCTTTGCACATAATTTGGTCAGTAGCTCCATTGTCTTCATCGGTTTAAACGACCTTGTACATTATATCAGTCCACACTGTTGCATTTCGATTAAACATTTCTACAAGCAGTATGAATTTCATGAGAACGGATCCATTGTGGTTACATTCAGCTTCTAGTTTGAAAAAAACAAGTGGTCATGTCCTTTTGCGAGTCAGCACACTGCACATTAGAAAAACCCATTTAATATGAGAGCCAGGCAGCTAAGCTTCGGCTCATGCTAACTTAAGGCCTACAAGATTTATTTAGCATAACTTTAATAACATAATCATTAATAATTAGTGCAAGCCATTCTTTAATTCAAATATTCATAGGCATTAGTCATTTTTATTAATCCACGTGTATATATTGGCGGCCACTCCCCGTGGTCACTTTCAAGTGCACATTTTAGCAAAACATGTTAATACAACTTCTATATGGCATTATCACACATTAGTTCATAGACATTTCATGTAAATATAGATTCTATAAGCTACACTCTCTCACTACAATCATGGCAATGGCGCCACTGTGGCAGGGTAACTAGCTATTAGAGACAGCACAGCTCCTTTGATTTGTGAGTTGGGACCTGATTGGGTTTTTCTTACCTGGGGAAAATTTGGCAGTGTAGTCATATCCAGTCCTTTCAAGAGCTTGCCACAGAGTTCCAACTTCATTCCTCACAATTCTATAGCTACTTAAAGCTATGACATGCCCTTGACAACTACAGAGAGACACTCACTGTGGTCCCAGAGCCCAATCCAATTGAATATCACTAAACGCCAGACCCCCTGGCAAAGGGGGCATTTCCCAACTATATAAAGCACTGACCAATAATGCTCCAGACCCCCTGATGGCACTCCGAGCCAGCTGGGAGGCGGATCTGCTGCTCCTAGAGGACAAGGAATGGGTTGAGGCAAAGATGGCACCCAGAGTGTGCCATATCTATGCATTTTGCCTTACCCAGTTCAAATTATTCCATAAATTATACTAAACACCATTCAGCCTGTGGTGTATGGGTCATGCCAGTAGTCCCAACAGCCTCCATTCTGGGCACCTTCTACCATATGATCTGGGAATGCTCAATTATGAGCACATTTTGGCCAGCTGTCAAAAGAGCCCTGAGCAGAATCACAAACAGCAGTTTGCATTAGACCTCAAATGACCCTGCTGGGTATTATGAAAGATCTGATTGTACACACAACATTCTAACATTGGTCTCCATGGGATACTTGGTGGCAAAGAGAGACATAGCCTGCCACTGGTGATACGCCCCCCACAGCCCACCCCCAAGCCCCCACACACAATTGCAGAATGTGTTAACTGATGAATTTATGTGCAGCAATGGAGAAATTGGTATACAAAGCCGAAGGAAAAATAAGAAATATGAGAAAATCTAGAAATCATAGGCCATGGACGGTGGGATGGGATTGAATATCAATTTCAGAACCGGACTGTGGGGAGGGGGGCATTATAACATGATGTATATCTTTATTGATGACGTACCAGGCCAAGGGAGGGATGCATAGATGCTGGCACATGTTTCTTTCCTGTTTCATCAAACTGTTTTGTTAGAAAATACAATAAAATGTGTTATAAAAAAGATAGATTATATCTATTATTGCTACGGCTGATATGCCTATACCAGAGACTATGTGGGAAGGATCAACTAAAGGCAGGGTCGGACTGGCGAACTAAAAGCAGCCTTGGCAAAATTGTTGAAACCATCCCTGCTCCTTTCCTCTCTTCCCCCTACCTCCGTTTCCATTCATCCATTTTCTTCTACTCCAACCCTATTTCTCTTTCTTTCTCTTTGTTATGAAACTCCCTGTGCCTACTGTAATTAACCTCAGGAAGATCGGAAAAGTGACAGTCTTGGGCTTTCAAACTGGCCTCCAATGGCTGTAGTCCTTTGCAGAAAGTCCTGATGGAATAAAAGGCTAGGCCTCCCTATGGTAGGCAAGAACTCTTGACGGAGGTTCAAGTGGTGTCCTTGTAGGAAATGAGTAGAGGAGCCACATTGGGATCTTTCCACACTTTTGTAAATCATTATAGTGTTAAGGCGATAGGAATGCAGAATGCTTATTTGGGGAAGAATGTTATAGATTCTGTTTTGGCATAATTTTATTGCTTATTCACATACTGAAATTATTCCCTAGCAACGTTCATGCCATTATTGGTGAGCACGAATAGTGTTTTTGTTCGTGAATGGGTAGGAAAGCAAAGCTTAGGTATTCCTCAGAGAAACGAGTGGGGTAAGGATCAGGGAGGCAGGGCTAATGCCCCTGTTATTTACTGGTAATGAAGATTACCGGTAAAAAAGTGGACAATACCTTACTCACAGCCAAGCGCTCTGTTGCTTAATACCTAGATTTACAGTTATTGATATCAATCACATAAACGCCTATTGTCGTCAATTCAATATGAGTGCAGTTCTCTGATGTTTTGTGCTATCTGTCAGCTGTCAATTTTGACATCATGATTGTTTTTCCCAAAGGAAGCTGCATCGCTATATGCGTGACTGTATGGCTGATTTACTCATTATTAGTTATTCCCTTGCTCCAAATCGGATCATGTCAACCCTTTAATTTAATTAGTTTTTGGTTCTAATGCATGAGAATGAAGATCGGATTTTGATCGTTAAAACCCCAAATAAGCACAAACAAAGGTGTCGCAGCATGAGCAGCATCTGGGATGTATCACTCAGATTACTTTCAGATTATTCCTATATGTACACATCTGGGTCTTTTCTGAATTATGTAAATAGTAGAGTAATTCACTTTTCTTTTTATTTTGAATTCCCATTTACGTGTCTTAATGCTGCCATCTGTTTGTGTGTGTCTGTGAGTTTAACCAATGAAGAATCATTCCATGAGATTTTGCTGGTCAGTTTTTCTTTCAAATTTATCTTTCACACACTTCCATTAAAAACCCTTTGCTTTGTAATATTTTTAAAATGCCATGTCTGATTTTTCATTATTATTTGCGAATGCATACAAGAATAATGTCATATTTTTAATCCATGTAGATTTTCATTAGTGTGCACTTTTGCCAAGATTTTGCTATGAAGCAGTTCCATAGGTTTTTCATTTTTAGGTGTAGCTACACAAAGCTTTGGCTGTGGTGGCAGTCCTCATGTCAGTACAACATAAATCATATAGAAAGAGGTTACTCTCTTCAGTCAGTGGCTTGTTCGGTTGAGCTTCCTCTTGGCACTGGCTTTCAAGGTGATCCATCACATTTTACTATAAATAAATAACAGTTTGTAGATGCTTAGATTACATTTTAAATTGGTGACAGGTCGAAAATTAGTTGTCCATGAAAGTATTTGTCACTTACGTTTGTGAGCATACACACACACATCGATCTTAATAACTGTGCTGTTTATTGTATAATCGTCATCATTAAATACTTTATTTCGGCAAATTGCCCTAAAAGCAGCAAATATAATAGAACAATAAGGCATAAAATAGTAAAATGTTGAAATCAATTAAATAGAAATAGAAATACATCAATATATACAAGTTGCTAAAATAAAAATCAGACCAATACGCATCATTATTAAAACAGGGGAAAATAACCCCAGCACATGAATCATAAGGACCTAGTGCATCTTTATGTGCAAATTGGTAAGGTACAAAACAAGACAGTACACCTCCCTGTTAAAACAGAAAGGATGACCCCTGTGTATAGATTCCAGGTGACTCTCTGCTCTCAATGAGCCAAACAAATGGAGGAGTTCTGGTATGAACACTGTTAGAAATGGGGTCTTTGGTTGACAGTCAGGTTACCCCCTGTTCAAGCAAGGACCCTCACTCTAGTTAGGATAAAAGAGAATCACCCTCAGCTAACCCCTGCTTACCCCCTTGGTAGCTTGGCAGAGCAGTAGGCTTAACCTCAGAGTGCTGGGCGTAAAGTATTTGTACCAACACACACAGTAACTTAATGAAAACACTACAAAATGACACAACACCAGTTTAGAAAAATAGGAAATATTTATCTAGACAAAACAAGACCAAAACGACAAAAATCCAACATACACAAGTCAAGTTATGATTTTTTAAAGGTTTAAAATAAAAAGAGTCTTTAGGTAGTTGTAACAACACACTAGCGCTGCTAGCGTGAAAATGTACCTGGTTTGCGTCAAAAATAACCCCGCACGGGCGGTGTGCGTCGAAAATAACCCTGCACGGTTATATGCGTCGAAAACAGCTCGGCACGGCGAGGCGCGTCGAAAAAGCCAGCCACGCGACGGTCCGAAAGTCCCGCGGCGCTGGTTGCGATCTCTCAGCCTTCGTCAGCGATGCTGCGCGTCGTTTCTCCTGCTCCGGGCGTCGATTCTCCGGTCGCGTTTCCTGCGGCGTCGTTTCTCAGCTGCGGAGCCGGCGTCGCGTCGTTTTCTCAGCCGCGATCGGATTCGCGTCGATCTTTTCTCCGCACGGTGCTCGGTGCGTGTATTTTTGTCCTTAGGCTGCCAGCCTCTCCTTTCAGGGTCCCAGGAACTGGAAGGGCACCACAGAGCAGAGTAGGGGTCTCTCCAGAGACTCCAGGTGCTGGCAGGAAGAAGTCTTTGCTATCCCTGAGACTTCAATAACAGGAGGCAAGCTCTACATCAAGCCCTTGGAGATCTCTTCTTCAAGATGGAAGGCACACAAAGTCCAGTCTTTGCCCTCTTACTCTGGCAGAAGCAGCACTGCAGGAAAGCTCCACAAAGCACAGTCACAGGCAGGGCAGCACTTGTTCCTCAGCGATCAGCTCTTCTCCAGGCAGAGGTTCCTCTTGATTCCAGAAGTGTTTCTAAAGTTTGTAAGTTTGGGTGCCCTTCTTATACCCATTTTAGTCTTTGAAGTCACCTTCCTTCAAAGGGGACTCACACCTTCTTGTGAAATCCTGCCTTGCCCAGGCAAGGCCTCAGACACACACCAGGGGGCTGGAGACAGCATTGTCAGAGGCAGGCACAGTCCTTTCAGATGAGAGTGACCACTCCACCCCTCCCTCCTAGCAGAGATGGCTAATCAGGAAATGCAGATCACACCCCAGCTCCCTTTGTGTCACTGTCTGGTGTGAGGTGAAAAACAACCCAACTGTCAAACTGACCCAGACAGGGAATCCACAAACAAGGCAGAGTCACAGAATGGTTTAAGCAAGAAAATGCTCACTTTCTAAAAGTGGCATTTCCAAACGCACAATCTTAAAATCAACTTTACTAAAAGATGTATTCTTAAATTGTGAGTTCAGGGATCCCAAACTCCACATGTCCATCTACTCTCTAGGGGAATCTACACTTTAATCATATTTAAAGGTAGCCCCCATATTATCCTATGAGAGAGAGACAGACCTTGCAACAGTGAAAACGAAATTGGCAGTATTTCACTGTCAGGACATATAAACCACATTACTATATGTCCTACCTTATCCATACACTGCACCCTGCCCTTGGGGCTACCTAGGGCCTACCTTAGGGGTGCCTTACATGTAAGGAAAGGGAAGGTTTAGGCCTGGCAAGTGGGTACACTTGCCAAGTCGAATTTACAGTGTAAGAATACACACACAGACACTGCAGTGGCAGGTCTGAGACATGATTACAGAGCTACTTATGTGGGTGGCACAACCAGTGCTGCAGGCCCACTAGTAGCATTTGATTTACAGGCCCTGGCACCTCTAGTGCACCTTACTAGGGACTTACTAGTAAATCAAATATGCCAATCATGGGTAAACCACTTACATACAATTTAAACAGGAGAGCATATGCACTTTAGCACTGGTTAGCAGTGGTAAAGTGCTCAGAGTTGAAAAGCCAACAGCAACATGTCAGAAAAATATAGGAGGCAGGAGGCAAAAAAGTCTGGGGATGACCCTGCATAAGCAAAAGTCCAACACGACCCCCTACCAGCCTAAAGCCAGGGGAGAACAATCAATACCTTGATGTACTTCCCTGATTGGGGCGATAGAACAAGGACCCAGGCCCACAACAGCAGGGGCATGTTCCAGTTCTACGCCTTCCTGACTCCAGTTGGATCCCTCTGTCCATACTCTCAGGGCCCACTAAGCTAACCCATGGGGAACCCTTCTCCACATCTACAGACACCATCTGTGCAACACCTAACTTTACTTTGCTCACAGATGTATTGCAATGGGCAGATAGTACCACCAGGGCCAACACAGTGGTGTTGCCCACTCCACCCCCGGGGTGTGACTCTCGTCCTCCCCCCCCCAGGGGCAACTCTGTCCACCAGGACAGCAAGCTACAGTGGCCCCAGACAACTGTCAGGGATGAGAGCCCGACCCCAGGCCTCTCTAACCACTGTGACTGTGGAGAGTGGGGGGTGGTAGCCCCAGGTGCCTGGCACCCTTTGACCACTCTCTCTTCCACCAGGTCAGGGATGACAACCTGACCCTGGTCCTCCCCTCTGGGGCTCTGTACCCTTCCTGCAGAAGCGGCACCCCCAGAGTCAAAAACTGTCAGGGTGCTTGTAGAAGCAGTCCTGCACAATTCTTCCATCAGTGCAGGGATGTTAACCTGCAACTGATCCTCCAACCTGGGATCTGTACCTTCAGGTTGGACCAGGGCCAGGGGTGAGGCTTCCCTCCCCCTGCCCTCTCTTCTGGGGTCCTGAACCACCCAACTAGGAGTGGCCCCCCCAGAAGACAACATGGTAGGGGCACTGTTAGCAGTAGCCCCTTCCTCCAGGTCAGGGGGGACACCCTTAACCTGGCCTCCCAATCTAGGGTCTGTACCCACAGACTGGATCACTGCCTGGCAAACCAGGACTTCCTGGGGGGCATACCTACCCCCTACCAGGTCAGAGTTTACCCTCTGAACCTGGTCATCCAACCCAGGGTCACCACCCTGCGGTTGAACCACTGCCTGGCACACCAGGACTTCCTTGGGAGCACACTTACCCCCCATCAGGCCAGAGTTTACCCCCTGAACCTGATCATTCAACCCAGAGTCACCACCCTGCGGTTGAACCATTGCCTGGCACACCAGGACTTCCAGGGGGGCACACTTACCCCCCTCAAGGGACACACTGTCCCGAAGGGCCACACAAGAGTCTGGTTGGCGCAGGTCTCCTGACCTCTGCCCATCTGACAGAGTCTGGATTCCCCCCAACCCAGAAATGGTCTCACCAAGGTCATTCATGGGGGGCTCTGCTCTCAGAGCTGACCCCTGACCCTCCAGGTTCTCCACTGGGGTCCGCAACCCCCTCTCAACCCTCTGTCTGGACTTCTGCACCCCCTCACTAGGAGTGGTACTGCCAGACACCAGAACTGGTGGGACGCTGGCTACAGCCGCCCCCCCAAGTTCTCCTGACACTGTGGGGTCTCCCTCAACAGATGGCCCTATGGTACAGGCTAGGCTCCCCTCCTGGTGTTCCCGCAGGGAACCCTCCAGGACCTGGGACCGGATCTCGGGCACCTTGGGCCTCAACCCATCCCCATTCCCTCTCCTCTGAGACTGGACATGGGGTCCCTCACCCATCCCACTACACTGGGACCTACCTGGGACACTACAATCCTTCCCTACCTCACCTGGTTGGGAACTACCTAGACCACTCCTCTCAGGAGCACCCCCAAATGCCTCTTCAGACTCTCTGGTACTTACCCAGAAGTCTGCCTCCATTGTAAGCTCCCTGGGGTCAGAGAACTCACACTCCACCTGGTGTTGGTATAGCTCTGGAAAATAAGGACTAGACATATGCTCTCCAGCAATTACATCACTCAGCCCCTCACATGAATTAACCAAAGTACCCTTCACCCAACCATCCAGTGACTCTGCCTTGAACAAGCACCCCACATTACCCTCCTGAGACTGGTGAGACAGTACCTGACTGTCCCTGACACTCAACCCACACTCTTCTGGGATGTCTTCACACTCCATAACCCGGACTTCTACCTGGGGGGAACCCCTCTCCCTGTCACTCTCAACTAGAGTCAGTAGAGTGTCCCTCCCACCAGTAGGAATATGACTCCCCATGCCAGTTCCCCAATCTACCTCAGAGACCCTGTGCATCACTGGAGCTACCTCATACCCCTGAACCTCCTGGCGTGTGTTAACTCCCTCCTTCAAGTAGGGCACCACCTCTCTGGGCATGTGCACTTCTGCAGCATCACTGGATATACAATTGTTGCTGCCACCATTCCAGCTGGACTCAGCCCTCATGACTTCCAGCTCTTTCAATTTAAGCTCGTAAGCATAAATCATTTTTTTAATCTCTAAGTTCCTCCTCCTTTCTTCCAGCTCCCAATCGAGCTTTTTCTGTTCCACCTCAAGGGTCAGCTTTCTCTGTTCCACCTCTAGACTGAGCCTTTTCAGCTTCAACTGGTACTCCCTCTCTGCCTGTCTGTCCTGTAACTCTCCAGGTGTCAGACTCTTGGAGGACACACTGCTACCTGCCCTGGAGATTCTCTCCTGAGACATAGCAGGCCCACCCACTACATCAGTGTGAGTGACTTGCAACTCCTCTTCCCCCTCTGGCTCCTCATCTGTGTGCCCCTCAGCTGCTTTGGCTGTCACCCAGGCCCTCAGCGCCTTTTGCAGCTCATCCTTCTTGGATGAGCTCTTAATGGGACAGCCAACATTACTACAAAACTGCTTCAACTGAGCCACTTTGTAGCTCTCCAATTTCTCCAAGTCAAAAGCAGCTTCAGCTAGGGCATCTCCAGACTGAGACATGATGAGAGGTTAAAAAAAATATGCACAGTTCCAAAAACAGAAAAGCAAGTTCTCAAATGAAGTTTCAGCAAAGTCAATCACGGGATCAGCGAAAAAAGAGAAACTGAATGCAGAGAAAAACAGTCCAAGTAAAAAAACAAAAATCACAAGACTAGTAGTATGTGGTCACGTAGTGGTCTGAGATCAAAACAGTAGTGTACACTTAATTACTGTATGTCAAGTACAAACACAAGTCCAAATCCCGACCGCTGGTCACCAATGTTAGAAATGGGGTCTTTGGTTGACAGTCAGGTTACCCCCTGTTCAAGCAAGGACCCTCACTCTAGTTAGGATAAAAGAGAATCACCCTCAGCTAACCCCTGCTTACCCCCTTGGTAGCTTGGCAGAGCAGTAGGCTTAACCTCAGAGTGCTGGGCGTAAAGTATTTGTACCAACACACACAGTAACTTAATGAAAACACTACAAAATGACACAACACCAGTTTAGAAAAATAGGAAATATTTATCTAGACAAAACCAGACCAAAACGACAAAAATCCAACATACACAAGTCAAGTTATGATTTTTTAAAGGTTTAAAATAAAAAGAGTCTTTAGGTAGTTGTAACAACACACTAGCGCTGCTAGCGTGAAAATGTACCTGGTTTGCGTCAAAAATAACCCCGCACGGGCGGTGTGCGTCGAAAATAACCCTGCACGGTTATATGTGTCGAAAACAGCTCGGCACGGCGAGGCGTGTCGAAAAAGCCAGCCACGCGACGGTCCGAAAGTCCCGCGGCGCTGGTTGCGATCTCTCAGCCTTCGTCAGCGATGCTGCGCGTCGTTTCTCCTGCTCCGGGCGTCGATTCTCCGGTCGCGTTTCCTGCGGCGTCGTTTCTCAGCTGCGGAGCCGGCGTCGCGTCGTTTTCTCAGCCGCGATCGGATTCGCGTCGATCTTTTCTCCGCACGGTGCTCGGTGCGTGTATTTTTGTCCTTAGGCTGCCAGCCTCTCCTTTCAGGGTCCCAGGAACTGGAAGGGCACCACAGAGCAGAGTAGGGGTCTCTCCAGAGACTCCAGGTGCTGGCAGGAAGAAGTCTTTGCTATCCCTGAGACTTCAATAACAGGAGGCAAGCTCTACATCAAGCCCTTGGAGATCTCTTCTTCAAGATGGAAGGCACACAAAGTCCAGTCTTTGCCCTCTTACTCTGGCAGAAGCAGCACTGCAGGAAAGCTCCACAAAGCACAGTCACAGGCAGGGCAGCACTTGTTCCTCAGCGATCAGCTCTTCTCCAGGCAGAGGTTCCTCTTGATTCCAGAAGTGTTTCTAAAGTTTGTAAGTTTGGGTGCCCTTCTTATACCCATTTTAGTCTTTGAAGTCACCTTCCTTCAAAGGGGACTCACACCTTCTTGTGAAATCCTGCCTTGCCCAGGCAAGGCCTCAGACA
The DNA here is from genome assembly GCF_031143425.1 of Pleurodeles waltl. Taxonomy (NCBI): domain Eukaryota; kingdom Metazoa; phylum Chordata; class Amphibia; order Caudata; family Salamandridae; genus Pleurodeles; species Pleurodeles waltl. The sequence goes on along the minus strand of NC_090442.1, from coordinate 805,088,512 downwards.
CACACCAGGGGGCTGGAGACAGCATTGTCAGAGGCAGGCACAGTCCTTTCAGATGAGAGTGACCACTCCACCCCTCCCTCCTAGCAGAGATGGCTAATCAGGAAATGCAGATCACACCCCAGCTCCCTTTGTGTCACTGTCTGGTGTGAGGTGAAAAACAACCCAACTGTCAAACTGACCCAGACAGGGAATCCACAAACAAGGCAGAGTCACAGAATGGTTTAAGCAAGAAAATGCTCACTTTCTAAAAGTGGCATTTCCAAACGCACAATCTTAAAATCAACTTTACTAAAAGATGTATTCTTAAATTGTGAGTTCAGGGATCCCAAACTCCACATGTCCATCTACTCTCTAGGGGAATCTACACTTTAATCATATTTAAAGGTAGCCCCCATATTATCCTATGAGAGAGAGACAGACCTTGCAACAGTGAAAACGAAATTGGCAGTATTTCACTGTCAGGACATATAAACCACATTACTATATGTCCTACCTTATCCATACACTGCACCCTGCCCTTGGGGCTACCTAGGGCCTACCTTAGGGGTGCCTTACATGTAAGGAAAGGGAAGGTTTAGGCCTGGCAAGTGGGTACACTTGCCAAGTCGAATTTACAGTGTAAGAATACACACACAGACACTGCAGTGGCAGGTCTGAGACATGATTACAGAGCTACTTATGTGGGTGGCACAACCAGTGCTGCAGGCCCACTAGTAGCATTTGATTTACAGGCCCTGGCACCTCTAGTGCACCTTACTAGGGACTTACTAGTAAATCAAATATGCCAATCATGGGTAAACCACTTACATACAATTTAAACAGGAGAGCATATGCACTTTAGCACTGGTTAGCAGTGGTAAAGTGCTCAGAGTTGAAAAGCCAACAGCAACATGTCAGAAAAATATAGGAGGCAGGAGGCAAAAAAGTCTGGGGATGACCCTGCATAAGCAAAAGTCCAACAAACACAAATTCTGACGGATTTGCCACATCGTTAGCAAAAAATGAGACACAGCAGACACTGTTCTCTCGGTAAAATCTGTTTTTAAAATTTGCAGGGGCACGTTAATTTTTTCACCCCATGTAACATATAAAATTCAAGCACTGGGACTGTGGGGCATTAGTGGTAGTTGGAAGAAGCTGCCATGCTATATAGTGCTGAAAAATATATCTGTGCGTTAATGGGTAGCACGATTTGTGTGACACAAGTCATCCTTCTCATTACAGCATCTACTGTAAGGGTCCCCAAAAGTCACTGATGCGCATAGAATTTCCCGCTGCTTGAAAGTTAAAATGAACAGCACAGAAGCCAGTGCTCCATGCTGATGTGTCACTTTCTTCCTTTCCATGTTGGGGCTGACCTGGTGCCTCACACCTACAGTATAGCTCTGCTGGTTGGTGATTACCAAATGTGGTACCAGTGCTGGGGATGTGGCTTTTGTGGTGTCCAGCACTGTGATGCTGCTCTGTGAGCAGGATGTGGTAGTCTAAAAGCAGGCCCGGATTTAGACCTTTAAAGGCTCTAAGCAATTAAAAGATTTCAGTGCCCCCATATATATCTAATTCAAAATCTAAACAATAATACACCGTAAAATAAAATTGTATTTTTTCAAAATGAAACAAAACTTACAGTAAGATGGAAAAATTGTCTATTTTTATATACTTCCACTTAATTCATATTTGAAAAGTTGTTTTCCTACTCTTTCTAATTTCAAAGTCTTTGATCAGATTCTCAAAACTAATCTTATGTAACACATCTGCTTCTATATTTAGTAGAGATAAGGCATCCAGCCTGCCTTATTGCATAGTTGTATGTTGGGATTTTTAATATACGTCCGCTGAGAAAATAAACGCTCAGCTGAGCAAATTGTGACCATTAATGTTAAAAGTATATGAAAGCAAATGTCTACATTTGGAAAGGCACACTCAATACTGTCTTCTACAATGATTTTATAAAGTTCAGCATGACTGAATCTTGTTTTTACAATTTTTGTTGCACTGAGCTTATGATGCACATATGAGTGAAACTGCTGAAGCTCGTCTGAGAAATTAGTGTTCAAGTGGTCTGGGTAAGCACCAATTAGCTTTTAACAACACTGAGAATACCTTTCAATTTCAGTAGATGATGAAGTGACATTATGTGGCACATTACTTAGGAAAGAAAATCTCTCTGCTATTTCTTTGTATATCTCTCCTCTTCTCAGTTTCAAGTGTGTCAACAATCGTTTGAAAAGTGGTGATACGTTTTATCTCTGGCATTCAGATGGACTTCTGGTGCAGCATCAGCATTCATTGGGTAGCTTCTTTCTAGAAATTTGCCAGTTTGACCTGCCTTGTAATCAATATCTGATAACATTCCGTTTGCAGCTGCTTCATACCTTTCAAATTCATCTTCTGAAGTGCACAGTTGGTGAGCTAATGCTCACACCATGTGGCAGTTACCATATTCTAATTTTGTTGTATTCCCAAGATTAATGTACATCATTAACCTCTATTATTACTGTTGGAAAATTGGTTATTGGTAAGGGCAGGTAAGTACCTACACTTAGCAATAGTCCACTAACCTCCACTTAGGTCCAATTAGGTCTCAGTAAATTAAAGTAAGCTCAACCATTGGTAGCTTGGCAACAAGTGACAAGGCTTAACTTAGGAGACAGAGTGTAAAGCATTCAAACATCACAAAACAGTAATTAAATAAAACACAGGAAGCTGTATAAAAATCCAAAACAATTTATAAAAATAGATTATATTTTTATCTTTAAAATGACACAAAAACGAATAAAATCGGATAATGGGTAACCGGAGATATTAATTTTTAAAGAATTATTGTTTTCTAGCAACTAGAAACAAAAAGTGCCAATCTGGTCATCTGGTCGTACCTCAACTGGGCAAAGTCAAAGTTTAAGGCCGACTGCGATGGAGCCCGGCTCGGCTACAGCCCGCGGGAGGCCTCAGTCAAAAGTTTACCTTTGCACTTAATCGTTTTTCTGAAGATTTTCTTCAGCGGGACAAACCTACCAGTCCAATCCGACCTCCTAGAACTCTTCTCCGGATACGTGTCGTGGGAGCCCTTGGTGGAGATTTTTACCTTTGGACTGAGTCGTTTTTTTGAGGTGAAAATCCTTCGACCAGGGTAAACCTGGATCTTGATCCGCCATCCTTGGAGCCCTCCTCGGATACGCTGCCTGGGAGGTGCCGGTTAACTTTCTACGTTCGGACTTAGTCTCTTTTTTGGAGATTTTCTTCACTGGGACGAACCTGCAAATCAGGCCGGGTCGTGGTTGTGGCAAGCCGGCTAGAGTTACCGCGGCGGGTGGGTCCCTCTATGAAGCTTTTTTTCAAGAGTTCTCCAAACTCCTCCAAACTTCTGGATCTTCTCCCCGATGTTCATTTAAGGCTCTTTTGGGATCCACAGCTAACCCAAGGTTCCAGAAGCTCTGAGATGATCCTTGGGGGTGTGGACTACACCTCCCAGAATGCACCTGGTGCAAACTCCTTTTTGGCCACTGGACAGTGGTCAGCTGGTTGATTTCTTCAGGACTTGGTGCAGGGGACTCTGGTTAGAAATTTTTCACCTGTAGCAAACAGGGAGTCCCTCCTTGAACCAGTTGAAGCCAGGCAAAGTCCTTCTTGTGGTGAAGCCCAAATGTGCAGCTGTTGCAGTCCTTCAGAGTGCAGGGTCCAGGTGCAGGCCAGGGGTCCAGCAGGGCAGTCCTTCTTCTGCTGTAGTTCTACCTGGTGGGGATCTGGTAGGGAACTGAGGTGGGGTGCAGGTCTGCCAGCTTTATCCCTGCTCCTGGGTACAAAACAGGGGGGTCCTGGTTCTCCAATCTGGTGCAGGGTCCTTCCCCCTGTGATGACCACTTCCTGGGAAGTGTGGCAAAAATCAATCCCAGGGAGCAACATTCCTCAAAAATCCATCATGGCTGAAAGAGATTTTTGGAGGTTACATCTGGCTGAGCCCACCCACTGGTGTGGCTAAAAATGCTAAACAGACCCCTCTCCTACCCTCTCCTAATCTAATCAAGTGGGCACCTAATTGTCTGGGTTTGCAGGATGTGGGGGTGTTGCTGGGTTGCTCCAAATGTCCTTCTCTGCCTTTGAACACCAGTTTGGCAGCCCTCCCTCTTCCTGCCTCACCATCTGCTGAGGGGAGATCTCCTCCCACAGGCACATCTGTTTGCGTGAAGCCAGGCAACTTCACACCTCATCAAGGCAGCCTGGCCAGGCTGGCAGAGGCTGGCCAATCAGAGCACAGCAGCAAAAACACTCCAGGGCTGAATTTGGTAACTTTTCAGGTAAAGTTTAAAACTCTTTACCTGAACAAGTTATATTAAATCCAACAACTGGAAGTTGTGGGATTTATTATAACAATTAATTTGATACAAAACTATTGGTACCTGTTACTTAAGGGGACTTTTAAAATTAAAATGCTCCTGGGTGAAAAGCAGGGGGGCCTGGTTCTCCAATCAGGGACAGGGTCGTCCCCCTTTGATGACCACTTCCTGGGAAGTGTGGCAAAAATCCATCCCAGAAGGCAACAGTCTCTAAAAATCCAACATGGATGAATCTGATTTTTGGAGGTTACATCTGGCTGAGCCCACCCACTGGTGTGGCTAAAAATCATAAACACACCCCTCTCCTGCCCTCTCCTAATCTAATCAAGGGGGCACCTAATTGTCTGGGGTTGCAGGGTGTGGGGGTGTTGCTGGGTGCTGCAAATGTCCTTCTCTGCCTTTGAAGACCAGTTTGGCAGCCCTCCCCCTTCCTGCCTCACCATCTGCTGAGGGGAGATTCTCTCCCACAAGCACATTCCTTTGTGTGAAGCCAGGCCACTTCACACCTCATCAAGGCAGCCTGGCAGAAGCTGCTGCAGGCTGGCCAATCAGAGCACAGCAGCAAAAACAATGCAGAGCTGAAATTGGCAACTTTTTAGGTAAAGTCTAAACTTTTTACCTGAACAAGTTATATTAAATCCCACAACTGGAAGTTGTGGGATTTATTACAACAATTAATTTGATACCAAATTCGTGGTATGTAACATTTAAGGAGACTTTAAAATTTAAAATAAAGTCTCCCCATTCTAGCCTATGGAGGCCATTCACTACAATGAGGGAAAAACGAATTTGGCTGTTTTACCTCACCAGGGCTTATACAACTATTTTTATAAGGTCCCTGCTTATAGTTACATGGCATCCAGCCCTAGGGGCACATAGGGCACACCTTAGGGGTGACTTATATGCAAAAGTAAGGTAGTTTAAGACTTTGGAACTACTTTAAAATTCCAAAGTCGAATTTGCATGTAACTTTAATTTAAAAGCAGCCAGCAAGGCAGGCCTTCATTTAAAATGACACTGGGCACCTCAGCAGTGCACCTATGGGTGTACTACCTATGCTGGGGTCCCTAAACCTACATGCCCTACCATATACTAGGGACTTACAGGTAGGTTGACTTAGCCAATTATAATTAGCCTACTTTGCATACTGATTTTACACAGAGCACAGGCCCTGAGACCGGTTAGCAATACCCAGGGCACCATCAGAGTCAGGAAAACACCAGCCAAAAGTGGGAAATGGGAGCAAAAGGTAAGGGAGCCTCTGCAATCAACCCTGTTTTCTCACACAAGCCCCCCCAGCCCAGGAGACTCAGCCCAACCCTGGGAGAGTCTTCCTGGCTTGTCAGGCGAGGAAGACAGTGAAGGGAACAGGCTGTTGCTTTGCAGGGCCTACTCTGCCTTACATCCTCCTGCCATGGTCACTCCCTCCGGGTAGTGAATCTATCCCAACAGTGAAAGGACCCATCTCAAACTGAAACTTCCCTCTAGGGGGGGACATCCTCCACTCTCTCTGCCAACTTGGGTAGTGAGGTGCCCACCTCTCCTACTCCTAACTTTGCTGGGGCAACTCCTAGCTTACCCAAAGAGGTCACCCAACACTTGAGCAACCCCACCTTGACCAACAGGGCCGGGGGCTTACTTTGCTTTTGGCCCTGGGGCGGCCTTCCAGGCCAAGTACAGTGCTGCCAGGACTGCCAGCACCCAGCAGAGGCTACTGACAGCTGTCGGTACCCAGAACCACACCCTAAGCTCTCCACTGACAGGTGGCTGAGCTGATTTAGGGGCCACTGTGGGGTCCTGGCTCCCCTCTTGCTGTAAAGAGTTGGGGGCTACCACCTCCTGTGGCAGACACCCTCCTTCCACTCTCCCTTCTGTCAGTTCAGGGGCAACACTCTGCATCTGAACAGTTGCCTGACTACTCAGGACTTCCTTGGGGTCAGGTGAGGCCTCACCAGTGCCAACTCTGGGTTCCCCCCCGACTGGGGCAGAAGGCCTTTGGCTCCCTGGAACTCTCTTTAAGAGTGGCCCACCCTTCCTTTTCTTCTTTCCTTTTCTTGAGGACCCCTGTCTCCTAACTGTAGGGACTGACTCCCCAGGACTTTTGGTAGGGGGGCGCCCTGGACAATTGCCCCATCTGGGACCAGACTCACCTCTGGGAGGTCTTTGCCCAGGACACGATCTAGGGGGAGGTCAGCACTGACTACCACCCTAAACCAGCCAAGGATACCCTCCCTCTCTAGGGGCACTATGGCTACAGGTTTGGAGGTGACCTCCCCTGTGGCTAGCCTGACTTTCCTGGTCTCTCCTGGGACATACATGTCTGGGGTCACTAACCAGTCACTCACTATAGTGTGACTGGCACAGGTGTCTCTCAGGCCAGTGGTAGGGATCCCATTCACCTGAATGGGGTGGAAGTGCCTACTCCCACCCTCAGGGATCACCAGCTTACCATCTGGTCCTGTCTCCCAGCTCAATGTTAGGAGGACATCATCATCTGAGGAGTCCTCCTCCATGGCTACACTGGACAGCCCAGGGCTAACCACCTTCTTTGGACAGGCTGCATCTCCTCTGAATTGACCATCTGCTGACAGTCAAAGCAAGCCTTACTGTCCAAGAGCTTTTTTAACCCTGGGTCTCCCTGTCTCTGCTTGTCAGAGTGGGAGTGGGATTTACTCTCCTCCTTCTTAGGGTTCTGCGGTACAGAGGGAGTCTCTGTACCTGGGCTTACCACCTCCCTCCTTAGGCTTTTGGGGACCTGACCTCCCCTTCTTGGAGTCTCCCCCCTGGGACTTGACAACCACCCTGGTTCTCAACCACTCATCAGCTGCCTCCCCTAGCTCTCTAGGGTTAGTCAGCTTAGAGTCCACTAGATGCTGGCATAATATTTCTTGGATACAATTGGTCAAGACGTGCTCTCTCATGATCAGATTGTATAACCCCTCATAAGTATTTACTTTGTTACCATGAATCCAGCCTTCTAGTGCCTTAAGTGAGGTATCTACAAACTCAACCCAAGACTGGGTATTGACCTTCTGGGTGTCCCTGAACTTCATCCTATACTGCTCTGGGGTCAGACCAAACTTCTTGGTTAAGCACCTCTTCATACTAGGGTATGAATCTGCCTCCTCCCCACTTAAGGTCAGAACCCTATCCCTCCCTGAGTTGGGGACCAACTCCCATAAAAGTGTACCCCAGTATTGAGGCCTAACCCTTCTCATTTGGAGTGCCCTCTCAAAGGCCTATAACCACTTGTCTATGTCATCCCCCTCTACATAAGCAGGAACCACCCCCTTGGGTAATCTGGTTCAAACACCCCCACCCATGGACACCTCAGCTTCTCTGTCGCTGCCACCATCTCTTTTCTCTTTCTTTGCCCACTTTTTCTCCTCTACGGTCAGCTTCTGTGCTTCCAAAGCTATAAATGCTAGCTGGGCCTCCAGCTCTCTTTCCCTGAGGGACAGGTCCTCTCCTCCTGAAGGGACCCCCTTCCCCCAACTAGCTTTGGGTATGACCATAGTGACTGTGTGTAGTGAGGACCGGTCTTCCTCATCCTCACTTAGGCTCAGATGCCCTCCCTCCCCTGAGTGGTTGGAGCTAGCATCCTCCCCTGCTTCTTCCTCCTCTGGAGCTTCCTCTGGGCCTACTTCTTGGGCCTCAGCCCACGCTGTCAGGGATTTAATCAGGACATACTTCCTGAGGTTAGTGGTTGCAGGCAACCCCCTTGCAGTACGCAACTCCCTAAGCTGGACTACTGTCATTGTGGGTAGGCTAGCCAGATTAAGCTCCATGGTTCCCTAGTTTTGTGTCAACCAAAACGTTTTACAAAAATTGGAAACAAGAATTTAGAAAAATCACAAAAATTCAATTATTGAAATTAATCTAAATTAAAAATTAAAAACAATTTTTGCACTAGGACAATTTAAAGGATTTTTAATTTGTTTTACTTAAAACTAATGTGATATTGAACACAAGTACAGGATCCCACCACTGCGCACCAAAAATGTTGGAAAATGGGTTATTGGTAAGGGCAGGTAAGTACCTACACTTAGCAATAGGCCACTAACCTCCACTTAGGTCCAGTTAGGTCTCAGTAAATTAAACCCAGCTTAACCCTTGGTAACTTGGCAACGGGCGACAAGGCTTAACTTAGGAGACAGAGTGTAAAGCATTAAAATATCACAAAACAGTAATTAAATAAAACACAGAAAACAGTTTAAAAATCCAAAACCAATTTATAGAAATAGATTGTATTTTTATCTTTAAAATGACACAAAAACAAACAAAATCGGATAAGGGGAACCAGAGATATGAATTTTTAAAGAAGTATTGTTTTCTAGCGCCACACCACTCCCACACACCCAATCCAATATAAAACACCCACCCACATCACCCACAAACCCTTACTACCAAAAAGTCTGAAAGAAGGCCAGAGACAGACACCACCATCAACAACACTAGCATCCACAGGCACACAACACCATCACTCACACAACATCCACGCACCTCAGAAAACACACACAAACACATCCCCTCACACATCACAACCGACACCACCTCACACATCACCCACACCACACCATGGCACCGCAAAGACACCCCAGGTTCTTTGAGGAGGAGCTCAGAGTCATGGTGGAGGAAATCGTCTGGGTAGAGCCACTGCTATTCGGATCACAGGTGCAGCACTCCTCCATTGCTAGGAAGATGGAGCTATGGCGCAGAATTGTAGACAGGGTCAACGCAGTGGGACAGCATCCAAGAACACGGGATGACATCAGGAAGAGGTGGAACGACTTACGGGGGAAGGTGCGTTCTGTGGTCTCAAGACACCAGATTGCAGTTCAGAGGACTGGCGGCGGGTCCCCTCCTCCTCCACCACAACTAACAACATGGGAGGAGCAGGTCTTGGCTATACTGCATCCTGAGGGCCTTGAAGGAGTAGCAGGAGGATTGGACTCTGGTCACATCTTAACTATTACATCCCCCACCCTACCTGCATGCTATCACATACCTCACCCTCACCCTAACCTCCATTACTCCAACACCTCATAAATGTCCCACTATCACAACCCACACATCCCAACACCAAGGCTTGCATGCGACACCAAAGCATGGACACCCATCACCAAAGCATGTCCACTATAGATACCCACACAGATCCCCAAATCAATTATCACACAAGGTCCTACACAAGAATGCAAGCACTGGAGTACAGGGTCACCCACCCATTGCACACAATGGCACTCACAGATGCAATAATCATGCCTTTACACCCCTGCAGGGTCCCTACCAAACGTCACCGTACAGGAGGTTCCAGACATGTCCACTCCCCCCACAGAAGAGACCCACAGTGATGACAGCAGCTCTGTCCAACTGGATCAAGATGACCAGCCCGGCCCATCTGGGACCTCGGGACTTTTGGTTCCCCTGACACTGGCACAAGCCACCACAGAGACTCCCCCCTCAGGAAACACCAGCACAGCACCCACCCAGCGGGCCCATCCCTCTGTCCCCAGGACACGTCAAGCAGCAGTGTGTCCACAACTACAGGGAACCCAGGCAAACCCACCACCCCAAGAAAATCAGGGACCTGGGGGTAGTGGCAGTGGGCACACGGTTCAGGGGACAGAGGCACAGGAAAACAGGGGAAGTGGGAGGACTGCTGTGCGACAGGGGGAGGACAGGCCCAGAGAACCCACTCTCCACGAGGCCCTCTCCAACATCATGGGAGTGTGCCATCATTCCCAGGAGACGATGGCAACGGTACTGGTCAAGTTTCAGGAGACCCAGCGGCTGCAGGAGGAACAGTATCTGGGGATCAGGGAGGAACGTAAGTCCATCAACATCACCTTGGTCACCATTTTAGGGGTGCGGAAGGACCTTGTGAACACCAGGAGGGACATTGTGGCACAACAAGAGGCCCCTGACACTAGCCTGGATGATAAACAGCCCACCTCCTCCACCGGTGCTAGTGGACAGGAGGCACCGCCACAGGACCACGACACCAGCACCCCATCCCCTGCAGATGGAGAACCACCCCGCAAACGGTCCCTGAGATCAAGGAAGAAGACAGAGAACAACGCCAAGACCCCGCCAGGAAATGAGACCCCGCTGAATGTCATCCTTCTGCCCCACTTAGTCACCCTGTCCATCCATCAACTGCCCTAGCTCCACTTCCTATGCCCCTTTGGACAATGCACCTGTGAAACACATAGGCTGGACTCTGCCATGGACAATCCTCCACCATCACCCCTGCTAATTTTACAACCCCCTCCACTATTTAGCACTGAAATAAACACACTTGAATCACAAAACAAGCTGGAGTCAGCCTGTGCTTTCACAAATGTGTATTTGCAATAACTATGGAATATAGCAATGTTGATTGTATTGTCAACATACCGATGTAACACAGCTCTTGTCCATGAGGTAATATAGCAGAGGTCACACAGTGGGACCCATATCTGTGAAATGGAAAGGCAAAGTGACAAGTCGAGGTCCATACACTGGGTGAAAGTGACAGACATATGATGGGTCTAACAAATGTATGAGATGTGTGAGGCAGTGACATCTTCTTACCTGTGTCTCACTGGAAGTATTGCTGGATAACGTTGTTTCTGTTGTCGATATCCACTTCTTCTGCCTCCTCTTCTTCACTGTCCACAGGCTCCACAGCTGCCACAGGACCCCCATCTGGATCATCTTCCTGCAGAAAAGGCAGCTGTCATCGCAAAGCCAGGTTGTGCTGCATACAGCAGGCCACAATGATCTGGCACACCTTCTTTGGTGAGTAGTAGAGAGAAACACCTGTCATATGGAGGCACCGGAACCTGGCCTTCAGGAGGCCGAAGGTCATTTTGATCACTCTCCTAGTTCGCCCAAGTACCTCATTGTAGCGTTTCTCTGCCCTTGTCCTGGGATTTCTCACTGGGGTCAGTAGCCATGACAGGTTGGGGTACCCAGACTCACCTGCAAATGTCGAGGGACAACTGTTAGACACACACTAACCCTTAGGGACAACCCCAGATGCAGACAACTATTCACAGGGTATAGGGTCCTTGTCCTCACCTATTAGCCACACACGGTGCCTCTGGAGTTGCCCCATCACATAAGGGATGCTGCTATTCCTCAGAATGTAAGCGTCATGCACTGAGCCAGGAAACTTGGCATTCACATGGGAGATGTACTGGTCGGCCAAACACACCCTCTGCACATTCATTGAATGGTAGCTCTTCCCGTTTATGTACACCTGTTCACTTCTGCGGGGGGTACCAAGGCCACATGTGTCCCATCAATGGCACCTATGATGTTGGGGATATGTCCCAGGGCATAGAAGTCACCTTTCACTGTTGGCAAATCCTCCACCTGAGAGAAAACGATGTATCTGCGCACGTGTTTAAGCAGGGAAGACAACACTCTGGACAACACGTTTGAGAACATTGGCTGGGACATCCCTGATGCAATGGCCACTGTTGTTTGAAAAGACCCACTTGCCAGGAAATGGAGTACTGACAGGACCTGCACTAAAGGGGGGATTCCTGTGGGATGGCGGATTGCTGACATCAGGTCTGGCTCCAACTGGGCACACAGGTCATGGATTGTTGCACGATCAAGTCGGTAGGTGACTATTACGTGTCTCTCTTCCATTGTCGACAGGTCCACCAGCGGTCTGTACACCGGAGGATGCCGCCATCTCACCACCTGCCCCAGCGGACGTGCCCTATGGAGGAAAACACTGAGCAGAGAGTCAGCCAACACTGAGGTATTAAAACATGTCATTAGCAAACATTTGAAAATCCGCAATGTGCCTGTTACTGTGTGTATGCAAGGCCTAGATAGGTGTGACACAGTTAATATTAATGCCATGTGGCCCCCTGAAATGGCGCTGCCTGACCTGTAAGGTGGGACTAGGGGAAATGAGGTAACTGCGCTGGCGTTCTACACCATTGCGGTAGGTGGTCGAAGACTGCCAATGGCGGTGTACGCCGGCAATGACGGTATGCACCGCTGCTGGCGTGACCGCCATTTTCTGTCTTTTCACTCACTTCATACCTGACCTTCGACAGGAGAGGACCTACACTGCAAGTGCTGCTGTGACCTCAGTCTGGAAGCGACGATGGCTCATGTGTCCGGGGAAATGGCCCCTGCCTTCACTTCGGAGGAGTTGGACAAGTTAGTGGATGGGGTCCTCCCCAGTACACGCTACTCTACTGTCCTCCAGACAAACAGGTGAGTACACCATGAGCATGCTGCATGGGTAATGCCTGTTTGGAGTGGTGTGGATGGAAGATACATTGGGGGGGACTGAGGCCTGCATGTGCGGACGGTGAGTGTATGTGCGCCAGGGCAAGTGTGGGAACGTGGGCCAATGACTGTGACAGTCCGGACGGTTGACGTTTTTCCTTTTCCCCTGTACTATTCCGCTAGGTCAGCGCCCACCAGACAAAGGATATTTGGCGTGCCATCGCCAAGGACTTCCGGACCCTGGGGGTCCACCATAGACTAAGCACCCACTGCCGTAAAAGATGGGAGGACATTCGCCGCTGGAGCAAGAAGACGGCGGAGGCCCAGCTGGGGATGGCCTCCCAACGTGGGAGGGGTGCCCGTCGCACCATGACCCCCCTAATGTTCCGGATCCTGGCGGTGGCATATCCGGAGTTGGATGGGCGCTTGAGGGCATCACAGCAGCCACAAGGGGGTGAGTACCGTCAAATCGATCTGACTCTGCGCACATTACGAGGTATCTGGGTGGGGGAGGTGGGCAGTGGGTTACCCTAGGCCAGGGCGAGCTTTGTAGGCAAGGGCCCTTTGTAAGGCGGGCCATGTGGCACCCCAACCCCACCAGTGCTAAGAGCCATCTACACCTAGTCAGGCTCCTGTGACTTCCATGCGTGCAGCAATCGGGCATAGGCCTTGTACCCCATGGGCATGTGATTAATCTAGGAACTCTAAGTGCACGGCGTAGTGCAGAGGGCTGCTGTGTCTGTAGTGTCCGCCAACGGCAGTGGTATTGCATGCACTGAACATGTTTTTCTTCTGTCTCCCCCCCTTTTTGTGGTCTCCCTGTTCCTGTGTGCAATGGCATCATCATGCAGAGGTGCAGTGACACTGGAGCAGAAGGGAGCTGCATCCCACTTGGCCCTGGAGGGTGAGACAACAGAGTCTGAAGCCACCAGTGGGACGGAGGGCGAGGGGAGCTCCATGGCAGGACAGGAGGTGGCAACAGCGACTCCTCCTCTGACGGGAGCTCCCTTGCGGTGGCGGGCCCCTCTGTGCCCCCCGCATCAACAGGTACAGCCGCCAACCCCCCTACCAGCACTGCCCTCCCAGCAGCCCCTCAGCGTGTGTCCCGTGGCTGCTCACCCAGGAAGGTGGGCATCTCCTTCGCCCCAGGCACCTCAGGCCCTGCCCCAGTCAGCCCTGCTGCCCTCAGTGAGGAGGCTATTGACCTCCTGAGATCCCTCACTGTTGGGCAATCTACCATTGTGAATGCCATCCACGGTGTCAAGAGGCATTTGCAACAAACAAATGCATACCTGGAGGGCATTCATTCTGGCCAGGCAGCCCAACAGAGAGCATTTCAGGCTCTGGCCTCAGCACTGATGGCAGCCATTGTCTCTGTGTCCATCCTCCCCCCTCCAACTTCCTCCATCCAGACCCAATGCCCTGTACCTCAGCCTATCCCAAGCACACCATCAGACCAGCATGCACACACCTCATCACACAAGGGTGGCTCTGGCAAACATAAGCACCACACATCCCACAGGCACTCACACAAGCATCATTCCCATGCAGATACACCAACATCCACTGCCTCCACTGTGTCCCCCTCCTCCACGTCGTCCTCCTCCCTCCTTGTCTCGTCTCCACTCACACCTGCATGCACAACATCTTCAGCCACTACCTCCATCACCAGCACGCACATCACCACACACCACTCACGTGCACTCACCACCCCCCTACCATTCAGACATCCCCTGTGTCCTCTACCAGTGTGTCTGTGAGCCCTCCTCCCAAAGTACACAAACGCAGGCACACACCCACCCAACAGTCATCCACCTCACAACAGCCTCCAGTCCATGCACCTTCACCCAAATTCAGCAATCGTACACCTCCTACAACCACTACCTCTTCCTCCACTCCCAAAACCACTCCATCTACCCATCCCAGTGTGTGTGAAAAGATTTTCCTGGCTAACATTGACCTCTTCCCTACACCTCCCACCCCCCGTCCGTCCCCTAGGGCCAGGCTTTCCAGGTCCCAACCCAGCACCTCAGCCACCACATCACCGGGCACAGTGGTCCCAGCAACAGCAGGCTTTTGGAATGCGCCAGGCATCAGGGCAGCCAGTGTACCACGGAGCGAGGGCAAGGACATTCTGCCACCAGCAAAAGTAAAAATGTTGCCCACATCCCTGAGGGAGGAGGCGAAAACAGCTCCCACCAAGGGCTCAGGGAAAACAAAAGGGGATAGTGGCAAGATAGCTGTGCCACCATCCAAGGTGGGGAAGGGCCAGAAAATCAAGGGCAGGTCAGGAGAGGGCATGGTGGCACCGACTATGGGACCAGTGTCACACATTCTGTCCACGTCGACGCCAATCGGTACGGCGGAGAAGACCGCCACCTGCACCGCCACCTGCACCGCCACCTGCACCAGCACCGCAGTACTTGAGCCCGCCACCAGCATAGCAGTCACTGAGCCCGCCACCAGCATCGCCACCAATGAGCCCGCCACCAGCACCGTCACCACAGAGCCCGCCACCAGCCCTGCCGCCACAGAGTCCGCCACCAGCACCGCCACCACAGAGCCGCCGCCAGCACCCATGCCACAGAGGCCGCCGCCAGCACCGCTGCCACAGAGTCCGCCGCCAGCACTGATGCCACAGAGGCCGTCGCAAGCACCGCTGCCACAGAGTCCGCCGCCAGCACTGATGCCACAGAGGCCGCCGCGAGCAACGCCGCTACTGACACCACCGCAAGCACCGCCAGCGGCCCCGCGACATCCTGAGCCAGTAGCACCACCGCAGACATGGCTGCCATCCCCAGTGGTCAGTCGACCGAGCCTGGTGGTCAGTTCCAGGAGCCTGGGCAGCTTCCATGATGCAACACCTTCAGTGGAGAAAGGCATCTACTACCTCTGTCCTTGGCAGGATGAAGCACTCTGGGCACAAAGCCCCCTCCAGAACCAGTGGAGAAAGGTATCCACTACCTCTGTCCTGGCAGGATGAAGCACTCTGGGCACAATGCCCCCTCCAGAACCAGTGGAGTATCACATCCACTACCTCTGTCCTTGGCAGGATGAAACACTCTGGGCACAAAGCCCCCTCCAGAACCAGTGGAGTATCACATCCACTACCTCTGTCCTTGGCAGGATGAAGCACTCTGGGCACAAAGCCCCCTCCAGAAGCAGTGGAGAAAGGCATCCACTCCCTCAGTCCTTGGCAGGATGAAGCACTCTGGGCACAAAGTCCCCTCCAGAACCAGTGGAGACTGTTATCCACTTGAGAGACTGTGGCTTTGCACTCCCAAGGATGCAGCAGTGGGCAAACCACCCACTGGAGAGACTTGAGAGACTGTGGCTTTGCACTCCCCAGGATAATGCAGTGGCAAACCACCCACTGGAGAGACTTGAGAGACTGTGGCTTTGCACTCCCCAGGATGCAGCAGTGGGCAACCCAACACTGGAGAGACTTGAGAGACTGTGGCTTTGCACTCCCCAGGATGCAGCAGTGGGCAACCCAACACTGGAGAGACTTGAGAGACTGTGGCTTTGCACTCCCCAGGATACAACAGTGGGCATGGAGCCCCCTCGTGGAGCAGTGGCGTCGTGCACTCATCCGGCTGAGGTGCCCCCTCTTCCCTTCCCCCTGAGGTGCCTGTTTCATTTCGATCTGATGCCCCTGCAGTGTTCTCTCCGTTTGATGTCTGGTATCGTGTGTGGGCCTCGCCCATGCATTTTGGGTCCAGTGGTCCACGGACAATTATTGGTGCACTATTCGGACTTGTGTAGTTGGTGTACATAATTGTATATACTGTATTTCGAGTTTTGACTACTGGTTTTTTCATGATTACAATCGTTCAACTCATTTCCTTTTGTCCTTGTGGTCTTGAAAGAAGGGGTGGGGGATGTTAATGTAATGTTGCAGCATGTATTTGTGTTATGTTGTTGTGGGTGAGAGTAGGGGTGGGGGTGTTGCGTGTTGCATGTGAGTGTCACTCTCTTTTGCCTCCCCTGTATTGTAGGTGCAGTACTCACTGTGGTCGTCGCCGCCGTCTTTGTTGCTCCAGATAGAGGAGCAGGAATCCCATCGGAGGGGGTATTTGGAGTTCTGGCTCCATGGCGTCCTGGTTCCTCGTGGGGTGAGGAGAGGTGAGTGTTTTCCCTTCCAAGTCCTGTTTCCGCCGTGTTTTTGTTCACGTTGGTTCCGCCCGGGAAAAGGTGGCGGATTGGCCTCTCATAATAGTGTGGGCGGTACATTCTCTTCTGCCTGTCTGTTGGCAGTGACCGCCGCGCTGTTTGTTTGTACCGCCATGGCGGTTGGAGTGTTAAAGTGTCTATCTATGTTGGCGGTTTCCGCCACGGTCGTGATTCAATTTTTTTCCCGCCGGCCTGTTGGCGGTATTACCGCCGCTTTAACACCGGACTCCAGGGTTGTAATGAGGGCCTCAGTCTCTTTTTGGAGGTTTTCTTCACCGGGACGAACCTGCAAATCAGGTTGAGGCTAGCCGGCTAGAGTTGCCGCCGCGGGTCGGTCCCTCTATGAAGCTTTTTTTCAAGAGTTCTCCAAACTCCTCCAAACTTCTGAAACATCTTCCCTCCTTGAACCAGTTGAAGCCAGGCAAAGTCCTTCTTGTGGTGAAGCCCAAGGGTGCAGCTGGTGCAGTCCTTCAGAGTGCAGGGTGCAGGTGCAGGCCAGGGGTCCAGCAGGGCAGTCTTTCTTCTTCTGTAGTTCTTCCTGGTGGGGATCTGGTAGGGAACTGAGGTGTGGGTGCAGGTCTGCCAGTTTTATCCCTGCTCCTGGGTGAAAAACAGGGGGGTCCTGTTTCTCCAATCAGGTGCAGGGTCCTTCCCCCTGTAATGACCACTTCCTGGAAAGTGTGGCAAAAATCAATCCCAGGGAGCAACATTCCTCAAAAATCCATCATGGCTGAAAGTGATTTTTGGAGGTTACATCTGGCTGAGCCCACCCACTGGTGTGGCTAAAAATCCTAAACACACCCCTCTCCTGCCCTCTCCTAATCTAATCAAGGGGACACCTAATTGTCTGGGCTTGCAGGATGTGGGGGTGTTGCTGGGTTGCTCCAAATGTCCTTCTCTGCCTTTGAAGACCAGTTTGGCAGCCCTCCCCCTTCCTGCCTCACCATCTGCTGACGGGAGATCTCCTCCCTCAGGCACATCTCTTTGTGTGAAGCCAGGCCGCTTCACACCTCATCAAGGCAGCCTGGCCAGGCTGCCAGAGTCTGGCCAATCAGTTTAAACCTCTTTACCTGAACAAGTTATATTAAATCCAACAACTGTAAGTTGTGGGATTTATTATAACAATTAATTTGTTACCAAACCCTTGGTACCTGCACTTTTAAAATTAAAATAAAGTCTCCCCATTCTAGCCTATGGAGGCCATTCACCACAATGAGGGAGAAACGAATTTGGTTGTTTTACCTCACCAGGGCTTATAAAACTATTTGTATAAGTTCCCTGCTTATAGTTGCATGGCACCCAGCCCTAGGGGCACATAGGGCACACCTTAGGGGTGACTTATATGTAAAAGTAAGGTAGGTTAAGACTTTGGAACTACTTTTAATTCCAAAGTCGAATTTGCATATAACTTTAATTTCAAAGCAGCCAGAAAGGCAGGCCTGCCTTTAAAATGGCACTGGGCACCTCAGCAGTGCACCTATGGGTGCCCTACCTATGCTGGGGTCTCTAAACCTACATGCCCTACCATATAATAGGGACTTATAGGTAGGTTGACTTAGCCAATTATAATTAGCCTAATTTGCATGCTGATTTTACACAGAGCACAGGCCCTGGGACCGGTTAGCAGTACCCAGGGCACCATCAGAGTCAGGAAAACACCAGAGAGACACATCGTGCAGATCTATCGTCTGAATCATGTCACCATCATGGAGCTCTATACTCAGTTGGAGCTTGATCTACTGCCTGCCATCCACAATCACTATTCTATCCCTCCCATGGTCCTAGTATTGTTGGTGCTGCACTTTCTTGCAAAAGGGTCCTTTCAGGTCACAGTGGGCTTGGCTGCAGCAATGTCACAGTCCATGTTCAGCATAGTGTGGTGGGATGTACTTTCAAGTTTCCAAAAAACACCTGGACAGTCATATCAGGTTCCCCCAACCTGTGGATTTGTGAAGGCTGACTTCTATGACCTGGGACACATCCCTCATGTGATTGGTACAATTGATGTTACCCATATTGCTTTGGTTCCTCCAAGGGTCAACAAACAGGTCTATCGTAACCGGAAAAACGTTCACTCCATTATCAAGCAGGTGGTGTGTTTGGCCGACCAGTACAAGTGACTGCCAAGTTTCCGGGATCTGTCCATTATGCCTATATATCAAGGAACAGCAATGTCCCACACATGATGGCACATCTACAAAGATGGAGGGCTTGGCTCATTGGTAGGTGTTGTTGTGGATATGTATCTTTGTTTTTGCTCCTGTCAACACTACCTTCCCTGTGCCTGTCCTTGGTTACCAACTGGTCCTGCCTTTATTCATACAGGCGACTCAGGATATCCTAACCTTCCCTGGCTGTTGACACCATTGAGGTACCTTACCACGGATGTTGAGACACATTACAATGAGGGCCACAGCAGGATGAGGCGTGTGATAGAAAGGACGTTTGGCCTACTCAAGGCAAGATTCCGGTGTCTCCACGTCTCATGAGGTGCCTTTCTCCATAGTCCCCAAATGGTGTGCCACATCATTGTTGCCTGTTTTATGATCCACAATCTGGTCCTCAGACGTCAAATCCCATCACCAGCAGATGAGGAGATGGCTACTGGACCAGTGGGTGGTGATGGACACATGGAAAGGGATGAAGAAGCAGATGATGATGGTGCAGCAGAGTCTAAGATGGAGCTGATCAATCAGTACTTCCAATGACATACAGGTATGTTGTGTGTGTAACGTAGCAGGTAAAATATTTGCACTTGGATTCAGTATACAGCCCCTCCAGGCCAGGTATATCAGTGGGGATGACACTTTGACATTTACCATATGTGGGTGGTGATAGTCAACTGAGTTTATATCAGGAGCATTGTCAGTGGTTTAAACACTGACATTTGTACCATATGCAGGTTGCTAGTTTGACATCTGCTGTGGACAGTCCTGTAGTGTGCTATGTGTCACGTCATCCCCTATCCAGAAGTGAGTCAAGCTATGGGTTCTGTACAGCATTTCCTTTGATATTGTAACTGTTGCCTGAGCTTTTCATGGCAAGTTGGGTTTGCTAACAGTTGGAGGTGTTGTGTTGATCCCATTCCAGAAGTCAGTTACAGCTTTTTGGTTATGTTATTCTTGTGTTTCTTGATGTTGAGGTGTAATTTGTTGTGCCTTGTTTCCTTGATGTGTAATGTGTTGTGGCATGTTTCCTTGCCAAAGCACAAGGGGCACTGCTACAAATTACTGCATGTATGCATAGGGTGGCCCCATGGCTCACATTCTGATTTGTGTCCCTGTGTTGTCCTTTTTACAGATTGGATGACTCGATCTACTCTGTTGTGTGGCTGGACTGCTAACTCCCCTTGAGAAGTCTAATGTGACATCTCTGGTGCCCTATGTTCTCCGAGGTGGATGCCTCTATCTACTGTGATTTGCACTTGCTGTAGGTTGATGGGTGTTACGACGCATGACATTTCAGTTTGCTCACATTTCCATAGATACAATAAAGACACAAATGCATATGCTGTGCTCTACAGTGTTTATTGCTCACATATTGTCCTACAGTTGATGAGTTGGGTCATAGTGGATGTATTAATCGGAGTAGATCGCCTTGCTTTAGATAGTACAGGTCCAGTGTCCAAGGGCTATCGTAAAAGGTGAGAGATGACATTGAACAGTCAGTGGCACACACGGGAGAATGTTCAGTAGAGGATCATTTCCTGGTAGTGGTATTGGTCTTGGCATCTGCTCCAGCTGGATGCCTGGATGGACAATCATGTTTGCGGAGGGGTTCCTCAGCTACAGAGGGAGGGGTATCAGTGGCCTGTCAGTCCCCTGGCAGGCCCTCCAGTCCATTGGCTGCCATAGATGGCTCCGATAAGGGTGTGCCAGTCGAAGGGGCCTGCTGGTGGGTGGAGGTGGGACGCAGGATGTTTAAGGGGGCCCTAAGCACCCCTGTAATGGTGACCATGGAGGCATTGCGTGCCTGCCACTGCTGCAGGGCCTCCTGATGGTATTCCCTCTGCAGCCTTTTGTTTTCCCCCAAAATGGGGAGAATTTGGCCCATCTTTTCCTGGAATTACTGCTGTGCTCTCTCTTCCATTTCTGCCCCTCTATGTGCTCCTTTTGCCATTTACTCTCCACAGTGCTCCTTTTGCTTTACACTCTTTCTTCTCTTTTCCCTCCCCTCCTTTTCCCTCCCCTTACTCAGCCCTCTCTCTCTCACTCTTGCTCTCCCCCCTCACTCTCTCCCCTGCCGTTGCTGCCTCTGTGGCCCCACACCCCTCCTCGTTCTTGTGCTGCACTCCAGCCGCTGCTGTCCCGCAGCCCCATCCCCTTTTTTTTGCACTGCTTGCGCCCCCGCCTCCCAGCTGTCCCCTCCTCCCTTCCTAATGGCAGCTGCTGCACAGTAGGTCGAGCAACACCACTGACCTGGTCAGTGAACTGCTCTGCCTCCTGTAGCTCCACCTGTAAGTAGAGCCTTTGTTCCTCTGAACTCCTGATCTCTGTCAGGAGTTCGAGGCCCTCCTCCACCCGCAGGCTTCTGCCTCTGCATCATCCGTGGTGTCTAAGTGGAGAGCTCTGCTTTCCTACTAGGCTGCCCTCTTCCTCTCTCTTTTTTCTCTCTGCTTCGCTCTCTGTGTGCTCTCTCTTCCATGTCTGCCCCCTTTGTGCGCCTTTTGCCATTTGCTCTCCACAGTGCTCCTTTTGCCTTTTGCTTTATACTCATTCTTCACTTTTCACTCCCCTCACTCCCCTCTCTCTCTCTCACTCTCGCTCTCCCCCTTTCTCTCTCCCTTGCAGCCCCACACCCCTCCTCTCTCTCGCGCTGCACTCCCACTGCTCCTGCCCGCCTCCTTTTTTTGCACTGTTTTTGCCCCCACTCCCACCTCCCAGCTGTCCTCTCCTCCCCTCTCCCTACTTAATGGCGGTCTCTGCGTGGTAGGTCGAGCAATACCACTGACCTGGTCAGTGAACTGCTCTGCCTCCCGTAGCACCACCTGTAATTAGAGCCCTTGTTCCTCTGAACTTCTGACCTCTGGCAGGAATTCGAGGTCCTCCTCCACCGCAGGCTTCTGCAGGCGACTCATCCCTGGTGTCTAGTAGGAGAGCTCTGCTTTCCTAAGAGTCTGCCCTCCGCCCCCCTCCTCCTTTTCTCTGCTTTGCTCTCTGTGTGCTCTCTCTTCCGTGTCTGTCCCCTTTGTGCTCCTTTTGCTGTTCGCTCTCCACATTGCTCCTTTTGCCATTTGCTTTACACTCTTTCTTTGCTCTTCCCTCCCCTCCCCTCACTCCACTCTCTCTCTCTCTCTCTCTCTCCTCCCTCTCTCTCTCTCTCTGCCGCTGCTGCCCCTGCAGCCCCATCACCCTCCTCTCTCTCACATTGCACTCCCGCAGCTGCTGCCCCCAAGGCCTGCCCCCTTTTTTGTGCCGTTTTCGCCCCCACTCCCACCTCCCAACTGTCGTTTCCTCCCCCTTCCTACTTAATGGAGGCCGCTGCGTGGTAGGTCGAGTAATACCACTGACCTGGTCAGTGAACTGCTCTGTTTCCCGTAGCTCCACCTGTAAGTAGAGCCCTCGTTTCTCTGAACTCCTGACCTCTGTCAGCAGTTCGAGGCCCTCCTCCACCCGCAGGCTTCTACCTGTGCCTCATCCCTGATGTCTAGTGGGACATACTACTCGGAGGCTTGAACTTCCACCCCGAGAACACCAACGACAACTCTACCACCCTGCTCGACAACCTCGACAACCTCGGCCTCAAGCAGCTCGTCACGACACCCACCCACTCCACAGGGCACATGCTTGATCACATTTCTTCTGCCAGCAAAAATTTCTCCTTTAGCCACACCACTGAACTCCACTGGACCAACCACCACTGCATCCACTTCTCCTTCAAGAAACTCACAACACACCATCACCCGCAATGGAATCCCCACTGTAGATGGGACAAGGTCACCAAAGACCAACTGATCACTACCCAAGCAAGGATACCGAAGACTCAAAGAAGTGGTGTCAAGAGGAGACACCGGACAACCACATAGCCTTCAAGAACACCATCCGCAGACACCACCAACTTACCCAAACCGCCAAAAGAACCGCCTTCAAAGAATGCATCGACAACAATGCACATAGCTACAAGGAGCTCTTCAACATCGTGAAGGAGCTCTCCAACCCCGACTCCAACGTCAACGATATCCGGACATCACAAGACCTCGGCGACTCCCTAGCCACCTTCTTCCACTGCAAGATCGCAGACATCCATGACAGCTTCAATACTCAGACACCCCGTCAACCACCGACACCACAGACTCACCACCCACCAGCCTCCTATTATCCTGTACCCACGTCAACGATAACCGCACCATTGAAATCATGAACAACATCTACTCTGGCTCATCATCTGACCCCTGCCCTTACCACATCTTCAACAACGCAAACTCCGTCATCGCCCCCAACTCCTGAGGATCATCAACAGTTCCTTCAAGACCGCCACCTTCCCAGAGAGCTGAAACATGCCAAGATCAACGCCCTCCTCAAGAAACCCAATGCGCATCCAAAGGACCTCAAGAACTTCTGGCCCATCTCCCTGCTCCACTTCCCAGCAAAAATTATAGAGAAAATTGTCAACAAACAACTGACCTGTTTCCTCGACGGGAACAACACTCTGGACCCATCTTAATCCGGATTCCGCAGCAACCACAGCACCAAAACCGCCCTCATCACTGCCACCGACGATATCTGGACCATACTTGACAATGGCGAAACCGTGGACTTCATCCTCCTGGACCTGTCAGCCGCGTTCAACACCGTCTGCCACCACACCCTACTGATACGCCTCAAAAACACAGGGACCCACGACAGAGCCCTGGACAGGATCACCTCCTTCCTCACCGGCAGAACTCAGAGAATCCTCTTCCCTCCATTCCACTCTGAAGCCACCAAAATCATCTGCGGCATACCCCAGGGATCGCCCTTCAGCCCGACCCTCTTTAACGTCTACATGGCTCCGCTCGCAAACATCGCCCGATCCCACAAACTCAACATTGTCTCATACGTCGCTGACACCCAGCTGATCCTCTCCCTCACCAAGTACCCCGCCATCACCAAAACCAACCTCTATGAAGGAATGAAGGCCATCGCTGAATGGATGAAGAACAGCTTTCTAAAACTGAATTCCAACAAACTGAGGTCCTCATCCTCGGCTCCGCCCCCTCAGCATGGGACAACTCCTGCTGGCCTGCCGCACTGGGAACTGCACCAACACCCATCGATCACGCACACAACCTGGGATTCATCCTGGACTCATCACTATCAATGACCCAGCACGTCAACAACATCTCTTCCTCCTGCTTCAACATCTTCCCCATGCTTCAGAAGATCTACAAATGGATCCCCACTGAAACCAGAAAGACGGTCACCCAAGCTCTCGTAAGCAGCAAACAGGACTACGGCAAAGCCCTCTACACAGGAACCACGGCCAAACTCCAGAAAAGACTGCAACGCTTACAGAACGTCTCCGCATGCCTCATCCTGGACATCCCCCACCACTGCCACATCACAGCCCCCTTGAGAGACCTACACTGGCTCCCCGTCAACAAGAGAATCACGTCAAACTCCTCACCCACACTCACAAGCCACTGCACAACACCGCACCAGAATACCTCAACAGACAGCTCTCCTTCTACACCTTGACCCAACAACTTCGCTCCACCGATCTTGCCCTCGGCACCGTCCCACGCATCCACAGAACGACTGCGGTGGCAGATCGTTCTCCCATCTCGCCACCAAGACATGGAACACTCTTCCCACCTACCTGCGACAGACACGGGACCTACTTACCTTCAGGAGACATCTCAAGACATAGCTTTTCATGCAGTAGCAGCCCCTCCTCCCCTCAGCGCCTTGAGACCCTCACGAGTGAGTAGTGCGCTCTACAAATACTCTGATTGATTGATTGGTTGACACATCACTGGGGCCTTCATCCTGAGGAAGGCTGCAGTCTCTGGCATCCTCTCCATGGTGCCAGTGGCTGGGGTATCTGTGAAAGGAGTTGAAGATTGTTATCTGGTGTCGTCGTGATTGGTTGTCTGTTTTCCTGATGCATAAGTGGCTTAACTTGATTTCCAGTTATCGCAATGACAGATTCAGCACTGCAGGCATTGTTAGTGGATAGTGGATTGTGAGCAAGATAACACGTTACATTGAATGTTGCAGTATGTGGATTGCATTGCTGTCATTGCCATGGGTTGGTCCTCGTTCTAAGCATCCAGTTGGTGTGGGGGGTGTATTGGTTGTACATGCAGGAGGTGTACTGTGCAGTGCTGTTAGCAGGTATTGATGTGGATGAACAGGTGCTTTAGTGCTAAGTGATTGTTCTTGGCAGTGCTATCCGTGCACCTGGGTGGGACTGTCTGGGCATTGTGGCAGGGTGATGGTGTGCCATGCAGGGGAGGGGTATTAGGTGATTGGGTGCGAGGTGGAGTGGTAGATGGGGTGACTTGGGGAGTGATAGGGTCGTAATTAGTGGCAGAGGAGTGATGGTTACTTACCAGACTCCAGTCCTCCAGGTATTCCAGTCAGGCCCTCAGGATGCAAGATTGCCAAAACCTTCTCCTAGACGATGCAAACTCTGGGGGAGTTCGTGGGGGTCCACCCCAGTCTTGTGAATGGCTATGTGGTGTGGTGATGTCATTGAATGCACCTTCTCCAGTAGGATGGTAGCTATGGTATAACAGTGCTGTGTCCTCCATTTGTGCGCTCCTAGCTGTCAGTGTGTGTTTTTTTCTGGTTGCAAACGATTGTAAGTTTTTGTGGGGGTGTGTTATATAGTGCAATGAGTAGGTGTCTCAGGTGTGTGGTATTTGAACTGTCCAGTGTGGTTTTTGTCCTGAAATGAGTGAGTTTTGAGCACGACAGTTTGGACTGCCAATGGTTTTCCGCCATAGAAGGACCACTGTGCCGATTTGTGGGTCATAATCTGGAGGGTGGAAAGTTGTCGGCATGCAACTGCCTCTTTTCCGCCCTCCTTTGTTCTGGCGGTGTTGGGTTTGTGGCTGTTTTTAGGCGGTATACTTTGTGGACTGTTAATACGGTGGGTGGGATACCACCAATACCAGCGTTTTGTTTCTGGCTGCCACCGCAGTGGTCTTACCAAAAGACTACCAAACTCATAATAAGCACCTAAGTCTCTCTAAATTGAGTCTCTGGTGTCCACTGTAACGGATAGTTTTGAAGAAAATGAACACAGGCTTTCGAACTGTGAAGACCAGGTTATCAATACTGAAGAGCTAAATGCCTAGTTAGAAAGTGAGATTATAGAAAAATAATTGGAGGGGCTCGAACCTAAGAATTACTGGAGTCCCTTAGACTAAAGAGAGTAAAACAGAGGCTATTCCATTCATGAAGCTACTGTTTAGAATTCATATTTTGCAGGACCACTCCCAAGATTTTTCTATTATACAGGCACATCAGATTTCAGTGCACATTATGGTCCAAGCTAAATATCTCCACACAATTTTAGTTAATTTTGCAGGTTACAGAATTAGGTAAATGGTCCTTGCCAAAGCTAAACAGCAAAGGGAATTCTTCATTCAGAATAATTTTACAGTCAAGATTCATAACGATTGAAAGCACACACTGACATAAGGAGTTTATGAATATAATTCCACAACTACACGCTATGTGAGCACAATCCTCTATCATTTATATATCTAGACTCAAGGTGCTATATAAAGGACTCTCCAGGTGTTTTCTCAATTGTCAGAGTCTCATTCGTTTGTACAAAGTCTTAATGGAAGACTCTTCAAAACTAAACATGTTTGTTAGTGCGATTAGGTCTCTAAAATGTGCTCGTAGAAGGTGTTGAGGGCAAGCATTATTAATAAAAATATGAGTGGACAAATCCTATAATTAACACAAACTAAAAGGCCTAATTAGAGAAACTCATGCTAAAAATGTAAAACAAACATGTTTGAAATGTGGTTGACATGATGTCTATGTGAAATAAATAATGTTCAAAACATATTTTGATGAATCATAACCATTTATACTGACAAAGATAATTAATATTGATGGATAAAATGAATTATTTGAAATTATTGTTAATTAATAAATAACATACCAAATATGGTTTGAATATTAAAACTGTTTTATTTTTCATGTAGTAGCATTAGTCAAAGGACTAAGATTTAGCATTTTTCCACAAGCACAGTGTTGAAATGTTATCCTGACTTTATTGAAATTCTTTTGCAAACATTGTTTATACCTATTCCATTCAAAGCTCACAGTGGAAATCTATAGCTTTTTCACTTTGCTCATTCTGCACCTCCTAGTGATAACTGTTTAAAGTTTGAACAATGGGTCTTAGTTTCTAGTAGAAAATAATGTTAGTTAAAATGTCATGTCCTGTGCTGTTTTCTACCATGTTATTATTGTGCAGAAGCTGCCGTCCGGAAAGAAGCGTCAACATGGGCCGTATCTGGAAGAATCTGGAGAAAGTTACAAAACGAAGAAGAGATGTAATCCAATTGGTTGCTCACTGTCACACTGCATAGTCTTGTCTAATAGGAGTTTAGCTACTAATTTTTAGGACTTTAATTTAGTAAAGTTTCAGTTGATGTTGTTCAGTGGATAGAGGAAGAAACACTGTTATGGTTATGATTCTTATAGTTCAGTTACTTAAGCTCAAACTTTCTGGACTGTTGCCCAATACATGTTCCTGAGGCTGATCATTGAAGACCTGCTGTTCCTGTGCTCTGCTGATGAAGATTCTGCTAACTGCTGTCACTCTTAGGAGCGTTATAACCTATGTACATTTGTTTTCTCTTGCAGGTTTTCCCTTAGAAATCCAACAGCATTTTTGTTAGTGTCATAGTTAGATGTTTTCCAAATTAATTTTTGCCTTATTTTGATTTTTACATGTGATAACGCCCAGCCCCACACATGCTTTTCAAATTAGAACTTTGGTAGTAAAGATGTCCGAACCAATAATTGAATTAATTGTTAAGTAATTGATTACGACTGATTCAACTACACAACAAATTAAATCTATTGCTATTTCTTTGATAATTCTGTTGCTATTTTGTATAATTATTTTGGAGTTTTTAATGGTGATTGCTCTTGTCAAACTAAGATTCTTCAGATGTTTTGGACAACCTGTGACTTGATGTTTCTGTTTTGATATCATCTGGTCTTGCTTATTATTTACATGACTTTACTATTGTTAATAAAAGGGCAATACATATTTAAACTTTATTAAATTGATGTGGTGATTCATGGCCACATTGGTCATGGTGAGTGTAAATGACTGACTCCTTATTGCAAATTGTTGTTATTTTTTGCTAATGATTTTTGTTGTTTGGTTTGATGTTCTTATTCCTCCTGTCTGAGTCAAAAGATTTGAGTCAACCTCTGAGGGTAGTAGATGTCATTGCCCTTTTATGTGTTACTGAAACCTAATTTAGGAGGTCACACGCCCACAAAGGTCAACTCTATTTGAAATTGTATTGAGTATAGGTAACTGATGTAGGATGGACTGATTGTGGAACATGAACAATCATGAGACTGCTAATAGGCGTTAAAGAATAAAAGGTAAAGAAACATAATGGAGGAGGTTGGAATTGGGCCATCGATGGGGGTCAGAACCCTGGCACTTGCCATGTTGCTGAATACTGATCTGGGTTGGGGTGGGGTAGGTGAGGGTTATAATGGGTGCTTAAGTGGGGATGGATCTTTCTGGCTAGCTATTATGCTCCAATAGAGGATAATCGCCAGCTTCTAATCCATCTCTTTCAATATTTTATTGAAGTTCCAGGACAAGTAATGATAGGAGGGGATTTCAACTTTTTGAAAGCTCAATAATAGACTTCATCACCCTGTATAAGAAGCAAATCAAGCTTGAGACTTTTAAAATGTTAGCGCAATACACAGTGCTTAATTTGTAAATAAAAACATGCCATTGCCCAAAGCTCTCCTTTGAAACACACAGCTGCTGCATTTAAATGTACAACCACAGTAAATGACGAAGAATAATTCAAAAGGCATCTGGGGCCTCCTCAATTCATTTACATTCACTCCCTGCCCCTTCAGCTCACTCCTACAGCTTTCTGCTTTCTCCCTTTGTGATGCTTTTCCATTTTTCTTTTCCTCCGCCTTTCCCATATGTGTCTTTTGCTCGCATTAAAGCACAAAGGCCCTCATTATGACATTGGCGGTCAGCTGACCACCACAGCAGTGATGGCAGAATACCGTCTACAGGCCGGCAGTGAAGACCACCAAATTATGACTATGGCAGTGATCCCTCCCATAGACAGCCAATGTACCACCTGAACCGCCAGTGCGGTCCGTCCACTGACCACAGTGGTAGCCATCTTCAGGCAGGCGGAAGACAACGACCCACCCTCCACCCACCATAGCAGACCGTCAGGATTTCTGGGGCGGGATCACCGTCACCAAAAGCCTGGCGACAACACATCATATAAAAGGAGGCACTCACCTCGGGGCACAGAGGATCCTCGGCGGCCATGGAACCCAAACTGGAAGTCATGCCGATGCTGCACTACGCAATGGCAGTCCAGGAGCACCAACGCTGACAAAGACGACAATGGTGAATATAGCCGCCTAGCACACAAGGGAGGGAGGGGAGAGTGACACACACACAACACATACCATACACACATACCACACTCCAAAAACCATCTGCAGAGTTAATCAACATTAACATAACCCAGGAGCAAAGAAAGCCAGCGTGCCCCTTCAACTTTCACAAATATGTTGGACCCCAGAGAACTTGGGGTTAGCACAATCCTGCAATGTACAACGTATTCTTTTTATTTTTTATGGCCAGTGTGGGGACCCCACTCCATTACCTCCCAAACGTCTCTTATCTTTGTAGGAAGCATGGGGTGTCCACTCCCACGCTGCCACAGGAACTTCAGGGGGAGGCCCATGGCCCCTGTGGTCCTGTGGGTTTCCCAACCCTGCCACCACAATTCTTGGTGCAGACAGGAGCTGCCATTTCAAGTTTACTCCCCAGAGAGAACACCTTTTTTTCTGCTTGTGCTGGAGAGCAAACCTATTCTGTCCCTACCCGGCAGAAGCGTTTCCACTCCTGCCTGGTTGGAATAGTGCAGTCTTCCTTCCCATGTTCCATAAGGCAGGGAACAAGCACTGTTTCGCAGATGAGTTTCCCAGGTCACTGTAGGTACTGTAGGTACATGAGGAAGGTTACTGGCCTTGAGGGATTCAGATCAGAGAGGAGGGACCCCCTCCAAATATTTAAATTTTTAAAGTTGCATGACCTCTGGCCACTGGACCACCTCAGGGGTCATTATTATGAAACAAAAAGGCCATCATTTTTTTTACAGCAATCCTGCTGAAGAACTGCAGGATCACAAAAAAAAACCCTCTTTCTTCAGTTTGGCCCTGTGGGGTCCTTTGGGAACCCCCCCCACACAATAAGGGCTGGGGGGCAGGGCAACTCTTATATTCTTATGTTAAAATTATTCCAGGACAGGGGACTTAGGGCCGTTGTGATGGTGTAACTCCTCCACCAAGATATAAATCAGGCCCTAGTTCCCCGAGTCCTGTAATGGCCACTGCAATATTTCTTTGCAAGTTGCAGCCAGCCATTCAGAGCCCTCACTCTGAGAAAGCCCCCTTAGCCCATCAAAAGGATTGTATATTTGAATTTTGGGCCAATGGTCCAGATATCTATACATTTTGAACCTTACTTTCTCAAATACTGAATGGATTTACACCAAATCACAAAAATCACGCTTTCTGAACCAAGACCTAGGGCCTGATTACAGGTTTGGTGGTCGGACCAACAGACCGCCAAGGCGCCACTCCCAAAAAGACCGCTGAGTCAACTGTCTGTCGTCCACCATATTACCATGTGACCACTGGCCCAGCGGCAGTGTACTTGACGGAGGTGGACCAGCGGGGTACACGGTCAGCAATACAAGGTACATTTTTTAATTTGTGTCTTTTCAGTTGTGTATATTTTGACTAAAAGGTACACATATGCATGACATGTGTAACAATATGTTCCGCATGTGCCATTCCATTGCTGGAGACTGTGTCATATGTGCCCAGTCCAGTCAATGGCAGAAAAATGCCAATTGTACTTACCTGTATTTTGTTTTTTTCAGGGGTGAAGTTACTGCAGTGAAGGGTGGGGGAGCCCTGGACAAAGGAGCCCATGATGGAGACTGAAGGTAAAAGAAGAAAATTGAGGAGTTGGCACCCCATGTCCTTTGGTTCCACCATCTCTCAGCAGGCAGTCTGCTCGGAGAAACAGTACATCATAATGTGCATGGCGGTACCCTTGTCTATACCACCCTCTGATACCTGCTTTTCCCCAGCCGCCGTCAAGGCGGTTGGTGGATGGCTGACATTGTTGGTGGGACTACAGCGATCTCTAGTTCAGCATACTGGCAACATCGCAATACGGTGGTCAGACCACCAGGGTCAGTCCCCAGACTGCCAAACTCATAGTCAGTCCCCTAGCTCCCTGCCAAATTTTATGTAATTCTGCTCAGTTATTTGGGCTGTAGACCTTTTAAAAAATGACTATGGAAAATGCATGGGGAATTTGCATTTTGGCATCTCCCTTTTTTCTGGGCCTCCACTTGAGGTCATTTGAGATATCATCAGTGATGTCATAAATGATGTCTTAGAACCTGTCATGAGTGAAGTCTGATATGAGGTTATAAGCAGTGCATGCTGGTGGCACAAGTTGTAGTTAGTGCTGCTAACTATAACTGGTGAATTTCTATAGTTTTTTAGTTCAAAACGTTAACATTGTCACTAGGAAATTCAGCTAATTATAACGTTACTTTAATCTTTGTTTTTTTTTAAGTGAGTTTCTAAGTTTTTGTTTTATCAAAAACTCATATTTTTATTATACCTAGCTATAATGTTACTTTAATCTTTGCTTTTTTTCACTGAATTTTTTATTTAAAAAAATATATATATATATTAAAAAATATATAGACACTAAGGACCTGATTTTGAGATTGGTGGAGGGGGTTATTCCATCACAAATGTGACAGATATCATGTCTGCCATATTAAGATCACATTATCGCCCATGGAGATCGTAATACGGCAGACGGGGTATCCGTCACATTTGTGACGGAGTATCCCATCTGCCAAACTATAAATCAGCCCCTAACTGTTTCAACAATGTTTGCGCTGAGAATGTTCAGTTTTTGTAGCTCACATATATTTTCCCAGCATACTTTTAATAGTCTTTGTAAGTATCTTCACATAAAATTAATATTTATATTTGAAAAAATCACTGAACATTTTTTCCTATACTGTAAGCTATGTTTTCACTATGTACATCAATTTTTAATGTGTGTCATCATTCTTGCAAGAGGCTTGCAAAATTGCAAAGTTATACATTTTGTACTAATCTGTTGCACAGAGCTCTTTTCACCCAGTTACTATTGAATACTAATGTTTACTAATAAAGTCAGTACAGTACGTATATTGTATTACATTTTTTGTTTAAAAACTTACGCCTTTTATGAGAAGATCGCAGGAGCCATACATACAATACTATTTGTGTACTACCAGGGAGCTGTACTTTTATTCGGCTGTTGTCATCCACTCGCAAGATTCTACATTTGGAATTCAATTCATAACAGTGTATATATGTCATTTTGAAGAAAGTAAGACATGAGAAGTGTTGTTCCCTATATGAAACAATTGATGTATTGTTGCATTTGAGATATTAAGACTAGTCTCTGTATTATTCAATCCCACGGTCCTCTAGTGAGACACCCATGAGACACTCGGGAGAGAAAAGACATCCAATGGAAGGGCTGTGATTTGTTCATATGGATGGCTTTTTTTTAGCAAAGGAAGATTCCTTTCTTGTTGCATTATATGCCTATTGGGTTTTTCTCTGATAACTCTGTCTGTGATCAGAATGTCATCATCGGATTCAGATGAGAACCCTACTCCTGTTCCTGCAAGTAAGCTACTTCAGCCACCAAGGGAGTACTTGGTCAGGACATTTTTTCAGGTGAGGCCTGGTGGTAATAAAGTGTCTGCCAAATATGTAATTTGTAATATATAATAAAAAGAGTTCAGCAGGGGCAGCTTGAGCAAACAATATTTCATGAGTATTATTGGGATGTGGCGAAATTTAAAAGCTATGCACCCTGAACACCTTGCTCAGGCTGAGTTCACCTGTGCAGCAGAGCTTGTTAACTCCTGATAGGTGTCCACATCTTTCCAAACTGGTCACAGTGTGCTTTCCCAGGTACTCACCGCACAAGCAAATAAAAACCCAGCATATCTGAACATAGCCCTTTTTTTCTATTTATGCAAGGAGATTATTTTTTCTTTTGATACAAGCAGGGGTGCACGGTACAGGATTGACCAGGATCATAAATGCCCATCTAGGCAGTAGTTTTTGTTAACAATTGTTTCTACATTTTTCAACTATTTGTTCTGAATGAGATATTGTTTTTTACTTCCAGTTTCCTGTTCTTGCTCTATCGTTTTTAAAAAAAATACCAAAAAGTTAAAAAAGTTAAAAAAACACAAAAAATACAGTTGTTGAAAATGTTACTTGAAAAAACTCTTTTCAGACCTACCCTATACTCATTAGGTATGTTGTTTATACTATGTACCCCTTTTTTTTCCTTATTTATGATTCTCGTGAAACACAAGAGCCATGATTGCTTTTATACATAACGTGGTTGCAGCCTCTCGTGAGAGCCAGGTGCACAGTCCTCTGCGTCCACTTCGAGTGGGCAGTGCTTTCTGCTTTACACTTGGGATCCTCTTGCAAGGCTATACTTTTATAATGGAATTTGTATTTGCACTGAACACGTCCTGATGTAATAGGTATAGTTTATATGCACCAGATTTCCGCTTCTCCTTTTTATATGATCCTGCAAGACTCTTGCAAGATCGTAAAAATACTTTAGAGGAAGAATTTACATATTCCTTCATTACAATAGTTACTTCTTACAATCCCCATTACTATACTATGAGGAGACACTGCCCTCTCCACTGAGACCTTCTATGAAGATAACTGGGATACAGAGTGGGGAGTAAAGAACCACTGCCTCTCCATTCACACCTTTCCTAGGCTCAATATTATTGATAGTAGTGCGGGGATGGTACTCACCTCACATGTAAGACCTCACTATTCTATACTGAGTATAACAAGTACTAGCTTCCCCACTGACACCTCTCCTCAAGGAAATACCCATATTTATTAGTGTGTGGGAATGGATTTCCCTGTCCACTTCCCAGTCTGACACATATATATAAATACAGTAGTATCTAGGGAAACTTTGTCTTCTTCACTAACATCTTTCTCCACAATGACTTGGATATAAAGTACAGTGTAGTAAACCAGGGGCATCTGTCATCATATGTCTCCTTAGAAATACAGCAATGTGTAGTTGAGTAAGAGGTGTCTCTAGTGGGCTTTGAGAGAAATGTATCTCTCAAATCATACCTCTGCTCATAGTAACAGGTATCCATAGTCGGCTGTGTTTCCTGAGACACGTCTCTTGCTTAATAACTCTGCAAAGTATAGTGTACATGAAGACTGGCCTGTCTCCTGTTATACTGTGATATGAAAACTGTTAGAAATGGGGGTTCTGGTTGGCTTGGGTAAGCACCTGAGCCAGGCGGAACCTACCCACTCTAGTCAGGATGAGTGAGATACACACCCAAGATAACCCCTGCTTATCCCCTTAGTTGCTTAGCACAAGCAGTCAGATTTCCCAGAGGCAATTTGTAAAGCGATGGCACAACACACACAACACATGTGACACACTTTTCCCACCATAAATGAAACACAACACTCAGTTATATAAAAATATACTGTATTGTACACAACATTATTAGACCAAACACAACATGACAGTAACACCCTGCTATTCAAGCAGTTGTCAGAACATTACAAAGTACTATTAATTTTCGAAAGCCAGCAGTAGTCACATGAAACATTTAGGTTACTGGTTATTCTACAACATAAGCAGTAGTCAGGAAAACATTACTAAAAGAATGCATGTGTCATAGTAAACATAAATGCCCAAAAAAAGAAACATCGTAGAACACATGGTAAGTCATGACAGCATATCATCATAAAAGCATGGTTCATAGTAAACACGTACCCGTAAATGCCCATCACAGAAACATCGCTGCCCAACCATTCCTATGAATGATTCATATTGCCAAAGTCACCACAACCCCAGAAATGTCCAGTAGTCATGAGACCTCCTCTATAGGTTATATGCCCCTTTCCTGGGACCACATGGGGGGACTCCCATGCTCCTGCAACACTAAGGAGGGGGGGTTCCCAACACCAGCTTTGCCGGGATGGGGCTCCGTTGAGGTTTTCCTCCCGCACTGCAAGTCGTCTGAATGTGGGTGAAGGAGGGGGTGACAGAAACCCCCTCTGATCCTCTGGGGGAGGCCTCTCTCCTTTCCACCTAAAACAAAGGCAACCTGGGGGCACAACCGCACCAGTGGCCCTTGGCGGCCATGACCGGCCCTCGCTGGGGCTGGAAAGCCAAAAAGAACCCTAACAAAGTTCAGCCTGGAGCCCCATGCTCCCCTCGCAGTGACTGGGGAAGAGGAGAGATACCCTTGCCTCCCCGCATCCTGCTCCTCCAATGCCCCTCCTCATCTAGGGGCACTGTGCATACCCTCTCTGCCAGGTGGAACCTCCGAGGAGGTCTTCCTACCACCCAGTAAGAGGAGAGAGACTCTTGCAGCATCTCTCACCTTGGGGGCCACACGTCTTTCCCAGAGTACGCTCAGTCGACATCACGGACCCTGGGATGGCCCTGAGAACTACAATGAGGTCTCCATACCTCCTCGGGCCGCTCTGGCGCACTCGCCTGCACCTGATCTGGTGCGCAAGTGTCTTTGTAGTCATTGGGCCG
The DNA here is from genome assembly GCF_031143425.1 of Pleurodeles waltl. NCBI lineage: Eukaryota > Metazoa > Chordata > Amphibia > Caudata > Salamandridae > Pleurodeles > Pleurodeles waltl. Next base: position 805,052,861 of record NC_090442.1, on the reverse strand, counting down.
CTGCAGTGATTTCAGGCCAAAGTTGGGGCCTGCTGGTGCCCCAGAGGCACTGTGCTCAGTGCTCGTCACCCCAGGGCCACTGCAAGGATCACGCTTGCTCCGACCTCAGTTTTCCCGTGCCCCGGGGGCACCCAGCAGAGTGCATTTTGAACGCACTTCGACTTCAATGCCTGCTGGGTGGTGGCGGTGATTTCTTCCTCGGGGGCAGAGAAAGCGCTCTCAAAGCGTGAAAAATGAATAAAACAGAGCGCTCGTCAGGCACCTATGCTCCAGCACAGGAGCTTCAAAACACAGCGCTGTCCTTGCACTAGGAAGCAATTGGTTGCAAGAGGCAGGGGCCACAGCATCCAGCCCCAGGGGACAGCAGTGGACATACAGGGCGGTAGGGTCCAACAACAGACCAGCATAAGGGAGATGCAGTCAGGCAGGTCCTCCTAGTGACCCAGCAGGCCACCGGTCAGCACAGCAGCAGCAGTCCAAGGCGGTTCCTGGTGAGTCCCTCAAGCAGTATTCTGTGTCCATGTCAGTTGGTCCAGAGTGTCTCTCTTACATGGTGAAAAAGCCCCTGTACTTATACTCAGTTTTTGCTTAACACTTACAAAAATGGGGAAAGAGGTTCCAACCGGTTACAACTGGTTCTAGGGATGTCCCCTCTTTCCTCCAACACAGGCTCCAGACATCAGTTTTGGGTAAACGAGCCCTTTGTGTGAGAGCAGGGCTAAGCCTTTACAAATGCAGGTGTGCCCAGCCTGTCCCTCTTTCAGCCCAGGAAGACCATTCAATATGCAGATGCACTTCTGTGACACCTTCAAGGTGCAAAACACCAGAGTCATAAGCAAAGAGAAATGCTCACTCTCTAGAAGTGGCATTTCTATAATGGTAATAAAAAATCCACCTACACCAGTAAGCAGCATTTCTCACTACCATTACAACCATATCAAACATCCCTACGCTACCCCTCATAAATCAGACAATACCCCCTAGTCATACGGCAGGGCATTTCCAATGCAATCCTATGAGCAAGGCAGCACACACAGCAGCGAGAAACAAAATAGTCTGTTTGTCACTACCAGGACAGGCCACGCAACCAGATACATGTCCTGCCTCTTACATACATAGCACCCTGCCCATAGGGCTAGCCAGGCCTACCTTAGGGGTGACTTACATGTAGTAAAAGGGGAGATCCAGGTCTGGCAAGTAAATTTAGATGCCAGGTCCCTCTGGCAGTAAACTGCGCATGGAGGCCCTCCGCTAGAAGGCCTGAGACAGGTTTGAAAGGCACCTTCTGTGGGTGGTTCAAGAAGTGTTGCAGGCCCACTAGCAGCATTTCATTTACAGGCCCTGGGTATAGAGATACCACTGTACAAGGGACTTATAGCCATATTAAATGTGCCAGTTAGGTGCAAGCCAATCATACCAACTTTAGAAGGGAGAGCATGTACATTTTAGCACTGATCAGCAGTGATAAAGTGTTCAGAGTCCTAGAGCCAACAACAAGAGGTCAGAAAACATGGGAGGAAGGAGGCAAAAAGTTTGGGGAGGACCCTGCAAAAAAACGGCCAGGTCCAACAAAAACACACTGCCTTCTCAGCTGAGACACCTCCCCAGAGTAATATATGTGCAAAATATGATGTGGGTCGAGAATGCTCTCTCTGCTCATACCGCTCTTCATGATAATGAATGTCATTAATGGAGTAACAACTTTGTCTTGCCCAACCAGTGAATTTAAGGATACACTCACATCTCTCTAAGACAACTGCTTATGGGTACAGGTATGTGTAGTACTATGTATACAACAACAGAGTTCAGCGCTAAAACTTCTCTCCAGATTGACAAGCACATTTGCTAAGATGTAGAAAATAATTGCCCTCTTCACCAGCAGAAAGCATTGTATAGCATACTATGAGAATGCATTTGCCTCTGAACCAAAACCTGCCTCTTGTATAAAAATATTTACTCTACATTGGGAGGAAGCACTAATATCTCTATAGTACTTTAAAAATACCTTTACATGCAGGAGAACAGTTACAGTTGAATGAACTGCCACTTAAAGACAACATTAGAATACTGTATTAATTTTAAAATCTTTAAAAGCTATTAAGGAAAGCTTGCTGATTTGTAAAATATACAGAAAGGAGTTCAGCAGGGGCAGAAATAACAGGGAATACACCGTGAGTAACACTGGCATGTGGTGACATTGGAGGGCTATGCACCCTCAACGACTTGCTCAGGCTGAGTTAACCCATGGTGCAGAGCTTGATAACTCATCAGTGATGAACCTGGTGACACTGTACCTGCCCAGGAACTCAATACTCACGCAGATAACAACCTTTGTTATACAAACAAAGGACATTTTTGCTGCTTCAGCAAGCAGAACATTTTGCCATCAAAACAAGCAGGGTAGAACTACACAGAACATGCTTCTCAAAGGGTATAAATGTCACCGTAGGCAGTAAGAACAACATCAGTTGTACAATTATATTTTTCCTGACTTTCTACACAGTTATTGTTCAATCTTTTTTCCAAAGTAAATGCTAACGCTATTTGTTTTACTCCTCCGTATATTGTGTGACATGGTACTTCTGTTTTTCACAGCTTCTGTTTTCTATTTTCTCCCTGAAAAGACAAACTAATCGAAAAATATAAAGTTACATACTGATCAGTAATTGATAACAATGATGCATTACATTTTTCACCCACAGTCACATATTTATATGTAATGCACCACTAACCTCATGTCCCTTTCTGTTAAAAAAATCCATAGTCTCAAATACTGCATTTGTTATTGACAATTAAATTATAAAATGCCTCCGAACATGGTTCCATTACAATGTGTGAAGTACACATTCTTCCTTACACAACTTTCTGAACAGTAAGAGCACAGTGTTGTACTCTAGAAACTGCAATATCTCCACTCAAACACCTCAAAGGGGTAAAATATGTGCACAGCAAGATTTATAAGAACCCTAGGGCTTGTATTACTAGATTGCATATGTTTTGTTTTATAATTTCAGAAACAATAATTTTTTTACTTACTACTACACATAGATTGAACATTTCATTTTAGAAACATAACATCCAATTTTTGGTGAGATATCTCCCCACAATCTAAAGTCTACCTCTCAAAATCTACTTTAATAAACATGCACCTTTACAAACAGCTTTCCACTCATTAAACCTTTCGTAGAATACATTTACCAACAGAAGGTGCACTTACTAACAATTCTCAAAATAGTTCATAAGGTGTATGTCTAATTACCTGAACTAAGAGCAGTTTCTTCTATACAGCTGAGGATGCCCAGTCTGTCTCAGTTCCAGATTCAATCATGGCTGATGAGCACAACTTCAACAGGCTTTCTTCTCCTCCAAATCACCAAGAACAGTCTGATCCCTGGTGTTGCACTCAATCACATCATAGCATTTCTTAATCCACGCAATAAAAAAGGTAAGTATTGGTTGAGCCTTGGCCCTTTTTTTTAACCTACTTCCTCCTTTCAGACCTCTCTCTCAGAAGACAGGTGTGCATAGTGGGGTTTTGGACAAAGACAGGCCTCTCCGCTGAGACCTCTCTCTCAGATGGTAGATAAAAGTAGTAATGAGTGGAGAGGGACTGTCCTCTCTTCCTAATGTCCCTCTCACTGATAAGTGGTTTGCATAGTGGGGTATGGAAAGAGACTATATCCTACTCACAACTCTTACAAAGCTGATGGGCATAAATAGTACATTCTGATAAATGCCATCTCCATTAATACAGCTTCCTGCCGTAGTTAGTGTGAATGTTACAGTCTATTCAAAGATCATCTACTCATTTTTACTGTTCATAATCCTGCGAAAGATCGTAACTTTTTTGGGAAAATAGGAATTAACCATCTACTCATCACAGTACTCATTTCTTACACACTTACTCTCAAAAACAATGACCACAATCTACATTGCCACTAATGAAGTATATTCAGAACACATCCATCACTTTTTACTACTCACAATCTCGCAAGAGTCCTTTGAGATCATAAAAATTAGTTAAAAACAATATATATTTATCACTTAGGTACCTCCTCTCTAAACTTAGAGAGACAGCATGCCTTTCTGCTGCCTCATTATATAGCTTTTATATTTAATTTCATCAGCACCTCACATTTTTCACAGTAAACAGTAATGGCTGCCATTTCATTTCTAGCATTCCAACACCCAGCCAATCAGAGAGCTCACTCTTGCGAGACTCACAGGAGCCTCCGGCTCCCACAAGAGCATGAAGGCTCACATGAAAAGTGGGCCTTTTGACCAATCACAGGCCTCCATTTTTAAATCTGAGCTCCCGTGGGAGTCCCAACGGATTCTTGTGAGCCCAACCATCCAAATATGCAATTATATGTCATGCTTCATTTCTCAAAAACTATTGAATGGATTTACACCACATCACAAGAAGGACAATCTGCAGACCAAGATACAGCTTCCTGCCAAATTTAGTGTAAATCCGTCCAGCAATTCTTGCTGTAGCCGTGTCAAAAGAAATCTATGGAAAATGCATGGGGATTTTATTTTGTATATTTTTTTCTGCCACCACTCGATGGGTCACCCCAAAACTTTTCAGAAAGAAGCTGAGGTGGATGAACATTGTTTTGGAAAGTTTCATAAAGATTCATCAAACAGGAACAAAGTTAGTAACAAATCAAAAAAAATTCAGTCTATTAAAAAGCAGACCTAACTATAATTACCTACTGACAGCCACCATGTGCATGAGGTATTGGTTTCCATAACCATTAGCAGTATGCTCATAAAAAAAAAATCAGCCAAACATGCATGGGTCTTTTTTAAGAAAATTTGTGCAAAATGTTTGTTGCTTCCTGTTTTAAACATCTTTATAACTTTTCAAAGGTAATTATGATAATTGGGGACATTAGGACAAATAGCTATGTCTGCCCACTTGGGCTCAATTGTGTTGCATAGTATTGGTATTTATATGTCGAGGATCCATAATGTGTATCATGTTATATTTTAGGTCAATGTATTTGGATACTCCATATTTTTAGTTTATATATATCATGCACTTCAGCATAATTTGTGCTGAGCTGCAAGAAATGTGTTCTATGATACAGTATTGGGAAACAAACTACTTTACAAGATGGCCACCGCTGTTCTTGTTTTATTGGATCTGACTAGTAGTCCATTGTCTGTTATTGTACTTTGAGTCTTTGTTTATGGATATAACCTTGTAAACAAATTGCATCCAAAATGGTGACCAAAGTCCAGCAGAGGTTCGAAACTTGTTGATGCGTCAGCTGCAATAAATATTCTTTCATGAACCAAGTGCTGGGAGTGCCGTCACTTTTCATGCTAAAGAAGGGTTACTGCTTATTTTAATCCCTTCAATGCTGAGGATGGCTAGGACCATCCTCAGCCACAGTACTAATGTGCTGAGGACTGCTCCTGGCGGTCCTCACACATGTGTCAGGAAATTCCTCTGGTGCATGCATCAGAGGGATTCCCTGCTTAAAAAAACAGCCTCTGGAATTGGGGAAGCTTCACCACCCCATGAGGCTGTTTTTGATTTTCACTGAAATGATGATCAGTGCGTGTGGTGCTCATGATTTAATTTCAATGAAAACGAAAGTGAAATGAGACAATCAACTTATTTCACTTTCCCTGCCTTGGTGCTTAGGGGGCTATCTCAGTCCCAGAGCACAGAGGCAGATGGGAGAGTATCCCCTTTCCAAAGGTACCTCTCCCAAAGGGATCCCTGCTTAGGGGTCAGCTACAAAGGGTGATCCCCAAGCAGGGATCCACTCCACTAGATACCGGTGAGTGAGAGAGGCCCCTTGGGCAAGGGCTTTTCCTTCCCCAATGTTTTTTTGTCATTTTCAGTCCTTGTGCCCCTCCCCAGGGGGCAGAAAGCCCACTATGAGCCAGGGATTCATTTTTATATGCATGTAGGGGTGGGGGATGCCCTAAATGGGCACTGTAATGCCCTCAGCCATCCTAAAATCTGACACAGTCTTTCTGCCTCCACTGGGGGGCAGATGGGGTAGCAGCCCCTTCTCTGCCCCTGGGGGCAGAAAGCCCCCCAGACACCAGGGATTTTTTTCATAAAAGAGGGGTGAGGGATGGCAACCATGGGCATGGCCATGCCCGCACCCCAAATAAATGGGGACCAAAGTTTTTCTTTCCCGGGGGGTGCATAAAGTCCACTAGGCACTAGGTATTTTTTTTAATATGTAGGGGTGGGGAGCTGTCCAAGATGGGCATGACAATGCTCCCACCCTTCCCAAACACAAATGGGCACAATCATTCTGCTCCCCTGGGAGGCAGATAGGGGTTATTACCCCCAGTCTGCCCCTGTCGGGGAACAGAAAGCCCACTTAACATTAGGGACCATGTTTTTTGTTAGCATAGGGAGGGGTGGGCTTGCACAGAGCAGGCATGGCAAACTCACAACCCACGAATAAAGACCACAGTCTTTTTACCCTCCTGAGTGGGGCAGATGGGAATTATTACCCCTGATCTTCCCCCCCAGGAGAGGGGCAGAAAACGCACTAGACAACAGGGAAGAATTTCTTTTTTTAAAAGAGGGAGGGGGCATGGACATGCCCTGACCCCAAATAAATGGGGACAATGTCTTTCTGCCCCTCTGGGGGCACATGGAGTAATTACCCCTGATCCTCCCCCTTGGGAGGCAGACAGCCCACTAGATACCAGGGATTTATTTAAAAAAATAGAGGGGTGAGGGTTGCCCGCTACCATTGCATGGTTATACCCCCCACCCCAAATGAAGAAGGTAACAGACTAAAGCATCTCATCCCAGTGGCAAGCAAGAGGACATTTGACTCTTTTGTGTTATGATTCTATAGATGGGCCAAGAGAACTTGTTTAACTCCCAATATTGTCCCACTTGCATTGGTGAGCGACTGCAAATTTTTGACTTGGGTATGCTGCAACCTGTTAAAACCTACCAGACCCAGACACTTCTGAAAACTAAACATCTGGGGGAGTCCAGGATGGTATGCTTCACATGCACTCCACACCATTTTCTTTCTCACAATGCCCTGCAAACCTTCAACTTTGCCTGAAATTATGCATTTTCCCTATATTTCTGTGATAGAAACTTCCGGAATCTGCTTGAAGCCACAAAATTCCTATCATCTAGCATTGCCCCATCTGTACGGATAAGAATTCTGCCCCACTTGTGTGGGTGCCCAAATCAGAGTCCGCCTAAAAACTTATGAAGAAAACTGCCCTTTTGTACCCACTTTGGTTCCCCCTTAATATTTACAGGTTTTTGGAACTTCCCTGTTGCAAGCACTTGGCCCACTGACAGAAGTGAGGTATCATTTTTATCTGAAGACCAAGGGGAACACTGGGTGGTAGGAAATGTGTGGCTCCTCTCATATTCCAGAACTTTTCATCAGAGAAATGTGAGGAAAATGTGTTTTGTTTTTTAAAAGAGGTTTGAAGTTTGCAAGGGATTCAGGGTAACAAAACCCGGTGACAGCCACACAATTCAGCCCATCCTTGATTTTCCTGGGAGTCTAGTTTTAAAAAATGTACAGGTTTGCTAGCTTTCCCTTGGTGCTAGCTGAGGTAGGGCCCAAAAACCACAGATTCCACTTTGCGAAAAACAGGTCAGTTTTGTGTGAAACAATTTGATGTCTCCATGTTGTGTTTTGGACCATTTCCTGGCACAGGGACTAGGCCAACCCACACAAACAAAGTGCCATTTTTATCAGAAGACTCAGGGGAATCCTGGGTGGAAGGAATTTTGTTGCTCCCCTCAGACTACAGAACTGTGGAGAAAATGTGTTTTTTAGACAGAATCTGAAGTTTGCAAAGGATTGTAGGTGACAGAACCTGGTGAGAGCCCCACAAGTCACCTCATCCTGGATTCTCCATAGGTGTCTAGTTGTAAAACATTTACAGGTTTGTCAGATTTCCCGAGGTGTGAGCTGAGCTATAACCCAAAATCCACAGCTAGGCACTTTGCAAAAACACATCAGTTTTCAGTGGAAAAACGTGATGTGTCCATGTTACATTTTGGGGGCATTCCCTGTCGTGGGCACTAGGCCTATCCTCAGAAGTGAGGTACCATTTTTATAAGTAGACATGGGGGAACACAGAATAGCAGTACAAATGCAGAATAGCAGTACAAATGTTATTACCAATTGTCAGTCCCTGCATTTCTACCTTTCAAATGTAAGAGAGAGTGCAAGAAAGAAGTCATTTTGAGAAATGGCGTGTAATCCACATGCTAGTATGAGTACCCCCATATTCAGAGATGTGTAAATAACCACTGCTTCTAAATTCCATATCTTAGGCAAATTTTGGAAATTCATCCGTTTCCTTGATACCTATTTTTCACTTGTCATATTTTACCAAATGAACTGCTGTATACCAGGTGCACAATGAAAACCCATTGCAAGGCGCAGCTCATTTATTAGCTCTGGGTTCCTTGGGTAGTTGGTGAACCCATAAGCCGTATATATATCTTCTTAACCAGAAGAGTCCAGCAGATGTACCGGTATATTGCTTTTAAAAATCTGCCATAGATGAAAAAAGTTACAGATGAAAACATAGACAGGAAATGGTTGTTTTTTTCAACCCAATTTCAATATTTTTTTATTTCAACTGTTACTTTCTTAACATTTGAAGGATCTACACAAATGACTCCTTGCTGAATTCAAAATTTTATCTACTTTTCAGAAATGTGTAGCTTTCCGGGATACACTATTGGCTTCACACACATTTGTGTCACTAATTGGAAGGAGGTTGGGAGTGCAAAAAATAGAAAAAATGGGGTCTGACCCAGTAAAATGCCTAAGCTGTGTTGAAAATTTTGGGTTTTCTGATTCTAGTCTGCCTGCTCCTGAAACTTGGAAGATGGTGATTTTAGCAGAGCCAACCCTTCGTTAATGTAATTTGCAGGGAAAAAAAAACATAAATGCTTTCTTCTCCAGAACTTGCTTCCCATTTTCCCCCCAAAAAAACAAATTTAGCTTCATTTTGGATATTTTCTCAGACCCCTCCAAGGGATCCCCAGGATGTTGGAAAAAGGACACAAATTTGGTGTGAATAGCTTATGTGAACACAAAGGCCCTCATTATGAACAGACCGCCATATAATGTACGTGCCAGAACCGTCACTGGCGTAACTCCACCACCGCCAGGCTTCCGCCGCCAGACAGCCTGGCGATGGTGGAGTTATATATCCGACAGGGCAGCGCTGCCCGCCGGATAATGCGTCTGATTTCACCAGCCTTTCCCTGGTGGTTTACCCCGCCAGGGAAAGACTGGCAGATTGGGTGCTTCGGGCCATCCTGGGGGCCCCTGCACTGGCCATGCACCTGGCATGGGCAGTGCAGGGGCCCCTGTGCACAGCTCCGTCGCGCATGTCACTGCCTGATTTTCGGGCAGTGATATGCGCGACAGGTGCTGCAGCACCCGCTGCACTGCTACATTGCCGCAAGCTACATGTGGAGCCGGTGTCAATGTACAGGCCCTGCATTCAGCTGGGCCGGCTGACGGAAACATTGTTTCCACCCGACGGCCCAGCTGGATGTTGATAATGTGGCAGGCGGGCTCTTCAATGCGCTGGCGTTCTTTTGTTGACCGCCAGCACCAAACTCGGTGGATTTTCCCACCGAGTTCATAATGAGGCCCAAAGTTATGGAGGCCTTAGCGCAAACTACCCCAAATAGACAAAATAAGACTTTGCACGCGGGGTTGAAAAGGCTTAGCAGTGAAGGTGTTAAAAGTGTGTGAGCTGGCACAGTTTAATGTATTCCAGAAGTGTTCTGGTGCGCACCGACACACACTGCTTAAGACTTGCAGGAATTCCATGCCGGCATATATTGCGAATAGTGCAGTTCCACAAAGTGGTGTCGAGGACTAAAGACCAACACCCGATGGGAGCGGAAGGTCAGAGGACACTGGAGCACTGATACAGAAAAATTAGACACTGCAACTGCAGGAGCCATGACTGTGAGCAAAGCATTTGTGAACTGTGATCTCGCAGGACAAAACATTGATTCAGACAAATTGCAATCTTTACATTTGGTTTGCATTATGGTAGACAATGATTATCAGGCAAGACAAGGAGGGCAGCAGATGAACTGCTTATTACTAAGTGAACTCTGAAAGATTCAGGGACAGAATGGAGAGAAATTTTTAAAAAAACTTGGCCAAACAGGAGCTATCAAAGTGTTGGGAGAGTAAATCTCTGCAAAAGTGTATTGAAGTGGGGAGGGTCCCATGTGGATTAAGAATCATGATAATACCCAGTTGTGAAAGACCCAGCCCTGAAGTAATCAAGGAATGGGCAGATCACAATGATAAAAGCTCTCTGGGGATAGTCTAAATATTGATTAAATACACAGATATAGATTGGATCAGTATCATAAAGGAAGTGGATCAAATCAGAGATATTGGTGGTCATTACAACCCTGGTGACCGGTGTTAAAGCAGTGGTAAGACCGCCAACAGGCCGGCGGTAAAAAAATTTGAATCACAACCTTGGCGGAAACCGTCAACAAAGACAGCCACTTTAACACTCCGACCGCCACGGCGGTACAGACAAACAGCTTGGCGGTCACCGCCAACAGACAGACGGAAGACAAAATACCGCCCACAGTATCACAACCTACCAATCCGCCACCTTTTCCGGGGCGGATTCACCGCGGATAAAAACACGGCGGAAACAGGACTTCGAAGGTAAAACGCTCACCTCTACACACCCCACGAGGAATCCAGACGCCATGGAACCAGAGCTTCACATCCTGCCAGCCCTCATCTTCTTGCTCCTCTGCACCTATGACACAGGGGAGGGGGGAGGAAAAAAACAGGGACACACACATGCAACACCCCCACCCCCACCCTCACCCACTACAACACACACACCAATACATATTTATACATTATAGTTACACCCCCCCAACACCCCCGGAAGAATGCAAAGACAAAAGGAAATGAGTGTAACCATTGTAATATATTAAAATCAAATATGCAAAAATATATATATACACCATAAACAAAATATACACCAAGCTTAGTAGTCCAGGTAGTGCTCCAATGAAGTCCGTGGAACACTGGGCCCACATGGTATGGGCGGGGCCCACACAAGATCCCCGACAATGATGGAGAGAACACTGCTGGGGCATCAGAGAGCAAGAAAACAGGCACCTCAGGGGGAGGGAAAGGAGGGGCACCTCAGCCGGTTGAGTGCACGACGCCAAATCCACGAGAGGGCCACATGCCTACTGTTCAATCCTGGGGAGTGCAAAGCCACAGTCTCTCAAGTCTCTACAGTGGGTGGGTTGCCCACTGTTCCATCCTGGAGAGTGCAAAGCCACAGTCTCGCAAGTCTCTACAGTGGGTGGGTTGCCCACTGTTCCATCCTGGGGAGTGCAAAGCCACAGTCTCTCAACTCTCTACAGTGGGTGGATTGCCCACTGTTCAATCCTGGGGAGTGCAAAGCCACAGTCTCTCAAGTGGATAACAGTCTCCACTCGTTCTGGAGGGGGCTTTGTGCCCACAGTGCTTCATCCTGCTAAGGACAGAGGTAGTGGATGTATCTCTCCACTCGTTCTGGAGGGGGCTCTGTGCCCAGAGTGCTTCATCCTGCTCGTGACGGACTCAGTAGCGTCAGTGCCCTTGGTGCTCGTGGGCCAGCGGTGCTTGGAGCGGTGGTGCCCTGTTCAGCGGTGCTTGGAGCGGCGGTGCCCTGTTCAGCGGTGCTTGGAGCTGCGGTGCCCTGTTCAGCGGTGCTTGGAGCGGCGGGCCCTGTTCAGCAGTGTTTGGAGCGGCGGTGCCCTGTTCAGCGGTGCTTGGAGCGGCAGTGCCCTGTTCAGCGGTTCTTGGAGCAGCGGTGCCCTGGTTAGCGGTGCTTGGAGCGGCGGTGCCCTGTTCAGCGGTGCTTGGAGCGGCGGTGCCCTGTTCAGCAGTGCTTGAGGCGGCGGGCTCCTTTGCAGTGACTCAGCTGCTGGTGGTCCTCTCTGTCCCAGCAGGGATTGTGCTGGCGGTCCTCTCTATCCCAGCTGGGCTTGTGCTGGCAGTCCTCTCTGTCCCAGCGGGGCTTGTGCTGGCGGTCCTCTCTGTCCCAGCGGGGATGATGGCAGTGGCCTCCTGGGCAGCGGGGATGATGGCGGTGGCCTCCTGGGCAACGGGGATGATGGCGTTGGCCTCCTGGGCATTGGGGATGATGGTGGTGGCCTCCTGGGCAGCGGGGATGATGGCGGTCTCCTCCGCCGTGCTGCTCTTCCCAGACTTTCCTGGTTTCTTGTGGCCCTTCCCCACCTTAGAAGGTGTCGCAGCTGACTCCACACTCCCACCAGGATCCCTGGGAGCGGTTTTGGTGGCTGGAGTCTTCCCCCTCTCCCACCGGGCACAGGCCAACTTTTGATGCTTGACAGGTGGGGGACTGTGTTGTAATCAATGATGGATGCTCAAAGATGGATGCTCGTAGATTATAAAAGAAGTAGGTTTATTAACTTAGTTGAAGGTTACAGATAAAGCCCCACCAGGAGCAGCATCCTGCAGCTCAGCCCTTCTCACTCCAACTGTCATCCAAGCACAAACACTGTCAACATTCCAACTATACAATGACCTCACTCACTGGCTGAGCAGCAGGGAACATTAAGGTAGTAGGGAGAATGCATAAGATACAAAGAGGCCACAACACATCTCCCCCCTTAACAAAACAATGAAATATTCAACAGAACGGAAAATGGCAAAACACCCTTCATCAACCTTCCTCCAAAACTGAGTACCACCCCATCGAAATAAACAGTACAGGTTAACAAACGCTCACTCTGCATAACTTCAATACTCCAATGGGATGTAAGAAAGTAAAAAACAGTTAATCAATATGTTCCACAAATTTACAATACAAGTGTATAAATAACACAAAATTTCCCTGCTCACCCAACAGAGAACACTAACTACCTGTTCCCCTCCACATCATGCACACTATAACAGGACCAACCTGTTGCCTTCCACAACTCAACACTCAACAGTACTAGAGTTTATTTCACCTCTACTGCATTGGGGTGTAACCACCTATCCCATCACCATTCACTTAAAGAGAACCAGGGTCTCACCTACCCTCCACTGCATTGGGGTGTAAACATGTACCCCTATCACCATTCACTTAAACAGAACCAGGGTTTCACCTACCCTCTACTGCACTGAGGTGTAATCACATACTCCCATCACCCTATACTCGAACAGGACCAGGGTTTCACATACCCTATACTGCAATGGGACTACCTACCCCCTTAACATTGGGCCTAAAACACTGCCCCGCATCCTTAACCCCATAGGAAGGATTGACAAATATCACTGGGGTGTACCCCCCCTTGACATTGGGCTTAACACACTGCCCCCACATCCTTAACCCCATAGGAAGGATTGACACCCATCACTGGGGTGTACCTCCCTTAACATTGGGCTTAACACACTGCCCCCACATCCTTAACCCCATAGGAAGGATTGACACATATCACTGGGGTGTATCCCCCTTAACATTGGGCTTAACACACTGCCCCCACATCCTTAACCCCTTAGGAAGGATGGTCAAAAACACAATCCCAAATATGGATCAAAATACTAATATCACAACATAAGAATGTCACTCTGCACGTGACTCTAGCATCCAACCTCAAATTATACATCTCTAAAATCAAGCATGGCATTAAAACTTCAGGCCAATATGCACACGCAAAATATGGTAAGCAAAATTTCATGCTAAAATAGCATTAGGGTGCACCTCCCATGCGTAACATACATGCCACGACTCAGCAACTTTAAAACATGTCAGTAACGGCATAACATTTCTCAATTCAATACAGCAATTAAAATTAATTTCAGCAGCAGCAAACAATGTCAGCATAAACATAACATTACTCAATTCAACCCAATGCATCTTTAAAATAGAGGGTAGCAGTATTGAAAAATACACTCAAGCAATGTATGGTATTGAGTAAAATGCACATGACAGTAAACCTAAAGTTAAATTATTCCAGGAAAATATTCAAATACTCCATGCCGGTGAGCGACTTCTCACCCGAATACATTGCCACTGTACAGTTTATCCCATTTAAATGAACGCACAGTTCTTTATCCTCATATGAAAAATTGGCACACATGTTCTTCACTGCACATGAGCTGTTCCCATGTGCCAGGTCGGCGCTGTAGTCTTCCTCTCAGAAAGCTTCCTGGAAACAGATCAGGTACCCAATGATCTCTCTTGTAGAATAGGAGATGGGGAAACTCAGCTACCCAGTCAACAGGTAGACTGTAAATGTTACTCACAATGTGTGCCCTAAGGACGGTGCTTCAAGCGGCTGCTGCGCAGGTTCACTGATCACTCTTCAGATAGTGTTTAAAAGCGGACACCAGTTGTTCCTCCATCTGACTTTCTACTAGGTTGCCAAATGTTTAGTGCCATACATTTTTAACTCTGTACACAGGCAGTTCAACAGACCATTTCCTCAATATGCCCAGTCCAGACAACAGGTCTGGCTCCATGCACAGCTGAGCAGCCCACCTTCTCAATCTTCAGGCCACTGCACTCCCTGTTTGCTGCATACCTAGTAGACTAAACAGCTTGCCTTGAAGTTAAGCAGGTCACTCGCCCTCTAACTTCTATTGAGTACAGGCTGTCTGGTAGAAAAGACATTGGTGGGGCTTCCAGGGCATTCTTCTTCACTTCAGTCTCCTTTGTTTTCCATTTTTCTCTTAGGTTTTCAATCTCTCTTCTCTTGGTTTTCCTCTGTAATCTGGCTCCTCCTTAGATTTTCAGTAGGTTCAGTTTCTTTCTTTTTTTCACGCGTTGGTTCTTCCTTAAATCGTCGCCAGTGATGTAATCAAAGATGGATGCTCGTAGATTATAAAAGAAGTAGGTTTATTAACTTAGTTGAAGGTTACAGATAAAGCCCCACCAGGAGCAGCATCCTGCAGCTCAGCCCTTCTCACTCCAACTGTCCACTCATCCAAGCACAAACACTGTCAGCATTCCAACTATACAATGACCTCACTCACTGGCTGAGCAGCAGGGAACATTAAGGTAGTAGGGAGAATGCATAAGATACAAAGAGGCCACAACAGACTGTCCATGCTGTGGCTCCATGCCACACTGGCTGCCCTGGTGGCTGGTGCACTCCAGATTCCGGTGACTACAGGCACCACTGGTCCCGGGGATGTTGTGGCTGAGGTGCTAGTTCGGGACCTAGGAGACGGACGGGGTGGGGGATGTGTGGAAAAGAGGTCAAGGTTAGATAGGAAAAGTTTTTGGGAGACACTGGGATGGGTAGCTGGAGGGGGTTTGGGAGTGGAGGAAGAGGTTGTTGTTGTAGGAGGTGTTTGTTTGCTGACTTTGGGTGAAGGTGCATGGGCTGGAGGCTGTCGGGAGGTGGATGGCTGTTGGGTGGGCGTGTGCCTGCGTTTGTGTATCTTGGGAGGGGGTGTCACAGACACACTGGGAGAGGACACAGGGGACGTGTGAATTGTAGTGGGGTGGTGACTGCACGTGAGCGGGGTGTGGTGGTGAGTGTGCTGGTGATGGCAGTAGTGGCTGTAGATGTAGTGCATGCAGGTGTGAGTGGAGACGAGACTGGGAGGGAGGAGGGAGACGAGGAGGAGGGGGACACAGTGGAGGCAGTGAATGTTGGTGTATCTGCATGTGTGTGATGCTTGCGTGAGTGCCTGTGGGATGTGTGGTGCTTATGTTTGCCTGAGCTTCCCTTGTGTGTTGACGTGTGTGCATGCTGGTCTGAAGGTGTGCTTGGGATAGGCTGAGGTAGAGGGGATTGGGTCTGGGTGGAGGAAGTTGGAGGGGGAGGATAGAGACAGGGACAATGGCTGCCATCAGTGCTGAGGCCAGAGTCTGAAAAGCTCGGTGAAGGGCCGCCTGACCAGAATGAATGCCCTCCAGGAATGCATTTGTTTGTTGCAACTGCCTTTCTACACCCTGGATGGCATTCAAAATGGTAGACTGCCCAACAGTGAGGGACCTGAGGAGGTCAATGGCCTCCTCACTGACGGCAGAAGGGCTGACTGGGGCAGGGCCTGAGGTGCCTGGGGCGAAGGTGATGCCCACCCTCCTGGGTGAGCGGGCATGGGGCAAAGGCTGAGGGGCTGCTGGGAGGGCAGTGCTGGTAGGGGGGGTGGAGACTGTACCAGTAGATGGGGCAGGCACAGATGTTGCCGCCACCACAAGGGAGCTCCCATCAGAGGATGAGTCTGTGTCGCTAGTGTCAGCTCCTGTCCCCGCCGTGGAGCTCCCCTCGCCCTCTGTCCCACTGGTGAAGTCCGAGTCCGTAGTGTGGCCCTCCATGGCCATGTGGGATGCAGCCCCCTCATGCTCCGGTGCCACTGCTCCTCCGCCTGATGATGCTAATGCACACAAGAACAGGGAGACCACAAAAAGGGGGGGACGACAGAAGAAAGACATTTTGAGTGCATGCATTACCACTACCGTTGGCGGACATGACAGACACAGAAGCCCCCTGCACTACGCCGTGCTCTTGGGCTTCACTGTTCAATCCCTGGGAAATGGCCTACTAGGCTATGCACAACATCTGCACACATGGATGACACAGGGGCATGACTAGGTGTACTTGGCACTCTACAGAGGTGGGGTGGGGTGCCACATGGCCTGCCTTATGGAGGGACCTTGCCCACTAAACTCGCCCTGGCCTAGGGAAACCCACAGCCCACCTCCCCCAGCCAGACCCCTCCACTGCACGCAAAATCAGCAGGATGAGAGTGTACTCACCCCCTTGTGGCTCCTGTGATGCCCTTAAGCGCCCATCCAACTCTGGGTACCCCACCGCCAGGATCCTGAACATCAGGGGGGTCATGGTGCGACGGGCACTCCTCCCATGTTGGGAAGCCATCCCCAGCTGAGCCTCAGCCGTCTTCTTGCTCCAGCGGAGGAAAATGTCCTCTCATCTTTTCCGGCAGTCGGTGCTCCGTCTGTGGTAGACCCCCAGGGTCCGGACGTCCTTGGCGATGGCATGCCAAATATCTTTTTTCTGGTGGCTGCTGACCTACATGAATTGTACAGGGGGAAGAGAAACTTATTACCAACTGCACCGTCACAGTCATTGGCCCCCATCCCTTCCCTTGCCATGTGACACATGCACTCACCGTCGTTTCATGCACGCCTCAATCCCCACCCCCCTTCTTACATCCACCCCACTCCACACAGGCATAGCCCATACAGCATGCTCCCAGTGTACTTACCTGTTTGTCTGGAGGACTGTAGAGTAGCGTGTACTGGGGGAGGACCCCGTCCACGAGTTTCTACAACTCCTCCGATGTGAAGGCAGTGGCCCTTTCCCCAGACACTCGAGCCATTGTCTCTTCCAGACCGAGGTCACAGCAGCACTTGCAGTGTAGGTCCTCTCCTGTCGAAGATCAGTTATCGAGTGATTGAAGTGATAGAAAATGGCGGTCACGTCCGCAGCGGTGCGTACTGTCACCGCAGCGTACATCGTCATTGGCTCCTGGGACCCATAGGGTCCAATGTTGACCAATGCAGCATTGTGCTGCGGTCTTTGACCGCCTACCGCGACGATGCACAACGCCAGTGCAGTTACCTCACATCCCATTGTCCCACATTAGAGGTCAGGCAGCCGCCATTTCAGGGGCCCACATGGCTTCATTTTTAACTGCGTCACACATACCTAGGCCTAGATTCAACACACATACAGGCCACTTTTTGGATTATGATTCGTGTTCTGTGTAAGATGTGGGTACGTACCTCTGAGTTGGTTTACTCTGTGCTCGCTGTTGTCCTTCATAGGCACCGTCCGCTGGGACATGTGAGGAGATAGCGGCATCCTCCGGTGTACAGACCTCTGGTGGACCTGTCGACAATGGAGGAAAGACATGTGATCATCACATAAAGGCTTGACCGTGCCACAATCCAGGAACTGTGTACCCAGCTGTAGCCAGACCTGAAGTCAGCTATCCGCCATCCCACAGGAATCCCCCCACAAGTGCAGGTGCTGTCAGTGCTCCATTTCCTTGCAAGTGGGTCACTTCAAACAACTGTGGCCATTGCACCAGGGATGTCCCAGCCTATGTTCTCCAACGTGTTGTCCAGAGTGTTGTCTGGCCTGCTGAAACACATGCGGAGCTACATCGTTTTCCCTCAGGTTGAGGATTTGCCTACAGTGAAAGGTGATTTATATGCCCTGGGACATATCCCCAACATCATAGGTGCCATTGATGGGACCCATGTGGCTTTGGTCCCCCCCGCAGGAGTGAACAGGTGTACAGAAACCGGAAGAGTTATCATTCGATGAATGTACAGATGGTATGTTTGGCAGACCAGTACATCTCCCATGTTAATGCCAAGTTCCCTGGCTCAGTGCATGAAGCCCACATCCTGCGGAATAGCAGCATCCCTTATGTGAAGGGTCAACTCCAGAGGCACCGTGTGTGGCTATTAGGTGAGCACCTGGAAGCAAGACAGTGGGAATGGTTGTCTGGGTCTGGGGTTGTCCCTACAGGTTAGTGTGTGTCTAACAGTTGTCCCTCGCCATTGCAGGTGACTCTGGTTACCCCAACCTGTCATGGCTACTGACCCCAGTGAGGAATCCCAGGACAAGGGCAGAGGAACGCTACAATGAGGCCCATGGGCGAACCCAGCGGATAATCGAACGGACCTTCAGCCTCCTGAAGGCCAGGTTCAGGTGCCTCCATGTGACAGGTGGATCTTCTACAGGGCCCCAAAAACCTGCTCAGGAGGGAGGGTCCAAAGCCTCTTCACAATCCAATTTTGGGTACAAGGGTAAAAACTTTGATGCCAAAAAGGCCTGGTGTCGTAGCTGTAATCAGCAGGGACACCAAACTGGAGACAAGGCCTGTCCCAAGAAAGGTTCCACTTCTAACTCTACTCCAGCTAACACTGGAATGGCCAGTCTCCAAGTGGGATCAACAGTGTGCCCAGAGCAAATCAGGGTTCACACTGAAGCTACATTAGTCTCTGAGGGTGGGGTGGACTTAGCGACACTGGCTGCCGGGCCCCCTAATATGCAGAAATACAGGCAGCAACTCTTAATTAATGGGACAAGTGTAGAAGGCCTGAGGGATACAGGTTCCAGTGTCACCATGGTAACAGAGAAACTGGTTTCCCCTGGTCAATACCTGGCTGGACAAACTTATCCAGTCACCAACGCTGACAATCAGACTAAAGTACATCCCATGGCTATGGTAACTTTAGAGTGGGGAGGGGTCAATGGCCTGAAACAGGTGGTGGTCTCCTCAAATATCCCTGATTGCTTGGAAATGACCTGGAGTCCTCAGCATGGGCTGAGGTAGGACTCAAAACCCATGCAGTCATGCTGGGTATCCCAGAACTGGTGTGTGTCAAGACAAGGGCACAGTGCAAGGCTCAGGGTGAAAAAGTGGCATTGGAGCCTGGAAAAGGGGCCCAACCCTCCAAGACAAAAGGAAAGAAGACTGGGGAACCAGCTTCAATACAACAAGAGAAAGAGAACCTCTCTTCCCAGGAAGAAGTTCTGCCCTCTGAGGGAACTGAGCCCATGGAGTTAGAAGCTTATCAGGTTGAGTTCCTAGGCCCAGGGGGACCCACAAGGGAACAGTTGTGTAAGGGGCAAGAAACATGTCCCTCTCTTGAAGGCCTTAGGCAGCAAGCTGCTGAAGAGTCCAAAGGAAAAATCACTGGAACACATAGAGGTGGTCATTCTGACCTCGGCGGTAAAAGGCGCCTACCGCCAGTCAGAAATCCTCCATAATCCCGCCGCGGTCGCGGAAACCCGCCACGGTCATTCTGACCCGCAGAAGGCAAACCTCAGAAAATCCGACCGCCACAACAGACCGCCAGACCAGCGGTCGGCGGAAAGGTGGAGGTGACCAAACCTCCACCGCCACGCCAACAGAAATACGCCCATGGCATTACGACCCACGAATCCACGCGGCGGTCATTCAAACGCGGTATTCCATTGGCGGGACACACCGGCGCGGTCAGAATACACACAAACGAACAAAACTCACCCACATTGGACGATTTGAATCCCACACACCTGATACACATACACACACCACTCCCACACACACAATACAATATAAAACACCCACCCACATCACCCACAAACCCCTACGCTAAAAAATTCGTAAAGAAGACAAGAGCGAGACACCAGCATCCAAAACATAACAGCCACAGCCACTCAACACCATCACCCACACACTATCCACACACAAAACAACACACACCACCACACTCAACTCACTTAAATACACATACTCCACCCCACACATCATACACACCACCCCATGGCACCCCAAAGACAACCCCGCTTCACAGACGAAGAACTCAGGGTTATGGTGGAGGAAATCGTTCGTGTAGAGCCCCAGCTGTTCGGCACACAGATACAATACACCAGCATTGCCCGGAGGACGGAGCTATGGCAGAGGATTGTCAACAGGGTGAACGCAGTGGGACAGCACCCCAGAAATCGGGAAGACATCAGGAAGCGATGGAACGACCTACGGGGGAAGGTGCGTTCCATGGTATCCAGGCACAACATCGCCGTGCAGAAGACTGGCGGAGGACCCCCACCTCAACCCCCACAATTCACATCATGGGAGGAGGAAGTCTTGAACATCCTGCATCCTGACGGCCTCGCAGGAGTCGGCGGAGGAATGGATACTGGTAAGTTGAAGCTTCAATACTGCTTCCCCCCCACCTGCATGCCAAATCAGACCCCAACCCTCACCCCCATCCTCGAACCCCACCCTCACCCCCACCCCCATCCTCACCCCCACCCTCACCCCCACCACCATCCTCACCCCCACCACCATCCTCACCCCCACCCCCAGCACACCTATTCCCCGCCAATGTCTCACCATCACAACCCACACATCCCAAAACCTAGGCCTGCATGCGTCCACTAAGCATGGACACCCATCACCAAAGCATGCCCAATGCATATACACATCCCCCCCACAAGCCACCCTCACCAAAGCCCCCACACACGAATGCCAGCACTTGGGGACACGGGAACCCACAGATACACCCATATGCCACACATTGAAACTATAACCATACCTCTATACCCCTGCAGGACCCGACCGTCAACACACCGCGGCGGAGGGGCCAGAATTATCCACACCCCCCACCCAAGAGGCCGTCAGCGATGACAGCAGCTCTGTCGATCTGGACACCGATGACCAGCCCGGACCATCGGGGACCTCTGGACAGTCGGTTCCCCTCACACAGGCACAGGCCACCATAGACCCTAACCCCTCTGGGAACACCAGCACAGCTCCCACCCAGCGGGCCCATGCCTCTGTCTCCAGGGCGCGTCAATCTGCGGTGTGTATACCACTACAGGGCACCCAGGATAACCCACCACCCCAACAACAACAGGGACCTGGGGGCAGTGGTAGTGGGCACACCGGCCAGGGGGCAGAGGCCCAGGGAAACAGGGCAACTCGACGGGCAGCTGTGCGACAGGGGGGGGAGGAGAGGCCCAGGGAACCCACTCTCCACGAGGTCCTCACCACCATCATGGGAGCATACAACCGCTCCCAGGAGACGATGGCGACGGTACTGGCCCGGTTCCAGGAGATCCAGGTGCTGCAGGAGGAACACTATCGGGGGTACAGGGAGGACATCAGAGCCATCAACACCACCCTGGTTACCATGGTAGGGCTGCTGCAGGACCTCGTAAACAGCAGGGCGGACACTGAACAACACCCAAGGGCCCCTGCCACTAGCCTGGACCAAGAACAGCCATCCACCTCCGCCGGCGCTAGTGGACAGGAGGCCCCCGCACAGCAGCAGCCCACCAGACCCCCACCTCCTGCAGGAGAAGAACCACCCCGCAAGAGGGCCCTGAGATCTCGCAAGACAGAGTAGGATGTCAAGACCCCCGCCAGCAATGGATACCACCTGATGTCATCCCACTGTCCCACATTGTCACCCTGTCCATCCTCGAACTGCCCATGCTCCATCTCTCCACAGGCCTCTGGACAATGCACCTGTGTGACTGTTACTCTGGACTCTGCCATGGACATTCCTTCACCATAGCCCCCACCCACTTGAAACCACCCATCCCATTTTGAGCACTTCAATAAACACCTATTTTGCACCAAAATATCAGGAGTCTGGCTGTGATTTCAATAGATTGTAATTGACATGACAGTGCAAATATGTCCTTGTACATGGTGAAGTCAACAAACAGCTGCCACAAAGCTGTAGTCCATGGGGAAACGAAGCACAGGACTCGTAGTGGGGACCCCAGATCTGAAATAGGGAGGGAAAAGCCAAAACTCAGTCATCATACACTGGGGCAAATAGACAGGCAGCAGAGATGCTGCAGAGTAGTTAACATTTACTAAATTATCTTTGAAATGTTACCTGTGTCCTATTGGAAGTACTGTTCAATGATTCTGTCCCTGTTGTCTGTTTCAGCCCCGTCGTCTTCCTCCTCGTCACTCTCCTCAGGTTCCACCGCTGCCACAACACCACCGTCTCGACCATCCTCCTGCAGGAAAGGCACCTGGCGGCGCAAAGCCAGGTTGTGAAGCATGCAGCAGGCCACGATGATGTGACACACCTTCTTAGGTGAGTACATTAGGGATCCACCGGTCATATGCAGGAAGCGAAACCTGGCCTTTAGGAGGCCAAAGGTGCGTTCGATCACCCTCCTAGTACGCCCATGGGCCTCATTGTACCGTTCCTCTGCCCTGGTCCGGGGATTCCTTACTGGGGTCAGTAGCCACGACAGGTTGGGGTACCCAGAGTCCCCCACTAGCCATACACGGTGTCTCTGTAGCTGTTCCATCACGTAAGGGATGCTGCTATTCCTGAGGATGTAGGCGTCATGCACTGACCCTGGGAATTTGGCATTTACATGCGAGATGTACTGGTCAACCAAACACACCACCTGGATGTTCATTGAATGGTAACTTTTTCTGTTCCTGTACACCTGCTCCCTGTCTCTTGGGGGAACCAAAGCCACATGGGTCCCATCAATGGCACCAATTACGTTGGGAATATGTCCAAGGGCGTAGAAATCACCCTTCACTGTAGCCAATTCGCCCACCTCAGGGAAAATGATGTAGTTCCTCACGGATTTCATCAGGGCAGACAACACTCTGGATAACACCTTTGAAAACATGGGCTGAGACATCCCGGAAGCAATTCCCACGGTTGTCTGAAATGACCCACTTGCCAAGAAATGTAGTACTGACATGACCTGCACCAGAGGGGGAATCCCTGTGGGTTGGCGGATGGGGGACATCAGGTCGGGCTCCAGCTGGGCACACAGTTCATGGATAGTGGCACGGTTAAGACGGTAGGTCAGGATAATGTGGCGTTCTTCCATTGTCGACAGGTCCACCAGCGGTCGGTACACGGGAGGATTCATCCGTCTCCTCGCCCAACCCAGCGGACGGTGCCTAGGAAGGACAACATGGAGCACACAGTCAGGCAACCCACAGGTACGTACTCACAGCTAGCACAGTATACGATTCTCTATGCAGTGAATGGCGTGTCTGAGTGGCTATGCAAGGCCTAGGCCTGTGTGACGCAGTTGAAATTGAGCCATGTGGGCCCTGGAAATGGCGGCTGCCTGACCTGTGAAGTGTGACAATGGGATGTGAGGTCAATGCGCTGGCGTGGCACACCGCGGCGGGCGGCGGGCGAAGACCGTGGCGCGAAGCCGCATTGGTTAACATTGAAGCCTATGGGTTTCAGGAGCCAATGGCGAAGGACGCCGGCGGTGGCGGGACGCACCGCCGCGGTACGCACCGCCGCGGACGTGACCGCCATTTTCTATCTACTTATCCACTTGAACTTTCACAGGAGAGGACCTATACTGCAAGTGTTGCTGTGACCTCGGTCTGGAAGGGACAATGGCTGCTGCGACTGGGGAAAGGGCCCCTGCCTTCACTGGAGAGGAGTTGGAGAAACTTGTGGATGGGGTCCTCCCCCAGTATGCGCTACTCTACGGTCCTCCAGACCAACAAGTGAGTTTAATTCAATCTGGATTTGGGGCCACTGGCTGGCTTGGGGGCCTGGCGGGGATGGGGGGCATGTTGGGGCTGGCGGGGGGCCTGGCGGGGATGGGGGGCATGTTGGGCCTGGCGGGGGGCCTGGCGGGGATGGGGGGCATGTTGGGCATGGCGGGGGGCCTGGCGGGGGGCCTGGCGGGGATGGGGGGCATGTTGGGCCTGGCGGGGGGCCTGGCGGGGATGGGGGGCATGTTGGGCCTGGCGGGGATGGGGGGCATGTTGGGCATGGCGGGGGGCCTGGCGGGGGGCCTGGCGGGGATGGGGGGCATGTTGGGCATGGCGGGGGGCCTGGCGGGGATGGGGGGCATGTTGGGCATGGCGGGGGGCCTGGCGGGGGGCCTGGCGGGGATGGGGGGCGTTGGGCCACTGGAAAGGAAAATGCTGAGTAACTTGAACGTGGTATTTCTCCCTCCCTGTACGTGTCACATAGGTCCGCGCCCATAAGAAGATCGGAATTTGGCGTGCCATCGCCAAGGAAGTCAGGGCCCTGGGGGTCCACCATCGACGGGGCACCCACTGCCGCAAGAGGTGGGAGGACATCCGCCGCGGGACCAAGAAGACCGCCGAGTCTCTGCTGGGGATGGCCTCCCAACGTAGGCGGGGTGCCTGCCGTCAACTGAGCCCCCTGATGTTCCGGATCCTGGCGGTGGCCTACCCTGATTTGGATGGGCGCGTGAGGGCAGCACAGCAGACACAAGGGGGTGAGTCCAAGCATTATCTACTCTGTTGTTGCGCAGTGGAGGTGTCTGGGTGGGGGAGGAGGGCTGGGGGTCCCCCTAGGCCAGGGCGATATCTGTAGGCTGGGCACCCCCGTAAGCCCCTGTGTCCCCAGCCACCACCCTCAGTAGTTTGTCAGTACAGCCATCCCTGGGCCGTGTCATCCATGGGTGCAGTTGTCAACTCTAGGCGTGTAGGGCATGTTCCACGGAATGCGTAGCGTACCCCAAGTGCGCAACTTAGTGCAGGGGGCATCTGTGTCTGTCATGTCCGCTAACTGTACCGGAGATCCATGTACTCAATATCCCTTTATTTCTCTCTCCCCCCCCCTTTTTGTTTGTCTTTCTGTGCTTGTGTGCATCAGCATCATCAGGCGGAGGAGAAGTGGCATCGGGGCAGGAGGGAGCTGCATCTCACAGGGCCCAGGAGGGCCATGCCACAGAGTCAGACTGGACCAGTGAGACGGAGGGCGAGGGGAGCTCCACGACAGGGACGACTGGACCCTGCAGCGACACGGACACGTCCTCGGAAGGGGGCTCCCTTGCGGGGGTGGCACCATCCGTGCCCCCCGCCATTACAGGTACAGCCGCCACCCAGCGCACCATCTCCGCCCTCCCAGCAGCCCCTCAGCGTTCGCCCCGTGCCCGCTCTGCCAGGAAGCCGGGCATCTCCTTCGCCCCAGGCACCTCAGGCCCTGCCCCTGTTACCCCCGCTGCCCTCAGTGAGGAGGTCATTGACCTCCTCCGAACGCTCATTGTTGGGCAGACTACCCTTTTGAATGCCATCCAGGGGGTGGAGAGGGAGGTTCATCGCAGCAATGCGTACCTGGAGGGCATTCATTCGGGTCAGGCTGCCCATCAGCGATCGTTCCAGGCTCTGGCCTCAGCACTGACGGCAGCCATTGTCCCTGTCTCCTGCCTGCCTCTACTAACTCCCTCCTCCCAGTCTCCTGTTCCTCTGCCTGTCCCACCCACACCATCAGACCAGCCTGCACACACCTCAACACCCAAGAGAAGCTCATCCAAACATAAGCACCACAGATCACGCAGACATTCACACACGCAACATTCCGATGCAGACATGCCAACAGTCACTACCACCTCTGTGACCCCCACCTCCTCGTCTCCCTCCTCCCTCCCTGTGACGTCTACACTCACACCTCCATTCACCTCACCATCAGCCAGTGTTTCCATCACCAGCACACCCTCCACTCCAGTCCGCACACGTGCAGTCACCACCCCCACTGCCATTTACACGTCCCCTGTGTCCTCTCCCACTGTGTCTGTCACCCCCTCTTCCACACCACACAAACGCAGCCACCCACCCACCCAACAGCCATCCACCTCACGACAGCCTATCCCTCCTGCACCTGCACCCAAAGACAGCAAACGTGACTCACCTACAACCACATCCTCTCCCTCCACTCCCATTCCCACTGTACCTACCACTCTCCATTGTCCCAAGAAGCTCTTCCTCGCCACTACTAACTTCTTTCCTGACCCTGAGCCCCCCCCTCCTTCTCGTCGGGGTAAGAAGAGCACCTCAGCCACCACCAGCCCTGCAGCCCCCTTGACAAGGGTGCAGGGGTATTGGAGCCCGCCAGCCCGCATGTCTGGATCTTCGCCCAGCAGCAAGGGGACAGCCAGCCCACCCCCTGGGAAGAGGAGCAGAAGGCGGAAGGGGCGCCGCAGGAGCCCGCCTTCTACATCCCCCCCGGACACCACCCAGAGACAGTCACCAGCCACAGCTCCAAAGGGAGGAAAGGGCCACAGGCCGACGACTAAGGAGGGCAAGGGCAGCAAGTTGGAGAGGTCAGGCAGCAGGCCTGCTGCCCAGGAGGAGCCCACAACCCCCATAGCCGCTGCCCCGGGAGGAACCGGCACAGCTGCCCCGGGAGAGCCCACCAGCCCCATAGCCGCTGCCCAGGGAGGACCCAGCCCAGCTGGCCAGGAGGGCCCCACCACCCACAGCCCAGGTGGGCAGTGAAGGAGCACCATCCCCGCTGCCCAGGAGGGCACCACCAGGCATTTAGCAGTTGGCCATAGACCGTCCGCCGTCTCAAGAACCGCTGAACTGGGCCCTTCAAGGCAAGAACCGCTGAACTGGGCCCTTCAAGGCAAGAACCGCTGAACTGGGCCCCGCCGTCTCAAGAACCGCTGAACTGGGCCCTTCAAGGCAAGAACCGCTGAACTGGGCCCTTCAAGGCAAGAACCGCTGAACTGGGCCCCGCCGTCTCAAGAACCGCTGAACTGGGCCCTTCAAGGCAAGAACCGCTGAACTGGGCCCTTCAAGGCAAGAACCGCTGAACTGGGCCCCGCCGTCTCAAGAACCGCTGAACTGGGCCCTTCAAGGCAAGAACCGCTGAACTGGGCCCTTCAAGGCAAGAACCGCTGAACTGGGCCCCGCCGTCTCAAGAACCGCTGAACTGGGCCCCGCCGTCTCAAGAACCGCTCCGCTGGGCCCCGCCGTCTCAAGAACCGCTGAACTGGGCCCTTCAAGGCAAGGAGCGCTGAACTGGGCCCCGCCGTCTCAAGCACCGCTGAACTGGGCCCCGCCGTCTCAAGCACCGCTGAACTGGGCCCCGCCGTCTCAAGCACCGCTGAACTGGGCCCCGCCGTCTCAAGAACCGCTCCGCTGGGCCCCGCCGTCTCAAGAACCGCTGAACTGGGCCCTTCAAGGCAAGGAGCGCTGAACTGGGCCCCGCCGTCTCAAGCACCGCTGAACTGGGCCCCGCCGTCTCAAGCACCGCTGAACTGGGCCCGCCGTCTCAAGAACCGCTGAACTGGGCCCTTCAGGGCAAGAACCGCTGGCCCTTTGGCAGACGTGGCAGGGCAGGATCTATCTCGGGCAGGGCTGCAGGATGTCCTCTGGCCAACTTGCCTCCTCCAGTGGCAGTGGGGTCTGTTATGGACTGTATGGACTGTGGCTTTGCTCTCCCCAGGATGGCCCAGTGGGCAGGCCACCCACTGTATGGACTGTTTGGACTGTGGCTTTGCTCTCCCCAGGATGGCCCAGTGGGCAGGCCACCCACTGTATGGACTGTTTGGACTGTGGCTTTGCTCTCCCCAGGATGGCCCAGTGGGCAGGCCACCCACTGTATGGACTGTTTGGACTGTGGCTTTGCTCTCCCCAGGATGGCCCAGTGGGCATGCCACCCACTGTATGGACTGTATGGACTGTGGCTTTGCTCTCCCCAGGATGGCCCAGTGGGCAGGCCACCCACTGTATGGACTGTATGGACTGTGGCTTTGCTCTCCCCAGGATGGCCCAGTGGGCAGGCCACCCACTGTATGGACTGTTTGGACTGTGGCTTTGCTCTCCCCAGGATGGCCCAGTGGGCAGGCCACCCACTGTATGGACTGTATGGACTGTGGCTTTGCTCTCCCCAGGATGGCCCAGTGGGCAGGCCACCCACTGTATGGACTGTATGGACTGTGGCTTTGCTCTCCCCAGGATGGCCCAGTGGGCAGGCCACCCACTGTATGGACTGTATGGACTGTGGCTTTGCTCTCCCCAGGATGGCCCAGTGGTCATGGAGTCCCCTCGTGGATCTGGCGTCGTGTACTCAAGTGGCTGAGGTGCCCCCCCTTCCCTTCCCCCTGAGGTGCCTGTCCTATTTTCTTTCTGATGCCCCTGCAGTGTTCTCTCAGTGGAGTTCTTGTCGTGGGACTGGGCCTTGCCCCTTTGCACAGGACCCCTGTGATCCACGGACAGTGGTTGGACTACATTTAGTAGCTGTATATATTTTGTACATAGTTTATTTATTTATTGGGATTAATGGCGTACATATTTCAATATATCTGCCCGTTTATGATCTCTTCTTTTGGTCTTTGCATTATTTCGGAGGGGGGTGGTTTGTGGGTTGTGACAGTGATCTGTGGGAATGCATTGATGTGTGTGTTGTAGTGGGTGTGGGTGGGTGGGTGTGTGCCGGTAATCTTTTCCCTCCCCTGTGTCGTAGGTGCAGTACTCACCGATGTCTTCCGCGCCGCCGGGCGTGCTCCTGGTATATGAGGAGGAATAGGAGTGCGGGGATGACCTGTAACTCTGGCTCCATACTGCCGGAATCTCGCGTGGAGTGCGTAGAGGTGAGCGTTTTCCCGTTCGTAGTCTGTTTCCGCCGTGTTCTTATCGGCGGTGCTCCCGCCCCGGAAAAGGTGGCAGATTGGTGGGTCGTAATAGGGTGGGCGGTACTTTGTCTGCCGCCGGGCTGTTGGCGGGAACCGCCGCGCTGTTTGTTTGTACCGCTGTGGCGGTCGGAGTGTTAAGTTGGCGGGCTGTGTTGGCGGTTCCCGCCAGGGTCAGAATTGCATATTTTAGACCGCCGGCCTGTTGGCGGCTTGGCCGCCGCTTTATCACCGACCGCCAGGGTCAGAATGAGGGCCAGAGTCTATTGGGAGGATTGACTCCTCTACACTGAGGCAAGAGATCCCAAACCTGGTGCCACTAGGAGAGTGGTAGTGCCTCAGGAGTTTAGGGAGTTCATTTTGACCTTAGCTCATGATATTCCACTTGCTGGGCATTTGGGACAGACCAAGACTTGGGAGAGGTTAGTCAACCATTTCTATTGGCCCAATATGTCCCAGAAGGTAAAGGAGTTTTGTGTCTCCTGTGCCACCTGTCAAGCCAGTGGTAAGACAGGTGGACACCCAAAGGCCCCCCTTATTCCACTTCCAGTGGTGGTGGTCCCCTTTGAAAGAGTGGGTGTGGACATAGTGGGTCCACTTGAACCTCCCACAGCCTCAGGGAACCAATACATACTAGTAGTAGTGGATCATGCTACTAGATACCCTGAAGCAATTCCCCTTAGGTCCACTACTGCCCCTGCAGTAGCTAAAGCACTCATTGGTATCTTTATCATAGTGGGATTTCCTAAGGAGGTGGTGTCTGACAGGGGTACCAACTTCATGTCAGCATACCTGAAACATATGTGGAATGAGTGTGGGGTGACTTACAAATTCACCACACCATACCATCCACAAACCAATGGTCTTGTAGAAAGGTTTAACAAGACATTGAAAGGCATGATCATGGGGCTCCCTGAAAAACTCAAAAGGAGATGGGATGTCCTCTTGCCATGTCTGCTTTTCGCCTATAGAGAGGTGCCTCAGAAGGGAGTAGGGTTTTCCCCCTTTGAACTTCTGTTTGGCCATCCTGTAAGGGGACCACTAGCTCTTGTAAAAGAAGGCTGGGAGAGACCTCTTCATGAGGCTAAACAAGATATAGTGGACTATGTACTAGGCCTACGTTCCAGGATGGCAGAGTACATGGAAAAGGCAAGTACATGGAAGAGGCCAGCCAACAACTCCTGAAGATGTGGTATGACCAATAGGCTGCTATGGTTGAGTTTCAGCCAGGGCAGAAAGTCTGGGTTCTGGAGCCTGTGGCTCCCAGGGCACTTCAGGACAGATGGAGTGGCCCTTACCCAGTGCTAGAAAGAAAGAGTCAGGTCACCTACCTGGTAGACCTAGGCGCTAGCAGGACCCCCAAAAGGGTGATCCATGGGAACCGCCTCAAACTCTTTCATGACAGGGCAGATGTGAATCTGTTGATGGTAACAGATGAGGACCAGGAAGCTGAGAGTGAACCTCTCCCTGATCTCCTCTCCACAGACCCTAAAGATGGCTCAGTAGATGGAGTGATCTATTCAGACACCCTCTGTGGCCAACAGCAATCTGACTGTAGGAAGGTCTTACTACAGTTTGCTGAGCTCTTTTCCCTAACCCCTGGTCAGACACACCTGTGTACCCATGATTTGGACACAGGAGACAGCATGCCTGTCAAAAACAACATTTTCAGACAGTCTGACCAAATTAAGGAAAGCATCAAAGTGGAAGTCCACAAGATGCTGGAATTGGGAGTCATTGAGCACTCTGACAGCCCCTGGGCTAGCCCAGTGGTCTTAGTCCCGAAACCTCACACCAAAGATGGAAAGAGAGAGATGAGGTTTTGTGTGGACTACAGAGGACTTAATTCTGTGACCAAGACAGATGCCCATCCCATTCCAAGAGCAGATGATTTAATTGACAAACTAGGTGCTGCCAGATACTTAAGTACATTTTACTTGACAGCAGGGTACTGGCAAATCAAAATGGCACCAGGAGCAAAAGAAAAAACAGCATTCTCCACACCTGATGGGCACTATCAGTTTACTGTTATGCCCTTTGGTTTAAAGAATGCCCCTGCCACCTTTCAAAGGTTGGTGAATCAAGTCCTTACTGGCTTGGAGTCCTTTAGTGCAGCTTATCTTGACGATATTGCTGTCTTTAGCTCCAGCTGGCAGGATCACCTGGTCCACCTAAAGAAGGTTTTGAAGGCCCTGCAAGCAGCAGGCCTCTCTATCAAGGCATCCAAATGTCAGATAGGGCAGGGAACAGTGGTTTACTTGGGACACCTTGTAGGTGGAGGCCAAGTTCAGCCACTCCAGCCCAAGATCCAGACTATTCTGGACTGGGCAGCTCCAAAAACCCATACTCAAGTCAGGGCATTCCTTGGCTTGACTGGGTACCACAGGAGGTTTGTGAAGGGATATGGATCAATAGTGACACCCCTCACAGAACTCACCTCCAAGAAAATGCCCAAGAAGGTAAACGGGACTGTAGAATGCCAACAGGCCTTTGACACTCTGAAACAAGCTATGTGCACAGCACCAGTTCTAAAAGCTCCAGATTACTCCAAGCAGTTCATTGTGCAGTCTGATGCCTCTGAACATGGGATAGGGGCAGTTTTGTCCCAAACAAATGATGATGGCCTTGACCAGCCTGTTGCTTTCATTAGCAGGAGGTTACTCCCCAGGGAGCAGCGTTGGAGTGCCATTTAGAGGGAGGCCTTTGCTGTGGTTTGGTCCCTGAAGAAGCTGAGACCATACCTCTTTGGTACTCACTTTGTAGTTCAAACTGACCACAGACCTCTCAGATGGCTAATGCAAATGAAAGCTGAAAATCCAAAACTGTTGAGGTGGTCCATCTCCCTACAGGGAATGGACTTTATAGTGGAACACAGACCTGGGACTGCCCATGCCAATGCAGATGGCCTTTCCAGGTTCTTCCACTTAGAAAATGAAGACTCTCTTGGGAAAGGTTAGTCTCATCCTCTTTCGTTCGGGGGGGTGTAAGGAAATGCCTCCTTGGCATGGTTACCCCCTGACTTTTTGCCTTTGCTGATGCCAAGTTATGATTTGAAAGTGTGCTGAGGCCTGCTAACCATGCCCCAGCACCAGTGTTCTTTCCCTAACCTGTACCTTTCTTTTCACAATTGGCACACCCTGGCATCGAAGTAAGTCCCTTGTAACTGGTACCCCTGGTACCAAGGGCCCTAATGCCAGGGAAGGTCTCTAAGGGCTGCAGCATGTCTTATGCCACCCTGGGGACCACTCACTCAGCACAGACACTGCTTGCCAGCTTGTGTGTGCTGGTGGGGAGAAAATGACTAAGTCGACATGGCACTCCCCTCAGGGTGCCATGCCAACCTCACACTGCCTATGGCATAGATAAGTCACCCCTCTAGCAGGCCTTACAGCCCTAAGGCAGGGTGCACTATACCATGGGTGAGGGCATAGGTGCATGAGCATTATGCCCCTACAGTGTCTAAGCAAAACCTTAGACATTGTAAGTGCAAGGTAGCCATAAGAGTATATGGTCTGGGAGTCTGTCATATACGAACTCCACAGCACCATAATGGCTACACTGAAAACTGGGAAGTTTGGTATCAAACTTCTCAGCACAATAAATGCACACTGATGCCAGTGTACATTTTATTGTGAAATACACCCAGAGGGCATCTTAGAGATGCCCCCTGAAAACATACCCGACTTCCAGTGTGGGCTGACTAGTTTTGCCAGCCTGCCACACACCAGTCATGTTGCTGGCCACATGGGGAGAGGGCCTTTGTCACTCTGTGGCTCGAAACAAAGCCTGTACTGGGTGGAGGTGCTTCTCACATCCCCCTGCAGGAACTGTAACACCTGGTGGTGAGCCTCAAAGGCTCACCCCCTTTGTTATAGTGCCCCAGGGCACTCCAGCTAGTGGAGATGCCTGCCCCCTCCAGCCACGGCCCCACTTTTGGCGGCAAGGCCGGAGGAGATAATGAGAAAAACAAGGAGGAGTCACTGGCCAGTCAGGACAACCCCTAAGGTGTCCTGAGCTGAGGTGACTCTGACTTTTAGAAATCCTCCATCTTGCAGATGGAGGATTCCCCCAATAGGATTAGGGATGTGCCCCCCTCCCCTCAGGGAGGAGGCCCAAAGAGGGTGTAGCCACTCTCAGGGCTAGTAGCCATTGGCTACTAACCCCCCAGACCTAAACACACCCCTAAATTGAATATTTAGGGGCTCACAGAACCTAGCAAGATAGATTCCTGTAACCTATGACGAAGAAGGACTGCTGACCCGAAGCCCTGCAGAGAAGACGGAGACACCAACTGCTTTGGCCCCAGCCCTAATGGCCTGTCTCCCCACTTCGAGAAAAACTGCAACAGCGATGCGTTCCCCAGGGTCCAGCGACCTCTGAAGCCTCATAGGACTACCCTGCATCTAAAAGGACCATGAACTCCGGAGGACAGCGACCCTGTTCCAAAGAAACCAAAACTTGCAACAAAGAAACAACTTTTAAAGGACTCCACGTTTTCCGCTGGAAGCGTGAGACTTTCCACTCTGCACTCGACGCCCCCGGCTCGACCTGCGGAGAAACAACACTACAGGGAGGACTCCCCGGCGACTGCGAGCCCGTGAGTAGCCAGAGTTGACCCCCCTGAGCCTCCACAGCGACGCCTGCAGAGGGAATCCAGAGGCTCCCCCTGACCGCAACTGCCTGCTTCCAAGAACCCGACGCCTGGTAAAGACACTGCACACGCAGGACCTGAAGGATCCGACCTCCAGTGCAGGAGCGACCCCCAGGTGGCCCTCTCCCTTGCCCAGGTGGTGGCTACCCTGAGAAGCCCCCCCCTTGCCTGCCTGCTTCGCTGAAGAGACCCTTGGGTCTCCCATTGAAACCTATTGCGAACCTTACGCTTGTTTGCACACTGCACCCGGCCGCCCCCGTGCCGCTGAGGGTGTACTTTTTGTGCTGACTTGTGTCCCCCCTGGTGCCCTACAAAACCCCCCTGGTCTGCCCACCGAAGTCGCGGGTACTTACCTGCTGGCAGACTGGAACCGGGGCACCCCCTTCTCCGTTGAAGCCTATGCGTTTTGGGTACCACTTTGACCTCTGCACCTGACCGGCCCTGAGCTGCTGGTGTGGTAACTTTGGGGTTGCCCTGAATCCAACGGTGGGCTACCTTGGACCCAACTTTGAACCCTGTAGGTGGTTTACTTACCTGCAAAACTAACATACACTTACCTCCCCCTGGAACTGTTGAAAACTGCACTGTGTCTAGTTTTAAAATAGCTTATTGCAATTTTTGTGTTAACTGTACATGCTATTTTGCTGATTCAAAGTTCCTAAAGTACCTACGTGAAATACCTTTCATTTGAAGTATTACTTGTAAATCTTGAACCTGTGGTTCTTAAAATAAACTAAGAAAATATATTTTTCTATAGAAAAACCTATTGGCCTGGAATTGTCTTTGAGTGTGTGTTCCTCATTTATTGCCTGTGTGTGTACAACAAATGCTTAACACTACCCTCTGATAAGCCTACTGCTCGACCACACTACCACAAAATAGAGCATTAGAATTATCTCTTTTTGACACTATCTTACCTCTAAGGGGAACCCTTGGACTCTGTGCATGCTATTTCTTACTTTGAAATAGTACATACAGAGCCAACTTCCTACAGATCCCTATTCTACTCACCAAAGAAGATGTGCCAGATCATTGTGGCGTGCTGTATGCTTCACAACTTAGCTTTGCGACGACGGGTGCCTTTTCTGCAGGAGGATGGTCCAGATGGCGGTGTTGTTGCAGCTGTGGAGCCCGTGGACAGTGAAGATGAGGAAGCAGAAGAAGAAGACATGGACAAAAGGGACTCGGTGATCCTGCAATATTTCCAGTGAGACACAGGTAAGAATACAAAACCTGCCTACTACATGTACTTTAACACTACTACCTCTCTACTGTCTGTCGTTTTCACCCAGTGTATGGTCACTGAGTTGTCACTTTCCCTTACGATTTCACAGATGTGGGTCCCACTGTGTGACATCTGCTTTGATTCCTCATGGACTAGAGCTGTGTGACATAGGTATGTTGCCATTACAATTGAAAGAGCTTTTTGCCACAGTACTTGATAATACACTATTCCGAAATCACAGACTGACTCCAGATTGTTTTGTGCTTCAAGGGTGTTTATTTTAGTGCTCAATATTGGAGGGGGTTGCAAAATGGTGAGGGGTGATGGTGGAGGAATGTCCATGGCAGAGTCCAGTCTATTAGTCTCACAGGTGCATTGCCCAAATGGGCATGGGAAGTGGAGTTGGGGCAGTTTAAGGATGGACAGGGTGACAAAGTGGGAAAGAAGGATGACATTCAGGGTGATCAGATTTCTTGGCAGGGGTCTTGGCATCGTTCTCTGTCTTTGCCCTGGATCTCAGGGACCGTTTGCTGGGTGGTTCTCCCTCTGCAGGGGGTGGGGTGCTGGTGTGGTGGTCCTGTGGCGGTGCCTCCTGTCCACTAGTGCCAGCAGAGGTGGTGGGCAGTTCATCGTCCAGGCTAGTGTCAGGGGACCCTTGTTGTGCCACAGTGTCCCTCCTGGTGTTGAGTACTTCCTTCAGCACCCCTACGATGGTTCCCAGGGTGGAATTGATGGCTCTGAGTTCCTTCCTGAAGCCCAAATACTGTTCCTCCTGCAGGCGCTGGGTCTCCTGAAACTTGGCCAGTACCGTTGTGATTGTCTCCTGTGAGTGGTGGTACGCTCCCATGATGTTGGAGAGGGCCTTGTGGAGAGTGGGTTCCCTTGGCTTGTACTCCCCCTGTCCCACAGCAGCCCTCCCAGTTCCCCTATGTTCCTGGGCCTCCGTCCCCTAGACCGTGTGTCCACTGCCACTGCCCCCAGGTCCCTGTTGTTGTTGGGGTGGTGGGTTAGCCTGGGTTCCCTGTAGTGGTGGACACACTGCTGATTGACGTGTCCTGGGGACAGAGGTATGGTCCCGCTGGGTGGGTGCTGTGCTGGTGTTTCCAGGGGGGGGAAGCTCTGTAGTGGCCTGTGACTGTGTGATGGGAACCGGCTGTCCCGAGGTCCCCGATGGGCGGGGCTGGTCATCTAGATCCAGTTGGACAGAGCTGCTGTCATCACTGTGGGCCTCTTCTGTTGGTGGTGTGGACATGTGTGGACCCTCCTGTCCGGTGACATTGGGTAGGGGTCCTGCAGGGGTATAAAAGGATGTTTATTACATCTGTGTGTGACATGGTGTGCAATGGGTGGGTGACCGTGTACCCCAGTGCTTGCATTCCTGTGTGGGACCTTGTGTGATGATGGTTTAGGGGGGTGTATGGGTTTGTGCAGTGGGCATGCTTTGGTGATGGGTGTCCATGCTTTGGTGTTGCACGCAGGGCTTGGTGTTGGGATGTGTGGTTTGTGATGTTGGGACATTTGTGAGGAGTAGGAGTGATGGGGGTGAGGGTGAGGGTGGGGGTATTTGATAGCATGCAGGTAGGGTGGGGCATGTAATAGTTAAGATTTGACTTACCAGAGTCCATTCCTCCTGCTACTCCTGCGAGGCCCTCAGGATGCAGAATCGCCAAGACCTGTTCCTCCTATGTTGTTAGTTGTGGGGGAGGAGGTGGGGGTCCGCTGCCAGTCCGCTGAACCGCAGGGTGGTGTCTTGAGACCACGGAACGCACCTTCCCCCATAGGTCGTTCCACCTCTTCCTGATGTCATCCCGATTTCTTGGGTGCTGTCCCACTGCGTGGACCCTGTCCACTATTCTTCGCCATAGCTCCATCTTCCTTGCAATGGAGGTGTGCTGCACCTGTGATCCGAATAGCTGTGGCTCGACCCGGACGATTTCCTCCACCATGAACCTGAGCTCCTCCTCCGAGAACCTG
Source organism: Pleurodeles waltl (assembly GCF_031143425.1). Taxonomy (NCBI): domain Eukaryota; kingdom Metazoa; phylum Chordata; class Amphibia; order Caudata; family Salamandridae; genus Pleurodeles; species Pleurodeles waltl. Next base: position 805,016,132 of record NC_090442.1, on the reverse strand, counting down.
GGGTGTCTGTGCTGTGCCATGGGGTGGTGTGGGTGATGTGTGGGGTGGTGTGTGTGGTGATAAGTGTGCTGATATGTAGTGGGGTGTTGTGTGAGGTGCGTGCAAGTTATGTGGGTGATGTTGTTATGTGCCTGTGCATGCTAATATTGTTGATGGTGGTGTCTCTCTGTGTGCTTCTTTCTCAATTGTGGTCGTAGGGGTTTTGGGTGATGTGGGTGTGTGTTTTATATTGTATTGCGTGTGTGGGAGTGGTGTGTGTATGTGTATCAGGTGTGTGTATTTTGAATTGTCCAATGTGGTAGTGTTTTGTAAATGTGTGTGTATTTTGAGTGCAGCGGTGTGTACCGCCAATGGAATACCGCGGTTGAAAGATCGCTGCGTGGATTCGTGTGTTGTGATAGTGTGGGCGTATTTCTGTTGGCGTGACGGTGGAGGTTTTGTTTTCGCCAGTTTATCACTGACCTTTTGTGTGGCGGACTTGTGTGGGTGTCTGAATATTGGGGGATTCCGTGCTGTGGGTCATAATGGCTGTGGCGGATTCCGCGGGGGCAGCGGTGTGTTGGCGGTCTTCTGCACGGCGGTAAGCGGCTTTTACCGCCATGTTGTAATGAGCCCCATTATCACCATAGAGTAAAATAGCATACAAGTAACTACATTTAAGTTGGAAATGCAAGAAATATTCAAGAAATATAAAGAGGATAGAAAACATTTGAAAGAAATAGATTACAAAAGAGGTATATGTTCTCTAGGCAATTTGACAATTTGAGGAAACAGAGACTTAAGAGCACAGCTGGGGGAGACAATAGCTTCTATATAATTAATGTCAGCTCGGACCCAGATCAAAGTAGAAGCAGTGTGATCCAAATGTTGGACAGAGTTTAGCAGCCCTCTCTCTCTCTCTAACAAATTTTGTTTCTTACCACTGGGCAAGAGAACCAACCACAGACTAGTAGAGGCAAAGGAAAAGGAAACAGAGTGGAGGGGGCCAAGGGAAACAACAGTAAATAGGGATCTCTTAGAAGAAAGATGAGGATCAGCAATAAATAAGTGAGGACACAAAGATGGTAATAAACTTAATATTGATGCCGGTCACCAAGGCAGAAACCCAATTATTAACTTTGGCACTTTCTTTCTGTCAAGAACATAGGTTTGATTATGCATAAACTAAGACTGATGTGTATTCATGTGGAGCCGCCAGCAATGTCCCGGCCATGCATTCTGCTGGCCCGGCGGGCGGAAACAATGCTTCCGCCTGCCGGCCCAGCAGCATGTTCTTTAGCGGGCGGCAGGGTCCCAGGGTGGCTGGAGGTCAGTTAAATGACCGCCAGACTGAACACGCCAGTAAACACCGCCGTGTTCATTATGAGGGCCCTAATCCTTTTGTTTTTGGTCCTCCTTGTTTGGGTTTTTTTATGACTAAACCTTTTGGTTCTGCTCCTTCTGGCTATCCTGGTCATTTCAGGCCCCCTTCTTCTAGCTCTTTCCTTTCTTTCCTAATCCTCTTGACCTTCGTCCATTTATTCTGATCCTTCTCACCCTTTTCATCTGATTCCCAGTACATCAGTTCCTGGTGCTGCTGGTTCCTTCGGTGTCCCTGGCCTTTTGTGTCCTTGTCCTCTTGGGCCTTGTCCTCTTAGTCCTTGCCCTCCTGCTTTGGATCAATCTTGTCCTCCTAGCCCTGTGACTTGTCCTCGTGGTCCTTCTGGGATTGCACCCAATGGCCTGGCCTTTTTGATCATGGTACTCTTTGTTTGAGCCCTTCTGAGCCTTGTTATTTTGGTCCTAGTTCTCCTGGACATCAAGGCCCAGTCCCCTTAGTCTTCTTAGCTTTGGCTGTTCTAGTCCTCCTGATTTCTTTACCCTGGTCCTACACCCCCAAGTCATTGTCTTTCTGCTCCACTTGGTACGCTGGGCTCTAGTCCTATGGCTAGGGTCCCCCTGGAACTCCTAAGACTGTTCCTAGTCCTACTGGTGCTGATCCTTCCAATCCTCCTTGCTCTGGTCCTCCTGGCTCTATTCCTCCTGATTTCTTGGTAGTGTCCCCTCATCTTCCTTGCTTATTCTGGTCCTTGGGCCTACTGGCCTGGATGTTTTCTTCCTGGATCTGGCCCTAATCCTCCTGGCCCTGATCTTTTTACTTCTTATCTGCATGCTGCTACACAAACTCATCATGGTCTTCCTTTGTATGGTACTCTTGGGCCTGGCCATCCTGTTGCTTATCTTTCTGGCCATCCTGTTCCTAGCCCTGTGGCCTAGACCTCCAGGCTGTAATAATCCCCCTGGTTCTGGTTACTTTGACCCCCCTTTTCTTCTTCACCTTGGTCCTCCTGGTCCTGCTACTCAAGGTCATTATCCCATTTGCCCTGATCTTCCTGGTCCCCTCAGTCTTTTGTTTCCTGGTCCTCTTAGAACTTTTCCTTCTGACTCTAGCTGCCTATGTCTCTGGTCTCAGCTATCTGGCACTCCTGGTGAAGGTCATGTTATTCTTAGTTTTCATAGTCCTTGTCCATCTTGAAATCTGTGCATCTTGTCCTTGATCCTCTTGGTCCTGTTCCTTATAGGTAGAGGTGGGTGTAATTTTTAATTCCTCTGGTAGAACTGGAGGAGTTTAGTAATTCTGGGTTACTCTTGTAACACAGAATTACTAATAAATTCTGCCGCTCTGCCAGCTGGAATTAATCAGCACCAGTCATTATTCTTGCTATGGTCTTAACCATTTTATGAGTCTACAACCGTGCTCCCATGGACAATTATGTCAAGCAGCAATGTTATACCCACCGGCTGCAGAGATCAGATAGCCATCCATTCAGAAAGTCTATAGAACTTCTATGTAAGTTGCGTAACCCCAGGGAGGCGACAGCGGGAACCAGCTGGGAGATGAAAGAAACATACCCAGCCACAGGCTGGTGGTATGTGGAAGCACAACTCCAGTGGGCCATGCACTCTGCACATGGGGTGTGTGCACTATCTGTCCACAAGGCGAGCACACTATCTGCTCACAAGGTGAGCACACCATTTCTGCACATGAGACTGTGCACGTTACAGATGCTGTGCCACACTATCTGCTACTCCCGGGGCTGTGCACGCTGCAGGTGCCTCGTACACTATCTGCACATAGGGAGAGAAGACTCATTTGCACATGGGGCAAACACATTTATCTGCACACAAGGTGAGCACACTTATCTGCTCTGAAGACTGCATGGTGCAGAGCCATGGCACACTATGGGGGTCATTACAACCTCAGCGATCTTTTTACAAGACCGCTGAGGGACCGCCGTGCTGAAGACCGCCAGTGCAGACGGTTTTCCACTCAGCGCATTATGACTGCTGGCAGCCCTCCGTCCTTTTCCGGACGGAGAGCCTCCAGCAGCCATTCTGGCGGTCGGCGCGGAAGTGGAGGTTGCTCCACCTCCACCGCCATGTCAACAGAACACCGCCCACCGAATCACGTTCCGTGATTCGGCGTGGCGGTGTTCTGGTGACGGGGAGCTGGCGGCAGAGCAGCCCCCATGGATCCCGTCCCCTCCTGGAGGATTACCGGAACAGGTAAGGTGATCGTCCGTTAGGGGAGGGGGGTGGGGGGGGGTTTGTGTGTTGGGGGTGTGTGCGTGTTGGGGTGCGTGAATGAATGATGGTGGTGTGTGCGTGTTGGGGTGCGTGAATGAATGATGGGGGTGTGTGCGTGTTGGGGTGCGTGAATGAATGATGGGGTGTGTGCGTGTTGGGGTGCGTGAATGGATGTTGGGGTTGGGGGTGGGGAGGGGGGTCCTGCCACCTTTGGTGGGTGGCAGGGGGGTGTAGGGGGAGGACTCATTGGTGGGGGGTGGGGGAGACCCCTATCAGTGCCAGGGAAGGAATTCCCTGGCACTGATAGTGCTTACCGCCATGGATTACATAGCGGTTCCCAACCCCATGAAATCCATGGCGGTCAGCCGGGTCGTGATACCGCCGGCAGTCTTGTGACAGCCGCCGAGCGGGAGACCCAAGTCTCCAGCCCAGTGGTCGTTTCCGCCCTGGCGGTCGGATCGGAGAAGTGGCGGATGACCATGGTGGTAACCGCCATGGTCATAATTCCAATTTTTTTACTGCCAGCCTGTTGGTGTTAAGACCGCCACTTCTCCGCCAACCGCCAGGGTCGTAATGAGAGCCTATGTGTTCACACCACTGAATACATTTATGACAATATCAGTGGAGCTACAAAGAGAGGGGCACTATCCACAGAGCACACACATGTGTTCCGCTGTACACCAACCACTGTTTTAGTGCACAAGACTTCTCACAAACACTGAGGGGGTTATTCTAACTTTGGAGGAGGTGTTAATCCGTCCCAAAAGTGACAGAAAAGTGACGGATTTACCACCAGCCGTATTACGACTCCATTATATCCTATGGAACTCGTAATACGGCTGGTGGTATATCCGTCACTTTACCGTCACTTTTGGGACGGATTAACACTCCTCCAAAGTTAGAATAACCCCCTGAGTGTGGTGGGGGGTAATGTAGATCTCACTGCACATAGAGCTGTGTGCAATATGCAATATACTGCGAGAACTTAGAAGAGCACTGTGTGTCTCCTGACCTATTTGGCCAGGTAGCACACTCCCAGCGCGCACACCACCACCAAGCCGTGCCCGTGTCTCCCCCTCCCTGCCCTCACTGCTTCTAGAGATCGAGGCCCTCCGGGACCCGATCCGCTAGAGTGTCTCTCTGCCTTTCTTCAGCCTTCACTCTTTTGCCTTCTCTCAACCTTGACTCTCTTTTCCTTTTCCAGCCTTTGACTCTTTTGCCTTTCCTCCAGCTTTTGACTCCTTTTTTGCCTTTTTTTCCAGTTTTTGACTCTTTTACCTTTTTCCATTCTTAGGCCGTTTGCCCTCTCTTGTTTTTGCACCTTTTTTCCGCTCCTTTTTTCCCGCTCCCCCGCCCCCCGTTCCCCTATTCGCCCTCTCCTCCCGCCTACCAGCTGCTCCTCCCTTCCCCCTCCCCCTCTCTTCTTAATGGTGGTCGCGCCGGAGACGCACCAGAGGCAAGCCCATCTGCGCCTGTCTGCGCCTGGACCGCGCCCAAAGCCAGAACCCCTGGACCCCGCAACAGCCACATCCCCAGCATCCGCTACGACGCCGACACCCTCCGCGCACTCAACATCGGCCAAGACACCATCTGTTTCCAGGCTTCTCCAAAGAACACGCATGGACCTTTCTCCTGCCACAACTGCAGCTTCACCTGCACCAGAGCCCACAAACCTCCTAGGACCAAGACAAACCACCTCCGCTACATACTCCTCAACACCCGCTCAGCACGCAAGCACGCCATCGAACTCTGGGACCTGCTTGACTCCACCACCCCGAACCTGGCCCTTCTAACCGAAACCTGGTGGAATGACTCCTCAGCACCCGACATCGCCATAGCCATCCTGGACGGGTACAAGGTCGCTCGCAGAGACCGCACCAACAGAACCGGAGGAGGCATAGCCATCGTCCACAAAGCTACCCTCGAAGTCAAGACCCTCCTGGACGACTCCTTCAGCTCCGCCGAACTCCTACACTTTCAAGTCCACACGGACCCCAACACCACCCTCAGAGGAACACTCATCTATAGACCTCCAGGACCCAGGGCACCGTTCTGCAATGCCATCGCCGACCTTGCCAGCACCCAAGCACTCGCCTCCACGGACTACATCCTCCTCGGGGACCTGAACTTTCACCTCGAAAACAGCAATGACACCAACTCCACCACCGTGACCAACAACCTCGCCAATCTCGTCTTCACACAGCTCGTCAACACACCCACCCACACAGCCGGTCACACTCTTGACCCCATCTTCTCCACAAGCAACCACGTCACCTTCAATCATACCACCAAACTCTACTGGACCGACCACCACGGCATCCAAATCACCTTCAAGAAAAAAACAGAACACCACCTCACCGAACAACCACCCTGCCGACGCTGGGGCAAAGTAACCAAATATCAACTAACCAACGCCCTAGCCCAGAAACCTCCTGCCAACCCCACCGACCCTGACATCACCGCACACAACCTCAAGCTGTGGATCGACGACTGCGCCAACTGCCTTGTACTACTCAGGAAACCCTCCAACAACCAAGTCAACAAAAAAGCCACCTGGTTCACCAACGACCAACAAGGCTCCAAACGCAACTGTCGGACACTCAAGCAAATATGGCTACTCGAACGCACTCCAAGCAACCACACGGCACTCAAGGATGCCACACGCAGACATCACTAACTCATTAGGCTAGCAAAAAGATCCTCCTTCAAAACCCACCTAGAAAACAACGCCCACGACTGCAAAGAACTTTTTAACATCGTAAAAGAACTCTCCAGCCCAAGCGCCACCGTCAACGACATCACCCCACCCAAGAACTATGCGACGCCCTAGCCACCGCCTTCCACCGAAAAATCACTGACATCCACGACAGCTTCAATGCCCTGTACACCTCGGACACTCCCACCCGCCCTCCACGAACTCCACCCGCTCCAGCCGACTGACCTCCTGGACCAGCATCAGCGATGACGAAACTCGCAAGACCATGAATTCCATCCACTCCGGATCACCATCAGACCCCTGCCCACACCACATTTTCAACAAAGCAGACATAGTCATCGCACCACACCTACGGAAGATCATCAACATCTCCTTTGAAACTGCAAGATTCCCGGAAAGCTGCAAACACACCGAAATCAACGCACTTCTAAAAAAAACAAAAGTGGACCCCAAAGACCTGAAGAACTTCCAGCCCATCTCCCTGCTCCCTTTACCGGCAAAGGTCATTGAGAAAATCGTCAACACACAGCTCACTCGGTACCTCGAAGACAACAACATCCTCGACCCCTCCCAGTCCGGCTTCAGACGAAACCACAGCACCGAGACCGACCTCCTCACCGTCACATACGACATCAGAAGCCACCTCGACAATGGAGAAACATCAGCCCTCATCCTCCTAGACCTATCGGCCGCCTTTGACACTGTTTGTCACCACACTCTGAAAATCCGGCTCCTCGAAGCAGGAATCCAAGACCAGGCCCTCGAATGGACCGCATCCTTCCTCGCCGGCAGAACCCAAAGAGTCCGCCTCCCCCCGTTCCAATCCAAGGCCTACAACATCATCTGCGGCGTACCCCAGGGCTCATCCCTCAGCCCGACGCTGTTCAACATCTACATGGCCCCCCTCTCACAAGTGGCCCGTCAGCACAACCTCAACATCATCTCCTACGCCGATGACACCCAACTCATCCTCTCCCTCATCAAGGACCCACACACCGCCAAAACCAACCTCCACGAGGGACTGATAGCCATCGCCGACTGGATGAGAGACAGCTGGCTAAAACTGAACTCGGACAAAACAGAGGTTCTCATCCTTGGGCCCACCCCCTCCGCTTGGGACAACTCGTGGTGGCCAGCCTTGCTGGGTTCCCCACCGACACCCACCGACAGCGCACGAAACCTCTGCTTCATCCTCGACTCATCCCTCTTCATGGCAAAGCAGGTCAACGCTGTCTCCTCCTCCTGCTACAACAGCCTCTGCATGCTTTGCAGAGTCTACAAATGGATCCCAACCAGAACAAGAAAAACAGTAACCCAGGCCCTCGTCAGCAGCAGACTTGACTATGACAACGTCCCCTACGCCGGCATCCCATCCAAACACCTACAACGCCTCCAACGCATCCAGAATGCTTCCGCCCGACACATCCTCAACATCCCTCGCCACAGCCACATCACCCCCCACCTAAGAGACCTTCACTGGCTCCCCGTCAACAAGAGGATCACCTTCAAGCTCCTCACCCACGCACACAAAGCACTCCACAACACCGGACCGACCTACCTGAACAGCAGACTCAGCTTCTACACCCCCACCCGGCAACTCCGCTCCACCAACCTCGCCCTCGCCTCCATCCCCCGCATCCAACGCAGATCCTCCAGCGGCAGATCTTTCTCTTACCTCGCCGCCAAGACCTGGAACACCCTCCCGTCTGACCTAAGATAGACCCAGGGCCTGCTTTCCTTCAGAAGACTCTTCAAGACATGGCTCTTCAAGCAGTAGCAGCGCCCCCCCCCCCCCCACCAGCGCCCTGAAACTCTCACGGGTATGTAGCTCGCTTTACAAATAGATTGATTGATTGATTGATTGATTGATTGATTGTGCCTCAATTCTGTACCATGTGTACTTGTATTGTATGGGTTGTTACACAAACACAAGAAGGGATGTGCACATGAGCAGTACAGTTGCACAGCGTGGTTGTGCATTGTTATAGCTGATGTGCACCTCAGTTTTGCTTCACTGTTTTGTAATTATTGGGCTGTGTATTTTCTTAGAGTCATACGTGAAGCATGGACAGTGTGTACCTGTTTACGGATACCCAGATTGTAGTGTGTAGCTGTTTGCACATGTAATAAGATATGTATTGTTAGTGATTCCGCTGCACCCAGGGGCTGCTAGGGGTGTGTGCGAGTGTTCACTGGGAGCTCCAATTGTTGTGTGTAGATATTTGCAAACCTAATGCAGCATGCATAGTCAGGCAGTCTGTTGCACACTTGGGCTGCATGCATCCTTAGGCTCCTTTGTATGCTGAGAGATGTGTGTGCACTCAGGTTTTCTGCAGTTTGGTACTGATGTTGTGTACGGACAGTTCTGCTGTACACACAGGCCTGGGTGCACTCTCAGAGTTTGTAAAGTTAAGGCTATGTGTAATGCTGGCAGTTGTACACAGAAGCCTCTGTGTGTTTTTGCTGTTGCACTTATAAGGTGCACATTCTTAGGCCAGTTTACTCAGAATGAATGTGGGTGTCATCTTCTGCTGTGCTGCACTTTGTGTGAGCTCTATGAGGGCAGTGTGCAGCACCAACCCGTGTTCAATAAGGGTAAGGCAGACTCACGGAAGGCAATGTCAATGTTCTCCTGCAGTTTTGTACTAAGGAACGAGTGTACTCTCAGAACTGTTGTGCCAGGCACTGATGCCCTCCTGCACTTTCAGCTGTTGTGCACATGAAGGCTCAGCAGTGGTACTCTCTGAGAGCTGTGGACACTGTCTGTGGGATTCACTGTGGGCTGCTTATGGGTGAGCTGTCACTCAAGTCCTGGGTACCCCAATGAGCAGCTGCTAACTGAAGGCTTTCCATGTACTCTGCTGTATGTATGGATGCACAATGTGTCATTGCAGCTTGAAAGGCAGCAGGCTCCCATGTAGAAGATATCCAGCTCATGAGGCCGCTATCTATGTTTTTGGCTTATCACCTTCCTCCACTTCTTCAGGTGTACATTCTTGGCCGGGGGAGCTTTTTGCTCCTTTCCTCTGGTGAAAACAGCAAGCACCTAAAAAGGCGTGCCGTGCCTGCATCCTCACTACAGCTCCCAGAATGCTTTTGTTTTTGGTCTTCTCTCGATCCAACCTGAAGAAACTTCTACTAATCTACAAGACCCAGGGAACCCAGAGGTACATCTCCAATAGATGGCCAGCATGTTGTTATGTGGTCAGTAGGTCTTGGATACTGGTCCCTGGTTAAAGGTGGCAGATGATGGTGAGACAGTGCTGGGTCAACACCCACAAGTATGAACACTACAAGGGCTGGAAAATGAAGAGGAGCACAGCTACAATCAGAGCTAAATGGCACTGCAGCCCAAGGTATGTGGCGAGGGTCTGGGTGTCTCCCGGGGGCTGTTAGTGATTGGCTACCTGGGTGGGTGGAACTCTGTAAAATCCTATTGAGTCAGTGGAATTATGTGGAGTAATACTCTGGAAGTTCAGCCCTCCCCTACTTACAGGGTGGGTTCTCCTGGAGTTAGGGCCAGATGTACTAAAAATCTGGATTGCGACGCGCAATTTGCGAGTCTCAATCCAGAATGTAGGATGGTATCCCTGACACCATCTGCGACTCGCAAGGGGGTCACAAAGGCCCACCTCATTACATTATGACCCCCTTGGGAGTGGTGGCACTCACAGGGATGGTGACCATACTGGAGACAGCAGACCACCATGTCTGTGACTGCTTTTAAATAAAGGAAAACAAGATGCATTACAAAACGAAAACATGAAACGTTTTCATTTAATTTTTTCATGCCATTCACAAAGGGGAAGGGGTCCCATGGGGACCCCTTTCCTTTTGCGAATGGGTTACCACCAGTGTGACACTGGTGGTAACTGCGATTGCTTTTCGACCGCTTTTGCGGTCATAAAACAATACAGCATCGCGCTGCGACTCGCAATTAGGACGGGGAACACCCCATCCTAATTGCGGCTTGCAGTCCCGTTTTGTGAGTCGGTAACCAGGTTACCAATTCGCAAAACGGGGATTGGGCATCGCGATGTGCTTTTTGCACGTCGCAAACAGCGAAATTCGCTGTTCGCGACGTGCAAAATGTTTTGTACATCTGGCCCTTAGTTCTCCTGGTCATAACCCACCTGCTATCTTAGTCTTTGTGTCTTTGGTCCTAGTCATCCTGGTCCTTCTTGTCCTATTGTGCTTGTTCTCATAAAAACTGCCTTTTGGTCATCATGACCCTTCCTGGTTCCCAGAGTTGTAGCCCATCTCACGCTGTTTATTTGTGGTTCGCTTAGCTCTAGTCACCTTGTCCTGGTTGTCCTCACCATCAACCTCCTACCCCTGGTTCTGCAGGTCCTGGTCTATTTTGCTTTTTGTGTCCTGGTTCTCTTGGTCTTTGTCCTCCAAGTTTGTGTTGTCCTTATTATCCTGGATCTGTTCTTTGTCCATGTAGTCCTACCGGTACTGCAGCCATTGATCCAGATCCTCTTGATCCACTTCCTCCTTGTTTGAGCCCTCCTGAGCCTAGTAATTTTGGTCCTCCTGTTCACCACTGTCAATTCCACATGGTCTTCCAGATGCTGGTTGGTCTTTTTACCTCAGATCCTCCTCACCCTGGTCCTGCTACATTTACTGATTGCTCTGTCCCACTTGGTAAACCTAGTCCTGGTGTCCTCGGCCCTGATCTTCAAGATCCTTTTAGCCCTGTTTTTAGTCCTCCTGGTCATGATTCTTTTAATTTACCGAGTCCTCTTGCTCTGATCTTCTGGGTGCCCTTGTTTCTGATCCCTTCAGACTTCTTAATCCCTTGTCCTGCTTATCCTTGTGCCGTAGACATTCTGGCCATTGTCCTTCAATCTGATCCTCATCCTCCTGGCTATTGTCCTCCTGTTCCTTGCTCAACTGGGTCTGCAACTTGTAACTTGTCCTGTCATAGATCATCCTAGCCTTTTCTAATTCTGATGTTCCTTGACCTCCAGTTCATGTAGTCCATGAAGTTCCTGGCCATGAACTTTCTGGACCTGGTTTGATTGGTCATCATTCCCATTTACTCATGCCCCTAATCATTTGGATCCTGGGTCTCTTGTTTCTCCTTGTGTCCCAGTCCTGAACCTTTTGATCCTCCTCATCCTATATCTTATCAATCAGTCCGCCTAGTCCTTCTCCCCTGGTTTATCTAGTTCCCACATTTGCCTGTATCCAATCCTTCTAGTCCTGGTTGCCTTGGTCCATGCATTCCTGATCTTAGTTGTGATACTCCTTTGCCTGTCCCTTATGTATTGGGTTGTCTGGTGCTAGTTTCACGAGTGGTAGTTTCCCTAGCCCTCGTAGTCCTTTATCCTCCCACCCCATCCTTCTCCTACGAGTCCACCTGGTCTCCTGGTTTGCCTACTCTATTTTATTTGTCAATCGGACCAAGAGCCCCTCTATCATAGTATCCGTGGAAATGGTCCTATATGGTCTGGTCTCCTTCGTCGCTCTGGCACTATTCCTCATAGATCCAATGTTGTGGGTCACCCTAGTTCTTGTGGTTCTTGCCATCCTGGCTTAGTATCCCCCTGAGTCGGACACTCCTGGACAGTTTGATCCTGGTGCCACTGGACCTAGGCTTCCTTGTCCTTTATAATTCCTGGTCAGTTTAATCTAGGATCTCCAGATCCTGCTAGCCCTGATAGTTCTGGTTGTGGTCTTCCTGGTCCTGATCCTTTCTCTTCTGGTCCCTTGATCCTCCTTGAGCTCATGTCTGTGGTCTTGGCTCTCCTGAGTTTGGTCCTTCTCTCCATTGATTCCCTGGCAGTGGTACTCTTTGGTTTGTCTACCTGATTCTGCTACTCCTGGCCCTGGTTGTCCTCATCCTTATGATCCTGGTCTGTGTTCACAGGCCCCCAAAATCCTCCTTGTTGCTATGGTCCAAGCATTCTGTACCTTCTACTTCTGGTCTTTCTGTTCCTTTGGGCCCTTGCCCAGTGGCTCCATATTATGTATTCCACATCCTTCTGGCCCACCTGATCCTTCTAACCCTGGCCGCTATACCCCTAGTGCTGTTATTCCTTGTCCTGTTCACATTGTCTACTTGTTCCTGGTCCCCTTTGGCATTGGTAACCCTGGTCCTCATAAATTAGATCTCCCTGGGCCTGGTTCTTCTTGTCTTGGTCCTCGTTGCTCTGGTTGCTGTAGCCCTCCTTATGATTCACCTCTTGGCCCTTCTTCTCCTACTGTTCATCCTTCTACTCCTGATGCTACTTTCACGTGCACTCCTCCACTGTAGCTTTAAGAATGTAAAGCCTTGAAACAAAGCACAGAGATTCTTTTTTTTTGGCATCCAGATTTCCTTTGAGGAGATAGCACTGTCAAATACTGAAATGAGGGTCCAGTAGAGACAGGACCTTACACTGGTTAACATGTTAAAAATCAAAACTACCATTCTCAAGATGCATTGTGCAGGTAACTAAAATGTCAGTGTGGTTGAAGGGGTCCCTCATGACATGGGACCAATAAGCATCAATGCCCTAAGCCTTCTCTGCATGGTGAAAAATATGGAAAAGTGTCTTTATTCACAGGCAGCAGGCAGAATGAACTCATACTGTGAATTACCCATTACTTGTCTTCTGCGTTCAATTCCCCTTTCCACAGAAGCCCCATTACAGTGTCTCACTCAATTTACCTCCTGCAAGTGCCTCAAAGCACTATGCCCTCAAATGCCAATTACCCACTGTATGTGTCCGTCTCTCTGGGGCCTGCGTATTCCCTGTTTGCTGTTGTTTGATGACTGCTGCTGTGTTGCCAGATTTCAAATTCTAAGCAAACACAATCCCCCTTAAACAGAAGCCTAAAGCTAGCACAAGTCCTTCCATAAGAAGCTGAAAAGGAGCACAGCCCTCCAAATCATTAAAAGGAGCATCATGGACACCAAAAAAAGAATTCTCATGAGTGAATAAAACATTTATGTAACATGCTTGAAAACCATACTGAGCATTCTTTGCTGACAACCAAATACTCCCTGACTGAAGTGAAAATATCTGTGCCATATGCTGAAACTTCTGCTTCAGTTCTACAAGTCTTATTCGAATAGTTAAATAACATAAATGTTTTTATTCAAAATTGATGTTACGTTTTTCATTTGCAAACAGCTGAGCTTAATTCATGTACCTACATTTTTTTTATAATCTATTGTACATTTGTATTTGCATTTACTTTCAAGTGCTTCAAGTTACATTCCCATTACAAGATGGGCACCACACTACCATTGCCTCACGTCCTTTTTTTTTTTGTTTAGCTGGCCTCTGGTCAAATTTGACATAATTTCTACTGTTTAGTCCATGGCGGCTAAACAGCAGAGATAAGGTACTATTTTGTTGGCCACTGGGTAAATAGCAGAAATGTTGTACTATATGGCCAGTGGCTGGGTAAATAGACACTTCCTTTTTAAAGCACTTCAAGCTGGAATTGTCTGCTCTTCCACCGGAGTGAAGAGCACTCTTGTGGTTGGTTGTATGATTGCACTTTGTGGCCTGAAAAATAAAATAAAAAAGACTCAAAGACATGTTTAATATTTGTTTTAATAAATACTTAAATAAAATATGTGTATAATCTTTATTATGAAACATTGAATATGTGAATGTATAAAATATTCACTTGATTATAGTTATTGGTGACTATTTGACAAAGCCAATAGATTTGCTTTAGATATGTTGATGTACTGACTCCTTGATAAAGACAATAGGCCCACCAATTTTTGGTGAACTGGCCCTTTAACAAAGCCAGAAGGTCTGCTTTTCTTAAAATTATATCCTGTATATTGTTACACTAAAGAATCGCCATGTGGAGCCGGAGGGTTGGGTCCCACCTGGCCCTGTGCTCAAGCCAATGCTATGCACGGCCTTAAGGTGCCCAGCCTCTAGCTGCACACAGCCTTCAGCCCAAAAGTAACTCTAGCTCACACCCTTGTCATGCACTGCTAATTATTACCGCATGTATTACATCACTAGTGACACCTTCTATTTGAAATTACATTATTGATAACAATGCTGGGCATGTTGGGGGAGCAAGTTATAGTTACTTTAAGGCACAAGTTATAGTTATTTGTGATAACTATAACTAGGGAATTTAATTGGTTTCGTTAGTTGCCGAACCATAACATTTCTTTTATATATTTTCACTCCCTCCTCTTGTCCCTGGCTTGTCTAGATAACAAAAGCCACTGGATGGTGTAAAATATTATTTTTTCAATGGCTACACCAAAGTGTTAACATCCAATGGGTTGTGCTGCAGGAGAATGGAGCATATCAATACAGTTGAAATAATGTATTTCAATTCCTGTGAGGTTTTCAGCCCCTGTCTCTATTATGTTTAAAGGGAGTGTGTATCATACATGTGACAGGTCATGCGTTAAGCTGGACTTAGTCAGGGAAACAGCTAGAGTACATTTTGACTATTTTAGGATATTTCTGGATGTAGTAACTTATGAAGTGAAATTTGTGACAATTTTGTAGGCATGTGTTTGTCCCTTCCTGAACCTGTAACCTATTATCTCCATGCAATTTCCGCCATCTGCTGAGGGTTGTATGACGGAACCACACATGCCATTATCATGCTTTTACAACGCTGTCGTTACAACGGATGCACCTTTACAAAGAAAACATTTACTACACATTTGCCTTTACCACACATGCATTTACAACAAACAAATTGTTGTGAAGGCGTGCTTGGTAAAGGCATATGCATGGTAAAAGAATAAGTGGTAAGTATGATCCATACACATATATATCTATACTGTATATATATACATATATATAAATAAATCAATATATATATATATATATTTACATATACAAAAAACCTCTCTCCTTGATAACAAGAATGGAATAGCTGGCACTCCAGATGGTATGATCTCAAAAACTTTATTTGGCTTGGCTAACGCCTTTGGACCTACGCGGTCTTCGTCACAGCAAATGCTAAATATAATGCCCTATTTCCCATGGAAAATATACAACACTATCAAGTGAACATAGAGGAAAGACTTTCCCAATCCAGCCAGGGAGAAATAACATAGCAGTATTCATCTTACTCATTAAAAAACACAGAAATAAGAATATTAAAATCACTCAACAAAATTATTTTCTATATAACCACCACACGATAATGTCCAAATCATGAAGTTTTTCATCAAGAATTTCTTCAACCTAAAAATAAAAAATAAGAAATAAAAATGGCCAGTGACTGATCATTATAAACCCAACTGCATCATATTCAATAAGTGACCCTGTATCAAAAAACTCTGCAAATAATAAATGAATTATAAATGTTATACTTGCCAAGTGGCAAACACGTATATATATATATATATATATATATATATATATATATATATATATATATATATAAGAATACCTCAACTTTCTCACAAAGCAAGCCTCTCCTTGGCCATAAATACATGTTCCCCATAATATGTGCAAAAATAAAAAAAAATTAAAGGCAAAAACACAGAAAGAAGAGATCATAAGACATGTACATTTGCACTATCAATCTTATGGCCACACATGTTTAAATGTCTAATCTCAAAATTCAGACCATGTCATTATAATCTAGATGTAGGGTGAACCCCATCGGTATGACTAGTTACTTGTGCATTGGTGACATTGAGGGTCAGGTGTCTTTAGAGGAACATGAAATAATGAGTTTGGAAAACTGAAAGAGAATTACTCTGTGACATGGGGCTTGAGATTGATAAGACCACTAAGAGTGATTTTAGGCCCAAATCTAGATATAAACCATGCACCTCTCATGATTTCATTGATGCTTTCCATGACACTGTGAATTTTGACCTATTGAGGCTGTAGAAAGAAAGTAAGAATACTTTTGTTAGGAATCTTACACCAGGCCAGCCATGTCCTTTGTAATTAAGCCAGCTGATAAAGGTGGCAATGTGATGCTGTGGGATTTGAAGAAATATCAACAAGAGGCAAAACGGCAATTAGTACTATCAGACAGTTATGAGAGGTTATCTATGATGGCATAAGCGCACTCAATTGCACATTATTGCTCTGTGTTTTCTGAATGGTGCAAACAGGGCCTCTTGTCAGATGATGGATTTCAGTTTCTCCTAGTAAGAAACCCCACAGCACCATGTTTCTATGTGTTACCAAAAATTCATAAGGACAGTATCCCTCCATCTGGTAGGCCTATAATCTCGGCCAGTGGCAGTCGTCTAGACCACACTTCTATTTACTTTGATCATTTTTATGTGCTTATATCCTAAGTCTTTCCTCTTATTGAAGGAACAGTATGGATTTTGTCACAACATTCCTTAGAAATCCAGTTATATTATGGTCACCATTGATGTTGTGTTAATATTTACATGTATAAAACATAATTTATTCATAAAGGTATGTGAATACTTCTTTAAAGACATACCACTAACTCTGTATGACCATTCTAAGATGTTGGTATTGATGTTTTAGTTTAGCTTGGACAACAATTTCTTTCTATATGAAGATCAATTATTCAAATAAACTACAGGGACAGCGATAGAAAGTTGCTTTGCCCCATGTTATGCCTGTATGTTTATGGGGTGGTGGGAATCCCAACAAGTATGGTCTGAGGAGAATGAGAGATAGATGAAAAGCATAATTTTCTGGGCAAGATATATTCTTGTTATCGAGGAGAGAGTTTTATTGTACATATTTATTGGGTCCTGAGCCCGCTGCTATGCACAACCTCGTTAGATGGATGAAGTCAGAAGAACTACAGGATACATGTGGCAATACAACTATATATTTATATATATATATATATATACACACACATAGATATATGTGCAGACACATACATGCATACATTCATGTACATACATATTTATGTGTATATTTATATATGACTATATATATTTACAAACACAGATGCATACCCTTGCCACACAAAAGCCCATACCCACCCTAAACCATAAAAACACCCTTGCCACCCCTCAACCCATACCCACCCTAAACCCTAAAAATTCCTTTGCCACCCAAAAGCCCATACCCACCCTAAACCATAAAAACACCCCTGTCACCCCTAAACCTATACCGACCCTAAACCCTAAAAATTCCCTTGCCACCCATAAACCCATATCCACCCTTAACACTTAAACACCCTTGCCACCAAAAAACCCATACCAAACCTAAAACCTAAAAAATGGCATTGCCACCCAAAAACCCATACCCACCCTAAACCCTAAAAGTACCTTTGCTGCACAAATACATTTACCCACCCTAAAACCTGAAAATGACCTTTCCCTACAATATTATATATAGATATATATATATCCTCAGCAATTGGCCGAATCTCAGCCTGCGTGCTCTCGCTGCCGGTGCCAATGCAGGAGTTAATGGCCAAACTCCAATCCATAAATCAACAAAAGAATAAACAATTGCACTCCAGGACGCATATTTTCCAAGCTTATTTATTCAGCACAGTGTGAGTGCCTCAACTGGTCCCCACTAGGTAGTTATAGGTAGGACCACATTTCTATACAAAATTCATTTTTTTACTTGCCTATATCTTTGGCAGCGCTTGACAAATCTTCGCAAAACTTTCCTAAAAAAATTGCCATTACTGTCAGCTCCTGCATGGAAAGTTTTGGAGTGATCTGTCTGGGGGGGGGGCAGAAACAAAAAGGGGGGTCCCAAAACACGTTTCCCCATTAATTTTTTCATAGGGATTTTGAACAGCGATAGTGCAAAAATTACTGGACGTAATTACACCAAATTTGGCAGGAAGGTAGGTCCTGATCAAGAATGAGTGATTTTTTGTTTTGATGTAATTCTGTTCAGTAGTGTGAGAGAAATTAAAGGGAAAACAAATTTGTATATCTAGAGACGTGAAGAATTCGCTACCCCCTAACGAACTTGTGCCACGATCTGATTGCCTGATAACACTTTAACAACAGTGATGTCTTATGTGATGTCACTGATCATGTCATGAGTGAAGTAATATGTGAGGTCATAAGCAGTACATTACGGGAGCGTCAGTTATAGTTAGCTCAAGTAACTGTAACTGCTGCATTTCTACAGTTTTGTACGAGTAAATTCAGAAACTAACTATAACGTTCATGGTTTGATATATATGAATACACACACACACACACACATGTAAAATGTAATACTTACCGGCAAATTAACTACATATACCTATAAACCTTTTACAACAAATATGCTTTTACCATTCATGCCTTTACTACAAGATCCATTGTAAAGGCATGGGTGGTAAGGGCATATCAATTGTAAAATTGTGTATGGTAAAGGCATGCATGGTTCTGGCCACTTTGTAATTGCTGTTTCCCTCTGCTGGGTGTTATTGGTACATTTTTGAAAATTCATTTTAATATCCTCTTCCAAAGATTAACAAAGAATACAAATTAAGAGAAACACCATCATCAAGCGTCAAGGGACCTGTTGATAAAATTGCACTGTGTGCCTGATGGCTTGGAAGGCTACCCATTGTGCCTGATCCATCATAAAAAACTGCAGACAATCCCATCATCTCCTTGACGTGTACTGTAGTTCTTCCAGCGAGGAACAGATTTAAATCAGAATTTCTGACTGCTCATTATGCTGTTTTTCTAAATACTTTATTTAATATATATGCAGGTGGAGAACATACACAACAGAAAACAAATACAATAAAAACAGAAATTCATCAATACATCAACATTATAAAAACAAGATTCACTAAAAGATAAAGGAGAAATCAAAAACAATTAGGGACATCTGGCAAAATGTAGTCTTATCTAGATACTTACATGGTTCAGTTTTTTTAAATTCATAAAACATATTTTAAATACATTTTTGTGATACTTATCAGTTAATCTTTATTATCCCTTCTATTGCTTCAGGGCTTAAGTATCCCCCCAGATACTACAATACTTCTGATTGCACCAGTTCTTTGAGACGAAAGTCGTTCTTTGGACTGAACTACTTTCATTTTGTGCTCCCAGCATTCGTATGACAGTGGTGATACTGTTCTCCTTCGTTGTAGGATCAATGATTTTGCTATTAGACAGGCTATAAAGAATATCTGATTTGATTGAATGGATAGATCTGGACTGCTGGAAATTCCAAAAAGGGACCCTATGGGGTCCAGAGCTAAAGACACCTAGTAAAACAGGCCAAGGGTCGCTCCGGGGGGGGGGTTGGGGGGATTGGGGGGAATTTATTTTAGGCCATTTCTGCCCCCCCTGGGGGCAGATCGGCCTATTGTTATTAGGCCAATCTGCTCCCAGGGGGGGGTAGAAACCTCTAGGCGCCAGGTCAAATTTTTTTTTGTGTTTTTTTTTTGTTTGTTTGCTTTTTCAGAGATGGGGAGCGACCCATTAGGCAAGGGTCGCTCCCCTGGGGGGCTAATTGTATTTAGGCCATTTCTGCCCCCCTTGGGGGCAGCTTTTAGGTCAATCTGCCCCCAAGGGGGCAGAAACCACTAGGCACCGGGGATTTTTTTTTGGCGCCAATGTCACGCAGGGGGAGCGACCCCGTAGGCAAGGGTCGGTCCGGGGTGGGGAAAAATTTATTTTAGGCCATTTCTGCCCCCCCTGGGGCCGGCTGAGCTAAAGGCCAAAATGCACAGGTAGGCACTGTTTTCTATGAAAAAATGTGATGTGTCCACGTTGTGTTTTGGGCCATTTCCTGTCGCGAGCGCTAGGCCTACCCACACAAGTGAGGTATCATTTTTATCGGGAGACTTGGGGGAACGCTGGGTGGAAGGAAATTTGTGGCTCCTCTCAGATTCCAGAACTTTTTGTCACCGAAATGTGAGGAAAACTTGTTTTTTTAGCCACATTTTGAGGTTTGCAAAGGATTCTGGGTAACAGAACCTGGTCAGAGCCCCACAAGTCACCCCATCTTGGATTCCCCTGGGTTTCTAGTTTTCAAAAATGCGCTGGTTTTCTTGGTTTCCCCAGGTGCCGGCTGAGCTAGAGGCCAAAATCCACAGGTAGGCACTGTTTTCTATGAAAAAATGTGAAGTGTCCACATTGTGTTTTGGACCATTTCCTGTGGGGGCGCTAGGCCTACCCACACAAGTGAGGTATAATTTTTATCGGGAGACTTGGGGGAACGCTGGGTGGAAGGAAATTTGTGGCTCCTCTCAGATTCCAGAACTTTCTGTCACGGAAATGAGAGGAAAATTAGGTTTTTTAGCCAAATTTTTGAGGTTTGCAAAGGATTCTGGGTAACAGAACCTGGTCAGAGCCCCACAAGTCACCCCATCTTGGATTCCCCTAGGTCCCTAGTTTTAAAAAATGCACAGGTTTGGTAGGTTTCCCTAGGTGCCAGCTGAGCTAGAGGCCAAAATCTACAGGTAGGCACTTTGCAAAAAACACCTCTGTTTTCTTTAAAAAAATGTGATGTGTCCACGTTGCGTTTTGGGGCATTTCCTGTCGCGGGCGCTTGGCCTACCCACACAAGTGAGGTATCATTTTTATCGGGAGACTTGGGGGAACGCTGGGTGGAAGGAAATTTGTGGATCCTCTCTGATTCCAGAACTTTCTGTCACCAAAATTTGAGGAAAATTTGTTTTTTTAGCCAAAGTTTGAGGTTTGCAAAGGATTCTGGGTAACAGAACCTGGTCAGAGCCCCACAAGTCACTCCATCTTGAATTCCCCTAGGTCTCTAGTTTTCGAAAATGCACAGGTTTGGTAGCTTTCCCTAGGTGCCGGCTGAGCTAGAGGCCACAATCTACAGGTAGGCACTTTGCAAAAAACACCTCTGTTTTCTTTAAAAAAATGTGATGTGTCCAAGTTGCGTTTTGGGGCATTTCCTGTCGCGGGCGCTAGGCATACCCACACAAGTGAGGTATAATTTTTATCGGGAGACTTGGGGGAACGCTGGGTGGAAGGAAATTTGTGGCTCCTCTCTGATTCTAGAACTTTCTGTCACCAAAATGTGAGGAAAACGTGTTTTTTTAGCCAAATTTTGAGGTTTGCAAAGGATTCTGGGTAACAGAACCTGGTCAGAGCCCCACAAGTCATCCCATCGTGGATTCCCCTAGGTCTCTAGTTGTCAAAAATGCACAGGTTTGGTAGGTTTCCCTAGGTGCCGGCTGAGCTAGATGCCAAAATCTACAGGTAGGCACTTTGCAAAAAACACCTCTGTTGTCTTTAAAAAAATGTGATGTGTCCACGTTGCGGTTTGGGGCATTTCCTGTCGCGGGCGCTAGGCCTACCCACACAAGTGAGGTATCATTTTTATCGGGAGACTTGGGGGAACGCTGGGTGGAAGGAAATTTGTGGCTCCTCTCTGATTCCAGAACTTTCTGTCACCAAAATGTGAGGAAAATGTGTTTTTTTAGCCACATTTTGAGGTTTGCAAAGGATTCTGGGTAACAGAACCTGGTCAGAGCCCCACAAGTCACCCCATCTTGGATTCCCCTAGGTCTCCAGTTTTCAAAAATCCACAGGTTTGGTAGGTCTCCCTAGGTGCCGGCTGAGCTAGAGGCCAAAATCTACAGGTAGGCACTTTGCAAAAAACACCTCTGTTTTCTTTCAAAAAATGTGATGTGTCCACGTTGCGTTTTGGGGCATTTCCTGTTGCAGGCGCTAGGCCTACCCACACAAGTGAGGTAACATTTTCATCAGGAGACTTGGGGGAACACTGGGTGGAAGGAAATTTGTGGCTCCTCTCTGATTCTAGAACTTTCTGTCACCAAAATGTGAGGAAAACGTGTTTTTTTAGCCAAATTTTGAGGTTTGCAAAGGATTCTGGGTAACAGAACCTGGTCAGAGCCCCACAAGTCATCCCATCTTGGATTCCCCTAGGTCTCTAGTTTTCAAAAATGCACAGGTTTGGTAGGTTTCCCTAGGTGCCGGCTGAGCTAGAGGCCAAAATCTACAGGTAGGCATTTTGCAAAAAACACCTCTGTTTTCTTTCAAAAAATGTGATGTGTCCACATTGCGTTTTGGGGCATTTCCTGTCGCGGGGGCTAGGCCTACCCACACAAGTGAGGTATCATTTTTATCAGGAGACTTGGGGGAACGCTGGGTGGAAGGAAATGTGTGGCTCCTCTCTGATTCCAGAACTTTCTGTCACCAAAATGTGAGGAAAACGTGTTTTTATAGCCAAACTTTGAGGTTTGCAAAGGATTCTGGGTAACAGAACCTGGTCAGAGCCCCACAAGTCACCCGATCTTGGATTGCCCTAGATCTCTAGTTTTCAAAAATGCACAGGTTTGGTAGGTTTCCCTAGGTGCCGGCTGAGCTAGAGGCCAAAACCTACAGGTAGGCACTTTGCAAAAAACACCTCTGTTTTCTTTAAAAAAATGTGATGTGTCCACGTTGCGTTTTGGGGCATTTCCTGTCGCGGGCGCTATGCCTACCCACATAAGTGAGGTATCATTTTCATCAGGAGACTTGGGGGAACGCTGGGTGGAAGGAAATTTGTGGCTCCTCTCTGATTCCAGAACTTTCTGTCACCAAAATTTGAGGAAAATGTGTTTTTTTTAGCCAAAGTTTGAGGTTTGCAAAGGATTCTGGGTAACAGAACCTGGTCAGAGCCCCTCAAGTCACCCCATCTTGGATTCCCCTAGGTCTCTAGTTTTCAAAAATGCACAAGGTTGGTAGGTTTTCCTAGGTACCGGCTGAGCTAGAGGCCAAAATCTACAGGTAGGCACTTTGCAAAAAACACCTCTGTTTTCTTTCAAAAAATGTGATGTGTCCACGTTGCCTTTTGGGGCGTTTTCTGTCGTGGGCGCTAGGCCTACCCACACAAGTGAGGTATCATTTTTATCGGGAGACTTGGGGGAACATAGATTAACAAAACAAGTGTTATTGCCCCTTGTCTTTCTCTACATGTTTTCCTTCCAAATATAAGAGAGTGTGTTAAAAAGACATCTATTTGAGAAATGCCCTGTAATTCACATGCTAGTATGGTCACCCCGGAATTCTGAGATGTGCAAATAACCACTGCTCCTCAACACCTTATCTTGTGCCCTTTTTGGAAATACAAAGGTTTTCTTGATAGCTACTTTTCACTCTTTATATTTCAGCAAATGAATTGCTGTATACCCGGTATAGAGTGAAAACGCACTGTAGGGTGCAGCTCATTTATTGGCTCTGGGTACCTAGGGTTCTTGATGAACTTACAAGCCCTATATATCCCCGCAACCAGAGGAGTCCAGCAGACATAACGGTATATTGCTTTCGAAAATCTGACATTGCAGGAAAAAGTTACAGAGTAAAACGTAGAGAAAAAGTCATGTTTTTTTCACCTCAATTTCAATATTTTTCCTTTTCAGTTGTTATTTTCTGTAGGAAACCCTTGTAGGATCTACACAAATGACCCCTTGCTGAATTCAGAATTTTGTCTACTTTTCAGAAATGTTTAGGTTTCTGGGATCCAGCATTGGTTTCATGCCCATTTCTGTCACTGACTGGAAGGAGGCTGAACGCACAAAAAATTGTAAAAATGGGGTATGTCCCAGTAAAATGCCAAATTTGTGTTGAAAAATTGGGTTTTCTGATTCAAGTCTGCCTGTTCCTGAAAGCTGGGAAGCTGGTGATTTTAGCACCACAAACCCTTTGTTGATGCCATTTTCAGGGAAAAAACCACAAGCCTTCTTCTGCAGCCACTTTTTCCCATTTGTTTTTAAAAAAACGAAATTTTCACTGTATTTTGGCTAATTTCTTGGTCTCCTCCAGGGGAAACCACAAACTCTGGGTACTATTAGAATCCCAAGGATGTTGGAAAAAAGGACGCAAATTTGGCGTGGATAGCTTATGTGGACAAAACGTTATGAGGGCCTAAGCGCGAACTGCCCCAAATAGCCCAAAAAAGGCTCGGCACAGGAGGGGGAAAAGGCCTGGCAGCGAAGGGGTTAAGATGGCTTAAAACCAGTCAATGTCAAGGTGTTGTAGTGGTAGGAGAAAAGGTTTATCCCAAAGGTCGAAATATCCATAAGTTCTTGGCCCCACGCACTGTTCCTTCTGCTCTCTGGTCAGTGAGTGTCTTACTAGCACTGGCGTCTCCTACATACCTGTCATGCTTGGAAGAAGCTTCTCTCTTCCTCCTCATCTCACTGCACCTCACCACCCCGGACCGCTCATTACTCGCCACTCACCGTGCACTTCCAGCAAAGGTCTGACCTGCCAATCTGCGTCGTACATAATGTTATGCCATCGCAATGTGCCTCTACCTTGAACCCCACTGCTCAGATGGCGCTGCTACGATCCATTCAGATGCCAGCCATCTTGCTAAACCCCAGATGTGGATTCAATCACTGAGCATGACAGGAGCTCCATGTGGTCCACCATCTCATCTCCAACAAATGCACCTGCACAACCAAGAGTGTAGCCTTTGGTAAATGGGTTGCCCCAAAAACTAATGAGTACCAGTTGAGCAGATTCTCATTCAGTGGGCGGCCAGAGAAGCTTAATATCCACTTCATCCATGATGGGAAAAATGAAATGCAATTTTTGAAATGGCTCTGAATTTGGCTGTATCTTTAAGGCAGAGTTCATATTCAGAAACTGGTTGCATTTCTGTGACAAGTGGAAGATCGTTTTGGTTCACCGTCAGACAGAAATATTAGCATAATTACCTTTGAGTCAATATTCTTATTATTTTCTTACTTATGCCTCTTTGATCTCAAATTCCTAAAATGTTTTCTACTTTGATTGTTGTAAAGATTTACCTTTCTCAAATATTTCACCGTAGCAGAGAGACTTTTCTTGCCACTCCTCCTCTTGACAGTTTATCAGGACACATTAAAAACAAAATAGTATGAAATGTTAACTTCTTTAACACTCTCTCAAGCCTTAGCTAGGATCAAAATAATGTTCTTAATGAAATGATGAATGGTTCCTAAATCTTCACGTGTTTAATACCTGTGACTATGGTATTTGACAAAATTAGAGTGTATCCACTGAGTGCATTGATTACAAAAATATCCCATATCAATACAGTTGATTAACTTAGCATGCTGCATGTGCCAGTTGCACAGAGATTGTTCTTCCTCACCTAAATTCCCAAGATTTTCATTCTACTTCAGTAAATTCTCAAACAATTTTTTGTTATGCTGTCATACAAGGGATGCAATGCCTGACCTGCTGGGACACAGGGCCAACATATCACCACCGTATTAAGCCTTCCCGTGAAACCTTTCCTTTACAATAAGCATATCCTATGTGTGCAGCTTCTGGAGTCGCTAACACCTTTCCTTGCCTAATCCAGAGGTGAATGTAGCCTTTAAATGTTTTAATGGCAAGCCATTTCTCTGAGGGACATCAAATATTGGCTATTCTAGTGAGACAAAGAAAGTGGCATTCTGTGTTGATTGTTAATAGATGCGATTTAGCCACTCACTGTTTTAAAATTCCCTATTCTGTTTTAGATCTCATGCTTTTACGACTGTATGCTATTTAATCAGTGACAGGATCAGCTTTAAGTACAGTTTTGAATGCCCCTGTTTACCAGGTAGTAATAATAACCATTCTATTTTGTACTCAGGTAATAGAGAACATTATTG
The DNA here is from genome assembly GCF_031143425.1 of Pleurodeles waltl. Taxonomy (NCBI): domain Eukaryota; kingdom Metazoa; phylum Chordata; class Amphibia; order Caudata; family Salamandridae; genus Pleurodeles; species Pleurodeles waltl. The sequence continues at coordinate 804,990,364 of NC_090442.1, read as the reverse complement.
TTTTTCACCTCACGTTCAAACTGATTAAACATAAACATTCACATATGGCTGGTAGCAGGACGAATTGGTGTCAGTTTGTACACGTTCAAGCATACTTACGGTAACGTCTAACGTTTTCGTAAATCTTTTGTATCGCTTGCAAATAACTAGCAAATTCTCGAGATTTTCAGACATGCTTCTCCCCTACTGACCAACAGTGAAGAACTACACTAATTTGGTGAAATATTAATTGCACAATTTTTTATTTATTTTTTATAGTTAGATATCGTTAAACATTCAATGTACAAAATAAGCTTAAAACTTTTGTGTACAAAGGAATACAACGCGTCCTTGTTTTTCCGACCTTCTTTATTTGAAAGAAGGCCTAAGGGGGAGACGATTGAAGTATTTCATCAAAACAGATCCAAGACTGTTAAAGGTTTAAAGCTGTCACCATAGCGCTGCAGCTGGCAGTTCACCAGCATAGTTTGGCAAAGAAGAGAAAACAAAAAAAAAAACGAGTCTCAACTTTTGTTTTCTCCAATAACTGCGAGTTTCCAGTTTCCAAAGGCTTATGCTGACAGGTAATGAGATTAAATGCAAATAAAACAAGAAATATCCATATTCATTGCCTAATCTCATAACATTCTCTTTTAGGTGATTTCCAAGAATTCTCAGGAGTCCCTTCTTAAGCGGTGCTCTGATAGCTGTAAATAAATTACTCCACGAATAAGTTCTTAATCAGGGGAAGGTATAGCTGTTCTCCACTTGATCTCTCCCTTTGGGTGGTCCCAGTCAGAGAGCAGCGGCCTTCTTCCTGATGGCTTGGCTTCTGAAAAGCTATGTGGTATTATGCTGACAGCTGCGGACCTCTTTTTGTTGAGCATAACAAACATCCTGTGCTGAAGACAGCGTCGAGCCCAGCTTGCAGTAGGGCCAATTAGAAAAGCTAAAATCTCATTTGTTTCACCATGGGAGCTCCTGATAGCTCACCGTTTTGGCCTCATTACAGAATATTCAACTTTACAAAAACAATTTCATTATGGAAATTAAAGAAGCTCATTTGGCCTGAGTGTGTGTGCTGTTGTTAATGCATTCCAGAGGTATTTCATCCACCCCAGCATGCAGTCTTATCTTTGGTTAATCACAACGACAAAAAGCCTTTCAAGGTCTTCGCGGCCACTAAGAGGAAACTGCGATTTTAGTTCGCCAATCTTTGATTAGAAAGGAAAATACTTTTACTTGTAAAATATCATGAAAAAAAGAAAGCACACGCAAAAGTTATCTTTGAGGCATCACTATAGATATGTATTCAAAGCTAATTCGAAGGTGGAAATTCCAGATTTGAGTTAATAATATTTTCGAAATTAAATTAATTTAAATTAAAATAATTTAATTTGCAAATATGAACGTTGCTGCGTTTTGCAATGGATTTTATTACACAAATTGGGATAAGTAAGAAAAGGATTCTGACTTATCCATAAGCAAAAAGTTAATATTTTCGGTTTCTGTTTGAGAGGTGTTGGACAGTATTACAATTTCCCTTCATGTATCTTTCATCTAAATTATATTTTTAGATGCCCTAGGAAATCTTTCAATAGAACGATTGTCTATTTATCAATGTTATATTTCTATGGTTCAGACAGATGGACTGATTGAAGGGCGTCATGACCTAGCAGCGATCAACCAAACTAAAACAACAATTGAAGGGATAGGTAGGTTTTCAAAAGTTTAAAAGTAGAAGAACCGATGGTTAAATGAAGCAGATTCCATATTGTGGCAGTCATCTCAGAAGAAAGCGCGGGCCCATGTGAACCTGAATTTACTGCAGAACTAGAAGAAGACTTGCTGCAGAAGAGCACAGGGTGAGAAAAACATTTACACCAAGGGATAGACTACTCTATGAACATGAACTAGCACCTTAAAGATCATTCCTTTTTTTCTACTAGAATTCAGTAGCTTACAAAGATAGAGTGAAATGGATCATCAGCAGCTGAAACCAAAAAGAGGCAATGCTGTAGAGTTCTCTACAATCTGCAAGTAATAAATCATCTGTTTTGGTGAACCTAAACAGAAAGCATTGAAGTAAACAAATGTTTAGAAGTAAAAGGCAAACCTTATTCATGTGCAGAATAAAAAGCAGAGTTGCCAAATAGGACACTAGCTTTCTGATGTTATTGGCTGCAGAGGTAGGTGACCTCTAAGGAATGGTCACCAGGTGTTGGACCAAATGATAAATGAAGCACCCAGAACTAACACCTTCGTTTTGATGGAATTATTTTAAGACTGTTTTTGAACATTCCAGGTAGCAAGAGAAATCAAAACTTACAAACATTTGAAATGCAATTGACAGTGGCTTCGTAAAGTCTTTTAAGAATTTGCAAATTTTTCACATACACAAATTATGTAAAACCAAGGGCCAGATTTATGAAAAGTGGTGCTACATTGCATGTAGCACCACTTTTCTGCATGCCGCTCTCCCCTACCGCCACCATGTGTTCACTGTATTTAAAATATGGCCCACAATGGCGCAAGGTAGGGGGCAATAGTGGCAGAACTTTTGACGCTATTGATGTACTGGTCAGGGTTAGACCCAACATTTTGGCGCTAACTCTGAATAGTATATAGGGGCTCATTGCAAACAATGGTGTGCTCCCTTTTAATGCCTGCTCTGAGCAGACATTAAAAGTGTAAAAAAAATTACGCAAAGAAATCTCTTACATTTCTTTGCGCCAATTTTATGAGCCTCCCTAACACGAGTGCAGGCATAATGTAGCACAAAAGGTTGCAAAGGGTTACAAAGTGGCGCAATGCATGCATTTTGTAAATATGGCACAGGGAAAAGGCCACCCTTGCGCCACCTTAGCGTAAAAAAAATGATGCTGAAGTGGTGCTAAAGTGGTGCTAAAGTGGCACTACGCCGTCTTAAATCAGGCCTATGGGTCGTGATAAGGGTGGTTAGGTAGGCCACATAGGTGTTAAACAAATTTGGGCTGAGAGCTGAGTATTGGGTCATTCTACAATTAAGTGGTGATAGGAGGAAAGGAAAGTGGGAAGCAAAACTGCATGCTTCTTTTTATTAACAAGGATTTTAGTGAGTCTAAGGCAATCAAGACATGAATTCAGAGTGGTTGATGGTGTCAAAGGCAGCTGACACTTCCAATAAAATTAGAGTCAGAACACCACTGCCATCTAGAGCCATCCATATATCATTCAATGATGGCACAAGCTTTGTGTTGCTAATGTAGGCCTACTGAAATCGAGACTGGGCAGGATCAAACACGGAAGTAGCTTTCAAATGGGCAATTGTGCTGAACTGAGTATGTGAACAAAGGTCCAGTTGAGAACTGGATATCATACCAGATGTCTGTTGAGAACTGGATATCATACCAGAAAGATCAGCTATTACCTCTTCCTTAGCTAGAAGCCAGAAAGCGGTTTTATTAGTGCCAAATATTTTAGCAAATAAAAAGCTCAGAAGAAGGAGAAAAGGCTACTCCGTTACCGAAGCCATTCTAAGATACTACATTAGTTTGATAGAACTGATCTTGAGGATAGATGCTAGGGGCAGTAAATACGGCTTTGTGCGGATGAAAAGCCTGCTGGTAGTGAAATGTAAAGTTGGAATCATAATTATGCTGCCATTGGTTATTAACTTACTGGCAGGCAGTTTTTATGAATTCAAGTTTAGCAGAGAATAGTCGGTCTGCACCAGGGAAAGGCAAGTTTTCTGGATGGGAGCAGATTGTTAAGTGCCTCAACGATTCTGTAATTTACTAATTGAAACCCATTAGTGGGGTTAGTGGACAAGAAATGCAAGGAAGAAGTAATTACTTGACTTTTTGGCAAAAATACATAAGGTGACATTTCAGACAAAGGTCAGCACTAAGGTTGGATCTTTGGTAAACGCAGAGTCTTAGATAGTTGAAAGTTAATAAAAAAGGAAATGCTACACGATGCTTAAAAGGGAAGCAAATGCTGTTCAAAGTAATAATGAGACTATCAGGTGATAAATAGATACGGCCTAAAGAGTAACCACAGTCATAGATGGGGTCATTTATTTTGTGAACAAGATTGAGAACATCTAAAATGTCCTTAAGAGAGTATACATCAGACTGGTTTACTTCTTGGGGTGACCTTAAAGATACATCAGGCAAACACAAAGCACTGAGTAACACTGTTATGGTCTCACTCAGCAGAGGGATGCAGTTCTGAATCTCGATAAGACAAAAAGGGAGCACTGCACTCCTTTAAAAACAGTGCTAGTAAGAAGGTTTGGACTTACTGCAGAGACCTATACCAGAAAGTTTAGGGGCAATCATAAGGATTCTCAGCATTCCTGGAAAGATTAATGCTTCATTAAAGGCACGTGAAGGTTGGAGGCAAATGAGCAAAGTAAATTATTTTTTGCAAGAGTATATTTTAGGTCAGAGTTTTACTGATTTGCATCAGCATCTAGTGGTACCCAAGCACACTGACCCAAGGGAGTTTGGGAACCAGGATGACCTTAGTGTTAGGACCAGGGTGTCTAAGGGGGCACGGGAAAAGAGAGGATTTCAGGTCAAAATACCAGATATAAATGGAAGAGACAAAAATAGGATTCAGTTCTCTAAAGGGCTTCATCATCCAATACGGGGTTGAGTTTGATCCTACATTCAGGTAGAAAAGGGATTGATGATAGGAAAAGAAAATCCCAGGAGAGCCCTCTGTGAAGCATCAGTGCTTTGAATGACTGCAGAGAGGGTATAACAAAGGAGAAGTAACCATTGGGGGTAGTCCACAGAGATTGCTTGTGAATTTCATCAGCCCAGTGAAATTTGAGGGGTGGACCGAGGCTAATCTAGTTTCAATGGTTTGGGGGGAAATTGAACCTACAGCTTACCATTACAGGTAGTGGACATCCATCACTCAAAGAGGATTGAGACATTGAGGATCACTGGAACCAGAATTGATTTTGTCAGGTGTCGGCTGTTTGACCCAAGCACATAACTTCCAATGTGTGCAACCATGTGATAAATACAGGCAAAAGGGTGATCCACCATCCTGTGGTTATTGTTACCATGGTGTAGGGGTGGCCTCTGGCTCTAAGAAAATTACAGTTAGCCCTGTCAATCCCATAGACTGTTGGTTAGGAAATGATCTGGAGTACTCTTCACGAAAGGAGGTAAAATGCATGCTAATGCTGAAATGTTGAGACTGCCTTGGTTGGTGTTTGTGTCGACAATGCCCTAAACAGTCCATCAGGGAAGACTTGGAGACATGGAGCCTGAAGCAGTAGGCCAGCTGAGTGGGGAAAGGTAGTGTGGGAAACAAGTACCATAAATGTATATACCCCAGGGAGGCCTCAGACCCTGAGGGGAAGGATTCATGGTCTACAAGGGTAGAAGTGTTTGCCATGGGAGCCCTCACTGAGTTGGTGGACTTGCAGACTACAAGAATCTCAACCTAGCCTCAACCCTGCATGGTGCAGATTTAGTTCCTCATTTGTGATAGCTTTCAGCAACAGAATTAAGTACAGAGCAGTTGAGACATCAGTGGACAGCACTGGATATAATGGCAGGAGGATGTCTGGATTAGTGAGCTTAACAACCCAAAACCTGGAGCAGCCAGAAGGTGGATAGTTTCCTAGTGCTACTATGCCTTCCAACTAGGCCTGGCTCATGACAACCCCTTAGCTGGACCATAATCTTTGAGAGGTTGGTAACACACATTTACTTACCCTAGTTGGATGCCAAGGAGCTTTATTGCATTTGCATGACCTCCCAGTTCAGTAGCACGTCAAGCTGACAGTGTAAACATCCTCATTTCACTCCCATAACGGGGATGCCTTTGGAACCCTCAGCCCTCAAACAGCATCAGGGAACAGTTTAATCCTGGTGATGGTAGACAATGCCTAAATATATGAGTCCTGTTGACATTCGAAAATGCCATCTGTGACACTGAGGCTGTACCTCTTTAGGCTGTGAATGTTGGTAAATGGGGTCTTGTTGGGTGTCATAACATACGTAGGTTTCAGCAAGAAGTTGTCTCTGACACGGATCAAAGTTCATATCAGCCTAAATGAAGACTATATGGGATGCCTGCAAAGCTAGTTGTGCTTCCCAAGCCTTATCACCTTCAAGTCATTGAAATTCTTGAAAGGTTGACCAAGATGCTAAAAAGCAGGATTATGGGATTGGAAGAGAATTGTAGTAGAATCGTAGTAGAATGCCTTATTACCATGCCTGCTAGCTTAAAGGGAGGTTAACAAACCATCTTAGTCTACAGAAGGTGGGATTGAAGTGCTATAAAGCTTCTATTTGGAACCTATCAGGTGTCCTCTGAATCTTATGGGAGAATGGAGAAAGAAACGTCTCAAGGAACCCACCCAGGATTATGGCCATGGTGGGAGTTTCATCATCCCAGCATGGGGTGGGGATCATGACCTCTGTAACCCAGGTGAAGAGATTCTTGTTGTATTTGAAGAACCCTTCCTATCTGTCAAGGATCAGTTTGCTGTGAAGGGAGCTGCCACCATTGAGACTAACTGTACAATAGTGATGTTTCCAGAGTGGCCACATATTTAAAGCACCCGCTCAACAATACTTTTGTTCAGACAAACCAGACATTGATTTTTATGAACAAAATGTAAATTATTCTGACCATAGGAAGCTGTCTCACTGCATATTGGGTAATTTAAAATTCTCTCTTTCCATTTCTGCCATTTCTTGTATGGTGAATAATGGCATGGAAAATGAGTGATGGTTGCCCTGCCCTCTGTAGTGCATAACAATCATCACTGTGACCTAGCAGTCCTTTGGAGGATGGACCACTATGTCAGAAGTTACAGTCGGCAGAGCTAGCAGAGGCTCCCATTAATGTAACACAGCAGTTTCCCCATCTCTAAACAGAGCAGAGGAACCCACACGTTTAGCATGATGGAAGCACCACTGATTTATGCTGTTCGTCCCACTCCACCAAATTCAACATAAGGCCCTGAGTGTTTTACTTCATGTGATGAAGAAGACTAAAGACAACTCTATACATGAATACAATTTTGAGGCTAGTCAAAAGATGATCAAACAGTGGTATGAGAAGACTGTGATTCTGATGGAGTACCAACCTGGTCACAAGGTATGAGTGATGGAGTCAGTAGAGCCCTGAACTCTCCAGGACAGGACCTATATTGGGCATGAGAAGAAAATTAAGATAAGACACCTTGTGGATCTTGCCACTTCCAGTAACCCCTTAAAGATCCCACATTTCAACCTGATGAAACCTCACTATAACCAGGCTGACATGACGGTAACAATGGTGACATGGACAGTAAACCCCTCCCAAATTTCCTGGTGTTATGCGGTTCCTATTTTGGTAATAAGACTGCATGTTTAGGATGGTAGCACCACCGAGTGTGGGAGACTGAGTCAACACTACACTGCTTTGGCAGCTGCCGACCTAACACATAAATATCTCTCAGTGCCTCATCCAACCCTATCAGGGAAAAGGTGATTTGTGGCAATCTAAACTTGACACTCTAACTCCTCAGGGAAGTTGTGGAAACAGATCAGACCCCTTTCACTCAGTTACTCACGCACGCCAAGGCAAAAATTGAGATGTAAACTGAATTTCAATGCATTTATTGAAGCAATTGCATCCTAGTGTAAAACATAAGTGCTGCAAAAATAAAGCAAATAAAACAAAGCAATCATCATTACAGCCAAGTTGAAGGAGATAAAAAAACTACCATTTTGTGTGAGTTTAGAGAGTCTAGAGATTCCTAGAGGTTTCTAGACCTCTAGTCTAGATCTGAGAGCACAGTGGTTGTAACCTTTCTGTCTGGCCCTTTCTATTAATTTGTGCTAGATGGGCTCCTCCTGCAAGGATGAAACTTTGTCAGTTACAATCTGATGAGAAAGGGCTGGAGACCTTCAACACTACCTCCTAAGCTTTAAGGGTGGATCTGCCTCCTCCTTCTTCCTTCTCCTATCCAGGGTTGTTCAAACAGTTTAGTGATAACTTCCTGTGTGGCCTTGAGGGGGTTTCCCTGAGGGACATCTGGTATGCTGCTTTATGGACATCACCCCTCATATCCACTACACACTTCAGGTGGCTAGTGCTCTTTTGATCACCTTTGTTTCTTGTGTTTAGTCCTGTGCACCAATATTTATGTTGCTGGATCTTATTGGTAATAATCCTTACAAGCTGTTACAGTGTATCGCTAATGTGTTCTAATCTTCTAAATTTCCAGTGGTCAATTCTCTGCTTTGACATGTTGTAAGGCATGAGTTAAGGAAGATGGTCAAGGAGGTAATGCACTGAGTACTTACAGTTAATCTTCATTACACTGAGTCCTGGAGTTCCTTCTCTCTCTCCAGAGTTCTTGCATTCCTCACACATTTGTTGACTTCTGGGCATTCTAGAGTTTTTGTATTCCAGAAGAAATGACAGAGGCAGTCAATACAAAGCATTGGTAAAAAAGCAGACATTGAACAGTGAAGCTGAATCAACTACGATAATCAGCTATGATAATGATGGACAATATACTCACCCCTAGAAGCTCAGTTTTCTCCTATATTAGGCAATTTCAAACACAATAGTCACTATACAGATCTTACTACTTTGGAAAAGAAAAGGTATGTAATAACATATGTACCACTTTGGTAAGCTTGAAAAGCAGTTGAACCCCAATCTCCCAACAGAGGTAAGTGAACTTGGGTGAAATATAGCAATCAAATAAATTAATGCAAATATCTGCATACCGCTGTATGCAGACCTGAAAAAATAATATATTTCCTAAGCATCAATTTATTAATTTTGCAACCAGGAACTTTAAGCTGCTATATTCAGTATTATGTATTACAGAAATGTCTGAATTTCTTCTCCCACTCAAATATGTAGCCCACTGTCTCTCTAGAACCCTTTATAAGTGCTGGGTTCTAGATGTTTGTGAATGAATGAGTATGTAAAAGGTATGTCACAGAGTCATGTTAATCTCTACTTCATAATTCTATCATCTATGGAATGTGTATCCTATTCTTATGGTTCATAGTTTCTGATTGATATTGAGCACGGGTAACTTGATGACAGTCCACACACATATTTGAACACTGGTCTTGGAGGAAAATGAATTATAGCTTGAGTTTTCCTTCAGCCCTTCAAGTAGCTCTTCTACACACTGAAAACAATAGGTAGTACTATTACCTGATTTAATGGTGCTCATTAATCAAACCCAGAAGGTTATGCTGAGCCATCTTGCATTCTAAAATATGCAATATAACTTTGTTTACAATAGGGAGCAAAACATAACATAAGAACTTATTAGAGTAAGCTGTCAAGGAAAGGGACAACTAAGAGCTCCTTATTGAACAAACTTGGCAGAATAATCCTAAACAAAAATCAGTGACAAGAAAATTATACATACAACAAAGACAACCAGAAAAGGTAAGTTATTGTTGACAAAAAGACAAAGCCCACACTTCTGACATTCAACAAAGAAAGGTTGAGCAAGGTATCAAAAGTTAAATGTGGAGAGTATCAGCAGAAGCTGCTGATATTACATTTGTAGAGGATGTCAGCATGTAATAGTGTGAACTGGTGTACTATATTCAGGAGAAGAGCACCACTTCCCACCAAAGAACAGCAAAGGGAAAAGTCTTATGGCTGTGTTGATCAGATAATCTATATATAAAGCACATTCACAGGATCAGAAATTCAAACAGTTAAATATGCCTTATTGTGACAAAATATAGGTTAGAAACCATGAAAGTGTATTATAGTACAGAACATAGGGGGTCATTACGACCCCGGCGGCTGGCGGTATGTTGGCGGTAACACCGCCAACAGGCTGGCGGTGTTCCGCCAGCAATTATCAACCGTGGCGGGATTGCCACGGCCATACCGCCGGCCCCTCCACTTTCCCGCCAGGATTCCGCCTGGCGGGCATAATCCCCAGGGCAGCGGTGCAAGCACCGCTGCCCTGGGGATTATGAGTCCCCGACCGCCGGCCTGTCCGTGGCGGTACACACCGCCATTGAAAGGCCGACGGTAAGGGGATTTGGGGGGCTCCTGGGGGGTCCTGCACTGCCCATGCACTTGGCATGGGCAGTGCAGGGGCCCTGAGGCATAGCCCCGTCGCGCATTTCACTGCCCGAATTTCGGGCAGTGAAATGTGCGACGGGTGCTACTGCACCCGCTGTACATCAGCATTGCCGCCGGCTATATTATGAGCCGGCTGCAATGTTGATGTGACATTTCCGCTGGGCCAGCGGATGGTAACACTGTTACCGTCCGCTGGCCCAGCGGAAATGTCATAATAGGGAGACAAGAATACCGCCGGCAATGGCGGTATTCTGTCTCCCACGGCCTCAGCGGTCTTTTGAAAAGACCGCCGAGGTCGTAATGACCCCCATAGTGCATTATTAAAGGCAAATAATGATTAGTCTCAAAATCTGTAATAATGCACAATAAATCATACATAGTGAATTAGGATGAGGATCAGTCAAATGCTGCAAGAGGCCTGAGATAAATCAACCGTCAGGGAGACTCATGAGACTGGCAAGGTGACTGCAGAGCAAGTCTAGCGGTTCTCCAAAGTGAGTTCACTTTCATAGGAAAATACTAGGCCTGGGCGGAATTTTAACTATGCGGGAGTTACTGGAATAATTTCAGTAATTACTCATTACGTTGTGGTGTGAAATTACCAAAATTGCACTATTACTCCAGGTTGAGCAATTAAGAGTAATGTGGGGCACAAATCCTACCATAGGAGCACAGGAACAACACACTAGGAGAGAGTGAACATCCGCTGACTACTGCTGTTTGTGTCCTGTAGCATTTAGCATTACATTCTTAGTATAAAATGCATACCCTGGCCCATAAGGGTGCATTTCACAGTGACAAAATAGCTCTAAATGCTGGATTATGCTACTCACACTATAAAGAATAATTATGAGTAATTTTGTGGTAATTACGAGTAATAAGCTAGAGAGAATTATGCCAGTTATGCCCACCACTGGAAAATATACAGAATAAATAATGCAGTCAGCATTAGGTGAGCAAAATGTTACATAGGTTTAGCAAAACTGTTATAATCAAAAACATTGGTACAACAGCTCAAGTAAGTCCTTTTATTAGCTAAAGAATAACATCTGCAGAATGAGCAACCACCAACAGCACAGCGCTTCCTTTACTGCTCTCGGTCTTTGCTCCTCAACTGTTATGGAATGCAGACCCAAGTTTCCACACTCCAACACAGCTCAAGAGGCACAGACATGAGAGCACGAGACATGAGTAAAGGACACAAAACACCCACCTCTCAATAAAAATACAAGAGAAATGGCCCTAATTATGACATTGGCGGGAAATCCAACTTACTGCGGCGGCGGCGGATATCCGTTCATCATATCATGACACACACACACACCAATCCGACAGAATCAAACCACATACACAAATCCGCCATCCCAAAGGTCAGTGACAAACTGGCAGTTTCAAAACCCACACTGTTACGCCAACAGAACAAGGTCCACCACATTATGACCCACAAATTACCACAGCGGACATTCAATGGTGGTAAACCATTGGCGGTACATACCGCCGCGCTCACAATGGACACCCACAGACAAAACAAAACTACATTGGACAATTCAAACAACACACACCTGACACCCATACACACACCACACCCACACCACTATAAAACAAACACCCACATTACACAAAACCCTTTACGATTACAATTCATTGGCACAAGACTAACACCAAGACCTCCTAGCCAACTAGAGCCACACACCACTCACACCCATACACCACTCGCACACTGCACATCACACACCCCAAAACACCCTCACCAACACACCTCACATAACATCCATGGCACCACAAAGACACCCCCATTTCACAGAGGTGGAGGTAAGGGTCATGGTGGAGGAAATTGTCAGGGTAGAGTCACAGGTATTTGGATCACAGGTGCAGCAGATATCCATTGCAAGGAAGATGGAGCTGTGGCGGAGAATCGTGACCCCCACCTTCTCCCCAACAACTCACATCATGGGAGGAGCAAGTCTTGGCAATACTGTATCCTGAGGGTCTGGCCGGAGTCGGAGAAGGACTGGATTCTGGTAAGTCAACTCTCTACTATTATCAACCCCATACCAGCACATACCCTCACCCTCACTCCCCTCACTCCACTACATCCCACACACTCCACCATCATATCACACTGATCCCGATGCCAAGCCCTGCATGCTATACCAATGCATGGACACCCCTCACAGCCCTGCATGGCCACTCATCACTAAAGCATGCACAGCATAGAGAACTAGCAATCTCACCATACACCAACATACACAAGTAAAAGCTGTCAGGGCAACACCCACCATAAAGGGGAAGCCAGAGATGTACAATATGTCATACACATTAACCATAACACATCATTCACATCCCCACAGGTACCCCAGCCAATGTCACCGGAGAGGAGGTGCCAGCACTATACAGTCTGCCAACAGAAGAGGCCCACAGTGATGTCAGTAACTCTGGTCTTCAGGATATGGATCATCTACCTGGCCCATCAGGGACCACTGGACAGCCGGTTACCCAAGCCCAGTCACAGACCACCACAGAGCCTCCCCCATCAGGAAACAACACCACAGCACCCACCCATCGTACCCAAACCTCTGTCCCCAGGACACGTCAATCAACAGTGTGCCCACCTGTACAGGGACCCCAGGCTACACTTTGCACCCAAGACAATCAGGGACCTGTGGTCAGTGGCATTGGGCACATGGTTGAGAGGATAGAGGCACAGGCCTCCAGGGACACTAGGAGGACTGCTGTGCACCAGGGGGAGGACAGGCCCAGGGAACCGACTCTCCAGGAGGCATTCTCCGAGATCCTGGGAGCCTACCAACATCCCCAGGACACAATGGGCCATATCCTGGACAATGTGCAGGAGAACAGGCGGCTGCAGGAGGGACAGTACCAAGGGATCAGGGAAGACTTTTAGGCCATCAACAACACCCTGATCTACCCAGCATGGGTGCTGGCAGACATGGCCAACATTATGAGGGAGGCAGTCTCACACCAGCAGGCCCCTGCCACGAGCCAGTCATCTGAACAACTTTCCACTTCCGCTGCCCCTAATGGCCAGGAGGCCCCACCACAGGACTCACAGGCCACCAGCACCCCTCCCCCTGCAGAAGGTGAATCATCCTGCAAATGTTCCCTGCAAACCAGACAAAAGACAGAGACACTTGCAAAGACCCCCGCCAGGAAATTAGACTCTCCTGATTGTCCTCCTTGTGTCCCACACACTCACCATGAACTATCATTGCTCCCCTTCCTATGTCCCCTTGGACAATGCACCTGTGCTACAAAAAGACTGGAACAATACCCTGGACTTCATCATCACCCCATTCAATTGTAGTTTCCCCCTATATGTTAGCACTTCAATAAACACCGTTTGATAAAAATCGATTTTGAGTATGTCATGCATTTCAAATATGTGTTGATTGAAAAAAGGTACAACCAGTGCAAATGAACTGTACATAGAATGAACATAGAATTAATGACCTGTAGCTGGCTGTTGTGATCACACTAGGAGTATTTGTCACACCTGTGTGTCATTGGAAGTACTGACAGATTGCAGTTGTTCTGTTGTCCTCATCCTCATCCTCTGGCTCCTCATCCTCACTGTCCACAGGGTCAATTGCTGCCACAGGGGCATCTACAGGCTCCTCCTCCCGTAGAAAGGGACATGGCGTCTGAGGGTCAGGTTGTGCAACATGCAGCATGCCACTACTATCTGGCAGACCTTCTTGGGTGAGTAGCACAGGGATCCACCTGTTAGATGGAGGCACCAGAACCTGGCCTTCAGGAGGCCAAAGGTTCTCTCAATTATCCTTCTGGTTCACCCATGTGCCTCATTATAACATTCCTCTGTCCTTGTCCTGGCATTCCTCACAAGGGTGAGCAGCCATGATAGGTTTGGGTAACCAGAGTCACCTGCACATATTGAGGGACAACATTTAGCCACACACTATCCTATATGGCCTACACCATACCCCAACATATACTGGTTGGGAACCAGGGCTCACCTATTAGCCCACACCATGTGCCTCTGTAGTTTGGCCATCACATTTGGGATGCTGCTATTCTGCAGGACAAAGGCATCATGCAGTGACTCAGGATGCTTAGCACTGATGTGGGAGATGTACTGGTCCGCCAAGCACACCATCTGCACATTCATGGAGTGGAAACTTACGATTCAGGAACAACTGATGCCCCTGCAGTGTTCGCTCCGTATTGGTGCAGGTAACAAGTGGGGCCTTGGACTTTGCCCTGTGCTACGTGGCCCCCTGTGAACTGAGGAGTGGCAATGTCGCTCTTTTGTACATTTGTACATAACTGTTGCACTGGGAAAATGTATTATTAATATTGTGTTGATCTTATTACAATTCCTGTTGTCCATGCATTATTCAGCCGATTTACAGCTG